>NC_138965.1:196499722-197130277 GCF_055761805.1 Camellia sinensis
TCCATTTGTCAATCAAATCCTTCCTCGTACGTCCTCCAATTTTAACTGATTTGTCTTACGATTTTTGTGGACAAAGTTTGCTCCCTCTGTGCGTCATAAGTTGTTGGTTGACATCGTTATGGATGTCAATAATGCAAAGATCGCAGAGTACCGGGAGTGCCTTCATATGAGCAATGCCACAAGCTAGGCCAGTGATGGGAATGGGCTGCCAGTACGCCAGTAATTTGGGTGGCAATAGGAGTTTAACTAATTTTTTATTCTTTGATTTCAATATGGATGTTAATTATGGGTCCCCAGTATTGTTTTTGCTGGACGATGTAAATATGGACCAACTGTAAACATGGATCAAACATGTCGATGTAAACATGGATCAAACATGTCGACGTGGCTGCTGACTTAGTACTATTTTGTTTACGCTTGTTTCTTGTTCGGATGAATGCGACTGTAACTGTATATAATTTACGGCTGCTTTTGTTACCGAAGTTAATTTATAATTTAATTACAAAAAAGGGAAAATTAATTTTCAAAAATGAAAGAAACCACATTATGAATGAAAACTCAATACTCTTCGTAGGTAAGTTATATATCAGCCCATTAGCACATATGACTCCAGCCAAAAAAAAACTTTCATGGCTTACAGGGAAGGATAAAAAAAAAGTAAATCAAATCTACATATCTGCTGCATCATCAGCAGCGTCTTCTGAAGAGTTGTCCGTACTGTCTGACTGACTGTCCTCATCCATTGTCTTATCAGACTTCGCTTCGTCCGCCGCCAATTTGTCATCGGTCAGCCAATCAACGTTCTGCTTGATAGCGCCGACTTGCCGCTCCAAACTTGACAACCGTGTGTCCACTTCATTCAGCCTTTCGTAGATAGCTTGCAACTGCTGGAATACAAGAGCAACATGAGCTTCAACAATAGCTTCAATCTTGTTCGAATCAGACATTTTGTAGGAATATGTGTATGGTTTATTTTACTGACTACTTTTTTAAAGGAATGTACAGATTCATAATATTACACAACATTATGCTGTAAGTATTTGTAATATATGGTACATGACTTGTATGTTTGCAGAAGACCTCATGCATTGTGACATACATCGTATTAATTTCTCAAACTGGCCGAATTCATCTTGCAAAAATTCGTTCCTTCTTGCATGCACCAAGTCATCCGTTTAGTACCCCTGATCGTCCATTATTTGGCATTTCCAACACACATGCATTGTACCTTCCATCAGTACTATCCCACTGTCATTGATTTCCACACCCACAGTTCATCATACAGTCACATTCGTCATTTGTATTTGTGCCCCAACCCAATTACATGTCTACTCATCCATAAAGGTTAGCAAAATTGCTCTTATCAGATACATATGCCGTTCCAATTGCACCGAACCTTTAAATGCAATACCCGCAGTCATTAAGTTGCTTTTACGTAGTTTGGGTAGTTGTTGCCACCAAACAACAATAAGTGTTTTCACGTCTTTAAACCTACCACCAACGTATTAATGACTATGGGTTGAAGGTAATTTAACATTTACTACCAACCACAAAAAAGTTTGCAACCAGTGTTGTTTCCTTTGCATTTGGGTTTGTTTTTGCGTCCATATATTCTTCGTGAACCTGCGAAAACAAAGTTGGACTCAATCAAGAAGCTTCACACCTATGGATGCACACCACGGTAAACGTGGTTGTCGACAATCACTTGCAACGGCTGGCAGCTCCCGACCGAAGTCACCAGAATTGGATTATGCAGGTGGGTATATTGATTCCTTCGGTGATCGACGTTTCTTTGAAACAGGGTTCCCACTGTGGAGTTTTGAACCTCTACGGGATTACAACTGCACCCCAATACAAGATGCTTGCCTGGGGAAGTATTTTGGAATTCCAGTTTCACTGTTTGCCAAACGAGTTCAGTGTGAACACCACTGTCGATGTGCTTTTCTGAAGGTCACAAAAGCCCGATCGGTTGAAATGCAGCGGCAATTCCCTCATGTCAGCGACTCCCAACTTAGGCATCGTTTGCAAAGTGAGGTTGATCAAATGACTCGTCGACTCATTAGGAACTCACAGATAGAGGACGCAAAGGCAGAGTCGAAGATACATGGATCGAACCCGGCATCTGCGATAAAGGCTATAATGGAGGATCCTGCACTGGTGTCGGACCCTGACCTTTCAGATTACTCAGACTCCGAAGTTGTTGATTTGAGCGAGGATTAGCAGACCTGGACATGTGTATGACATAGTAAGGGTAGTCTTGTGAGATGGCATCGTCGCGCGAAAATAAACGACTTAGAAACTAACAGACCGTCATACTCTGCTAACCATTGCAACGGTGCATGCGTTAACGTCTTCATCAAAATGATTTGTTGAAGGTATTTTTTTGGGTCACCGTCCTCGACTAAAATCTGTCTTATGATTTTTGTTGGTACGATGACAAGGTAATTTTTTTGTAATGTCAATGACCGATATCAGAAACTATCATTAACCTACGTTTTGTTGATTACTTCATGTTTGTGAATCGTTCAATATGGACAACAAGGTTTAAGTGTCGGAATCATTGACTGGAATCACAAGCTGTAATTGCAAACAAAAATTATGCACAACCAGCCAACGGTCTCATACACTCTTACTATCAATATGGGCACAAAATGTTTTGTTTTTTGAAAGACGACGGTTGTGTGGAAGCATACCCCATGGGGTCAACCTGTGCATTACCAATTTTTCTCCCATTGTGCATTGTTATGAACTAATCAGCTCCCCTCCAAACAAAAAAATATACAATAGACCATGCAGAAACAGAGTATTGATATTCATTAATGAAGAAGTCAGCACGATGGTGAAGAAATGTACCACGCATCCTATATCTGCTTTCAACTTGCTAACAGATAATAGTTGATGCCACAGATAAGTGACAAACAGATACTAGTTGACAGATAACAGATTTGCCAAATCTGTTAATTACAAACAAACCTGCAACACATAACAGAAGTTGTTCATTACAACCAAAATTGATGCACCCAGATAAGAGAACCTGCAACAGAAAACAGGCCACAGATAAGTGACAATGCACCGAAAAAATTCAGTCATCCACAAAGCATCCACAAAATTCATCCACAGAGCATCCACAAAAATGAATCCACATACCATCCACAAAATTCATCCACAGATCTGCCAAATAGCATCCACAAAGCTCTTACAATGACACCAATGTTTCCCAAAATTCATTACAGACTAACATTATAAGTCACATCATAATAACTTATAAAATTCATTCCGTACATTCATTCCAAAATAAAATTCATTCCACAGAGCTATTAAGTAAGTTACATAAGTTACATCATAATAAAATTCATTCCATAAACATTACTTACATAATGAAGTACAATACAACAAAAACTGGTACAAACTTCCATTCAATTTCCCAAAATACAAACAAGTACGAAAGTTACATGATCAAGTACAAAATGATAGAAGGACTGTGCTACATCCCCCGAATTTGGGGGCCCCTAATCCCCCGAAAAATCAGAACAAGGCAAAAAAAAAAAACATGCCCAAAACGACGTTGCTTTGGGCATTAGGGGGATTAGGGGGGGCATTTTTAGGGGGACAAATCATTTCTCAATGATAGAAAATAGGAAAATGATTTGTCCCCCTAAAAATGCCCCCCCTAATCCCCCTAATGCCCCAAACGACGTCGTTTTGGGCAAATTTTTTTTTTTTTTTTTACCCTTTTTTTTTTTTTGCCTTGGTTTGAAATTTAGGGGGATTAGGGGGCCAAAAATTAGGGGCATGTAGCAAGGCCCTAGAAAAAATAATGAAATACACCATCGCTTTGATTATATTTTCTATCCTTTCAAGCCTTCGACCATGGTCATTTCCCAAGTCATGAAGCCTCGTCCTTACATCGTTGAAGTGTTCTACTGTTAAAGCATCACCAGCTCTAGTGTTGGAAGGGATTGTGGACATAACGCCTTCATCATCTTCAGCCACGAAGTTGAAGTAATTGCAATGGGGAGTGGGAGTGGTACTCTACAATGCATGACAATCAGTTAGTTGAATACGACAAATATTACTGTGACTACTAAAGGATTAAAATTTCCAATACATACTTACATATTTTGATGGGTAAACAAAGCACAAACGCCCTTCATTTCCATTCTTATTGTTCTGACAATACGTATGGCAGCGGTTCTTCCACAATTGCACAGCCTCGTTTGTAATCTTATGTTGCTAATGTTAGAAGAAGAAGCCATTTTTTAAATCCGCATACATGAGAAATTTGTAGTGGTCTGCTATGCTTCTGTTTGATGGGGTTAATAGCAGGTCTAGCTTAATTTGAGGGACAGAGTGTGTCTTTACTGAAAACATCTATTTGTTCAAACTGCCATGTTTAATAGCATTTGCACAGAGGTTACACAGACTAAACTGTTAATAGCATTTTAACAAACATCGCAGCTCAATGTACACACGTAGCATTTTGAAACTGAACAAATACAGCAGTTTCAAACATAGCATTTGTGATTAATTACACACATGTTACACACATAGCATTTTCAATCTGAACAAACATGGCAGTTTTACAAACATATCAGGTCAATGTCAAGTAAATTATCAATCACACATGTTAAACAACTATTATCAACAAATCATGCTGAAGTGAAATGATTAGGGGCAGATTGTTGGAGACTGTGATTCAGTAGTTATCAAACTGAAATAGTTATCAACAAATGACACATGTGATTTTCAACAAAGCACACTGAAATACTTATCAACAAATCAGTAATAGTTATGAACATTTAAGTTCAGTTTGATAATAGTTACCAATGTTGATAATAGTTAATTCAAGTCACGCAGCTAACACGTTAGTTGATAGCAGTTCATTACAACAATTCATGCATGATTGACAACAAATTCAGCAAAATCACATTATCAATCACACATTGAAAATTACACAACTATATGCATTCGTTCAACTAATTATCAATCTGCATAATCATACTATGTTCTGCAAAGATGTGATCCTTTCATTTTATGTTGGATCAGTTTCTGCGTATTCATACTACGTTCTGCAAAATTTATACTTTAACTCTAAAAGGTAAATGCATAAATGTTCGTCACAATATGTGCCGCATTTTTCAAGCATACCATTTATCTATCTGCATAACAGTAATTTTCAAATATATTTTGTGAATCACAACCCTAAATTTTTTATTTCAGCGTTTGGAGGACGAACCTGGTTCATCTATGGCCTGAAAGCCCACGTTATCGTCAACAAATTCCTTCTCTACAGCCGATGGTGGTCGCGGTCAAGCTATGGTTCGCGAAGCAGAGAAAATGAGGGCTACAACGGTGGGTTGGGTTTACGAGTGGGTGGCCGTCGGGAGTGGTCGCCGGTGAGGCTGGGTTCGGTGGAGAAGGAGTGAGTGTGACAGTGAGGGGGAGTGAGAATGAGATTGAGGTGTATACTCTGTATAACCTGTATAGCAGAGCGGGAAAACGGAAATTTATGTTTGGTTTGCATTTGGGAGACGAGTTTTAAAGAAAAAAATTTCTAAAAAATTGTTTGGTTTTAGTTTTGTAAAAAAAAATTCAAAATCACTTTCTCTCACTTACATATCAATCAATCACTTTTTCTCTCTCCTCTCTCCTTTCCAATCACTTTTTCTCTCACACACATCTACTCAAATTCTCCCAAAATATCAAATCATCCCAAACTCCCAAAAAAACAACTCTCCCAAAATACACAACCATTGTTAACATAAATTTCAGAACATAAACCTTACACTTTTGATCATTTACCATGTGTATTATCAAGAAATCAAGACAAAATGACATACCTGAATCCATTGATGAACAGTTAAACGGAAGCGTGATTATCAATGAACTCTTTGTTATTGATTATGTTATTGCCTTCTAATCCTTTCCCCTTTGATGCCTTATGTTTTTCCTTGAGAGGATTTAGAAAATAAAATGGCAATGTTCTTCTTTTTTCAGCTTTTTCACTTGGGAAGGAATAGGGACCATAACCTTTTAAAGGTTGTAATTGGTTTTCAAAACTAAAAGGTTGTGGAAGTTCAAAATGAATGAAAACCAACTTTAACCATTATTGGTTTTAATTTCTATTTATTGGTTTTCAAAACTGAAAGGTTGTGGAAGTTCAAAAGGAATGAAAACCAATTTTAACCAATATGTTTTAATTTCTATTTCTACCTGTAACGCCCTCAAAATAATAACATTAAACCCAACAAATAAGATATGCATTGATATTCAAAAGTTCCACATTCTTTCATTTATCAGAGTTTTATTACAAAAGTATTACATGTTAACAACAAAAGCAAATGCCCTACAGGCTTACAGCTTTCCAAGTTAATACTTGGTTACAACAAAAGAGTACTAACTCATACACATTAAGCCCTTGGCTTGTATTTACATGTAATACATCAAAAAGTAAAACGACAACATTATGTCCGCCTCTAGCCTCCCAAGCTATGTCCTTGGAGGTGGCATGCTTCCTGCACCTGAAAATGATATTCCCATATAGGGTGAGCCACAGCTCAGTAGAAATACACTAAACCAACCATGAACAATGACTAAAATATTAGCAATTGATAGATGGCCAACACTGATACAATCACATAAATCACATATTTATGTCATACGACTTACAAGTCCAAATTACTTTTCATTTTCCCTTTTTCAACAGATAGGCATATAAGCACTACCCACATTCTCAACAGATATGTATAACAACAATATCTACAGATAAGCAGATAAGCTATATCCACATTCTACAACAGATATGTATAACCACAATATCCACAGATAAGCATATAAGCTATATCCACACTTCACAAAGATAAGCATATAAGCTCTATCTTCACTTCTCTAGACAAGCGTATGAGCTGTATCTACGGAGTTCATCCCCTATCTTCTCCCAACACTATCCGGTTTAGAGGTACATCCCCTATCTTCCCCTAAACCGCGGAGTACATCCCCCATCTCCTCCTCTACACATAACGTATACAAACACATTGGTTCTATATACAATCACTCAATACATATAGTTAATGTATTCTATCAACCGTCAAGTTCCATGACACACTTCATTGATTAGTTTCAGTTTGCCTAATCATCATGCATTGTCTATAACAATCACGACTATCCTCCACTGATAGCCCAAAGCAGTTATTTCTAAACAGAAAATAAATGCACAATGGATGTTCAATCAACATTTCATTTCCTCATTTTTCTCAATTAATTATCCCAATTAATTAAACAATGTAATTAAGTCAATTCTCATAATTAACATTTCAACCCTTAGGTCCCATTTTCATCAATAATTCAACATTCATTCCATTTCTCTATGCCAAACATGCATTTAGGTTTATTATGAGTAAAACCCCAACTTTTGTAAAATTGCACAAAAGTCCCAAACTTTCACAAAATTACCAAACCAACCCCAACGTCTCAAAATACCAAAATTTAAAGACAAAATCCATAGAGAGAAGTAGGATATCCCTACCTCGAAGTTTGAGCCAAAAAGGAGATGAAGACTCGAAGATCAACGTGTTCCAAATCCAAACTTTTTCGGATTAAGTCGAAGCTCTCAACGCCCTCTATCTTTTTAACAAAGGCCCTAGGCTAGAATCACACTCTAGGGAGATCAATTCTTAGAGAGAATATAAGTGTAGAGAGAGAGGGTCTCGGATCTAGGGTTTGATCAAAAAAAGAAAGTGAAAAAGTGATGTTTAAAACGCTACTGTCCGCTGATATAAAACACGCTTGCTCGAGCGAAGCCTTTGTCGCTCGAGCAACCAGACACAGAAAACTCTCGCTCGAGCCAAGAAGTCCTCGCTCGAGCCAAAAACTCAAAAGTGCGCTCAAGCGAAAGAATGCTCGCTCGAGCCAACAACTCAAACCCTCAGGTCTGCAACCAGAGGCACGCTCGAGCGACAGACCTCTCGCTCGAGCGAAGAACAAACCAGACCGCTCGAGCCAAGAAAAGCTCGCTCGAGCCAAGAAACGCAACTCTCAGGTCCAGAACCAGACGCCATCGCTCGCTCGAGCGAAGCCACTCTGGCTCGACCCACCAGACACAAACTCAACTCTCGCTCGAGCGACAAACTCCTCGCTCGAGCGAAGGTCCAAAAATCTGGGCAGCAACACTAGGCTCCCAAACACAACCAACCTGTAACAAACCTGCCCAACACATCCTATAACTCAAATACGAAGAAAAAGGATGCAAACAAGATAATAAACAACTACCAACATCCACGGACACATGTCCGGATCACTGTTCAACAACGGTAAACCCGAGATCGCTATACTGCCTCTCATAGAAATAGAAATTATACAACTAGCTAGTATCTACACATTAGGTCCATAACACATATACCTTTAAGCCTATTAACTAAATTGAATCACTTAAATTGTAGGCTTCTTATAAATGATAACACCACATTTAATTATGTGGTCCCATTAAGATATTATCTAACAATCTCCCACTGGACCACATATGTATCCTGAAAAATGTGCTTAACTTTACTGAGCTCAGAAATTTGTTATCATAACTTGAGGGTATCCAAACAATCTTGTCCATTAACTATATTAATATAGGATCAAAGCGGTCTTCATTACATCAATCGTAACTCGACCCACCAATGGTCACGTATACTAATACAGCTAAATGACATAGATCAGTCATGGATGCGTAGCATGGAAATTACATGTGATGTGATCCATACATGCCTATTTCCAACTGGTCCTACTTAACTTTATTGAGATCAATACTTCACAATACGTAACAGAGCGTAATAAACAGAATATTTCATTTCTGCAGAAATTAATCAAATTACATAGATAAAACTCAAGGCTGACATAAAGCAGTAATATAAATACAAACTCCCACTAAACCAGAATGTTCTCAAATAGAACAACACCCATCTGAGCAGTGTGCTCATGAAAAACCTTGGGTGGTAGTCCCTTCGTAAGTGGATCCGCTATCATGGAGTTTGTCCCAATGTGCTCTATGGAAATCTGTTCACTCTGCACTCTTTCTTTTACAACTAGGAACTTGATATCAATATGCTTTGATTTTGTCGAGCTCCTGTTGTTATTTAAAAGAACAAACCCAAAAAAAATTTAAACTCTCTCCCCAAATTTTTTTTCAAAAACAACTCTCCCAAAAACAAACCAAACAGTCTTCATTTTAATTTTTAGTCCATAAGCCAAAAAATCACTAATAACAGACAAAATGAATTAAGACTGGGACCCCCTTTCCCCGTACAAGGATCCTCTCCTTGCAAGCCCCTCCTTGTGCCCGTCCTTGCAGAGCCTTCGGGCCTACTTTTAGGCCCAATTTTGATAATCCAAACCGTTCATATTTTCTGATTTATTCAGTATATCATACCTGTAAAAAATCAAGTTGATTTATTCGCTCTCTCTGCTTCCAAGTCCCTATGGAGCCTCCCTTTCTCCTCCCTGCCTTGGCGCGCTCGCCCTCCAATTCCCTCTGGAGATCGCCCACTCTGCTATCCACTTCGTCCTTCTACCTGACCAGCTCCTCATTATTGCTCATAGCCTCTTCATGTCGCTCGACCGCGGCGGCACAGGCTCTTTGCGCCTCGTCGAACTTCTTCTGCTCGCCAGCAAGTTGGAACTCGAGCGACACAACCTGGCGGCGTGTGTCCTCCAGCTCCGCCTGAACCGTTTGCAGCTCAGTGTGGGCACTCTCCCAACTTGCACTCTTCTCCTTCAACTTTGCAAGCTGGGCCTTGGCCTCATCTGCCTTGAGTTTGGCACCCCCCGCCTTCCTCAGCAGGGCCCCTGCTAAGGTGGTTACCTCCATTTGAGCAAAGTATAACCCCCTTAGCAGCTCAGCCTCGTTGAATCTGGAGGCCGAGCGCAAGGCTGCCTCTTCTACAATGCCTACAAGGTGATCTGCCCCTGCTCTAGCTGGGCCTTCTTCTCCCTCCAGCCGCCCTGCGGTCCTACCGACTCCTCCTTCTTGAGGTACAAGACCCCCCTGAGGTTGTCCCTCCCTCCTTGGCCCAGGGCCAACAGCCTCATCCTCCACTTGCCTTTCGGGGACGACCTTTGCGCCCCCTACGGCGATCGCCGCCACCACTGGCACCACCTCCATGACCTTTGAGGCAAGCATTTATTACGACAACACCTCTCCGTCGGAACAGGACCCCCTTACCCTGAGCAAGGTAAGCTACAGCATAGGCTTTCGGCAAGGAGAGCAGGTCGGAAGGGACAACGAAATGATGAGAAAAGGATATAAGCAAATGTTGTAGACAAGAAAAAGGTTAAGTTCTCTATCTGGAATCCTCTCCCATATACTCTACTTCTTTCCAACAACTTGCTCGTCGGAGAGTTCGCTGGGGGACTACTCCATTCCCCGTTGAACTTGCCTGCAGGTTATCTAGTGGGCTTGATCATTTGGACACGGCCTGGAGGAGCTTAGACCTGTCTGATCCATACACTGGGACGAACAGCATTAACACATAATCAGTGCAAATTTCCTGTCACAAACATCATATCCAAGTACAACAAAATCTATTACTTTGAAAACACAAAAAATTAAATTTAAAAAATATGAAAATACTAAAATAACATAAAAATAGCAACTTCCTAACCACCTTTTAGGGCTGGTTTGGCATGTTTACAAAAAACCAAAAGTCAAAAAGTCAATATTTTTACTTGGATCACATTATTTTAAGTCACATCACCTCTCACACACATTATTTCAACCCCTAACCCAAACGGAACTCATATTTCACAAAAAGTGAAAAAATACATTTATTTATATTTAAAAAGTGAGGAAAAAAATTGGACTAAAAAAGTGCAATTTTTGTCTTTGTGGATGAAAAAAATGTGGATGTTTGGGTTAACTTTTTTACTTTTATTAAAAAATGTGTATTACAAAATTGTATAAATTAATGTGTAAGGCAAAATTAGAATTCGGAATTGTGTAGGCGTAATTTTTGACTTCCTGTGAATAGTAATAACTTTTTGACTTTTTGGTTTTTTTTCCCAACTTGCCAAACTTGGCCTTAATATGTAGTGTCACGTACGTTTCCGTTTCCCTCCCAAATTTGGAACAAAAACCAAAATTGGCAGACAGCGCTTTTGAAATCCCACAGACGCAGTACTTTTCATGATGACACACATGTCGTAGCCTTTCTAATCTCACCAACTCATTTCCATTTCCCATACAAATTTCGGCTACTTTGCTGTCCCTCCTTCTCTCTCCATTTCGGTTTTGCTGTCCACCTCCAGTAACACACTCTCTCTCTGTGTCTTCATTTCGACTGCGCCAGGTCGCCGACGGTAACAGTCACCATTTTCTTGGGCATGTGTGAGTCTGTCTATTTTTTATTTCGGAGCACATTATTATTATGACCTACTGTGTTCCACTCGCACGACATTACCATTTATGAACTATGAAACTGTTCCTCCTTAGGTAATTGAAACCATACGTACGATTAGGTATACAAACTACACGGGTGACAAACTGATATTGCCATTGAGGAGTTCCAAACTGACAGACGGTCTTCGTTGAGCAGTGTAGTCGGGTTTTTATTTCTCTGCATGAAGGTAAGTTGCGTATGGGTGCTGTTGGGTTGAATGTCCGATGTGGCCCTATTTCAAGTGTGCGCATTGGTTGTTGATTCGGGCTTCAAGTCGTAAATACTATAAAACGAGTACAACATATGGCCAATTAATTTTTGTAAAACAGTGGCATGCCATATCTGCATAAATTAACGACAACATATCGTAGTTGAAAATAAACGAAAAGTACCACTCGTACAATGCACGTACGACTCAATGGTCCGTTGATTGTAAGTTGTTAACAGTCAATTTCGTTTTGTTACAATGTGGGAGTAACGTTCTTTCTGCATCCTTATGAATATTGCATGCAATTCTTTGCAGGAATTATCGTAATTGGATATGGGCGACATGTCAGACAATGCGAAGCAACTGTGAGTTTATGTCATTCAGTATTTGATACAGTTAGGTTTGCAAGGTTATGTTTCCTGTACCTACTTAATACCACGGTCTGTTCGTGTATGGCATATTGTGCCGTTATGTACTGTCATCAGGAGGTTGTGCGATTTGAGTTTGACACATTTGCGATAGCCTCAAATTGCACCATGAATTTCGTGTAATGGATTAAAACTGTGTCGATTTCTTACCAGAATATGTGCACATACGGCACATGTCGCGTATTCTGCGGAGAGCATTTGTGAAATCCATAATTCACTGAGTTATACTAAACCACTTCGGTTCATCATTTTCGGTGACAACGGAAAACGACGTTACCAATTTCACGAAAATGGCACAACTTTTGAAATGGGAAGGCAAGATTGACTAACTTGAAAGTTAACCGACGAAGATGATAGGATGCACAAAACGTACATACCACCGATGTAATTTGGCCTTGAACAAAATTTCATTTACGCTGATATTTGTTACAGGCAAAGGAAAACATTGAAGGCAAGTGGCAAAGGTTCAGGAATGGAAAGGGTTGACATTACCGAGCCCCCTCGTCGAAAGCGGCCACTTGGGCCATTTATTTTTTACAGGTTCGATCTGTGTCCTTCAAAGCGGCTCACAGTACGAATCCCTCTCGTCAGAAACATGTGACAGTATTTTTGCACAATTCTGCATTACATATTTTGAACTCATAGCTTGCGCCTGTGCAGATTTCAGTTTGTACTCACAAGAAATTAAGATTTTAGAGACCAAAAGTAAGGGCCAAAATAATTTGGACCATTTATAATTGTTGTTGCAGAAATGATGTGGTTATTATATTTTTAGCAACCAAAATTGGACATTACGGATGCATTATTATGTAGTTGGGACCAAATTTGTTTGTGTCACAAATTGTGTACGTATATGTATATATATCCATCCATATCTAACATATACTTGCGCCGAAATTGACAATGGTTGCAGCCAGGAACAATTCAAGGAAAGACGAGAAGCAGACAACCCCGGACCGAATATGGTTAGTGTGCAGACATGTAGTAAGTAGAGTACCGTGATGGAAACACGTGACTGCTGTGATAGCAAAGTATGGACTTCTATTCCATGCGCGCACCAGTCATGTGCTTCTACTGTGTCGCATTCAGCGATTTCCAGCAGTCATAGAAGCCATATTGCATGTTCTTATAAACTCCGATTATTTGTAAAATTCCATGTCCGTTTTTATTTCAACTGTGTGCGAAATAGTAATTTGTATGTGCAAACATATGTAAATACCAGAAAATGTGCACACATTGCGAGTGATACAACTTTTGCTGACAATTATTTTGGACTTACAGCTCCTATTTGTCCTGTATGTGCGTCACGTTGGTGTAACACTTACAGAGCCGAAAGGATATTGGGGAAAGGTGGAAGGAACTCCCCTGTGATGAGAAGAAGAGGTTTCAGGACATGGCTAAGGCAAGTGCCAAGGAACTGGGCGAAGAAGTTGCAAAGAAATCTGCAAAGGTACTTACGTGCTTAGTGTTTTCGTAACTGCATTTGGGGAGGACCTCCTATCGACACAATGTTGGTTACTTTTTTGTATTAATGTTCACGTTAATCACATTGCAGAGTAAAATGCAAGTCCGCATGTCATTGAAGGCAATTTTTGATATCGTGAACCGGTGTAACGAAGCACAAAAGCAGGCAGTCATTGATATTGGGTTCGGTGGCCTCCTGGGGTTAAAGTGTACCCGTATAGATCACAACATG
Source organism: Camellia sinensis (assembly GCF_055761805.1). Lineage (NCBI taxonomy): Eukaryota > Viridiplantae > Streptophyta > Magnoliopsida > Ericales > Theaceae > Camellia > Camellia sinensis. The sequence goes on from NC_138965.1 coordinate 196,513,472, forward strand.
TGCCAATGGTTGGTACAGAACTTCGATCCCGACACGTGTTCGTTGACTGTTCATGGCCGTCACCTGAGGCTCACCTGTGAGGAAGTGCATGTCTTATTGGGTATACGGTCAGAAGGCAATGACGTGCAGTTCACTGGTTCAATAGACGCATATCCCAATATCTACGAAGAGGTTGGAGCTGTTAAAGGAATCATTCCTTTGAACCAGTTGAGAGTTTATCTGACTGAGAGTGATGGTGCGGATGACGAGTTTCGGAGGAAGTTTGCGCTGTACGTGTTGGGGGCCATGTTGTGTCCTACCACAATGACCGCGTTGAGCCTGTCGTTCGTTCATGCCGTGAAGGACGTGACCGGTATGGGGGCATGTAATTGGGCAAAGGTGACACTGCAATTCCTTGTGAAAGGTGTTCGGAAGTATAAGATGAAACTTCAGCTCCAGGCAACTGGATGTGTTTTCCTTCTAATGGTAACGTAATCGACCGTTGTTTGTTTGTACCATGCCGATTACATATTTCATCCATTGCTGTGCATATGGTTCAATAAAATGGCAGTCGTTGCGAAATGCAAACTTACCTGTTATTGAACAGCATGACAAATATACCTGTACGGGCCACATTTTTTGTAACCACGAAAAGCTTATCTTTTGAACCGGAAAGCTGCATGGGGATTCTGCCATCGAGACACATAAACACATACATATGATTGTGTTGTAAGTTGTATGCATTGTTAGCGAATACGGATTACTTTGCTCGGACGTGTATAGTAAATATCTTTTCCCCCTTACAATGCAGCTATTTTACTTGGATCGTTTTGCCCCTCCCTGCAAGAGTACGTCGGCTACTACACGCTCCATCCCTCGGCTAAATGATTGGGGTGATGCCGAAATACGGGAGACGAGGCGACTTATGGGAAGGAAGCAAATGTTGCAGCAACATGAGGTAATCAACCCATTCGTTCTGCACATTTGACAGCATTGCCCCACCTGTGTTATGATACCGGTGACAGACAGAATATGTGTTCCTATGACTAGGTGACAAGCACCGACAAACAGTGACCCATTCTTTAGCGTACGTCATATTTTCAGTTTGTCCCTCCCTATTTACTCTGAAATACTCGAACTTTTGGGGGGAAAACATGAAGTTTCCATGTGGACGATGTTGTAGCCTTACAAATTCAATTTTATGTACTACTTCTGTTACGAAATGAATTTTCGTTAAGCCCTGAAGTCAGATTTTTGGAAAAGCTTGAAGATTTTGGTTTTTTAACCTTGTAAAAAGGTCAAAACATTGTCGTTCAGTTATTGTTAGTTAGTTTGTAATTGAAAGTTTCTCTTTGTTTATATAATTGGGAAAAGGTAAAGTGGTAAACATGGGATCGACTGTGAAGTTTTTATCCACACCAGATGAGCATCATTTACAACAACATTTTTTCTCCATTTCAGACGAATGGAGTAATTAATTTTTATTAGATATATTTAATATGTAAAGTGTGTACACATATGTTGTGTGCAACTTAAGAAAGCAGACGGAAACTTTACGATTCACAGTTGAGCTCGATTAACGATTCAGTGCATTACCATTTTCATTTATGATTTGAATCCCGATTTGACAACTATGTTAGGTGGAGTTTCATCCAACAAAAGCGGAAAGCAACAACATTGATGACGCAATTGACACACACCATGTCAATAACAAACAGAAACCACGGATTGATGATGTTCGTTTGAGCAAGGTTGAGACCGACATTGGTGAACTGAAGGAAACCATGAAGCAAGTGCTTCACAGCAATGCGGAAATAAGGGACATGTTGCTCAATTTCCGAGGGAAGGAAGCTGTTCACAATGCAAAGGTAAGCAAAACCAATCAGTACACATGCTTCACACAGTTCACAGAGGTTACTTGAAGATGAAATATTGTACCAGGTTAATGTATGTGTTTGTGTGATTAGGTGGAGTCGACTGAAAGAAATTGTAACATTAACATATCCTCCAGCATTGGTGAACTGAAAGGAATGCTGAACGAACTGGTTGCAGCTATATTGTCTGGGAAACAACCGTTTACTGAACAGACACACATTGCTGAAATGAAGCAAATGATGCAGCAAGTGCTGGCAGGTTTATCGGAAACAGCACAATTGGCTCGCTCAGAGGAAAAGGGTGTTGACCCTACCATGGGAGTCGAGTTGCATGATGGCGGCGTGGTCTTCCCAAATTATTATGGTAGCCCAAATGAGGGTAATGTTCAAGATTTACAGGGGGGTGGATTGGGAGGACAATTATGTGAATGGAATGTTGTCCAATGAGATAATTGATATGCACGTTGGACAGTTGCGTACCGTCCAAGAAGTTGGGGACTTGCACAACAACCGTCGCCTTGTGTTGGAGGAAACACACACAAGCAAAGAAAGCAAATCTCTTTCAGTTCAGTTTCTGTCAATGAAGAATGTTGCAAAACAGAGTTTATCTTCGTTTGATGATTTGCAAACCTTGCCACCAATGCGAGGAGAAGCAGACAATGTGCATCCTTCTGCTGGTAAGGTTGCCCAAACATTGGGAGCGGGACAAATTGTAACAGGCACACGAAAGGGAAGAGGAAGAGGAAGAGGAAGAGGTGTTGAAGCGACAGACGTAGGGGATATGCGTTCGTGCAACGATAGCAAAATAAGTACTCGACTTACTGCCGAAAAATTCCCAAGTCGCCACATCACTTCACCTTTCGTATGTTTCATTACCAATTGATGCCGACAGCATTACTGATCATAATAGAACCATTATTTGTGTTGTATTTTAATATTTGTCATTCTACTGCAAGTTTGCAGTAACAAATGTTGTACAATTGTCTTACAGATTTCGGAAAAACTCCTGTCCAAACTGCACAGGTTGGACAAGCGGTTCCGTTCAGAGGTTAGACATCGCTTCACCAATTTTAGATGCATAAGGATGTGTTATGTACTTTGCAAATTACATTTCTGAACAGTGGTGAGTTAGTTAATTGTTTATATTAATAGGAGGAGTTGATGTTACTTGATTGTTTATATTGATAGAAGGACTTGATAACACTGGAGAGTAGAGAGGTTTTATCAGCGGCCCAAGACGAAGTTGTTGACTATGTACTTGACGACAGAAACAATGAAAGGTACGGATGAGTTTAGTACTCGCAATTAACCTGTTCCGTAGTATTTGTGAAATAAGTTTGAATTCCACAATTTTCATGTGTCGTGCTATGTTTATTTGATTCTTGTAGGTATCAGTTCTTTAATTTTTCATTCTCTATGATTTTGATGGGTTTATGATGGGTTTATCCATGTCGTATGTAGGATTCTCTTTGAATTTAATGCAGTGGGCTATGGAAAGATCAGTGGCTAAATTTCCTGTCTGAAGTTTTCTTCTTTTGGTCTTATCCTGCACACATGTACCTATTGGGAAAATTGCAAACCACTGATATTTTCACAAAAATATTTACACATTCATGGAAACCTTTATAATTTTAATTATGAAACTTAATAAAGTTTACCAATGATTTGCAAATTTTTTTGAGAACTTATAATGAAGTGCAATTTTCCCTACCTATTTTCTTCTACTCTGCTTACATTTTCCATTTTGATCATTTTGGGATATTGTTGGCTCCAGTTTGTAAAAAATGTGTTTCTTTTTTTTTAACTTGCTGACCTGTAAATGAGCATTTCAATTTTCACATATTATTTTAGCAAATACTATTGGACATGTCATGAGTTGTAATATCTAAAACTTTTTCTTTTCATTTTGTTTTTTAAAAACTTAAAACTAATCTTCATTGGATTGGAGCCTAGTAGAATCAGGAATATCTGCCATAGTTGTACAACAGGAAAAACTAATCTTATGTTGTAGAGTTAAGCCAGATACGTTTAAGTTTTACTAGGCTGTAGGTTGCTTCTTACTGATTGATGTATACGTTTTATGTAGGGACATTGTCGTGTCTATGAATCTGCATGAAATGCCTTGCGAATGTGCTACACGACGTGACATGCGCACGCTGAAACCAGGGGCATGGCTATCCGACACTGTAAGTCGTGGCATCTGACAATGTTATTTCCACTATATTTGCATGATGGACATATCCATGTAGGGACATTGTTATTTCGTATTACATTTAAACAAATGGCAAACCTTATTTCGCAAGTTGCCTGGTCTGTTACAATGTTCCAACCAATCAACTTGGTCGCGGTTCAATTGACTAACGGACAGCGGCAAGTACACAAAGACGGGAGGCATACTGCGTGGTTCTTTCCAGTATATTTGTCGGTAAGTAAGTGTTTTAGGTCGGTTGTGTATTGCAGAAGACATATTTTCAGAAAACTTTGGCTGACTGAACTTTACACATTAAACATGCAGACTTTGATACTAAATCAAAAAACTCAACCTCTGAACCATGAAAATATGGTCAAATCATATTTTGGACATGACAGATATACTGGGGTGCTTGATGCATGTGAGAAGGTAATATGAATGTCCATCCCATTGAAGTGAGTAGATTTAATATGGACGTCGGTAATATGAATGTCGATCCCATTTACTTGAATGTCAATGTAAATATGAAAGTGCGTACATGTTCGCATGCCCTCTAAACAATGTCTTCACTTGTGTTTATGTTTATGTGTAGATTTACATGCCTTTCAATTATCGAGGAGTACATTGGATGTGCCTAAAAATAGATATGGTAGACCGTGTGGCGTACCTATTTGACTCATTGGCATCCGCCACACTGGACACCAACAAGCTGAACACAGCAAAAATGTTGGTATGTCGTGCTGAATTTCACAAATCTACTTCCACACTGTCACATCCTTCACATAAACTAACCGTCTCATTCTGCAACAGGTTCAAACAATGCATGCCTTACTGCAACTACAGTTTGGAAATGAATATGCTGTAGACATGCGTACCGTTGAGGTGCGCATGTTAGAACAAAGGCCATTACAACAGCTGGACGAGTAATCCACAAACCCTGCGTCACATTGACTTCACTCTTGAATCACTCATTTAACGAACCTGCTTATATTTTACGAGAAACTGAATGTTACATTTCATTTGTAGCACTTTCGACTGTGGGATGTTTGTGATCAAGTACATGCAGCGGCCTGATATACCCAGCGGTCCACACAAGGTACATTGTACGGCTTAATTTCCAATTGCGAAATAAATCCGTTTATTCCCTACCGCTGTAACTGTACCTGATTTGTGTTATTCGCTTTCTGTACATAGTTTCATCCTTCTGTGCGTCGGAAGTTGGTGCTTGACTTCGTTATGGATGTGAACAATACAAAGATGGGCGAGTATCGTTCGTGCATGTGATTGATTGCAATTACAACAAATAGTGCAGCGATTTTATCATGGCCTGCCAGTACGAGTGTAATTTCGATGCCCAACCACAACTGGATTACTGCATCAGCTTGTCGTGACAACTTTTTAGGTCGCAGCTGTGATAATACTAATTTCCCACGCGTATTGATTGTACACATAATTCCAATGTTTGGGACTCGAACAAACGAGGGAAAGTAGTCATGTTTGTTTGCTTTTATCGTGGCCTGTACGTAATGTGATACACATAATTCCAATGTTATGGGTACAGTACAGAACAAACAATCCAATGTCATATTTGCCCAAATGACTATAGTAATGTTTGTCCAGTGTAATGTGATATTTGTCCAACAAACAATGCAAGTTGAAAGTAGTAATGTTTGTTCGCTTTTACCACATGAATTATGTTTGTTCGATTTTTTTGAATGCCATGATTTTGTCCAAAACAAAGCAAAAAAAAGCCCACAGAACAAACAAATAGCGGTGACTATAATGCACTTTGAAGGGGAATTGATTACTTCATAAAAATGCACAAACGGTGAAAAATTGGACAACAAATAAAAACAACCATACAACAGACCATTAAAAACACAGAGTATTGATATTCAATTTTTTTTTTTGTTCAGCAAAACAAAAAACAGTATTGATGGAAAAGCACATACAAGGTGTCAATGATACATCAACAAAGAGGAGGTTGGAGACCAACGAAGAGAAACAAAAACAGAAGGAAAACAATAAGAATGTAACTCCAAGCCCATCCTCACAAAACCACATAACAGGGCAACCAGATGAAACTCCAAGGCAGCATGAACAAACTTCAGACCATACAGCCACCATTGAGACTTGAGCCTGAACCTTCAACCTCCATTGAGACTTGAGCCTGATCCTTCAACCTCAAAAAAAAAAAAAAAATTAGTACAGCAGCAGACCAACAATTACAACAAGGCCCGCAGCAGACCTCCAATAACTTTCCCCAATCCAACAGTAGACTTCCAATACAGCACACCAAAACATCATTCAAACAATTGCAAAAAGGCCAATATGCAGCAGCAGACTTAAGCCTATTCGTTGATCCCATATAACAGCAGCAGAGTACATATATAGCAGAGCAGATTTGAAGCACAGCAGAGCAGCAACCAGAAATGAGCATGCTTGACCCCATAAACTAAGCCAGAGCAACAAGCCAAAAATAAGGCAAAGCATAGCAACATTGAAGCACAGCAGAGCAAAAGTAGCCACCAAGAAGATATGGTAATACCACAGACTGACCAAAATCCTGCATACCACAGCTTGACCAAACTCCTGCACCCCAGTTTCAAAAAACACCAAACACCACCCCCTAAATGAGACTTTGATACTATCCAGAATACAATATATGTCGTCCACTGAATACTGTAGGCCTCTATAACTTTGCTTACAGCAAAGTACAACCCTCACTTTCACCATCTCAGCCAATTCAGGCCCATCAACAATCTTATCATTAAAAAGGCAATCATTCCTACCTTTCCAAATCATTCCTAGGTGTGCAATACAAAAGAATACATATATAAACTAGCCTAGGATTTGGGGAACAGAACGCCTAGAACACCCCACTCTGATTGAGCATCTGCAGCATGGCTTGGGCTTGGTCCAACTCAGCTTTAGTTGTCTGAATGGATGCAGAACGATGTCTAATTTGGGAGAGCATCATCCTTGCTTCTTGATTAAGCTGGTCGTGTTGCTGCTGCAGATGAGCCTTTCTTTGCCGGACAGAGGCAAGTTCTGCCATGAGTTTGGCTTCCTCAAGTTCAAGTGCTGAGTGTTGCTGAAGAATGGCTGCAGAGGTCTGCTGGCTGAGTTTGAGTGAAGTAGATATGGTGTGGGCTTCGTTTAGGAAATCCTTATTGGTTTGAATATCCTTCGAGCAAGTCTGAACCATCTCTGAAAGGGTTGGCCATTCTGTGATGATCTTGGCCAATTGCTTTAGTTGAATGGGGTTGAAAGGATTAGGGGAGAGGTTTACAACAGCAGAAAGACAGGCCAAGGTTTCATCAGGTTTGTGGAGAATGATTTCTTTAACTGCGGTGTTAATGAGGTTGATGAAGGTGGTTAAGGTTTGTTGAGTTTCAGCATCAAACAGATGTAGCCTTTGAGGCAATGGGGATATTTCGTCTAGATCTTGTTGAAGAATAGAAACTTCGGCCCAAATATCCTGGCCTGGACCGACGGCCTGTGAACATTAATAGTTTGGTGAGAATATATGCTTACAAGTAATAAAGAGTAAATAGGATGAGGTTGGAAATGGTAGTACCTGTCCTGATAACGTGCACGCAGACGGTTGGCCTTGTTCAGCTGTGGTTGTCGCATGAGGACGAGTTGTTTCTGGTACTGATGAAATGGCAGCATCAGCACCTTGAGGGTGTTTCTCTGGTTCTGCTAGCAGGGGAAAGTCATGAGGACCTTCAAGTTCTGTCTCGCCCATTGGTCGTGGAGATGAGTCCTGTATTATGTCCATCCCTGTAAATTGGAGAACAATACCAGTTACTTAAAGAGAAGTTTTTTTTTCCCAAACGAACAGTAACATTTGTATTTCTATTTACCTTGGTTGTGGTGAACTTCTAGTTGAGGGGATTTTGTGTTGTCATCTGTTGGAGAGGATTGGCTGTTGATTGAAATGTCAAATTCAATCCTCTGTGATTCTTTGTTTGACGTTTGGGAATTGGAGGGGTTGGATGGTGATGGTTGAGGGCTAGAGACAGAAGGGACAATGTGTTGAGGAGAAGTGGAAGGATGTTGTGATGCAGACTGTGTGGATTGCTGTGGCGAAGACTATGAAGCAGGTTGTAAGGAAGTTTGTTGCGATGCTTCAGGTGGTGGTGGAGTTGGTTGTACAGTGGGTTCTGTGGGTACATTACTGATTGGACTGGGAATTTGATGAATGTGTTGAGGAGAAGTGGAAGCATCGTCATCATCAGCAACAGCAAGGAGTAATCTCCTTCTTTTTCTCTGCACAAAAGTAAGTGATCAGTCGGGCGTGAATGCAAATTCAGATGCTGTAAATATGTAAAGTGAAGGCTTACTTGGTAGAGCTGCCCTGAAGGATTTGATGTTGTTTCGCCAACCATTTGGCTGAGAGGGATATCCCACTCACTTAGGTCTGTGCTTAGAGCAAGAGCAGTGGAAGGCTCTTCTCTCTTCTTCGTCGTGACCTCTGTCTCAGCAGGGGTACGGGTGGTAGCTCCTCTCTGTGCTTGTGTCTGCGCGGCTGCGAAAGAGTCTGCCATTAATTTCGGAACTGAGGGGGTGTTTGTCTGAGTAGTTGCATCCATTGGATCCTTGCCTTTACGTTGGTCCCTAACCAATGGTTCAGCAGCAGGCACAATTTTGGCTGTCAAGGGTTAAACAAGTTAGTGTTGTAGAGAAAAAAACAAAACAAATTGCATGACACAGTCAGGGATATGAAGTATATGAAGGAAGGATACCTGTAGCCTTAAGCTTGGAAGGCGAGGATATGCGGCCCTGAATATGAATACAAGTATCGTTAAGGCAGCTTTCAAGTGGCTTGCAGAAAATAATGGCAGTCATAAGTCCCCACCAATGGTCAAAAGCAGCCGAGCAGTCCGAAGCAGGTTTGAAGAAGAAGGGGCCAAAATCTTGGAAAAGTTTGGTGTTCTCTGTCAGAATGGATTCAGCTTGTGTAGGATCTTTCAAGTGGATTCTGGACCCAATCTCCTCATGGATGGTTGGGTGGAAATAAGGATAAGGGATAGCCTGGGAAAGACCAAATTGTCTGGACCATTGATTGGGACAGTATGCCTCAAAACTGCAGCTGGATAGCTTGGCGGAGGATATGGAACAGCCAACCAAGACATGTCTACAGGTGAGAATGTGTCTCCAACTCTCATTTTGTTCTTGGACTTTCTCATTGTGTAAATCAGAAGGGTCTGTGAAGAGGAAGCGAAGTCTACTGGAGGAGAATTCAAAGTTTTGAAATGGCATGTACAGGTTGGAAGGTCTCTGCGAAGGAAGGTTGTAAAACATGGTAAGATGATTTGTGAAAGTGAGTTTTGAATGGCTGTTATAAGTGAGCAGTTGCTCAGCATAGGAGTGGCAAACAGGTTTCAAGGTGTTAGGTGGTGGGGGTCGTGCCTCAGGGAAATAGGCATACAACCAGGCCTGGAAGAGCTAGAAGGGGCCACCACAGTTGCCAGAAATCTTCTTGTCAACAAAGGAAAATAGGGCCTTGTAAAGGGTGGCAAGAAGATAAGGGGCTAAAGCCATAAGTTGGCCGTCTTGCATACACAAGGCAAGGGGGAGGTATTCTTTCGTGATCTTGTACCCAGGGACACAAAAAAGAAACTCACAAAGCCAAAGTAAGTAAAAAGCAGTTCTTTCTTTGTCATCGACAGGGGAACCACGCTTGCCTTGGTATTTTTTGGCAAAATCTGTATAGCACATGTCAGTGTTTAAAGTAAATGTCACTTTTGGAGGCTCAAGGAGAGCATGAATTGGATTGCCCAAGATTGGCAGACCAGTCAAGTGAGCTACATCTAAGATGGTAGGGGAAATCATACCAAAATTGAGGAGTAGGGAGTTACTAGACTGCGACCAAAAGCATGCAGCAGCAGCAATCAGCCCTTTCTCCACGTCATAAATTTTAGTCGACAGTCTAATTGCTTCAGCAATGCCCTGGTGCTTCCATACTTCGGCGTCGTGACCTTCAATTCTCCTGGCCCAGCTTCGCCAATCAGAGTCTGGTGACCTCCACCCTCTGAGTGGGTTTTTGCTGACATTCCAGTTAGTCCACTTGAGTCCAGCTTGGTTGAGAAGAAGGTTCTCACCATTACCAAGGGGATAGTATGGAGCTAGCTCGTCTGGGAAGTAAGACGCGAAGGTAGGGCCTAGAGTAGCCTTAGCGACAGAGCTTGGGCTGGGCAATATGGTTGCAGCAAATTTTAGAGGAGCGATAAGTGCTCTGATAGGGTCTGGGAAGCGGAGTAGGTCTTCATTGTTCTCCTCAGATGGAGATGGTTGAGATTTTTTCGGTGCCATGGCTTAGGGTTTTGTGGTGCTCTGGTTTTGAACGGCAATGGTTGAGAAGAAGGAGTACAGTCTGGGGAGTTCGAATCAGAGGGAAATGAAGTGGTTTGAAGTTGAAAGGGTGGGTCTTTTATAGCTTATGATGGGGCCAGTATATTTAAAAGCTCTTATATTGGGCTGTACTTTATGTTTGTTTTGGGCCCAAACAATGGCCCCCTCGTTGAAGTTAAATATCATATGACTTGGACCCCCATGACCCCCTCTCTCTCTGATTGGCCACTTTTTTTTTTTTTTTTTCAATTTCTTATTTTTTTTCCTTCTCCAAACAGCAGCCCCCACGTGTGTGTGTGTGGGGGGGGGGTGGGGTGGGGTGGTGGTGATTGGGGGGGTCTCAATCACTTCCGCAATATTTAACTTGAACATGGGGGCCATTGTTTGCACCAAGTTTTGCCAGTCTCTGTCGACAGATGGTCCACTTAATCAAGGGCATGTGGCCAAGTCTGAAAGAATGTCCACGACCTGAAAGTGGGCTCTCTGCATGTGGGTCACCTAGAAGTGATAGGGGAAGTTTTTACCACCAGTCACGGAGTTAGCGGGCACACTTTCAGGAGGAAGCATGAGACAAAGCAGGAGCCTTGCTCTGTCGACAGAAGTTTAAAACAGTTGGTGGCCATGAAATAAACACAAGAAAAGGGAGCTCGACAGATAGAAGTAGAGGTTTAGTATTGATATCCGTATACTGTTTTTGTGGCCCATCACTGCATGATCCCACACGTCTACACCATAACTGCCACTGTAACTGCCCCGACTTCGAATCTTCAAGTCCACTCTGCCAAATATTGACTCTTCCCTGTCGACCTTCCTTTTCACCATTGTGGGGCATGTCCCTCATCATTATGAGACAAAAATCGACAGAATATTGTCCACTAAACACAACCACAGTCCTTGCAAACTGGGTCAATGAACCGCAACACTTGGCCACTCACAGTTACTGCCCCTGACTATGAATCATCAAACTCTGCCAAATATTGAATTTTCCCTGTAATTTAATCAAAATATATTCAATGTCGGTAAACTTGAAAATACGTTTGAAATAACCTTTTTCTGTATTGTAATGACTTAAACACAATTGTTGTCCTACATTTTACGTAACGAAAATACACAACTTATTTATATCAAAAACAAAATATACATCTCGGGTTTATAATCAAAAAAATGGGAACTACTTTTTTTTTAAAAAAAGTTCACTCATATTTTCACCTACATTCTGATTGGATATTAGATTAAAAATTCCTCTTTGCACCTATTTTTCCCACATCCTCCCAACAGCTGCTCCATTCAACTAACATTGAATCTTGCATGCCACCTGACTTACACGCTGGAGCAGTTACTGGCAGTGCTCATGGATTTAGTGGCCACCCTCCAAGAGGAAACATGAACGAATTGGGAGTTTATCTGTCGAGGAAAGGCTAAAAGGACCTGGGCACAGGTGGTAACTTCAATTATATGCACTTCGACAGGTGGCAACTTACTTTCTACATTGTAACTTCTGTGTAGTTTTTTCCCTTCTACTTTCTACTTTGTTACAAACAACACAACAACACAACAACTTACTTTCTACTTTCTACTTTCTACTTTGTTACTTTCTACTTTGTTACCATCAGTTCATCGAAAGAAGTCTTCATCCATTTTAGGCATTTGAACCAATACCACAATTGCTTGATTTTCTTCTTGAACTTGTCAACTTTAAATTACTGCTTCGTTGCTGTCCATATAGGCCCACCATAATTTTACTAACAATAAACCCATACTTCCATAGTAAACATTAAATAATTTCACAACTCCTGTTCGTAACTCGTAATTCATATACCGATCGGCATGGAGATAAAGTAACGAGTTCGTTGGGTTACTTTCTCCAAGTAACACCCAAAATTAACTGCCACTTGGATTATATACAAAATGCATGTGCTGGTATGTAATTTTGCAAACCCACTTGGACAAAATTCGTATTTTACTCGAAATATAATACTAATTTACGGACACAAGTCATAACAAATCAATACGAAGCGAAACACATTGTTAGTTGATAAACCACACCGCAAAAAACCCTTCAGTTAGATCCAACCAAATATGGAACAGAAACAAGCAACCCGCAATAGGAATCTTGGAATACAGACATAAGCCAATTTCCCACCCAAAACAACACACAGACAACCCATATATATCTCACCTCACCTTCAGTTAGTTTTGAAAATGACAAGTCACTGCAAACACAAATGACAACATCACTCTAAACAATATGGGAAATTTACAACTCGTGGCCTTGTACATAAGTAACGTTGTGCCATTTCCTGGAATTGTACATAACCAATTATTTACACGTTACGTACAGCAATCCGTGCAAAATGAAAACTACATACATTATTTCCATGTGTTTTCAATAACTAAGGGAATAAGTAAATCATACAAATTATACAATTACCTGATTCACCTCATCAATTGTGTTCGAATCATTTTTCCGCACTGCTGCTTCAACACTACCGTATTGGCCCACAGGCTGCTTGGAATCAGGAGAAACATCAAAAAATAGTCGCCGTTGCTTAATGTGCGGTGTACTTGGATCCACCAACCCAGTTTTGCAGCGAACGGGCAATGACTCCGCATTGTACTCACGATCAGTTATGTGGGGTGTATCTGCATCTGAGTTATTACCCACTGTTCGGCTAAACCGAACCTTAGGACATGTTCGCTTTGTGTGCCCAATGCATTTGCAATTCCCACATTTTCTTGGTCTTCGACAGTTGGACGAGGCCCGTCCTGGGTTCCCTTTTGTCTTCACAACATCAGGATCTTCTACTCCAAATTGTCGACGGAATGAATGTTTCCCTTTGTCTCCATTCCCACCGTTCAAATTCCTCTCATATAACTCCTTCATCCGGCTCGTCATCGGAAGGCATGCATCCCTAGCATCCTTGAAACCTTCCGTTGATTGCGAGGCATAGAAACACATTTCGTTGTAGGAAGAACACAATATCCCATACCGGGCCGTCTGTGTTGTAGTGCTATCAATTGAGGGTTGAGGCCATTGCTGGCCATCCTTGCTTGCAGCCCTTGTCCATCTATGCAGCACACAAGTTGGGGGAATTTGCGTTAAATTTTCAGCTTTCATAACACATATCATGTGGCAGCAAGGTAGCCCCAACGACTCAAACTTCATGCAAGAACATCTCATTGCAGCATCCATTGGACTGTGTGTTACTATCCATGATCTGTCCTTCACTCTGTACTTATGAATATAGTAGCATTTCTGACCATCCGGCAAAGGGAACACATCCTTCACATTCAACTTCCCCTCTTCTAAGATTTCATCACGGAACATTCTAAATATATTTCGGGTGAATAGCTCAGCTCCATGTCTCCCTATATCTCGCAATGGAGTAATCAATACCGGAAAAGTGTTATTTGCTTCAGCATCATCTCCAGCCTCGTTATACCTTATCCTTGCAAGAGCCCGATCATAGTGCCTAACAAATTCATATAGCTTCAATTTGTGTTGGAGGAAGGGATTGAAATAAGCATTCATACACTCCGAGCGCTGAGTGCTCTTCATCCCAGCAAAGAAATGTCCACGCATATATGCCTCAGCCCACATATGACGCTTCTCATATGTCTCCAACACCCAACTGTTGGTTTGAAGTCTAAATTCTTCGACCATTGTCGTCCAGCCATGCTCAAACTTTGTCTCATCCGTTTCCATGTCCATGCACTGCTTGAAAGCATGTGCAAAGCCACTTATGTGAACATTTGAAACAGCATTTTTCCCAAGATGCCAATTACATAATTGATGTCTTGCATCTGGAAATACTCTTCTGATTGCCTCTCGTATCGACTTATCCCCATCTGTCAGTACGGACACAGGTGCTTTATTGCCCATCGCCTCCATAAATGTTTCCAAAACCCACGTGTATGTCTCAATTGTCTCATTAGCTAGCAAAACACATGCAAATATCGTGGTCCTAAAGTGGCTAGTCACACCAGCCAACATGACAAACGGTTTCTTGTATGCATTGGTTCTGTAAGTTGAGTCAAATATCAACACATCACCAAACTTTGCGTAGTCGGCCCGCGATTTCGAATCTGCCCAGAACAGATTTTGCAACTTGTTATCGTTACACACATCATACTTGTAAAAAAAACGTGCATCAACATCAAGTTTTGCGCATAGGTAAACCAACGCACCCTGCGCATCACCATCCTCAACTTCTGCTCTATGTTCGGCTTGAATATGGTTGTGCAGATCCGTGCGGATGAAACCAACATTCTCATAAGACCCGGACTGATTTACCATATAGTCCATGATTTGGCTAGTCTTCACACCGACATTGCGCATAGCCATTGCTTGAGCTTTGTCACCGCTGTTTAAACTGCGATGTGACCTCAGATACATCACACAGTGTTGTTCCGCCAATTCATGGTTGTGGTCTGCGATGAAGTGAGTCACAACATACTTTCCCCCTTCACCAGCATCCGCATCGTACCGTATGCGAAATTGGGCTTTGCAACCTACTCTTGTTAGTGCCTTAGGAGCTCTACTCTTCTCAGCAACACGGTCCAAGTATTTTGGTAATCTCTGACCTTCCCTTGAACACAACCACAGCCTACTAACGACCTTTCCCTCTTTATTTGTGTTAAATCTGGATTTTCGTATACTAAATCCCTTGGCTTTAGCATACGCATTGTAGAAATCTTCTCCATCTTCGACCGAATCAAATTTCTGTTCCAGAATAGCACGTTCAACATCACCAACCATGTCATTGCGATGAGCATCGTCAACCATTTCTTTTTTCACATCGGCTCCGCCATCTTCAACGTTCATGTTGGTTGCTTCTTCATTGCTCGGACCAGCTTCGCAACCGTGATCAGGTTCTGCCCGACTTTCATTCATCAAACGGATGTCATCTGCTTCATTTGGAATGTCATAATCATCACCTTCCCTTTTAACTTCCGCTGGGGCCATACTGCACATGACATTACTACCAACAATTACTTGATGACCGAAAATTGTTAACACAAACACAAACATGACATTTTCACACGGTTTACCTATTTGTGCAAACACAAACACTCGCTTGAGAAACAGAAAGAGAAAGGTTAGCTGCCAATGGAGGGGTTTCCGTTGGAGCGAAGCGTAGAGCGGTTGAAGTTAGGATGGGGTTTTAGTTGAGGGAAAATAGCTGAAGTGAACGGGCCAGAGAGACAGAGAAAGGGACACAGCTCCATACCTCATATCTAGTTCGAGAGAAGGGCTTCACTTCAGCAATGGAACCAACACAGCCTTCTAGTTACGTTGTTGTTGGAAATCGCCTGTTATACTGTTCCCTACAGAGCTTCGTCAATGGAACGAACCCAACAGGGGCTTCTCCCTGTTAATGGAAATCAACGGTTACACTGACTCAACCTTACACAGAGAAAAGAACAGAGAGAGATAGAGACGAAATACAGAGAGTGAGTGGGATGCAATCATGCAAATACAAGCATTAACCGGTTGCCCCGGTTTCAACTTTTTCATGATTAAACAATTCAATGGTCTTGATCAATTATTGTAATCTAACGGCTAACAATTGGGTTGCATATGGTGTGCAACCTTAAGGGGGTTGCACACTTAAGCATGACCCTATTTTGTAATGTCTAAAATCCTTCAACCTGACATGCATATATCACAGAAAAATTTCACTCTCTCAAATTTGAAAGCAGCAGCAGCAGCACTAGCTGTAAGCGCGACAGTGGCCATGTCTGTGCCAAGCGAGTGTCGCCTCCGCAGTGGGCCGTACCCGGGCGAAATATTGGACCTCTGTTTCCTTCACCTACCACCCCCTCGTCTCTCTTCTACTCCATACCTCCTTGCCGGTACACTTATTTCTCGCTCAAATCTCTCTCTCTCTCCTTGCTAGAAGCAATTTTACAATATTATTGACTCAATAGGGACCAGTTCTCGCTTCTGCTCTTATCAGTTGGAAATGGGAAAAATGGTTAAATCATTTCACGTGTTCCAAGGTATTAGAGTCCATGGAATTACTACTTGTAGCTCTATTAATGGCAATGGCAAAAACAGATCATTATCTTCTCCAATTGCCTTCAATATTGTTGTGTTTGGGGAAAGGAGGATCAACTGTTTACCTTATCCATTCAAATGGATTGCCAATTCCAAAATCAACCACAAGATTTTATTCATTTTCATTTTAATTTATTACACTTGTTACCGAAATTTAGTCATTGGGTTTTGGATGTTTGCTACTTGAAGAAATAGAAGGGAGAAGTGTCACTTAAACACTAATTTTTTTTGGCATGCTTAATTTTTTCTGTCATTTGTAATTTTTTTCGGCATGTTTAATTTTCTCTATCATGTTTAATTTTTTTTGCCATGGGTAATTTTTTCTGGCATGCTTAACTTTTTCTGGTTTGAACCCAAAAAAAATCTTGCGAAAATCAGAGAAATTCTGTAAATGGGCTTTTGAAATTAAAGTTTAATTATGAAAATTTGAATAGTTTAGATGATACCCTTTTTCCCTCTGTTTGGTTGTTGAGAGAAATCAGGAAATAAATAGGAAAATGAGAATTCAATTTTAATGTTGATTGATAATGTTATCAATCAAAATTCAATGTAATTAAGCAAGCACTTGAATTGAGCAACATGGTGGTGAAATATCTAAAATTCAAAATTTTGTTATTGATCTAAATGGTGGCTCTATGTTTTTTTTCTGTGTTGAAATAGCTTTGTGTTGGTTCTTTGATCAATTTCTCTAGTTGAGTCAAAACACAATTTTCTCTAGTTTGATCAAACCACAAAGAAAATTATGAGCAAACCAGAGATTTGGAAAACATGAGGAACGAAGTTCGAAGAGAAGAAAGAACTACCACTTAATACTCTCGTATGTGTAATTTTCTTTAGCATGCTTAATTTTCTCTAGCATGTTTAATTTTCTTTACCATGTTTAATTTTCTCTACCATGTGTAATTTTCTCTAGTTTGAACCCAGAGAAATTCTCTGGCCTTCCCTGAATTTCTTTGGAGAGAAGTTCTCTAAATCGAATTTGTTTTTGATCGATGTTGAGGGATCTTAAATATTATGAAAATATTGAATGTCTTTTATACTATAAAATCTTAATACCGGATAGCCTAAAAAAAATCTCCTTAATTTTATCACGATATAAAATATAACATAAATAAATATATAACAATTTTGGTTGAATTATTTATGTACACATATATCTATGTGTACATATATATAGAACTATTTAAAAAATATATTATAAAATATGCAATGCAATTTTCATTCTATTAAACTATGAAAGTGTATTTTAAATAAATGAATATATATATATATATATATGATATTTTTGTACTTAATTTCAATATAATAAAATAAATATTTATTTTAATATTAAAAATAATGATTAAATTGGAGAAAAAAAAGTCATTTAAAATTAAAAAATGATTCAATTTTTTTTTTTTTTTTTTTTTTGATAATCTTAATCTTATCGTTCTATAAAAGTGTTATTTAAACAAATATATATAATAATTTTATTTCAATTATTTATGTGTATTTTAATAAACTTAGTCCTATTGTACTACAAAAATGTAACTAAAATAAATATATAATGATTTTATATGATATTAAATTATAACATAATAAAATAGTGAATTATAATACAACAAAATAAACACTGAATTTGACATCATATATATATATATATATATATTAGTGTTTATATATAGAGTGTGGTGGCTAGAAGGTCAGGAGTTCGAACTGATGGTGCAACGACGATCCCTTTACTTGTAATTTAACTTTAATAACAAAAACTAACATCCTACAATCTTGGCAAAAAAATGTATATATATATAGTTTTAATTAAATATAAATTTTTCCTAATAAATAATTTCAGTAAACTCAATATAAATTAATAACAAAATATAAATAAGATAGACAAAAAAATAATAAATATATTTAATTTTTATATAAAAATTGAATACTTGAATAAAAGTGAAAAAAAAGTAGAAGAAAATTAATTTGCAAAATTTTTTTTAGTACGTATAATTGTACATGTGTTGCCTACATATTTTGTATAAGGCAATTACAGTTTAACACATGACAGGATGGAGGTAATATGGAAAGACAATTCGAGTCTTCAATCATAATCACGCACGTGACAGTTAGTATTAGTTATTGTGGATCTATATAGTATGGAATCAGCAGAGAGGTGCAAGATGACGTGGCCTTAACAGTTACTCATATTTAAATTCAAATATCAGGAGGGAAGCCTAACTGCAGACATGGCGTAGTGGAGCTAACTGTGAGGAAACATGATCAGCAATCATGAAAGGATGATTCGACAGTTAGAAGCTCATTTCGATGATTACCATTGAGAAGTATAAATAGCAGAAAAGGTCCCAGAAAGAGCACCCAGACTCAGATCCAAAAAATCAGTTTTATCTACTTTATTTTTCTTCCAGTTTTTATATCTCTTGTACTTTATATTCCCGTACTTCAAATTTCTACGCTGCACTTCGTTCATAGGAGTAGTTTAAACTAGTTTGTCGCTGTAAACCTCTACGAGGCTGATTCGGATCTTTGTAAATCTTCTATTTTGCTTAATGAAATACTACAATTGTTCTTCATTTAATCATTGTTTGCTAAATTCTCCTAAACAATGCCACCAGTAAAAGTCCTCTTCATTGAGGCTGAAAGAACTAAAACACAATCGTCTGATAATTGGTTAACAATTAATATTCTGTAAGGGCTGATTGATCCTTGCTAGCACGCTCAAATTTACAATAATAACCTTCGAAAGCCAAAAAGCTAACATATATTTTTGGCATGCCTAATGGGACTCATTGAAATGGATAGACGTAGGAGACAAGGAGAAAATGAATGCTTGGAAGAAGGCGTGGAAAGAGAGGTAGAAATGCCTTATCCAGAGGATAATGTGATAACACATTCTATGGAAGTACCTATTCTATCAGAACCTATGGTCGAACAGACCATCACTTCGGAATAAGTACCACATGTTCAAAATATTGGACGAGGACAAGGAATTGGACCATCCATTGTTCCATCTACCCAGCCAATGAATCCATGGGGTTGCCTAGTAGACGCTATGAGACAGCAGTTAATGAACACAATGGAAAGGTGGACAACATCCTTCATGAATCGAATGAATACCCATCAACCAACAAACACAAGACATATGGAGGAAATTTCTAATATCCCTCAGCAAAGATTGGCTAGAGATAAACAACCTATGCAAAATAATGGACATTCTAATGGTCAAACCGGTAACCAAAACTACGAAAAACCATCACCTCAGTCTTGGTATGAACCTCTTTCAAGACCTGTAGCAAATCAAAATGCCTCATTACTTAACAGTGAAGCCATGTAAATTGGTGGATCTGGCCCAACACAAGAAAATGGCATAAGGATGTTTCCAAATCTCACGTTCAAAGCCATACCTGGCACAAGGAGTTTCACTAATCCTTTGTTCGAATTTATACCCAGGGGATTAGAAGGGTTCCCTACAATTGGAAGAGACACAACACCTGTTTCAGCACCTTTCGTAGGTCCTTTCGCAGGACAAGCTCAGAGGGGTTACCCATACTCTCAACAACAGCCAGCACCACAGAGACTACCAGTGCCAAATGTGCCACCCTATGGACCAAGAGGACGTCAGGCACAAGGTTGTCCACTAAATCCTATGTTTGTTCCTCCAGTAGTGGTTCAATAAGCACAAAATATGGTTCGTAGGGACCAAATTGCTAACATTGCTAGAGAGATGTGTGGACTGATTGGCTTGGGGGGTTCAAACTCCTGTGTACAGGAAACTTGTCCAGAATGGGTAGATAGGGTACATGAATACCCAAGAGGATTTAGGATACTAGACTTTGCTCTTTTTTTATGGAAATGGAAACCAGTCAAAAGTGGAGCATATTGTTAGGTTCGCTGCTCAATGTGGTGAATTTACCAATAATGATTACATGAAGTTAAGATTATTCCCAAATTCTCTAATTAGGGCAACCTTTGTATGGTATATTAACCTTATACCTGGCTTTATCCAAACTTGGCAACAGATGGAGGAGGCATTTCATGCCCAATTCTTCCAAATGGAGCTAGAAGTTTCTATGGCAAACTTGACAAGGTTGAGTCAAAGGCCTGATGAAAAGGTTGCTCAATTTATTGCTAGATTTAAAAGAGCACGAAACAAATGTAGGATTGCCCTACCAGAGCCTAAGTTTGTGAGATTGGCTCAAAATGGTCTAGAGTTTAGGTTTCGAAAAAAGTTTGACTCAACTGAGTTTAAAGACTCAGTGGAACTGACCTATAAGGTGTCTAGGTATGAAGCATTACTAGAAGAACAAGATCGAAGTAACGCATCATACAAGACGTACTATAAAGATCCTAATTATGAGATTGATGCAACAGAGATTGTAGGGGAAAGAACCCCTGATCTGTGAAGCATTAATTCATAAAGACACAACAATAGACCAGCAGTTTAAAAAGAAAGACCTTCATAGAAAATACTCTTTCAATTTGACAAAGGCAGATAACATTTTTGATCATTTGCTTGCTACAAACTTCCTGAAATTACTAAAAGAAGTCAATTCTGTCTCCAGAGGAACTTAAAGAAAAATTGTATTGTAAATGTCATAATTCTTGGTCTCACTCAACTAAAAAATGCATTGTTTTTCGAGACATGATCCAAGAGCAGATTCAAAATGAGAGTTTAAAATTTCCAGCAAAAGCAGAAAAGACCATAGGGATTGACACTAATCCATTCCCAGAAATTGGAGAAATGACAGCCAATGTTATTGTGCCAGACTTCCAGAACTTGTCCTTGAAAGAATTGGAAGAGGTCAATGTACAAATACATGTTGCCAGCCAGACTACTGTCAAGAAAGATGCTAGGAGTTTACCAGCTATTGGACAAGGTTTTTCGGACCAGAGGGAAGACTCTAATGAAGAGGCACTGGATGATGATTCTTTAGAGGCAGCTGTGATGCAAAGAATGTGTCCCAGATGTAGGTTGAGCTACAAGTGGTTGAAAGGGCTTCCTATTGATGGGAAGTAATATTACAAGGATGTGCAGAGGTATCCTAAATCAACCAGTGCTTATAACAAAAGGCCATATCCAACTGGTATTAGGTAGCGACCATTAATGGCTGAGCCAACAGCCGCTAGAGTGCACTCTAAAGGCAAGAGACCTTTACATGAATCCAGACCCCCTAACTATTACAGAATGGAGGGCAATCATCCAGAAAGGAGATCTGAAAGGAGTTCAAGTTATGGGATCAAAACCAAGGATTGGCCCTCTAGACCAGCCTCACACAGTATGGAAAGTGGCCACCTTCATAGAAGGCTTCAATTGGGCCCAAAACAGGGAGTCAGGGCCAAGCAGTGGCCTTCACAGCTATTTTCGAAGATGGCTTCAAAGGAAGAAAGAGACAGTTAAACAACTGGGCTAGTAGGTTCATGGGTACCTAGGGTCCCAGATTGGTTTGTCATGTAGAACAAACCTAGGAAAATGTGTACCCAAAGAAATGTTGTTGGAGACTAAGGTAGGATGGTTAAACCTCCTTTGGTGGCTCCAAATAATTGGGTGTTACTTAAACATCTAAAAACAAAGGAACCAAATATGGTCCCAGTGATTTCTAGGTCCCAAAGGAGGAAGATCCAGCAAAGGTACACTCAGTACCAGAAAGATCTGAAAGAAAGCGGAGAAAGTTCTTCATTAATCCAGCCAAAGAGCCAGACAGAAGGAGAAAAAAGTTCAAAGCTAGATCATAATCCAAAATCAACTCCTTAAGACAAAAGGAGCTGCAGTAGAGAGCAATTGGCCAAAGTTCGTTCTGAACTAAAAGCCAAAGAAAGATCCAGTTTGGCAGGATTGGAAAAAGCTTTGATGAAAAGTGATAGTGAGACAGAAAGAGAAGTTGGCCTAGGCCAAAGGAAAGAGATGTTTGAAGCCTTCATGGCTGAAAAGACATTTTTGGTCAAAAAACCAGTAGAAACAGACCATTCGAAGAAAGTTACTAGTACTGAAGTGCCAGAATGCAGCATAGAAGATTCTTCTGAAGTAATTGAACAAGTTGGCCAAGAAGAGAAACAGGTACAGCCAGTCATCCAATTTGGCTCATTTCCTCCCGTGTCAGTGAATATAGTGCATATACTACCACAGGAGTTTCAAGCTGAAGATGAAAACCAAGGTCAGGAAATTGACCCAATTCCAGTTTCTAGTGAAGACTCACAAGTGAGTATGGTGCAAGATGAATCCGAAGTAACCATACCAATGGAAACTGGAGATGAAAGTGAGGAAAATGTGAGTATTAACCTCTCATACCCTTTTGAGTATCCCATGACATCCATGACATAGCATGTTAAACCCTTGTATATCAAAGCCTTCTTCGATGGGATACAGATGAACCGGGTATTGGTGGATAATGGGGCAGCAGTAAACCTGCTTCCAAAATCTTCTTTGAAGAAACTAAGAAAGAGGAACCCCAGACTAATCCCAACCAGTACAACCATTGCTGGTTTTGCTAGAGACAAACAGATGGCTCAAGGCATTTTGCCCATCAACCTACGTGTGGGAACTAGGGACTGCATGACAGTATTCTTCGTTATCGACAACAATGCTAAGTATAATGCTCTACTTGGGAGGGATTGGATTCACACCAATAAATGTGTGCCGTCCTCTTTACATCAAAAGATCATGATGGCCTTGTGCAATGGAGAGACAGAGGAGATCAATGCAGACCCTCAACCCTTCATACCTTGTGTAGTTTTTGCAAAGGCCAAATTGTACACTGGAAGAGTGACACCACTCAATATACTGAGAAAGCCTGATGGATCAGCCGAAGTGACGACTGATGAGGAATTAGCACACCTAAAGCACTTAGTCCAGGAAAGTGCTGATGAGGAGTTTGTCACCAAGAATGACAATGATGCTTGGTTGTAGACAAAAAGATAGAACCCAAGAGTCCAGATCTTTGGCTTTGATTAAATTCTCAGTATTGGACGTAAAATCAATAGTCCAGAAGATACAAGAGCAAGAAAAAGAAGCCATGATAATTGGTTGTAAGTAGGAGCAGTAGCAGGACAAGTTTCTGGCCTTGGATAAATACTGCGCATTGGACATTGAAACAAAAGTCCAGGAGATACAGGAAGAAGAAGCCTTATGGACAGACTTTGTCTATGAGGAGGAGGGCAAAGATGTTGAATCAAAGAAACTGGGAGCAGGATAAAGCAAGGAGTTTGTTTCGAAGTCAAAAGAAATAAAAAAAAGAAGCATCAGTGAGTTCCCAGATGCAAGATCCTTTGGAAGAAGTGAACTTAAGGGAAGGCTCCATACAACATTCCACTTACATTAGTGCTTGGTTAAATGCTCTTGACAGAGACCAGTTGTTGGTGGTCTTGAAGAGATATAAAGATTGTTTTTCATGGTCTTATAATGAATTACCAAGATTGGATAGGTCATTAGTAGAATATAGGCTCCCTATGAGGCCTAATTTCAAGCCATACAAGCAAAAACCAAGAAGGATGAGTCCTGAAGTGATTCAGAAGGTTAAAGAGGAAATTCTCAAGCTCCTCAAGGCAGGCTTTATTAGGACAGCCAGGTATGTTGAATGGCTATCCAATATTGTGCCTGTGGTTAAGAAGAATGGTAAATGAGGGTATGCATCGATTTCAGAAACCTGAATTTAGCAACTCCAAACAATGAGTACCCCATGCCCATAGTAGATTTATTGGTAGATAGTTCAGCAGGGCACAAGATTTTATCAATGATGGATGGGCACTGTGATTATAACCAGATCTGCATTGCAGAAAAGGATATCCACAAGACAGCATTCAGATGTCTTGGGAATATTGGCACCTTCGAATGGGTTAAAATGCCATTTGGCCTGAAGAATGCTGGGGCTACATATCAAAGAGCTATGAACATTATCTTTCATGATCTCATTGGAGGATATTTAGAGTGTTACATTGATGATATTGTAGTAAAGTCCCAATCTATAAAGGAACATTTGTTTCACTTGGAAGCAGCTTTTGCAAGAATAAGAAAGTTCAAGTTGAAACTTAATCCTCTCAAATGTGTATTTGGCGTATCAGCTGGAAACTTCTTGAGCTATATAGTACACAAGAAGGGAATACAGATTGATCAGAATAAAACAAAGCTATCATTGAAGCCAAACCTCCATCAAGTAAGAAAGAATTACAAAAATTCCTGGGACAGGTTAATTTTCTTCGAAAATTCATTTCTAATACTGCAGGGAAAACTAAAGTATTTTCTTCCTTATTAAGGCTAAAAGATGAAGAAAATTTTGTGTGGACAGCAAAGCATCAAACTGTTTTCAAAGGAATCAAAGCCTACTTGGCCAACCCTCCAATGCTAATACCACCAAAGGGTGATAAGCCCTTTGTAGATCGCCTGAACTCCACTCCGCGCGTGAGGACGCGAATTGTAGTTCTTAGCTACTACAGTTTGGACTCATGTCATGGTTCTGAATCTAATCTTATAAAGTGAAATGTAAGACTGATAAATCACCAAAGAGTCCAAATCCGACAAATCATTTTGGGAAATCAATTTTGATCAAGAAGTGCCAAACATGGACTGCTTTGCCAGATTACAGAGTCGCCACCTAAATATTTTATTTTGAAAAATTTAGAAAACCCTGACTCGTGCCTAAGGCCATGTGTTCGTCATCATCAAAGTTGCCTCGACTCAGGAACTTAGGTACGAGAGGGGAAGGTCATCCAATGAGCACCCTCGCTCACCCGATCAAAGATCAGCCTTTACTAATGTGGGGAAGTGATTTTTGGAAATACTCTTTTGATCTTAGGGGACGTTCGTGATCCACCGATAGGCACCTGAAAGGAACTAAACACTCCGGTCGGGGGTGCCAAAATTAGCACTCCGACGGACAAGTCAGTCTCTCGTTCTAGATTACTTGTATTCTAAGTTAAACACCACAATTATCACATACCTCTTTCTGGCTGATGTCTCTTCTATTTATATCTTTTCTTCTTTGGGCCTCGGGATTAGTTCCAAATCCAACCTCTTATTCGACATATTTCGTAATAAACCGATCTTCATTCGGCCCCTTGCTTAATCGACTATCTGGCTAAATAAGGTTGGGTTCGAGTTTCCGTGGCACTGGCTGAATGTTTCAAATCTTGACTCTTCAATATTTGACTCTCCAAAATCTCTATGACTCCCAATATTCGGCCCCCACAATTGCCCCCCAAGCATTCCACTAGTGGCAGTTGGCTAGAGTGTTTGGCTTTGAACTCGAAGAGTCAGAGCCGAAATTTGGCGATTGATCGTATTCTAACGCGAATGTCTGTCCACAAGCTTCTCGATTATCATTTCAACTTCCTGCCTCTTCATACACTCTCATTTATTGTGATTTAAAGTTTCGATGTCTTTTCAAATAGATATACACTTTTAGACGCCCGTCGCTGGATTGCCTTTCGAACTACCTCTGCGACCTCCTGCTCTTCTCTACCTCTTTCGTCCCTTGTAAGTTCTCTTATTCTTTGCTTTGTTTTTTGGCTTAGCATAATCATATTGGCTGGGGAGAATGGCGAAACATTTAAAAGATCTCCTCTCACCGGATCGAATTTCTGGCTTCCAACGCCATTTTTCGATCCCTGATGACATCCGTTTGTCTTTTGTGGTAGACGACACCCTTGATATGGAGAGGGTTGATGAAACCATAATTGTCTTCCCTCTTCCATCAATCACAGAGGGCGGGGTCCGTTTCCCCCTTCACCCACTCCTTAGGGCCGTGCTTTGCCATTGGGAGTTAATCTCTTCGCAGCCCAACGTCAATTTCTTTAGGATTTTGATGGGGATTGTCGCACTAAACCACCGCCTTGGGCTTAACCTTGGCATCCCCGCTATTCGGCATTGCTACGCCTTGGCCAAGTCTTCTGGTCGTCACGGGCGTTATTTCCTTAGAGCCAAAGACACCGACCATCAACTAGTGACTATGCTTTCCAGCTCTGGAAAGCGAGTCGATGATGTTATGGTCGTCGTCCAAGGAAACTGGGAATTTGGCGAAGGCGAGGATCGCCTTGATCGTATTCCTAGATGGAGGGGCGAACCAGGTGGCTGAGTATCATTTTTTATTCATTTTTTAAATTTATAAAGCTTCATTTTTGGGACCTTATGGTTTTGCTTTTGTAGGGAACGATTTGAAGAAAATCTTAACCTCAACTGACGACGTCGTCCTTTCAGAAATCAAGACTGCGCTCAAGTACTTCGGCCGACGGAGTCTTCAAAAGCAAGAGAGGGCGGCCCACGTTCTGCTCCGCTACGAGCCGACTTATACGACCTTTTCGGCGGCAGAAAATATCCCAATTTCGATCGGTGAGGAGTTTCTTGTCGCCCGTATCTTGACTGACTTCAAAAATTTGAGGCAAGTCGGCTGCGAGGAATCAGATTCGGAGCTACCAGAAGCAGCTGAGGCCGTCGAATCAGACGAAGCTGAAATAGAGGTTGACCAGGCTTTGAAATTAGTATTTGGGGAAGCTAGCCTCAATTCGGCTGATAATCCGTCCACTTCGGGTCGAGAGGACCGTCCACTTGACGATATTTTTCAAGGTCTGGATGATCTTCCCAGCGCGTACCCAGAAGATATGGCTGGGTTGAGCCTCACTAAGCTTGCCAAGAAAGCGAACGCGGAAAGGATAGCTGCGCGATGAAGGGCAGAGGAGATTTGGGCTGCCAAATCTCAGTCTCAGCCTCAGTTCTCCTTGCCCGTTATTGAGGAAGTGACTGCAAAAGAAGGAACCACCAAAACAGAACCCTTGGTGCAGACCAGTGTAGAAGCTGAGCAAAGGGTGGATAAGCACCCTGCCGATGTCGAGGCCGGCTCAAAAGAAGATCGCGCTGACAAACAGCCTTGTTTAGAGGAATTGGATGTGATTGTATCTTTTGTTATTCAGCTGAAGATGGAAAATACGTCGATCTTCTCCGATGCTTCGGTAATCAAAGATCCAACGGTTGCACTTAGTTTGGTGACGTCTGTTTCACTGCCTGCTGATGAGGCGACTTTTCAGGCGGAGCTGGATCTGGTTGCGATCGCGTTGGCCGCGTAATCGGTTCTTTTGGTACATATCTTGACTCTATCTTTTCTCCTTACACATTATTTTGGTTTTAACTTCCTGTTTTGTAGACCGTCGGAAGGATAGCTGACATGGGCCGTCGCTATCATGATGCCGTAGAACAGAATGGCCGTTTACAAGCGAAGGTTGAGGACCAAAGGAGTAGGGTGCTCGTGTTGAGGCCGAGTTAGAGAGAGCCCGTAATGCTGAAGATTTGAGATCGGTCGCCGAGGAAAGGGCGAATGCGAGCGACGCCGCCCTTAAATTGGCCCAGGAGGCGAATTCTAAATTGAAGGCTGAGTTGGAAGAGATGAAGGCGGTGAAGGAAACAGCTGACCTAAAGGCTTCCAGGGCATTTGATGCAGAGAAAAAATCTGCTTATAATGAATGCGTAGACGAAGTTCCCAAGTTTGAGAATCGGGGCTTTAAACACAGCTGGCTCAAAGCCCTTGCTGCTGCTAATGTGTCTTTGGCTGCGCCAATTCCATATGAGCAAGTGGATGTTGAGCCGCTGGAGTCTGATTCTGATAGCTGATTTCAAAGGTGCTTGTTTTTTATTTTAGGATTTGCGTGTATTTTTCAGCTTTTTACAGTTTTTTGCTTAGTAATTTTCATATGTAAAATGGTTACAATTTGTGCCCAATTTACTTAATGAAAATTCATTTTGTACCTCGCTGTTACTGATGAATGGAATTGCTTTGGGTCAAATGTTGTATAATTGCCGACTAAATGATTAGGACGCTTTAAAAGACAAAAATTGGTGAATGAACTGGCTGCGGCACATATCGATCGGCATGAGGTCAAGGTACGTAGTCGGCTAGATTAATAAATCTGCCCTTGCCGCAGCCAGTGCATGAACTTCAAAGGCATTGACCAAAAATTTCCGTTTAGATAGTTAGGCCATTTTAAAAGCCAAAAATTGGTGAATGAACTGGCTGCGGCACATATCGATCGGCATGAGGCCAGGGTACGCAGCCGGCTAGATTAATAAATCTGCCCTTGCCCTAGCCAGTGCATGAACTTTAAAGGCATTGATCAAAAATTACCGTTTAGATAGTTAGGCCATTTTAAAAGCCAAAAATTGAATGAACTGGCTGCGGCACATATCGATCGGCATGAGGCCAGGGTACGCGGCCGGCTAGATTAATAAATCTGCCCTATCATTTGGAGAGTAGCGTTAATGAAATTGCCTCCGGAGCACTGCAAGTATTAGAAATATATAAGAGGTGGTTGTTTGCGCCAGTAACTTCGCTTATTGTGTTTTCAAGGCAACTTATCGCGAATGGCAAATAAAGTTTTCTTCAACAGCAGAGGCGAAGGTCGAACTTTGGCTGAGCTTGATACTGCGATGAATCACGGAAGAGAAGCCACTCGTACAGGAAGTAGGGCGTCCAAAGAACGGGAAAAACGTCAGCCTCCAAGTCGTCGAAGCAGATCACCCCAAAAGAAGAAACAGTAACGGGGAAGCTCTCCGCGACCACGACCATTGAGTTTCACAGTTTTCGTGGAGAACAGACCGATGACAAAGGCGGGCTCCATTATCAGGGACCGAGTGGTGGCGGTCAAATTTGCTCGACAGATTTTTCCACCAGAGGTGCAGCAGTCAACGGTTGGCCGACAAGATTTCGACGTCTTTCAAGAGGGAATCCACGGGGTGGTGAAGGGGCTGTACACCGCTTACGAAGTCGGCATGCGCCTGGGCACCGCGCGGCGGGAGATAGAGAAAATGGACGAAAGGGTCCGCAGTTCGAAGGTTTGGGCAGAGAAAGCCGAGCGCGAACTTAATGGGCTTAGGATGGCTAAAGCCGCCGAGCTGCATGTGGCGGGTCGATCTAATCCAATTGTGGACGAAAGGGTGACCCAACGGCTATTGAGTCATGCCATTGCCGATCGAAACACGGCTAGCATGTTTGCCGTAGAAAATGTGAGATCCAAAGGTTATGAGCAAGGCTTTCATGCGGGCCGAAAGGTTGGGATCGACAAAATGATGGAGAAGCTTGCAGAGGAGGTCTGCCGATGCGAGAATCGGGGATTTAAGCACGGTTGGATCGCGACACTTAAGGCCGCAGAGGCGCTTCAAGCAAAGGGTGTCGATTCGGCATTGCTGTGGTACCGACGCAATCATTTTCCCTTTGCCGCCTTTGAGGTCGAAAAGAGTGACGATGAGGGAGAGGCCGCATAAAAATATTCGTTGTAATGTTCAGGCGCAGATTGCGTCAAAAATTATGTAATTACTTGTCAGATGAATAAAATGCTATGTTGTTAATATTCCTGTTGCCTTATAATTACTTATCAAATTGCGTAATTATATAATTCTTTGGCGTATATATGCTTGCATGTTTTGTGCTTTATTGGACAGAGATTGTTCGAATAAACGATTTTAGCCGGCTCGTCCTAATGGAGCACGTCACTAAATATTTATCCAATATGCTCATTACATTGCCCAAAAACGGTGTTGATAAGACTCTGAATCCAAAATTTTCTTTTGGTATTTATTCGGCTCCATGCTCAGGCTTGGACGACGTCATGTGCCGAAGGGGCTCCAAATCTGGAGACTTTGAGTGGCCGATCGTGATATCCACGAAGGGCGCTTCGAATTCGGAGGCTTTTTCGGCCCAACGGCGTCATGTGCCGAAGAGGCTCCGAATCCGGAGGCTTTGAGTGGCCGATCGTGATATCCACGAAGGGCACTCTGAATTCGGAGACTATGATTGGCTGATCGTGATATCCATGAAGGGCGCTCCGAATCCAGAGGCTTTTCGATCCAACGGCGTCATGCGCCAAATCCGGAGACTTTGAGTGGCCGATCGTGATATCCACAAAGGGCGCTCTGAATCCGGAGACTTTGATTGGCCGATCGTGATATCAATGAAGAGCGCTCTGAATCCGGAGTCTTTTTCGGCCCAACGGCGTCATACGCCGAAGGGGCTCCAAATTCGAAGACTTTGAGTGGCCGATCATGATATCCATGAAGGGCGCTCCGAATCCGGAGACTTTGATTGGCCGATCGTGATATCCATGAAGGGCACTCCGAATCCGGAGGCTTTTCCGGAACACTTTTGGAACAATTTTCGACTAGAATCCTTATATTACAAAAGTGGAATTTTTACACGGTGAATCTTTTAACACTAAAATCATTCCCCACAGGTCGGGTTTAATGATAAAACTTTCACAAGTGGGTCGAGATCCAAGGCCTTGGAAGACTCCTTCCTGTCATATCTTTCAGCCGATATGCCCCTGTTCCTGCGATGGAATCTATTTGATAGGGGCCATCCCAGTTTGGACCAAGTTTTCCATCAGCCGACTTCCTGTCGGCTGGAAGCACCTTCTTTAGAACCAATTCTCCTAGTTTGTAGCGGCGCAGCTGAACTCGTTGATCGTATGATTTCGCCAACTGTTGTTGGTACCATGCCATGGACGCAAGGGCGCAGTCTCTTCGTTCCTCGATTAGAATCAAATCCAAAGCCAGCATCATGTCATTTTAGCCTGTATCAAAAACTTACGACTTGAGGGTCGGGAGGTCGATCTCCACGGGTAAGATCGCCTGGTTGCCAAAGCATAGGGCAAACGGAGTTTCTCCAGTTGATCTCCTCAGCGTTGTTCGATGAGCCCACAATACACTCGACAATTCTTCGACCCATTTGCCTTTGGCTTTCTCCAGCCTTTTCTTGATGCAATCTAGGATGGATTTGTTCGAAGCTTCGACCTGACCATTACTTTGGGGATAAGCCGACGTAGAAAAATACGGCCGGATACCATATTTGTCGCATAGTTCTCGGTAAACACCACAATCAAATTGAGTGCCGTTGTCTGAAATAAGGGCTCTTGGAATGCTGAATCGTGTTATGATGTTCCTCCACACAAAGCGTTTAACATCAACGTCTCGAATGTGTGTTAATGCCTTCGCTTCGACCCATTTTGTGAAGTAATCTGTTGCGATGATCAAGTATCGCTTATTCCCTGGGGCCCTCGGCAATGGTCCTATGATATCGAGCCCCCACTGGGCGAACGGCCAGGGACTGGTAATAGAGTTCAGCTCTTCTGCGGGCAAGTGGGTTAGTGGGGAGAACTTCTGGCACTGTTCACACTTTTTCGCATAACACTCAGCGTCAGCTCTCATTGTCGGCCAATAATACCCCTGCGTTATAGCTCGATGGGCCAAAGAACGCACGCCAGAATAGGCACCACAACTGCCCTCATGTATCTCAGTAAGAAGCTCCTCGACTTTGTCTGGGTGCACGCATTCCAAATATGGACCAAAGAGGGATTTTTTGTAGAGCCCTCCTTGCGGATCTAAGTAGTATCTCATGGCTTTGTTTCGCAACTTGTGCACTTCTTTCTTCTCCTCTGGGAGTTGGTCAGAAGATAGGAAAGCAGCAATGGGATCCATCCAGCCTGGGGCAGATTCTATAACGTTAATCTGGACTTCCTCCGAAAGGCCAATGCTTGGCTCCGAGATGAAACCTACTTCAATAGTCTGTTTAATCTCTGAGTTGATGGCGGAGGATATGCAAGCCAAGGCGTCTGCATGGGTGTTCTGATCACGTGTTATCTGGTTCAACTCATGATGGTCGAATTTTGCCAATAAAGAATTGACTGTTTTCATATAGGCCGCCATGCGATCGTTCCTTGCCTCGTACTCCCCCTTTAGCTGGTTGATCACCAGTTTTGAATCACAAAACACAAGCAAACGTCGAGCGCCAAGAACATGAACGTTCCGTAAACCGACTAGGAGGGCTTCATATTCGGCTTCGTTATTTGATGCTTTAAAGCCAAGCTTGACGGCCTGCTCAATTATTGCGCTGTCAGGAGACATGATGACAACTCTG
Organism: Camellia sinensis; assembly: GCF_055761805.1. Taxonomy (NCBI): domain Eukaryota; kingdom Viridiplantae; phylum Streptophyta; class Magnoliopsida; order Ericales; family Theaceae; genus Camellia; species Camellia sinensis. The sequence goes on from NC_138965.1 coordinate 196,545,812, forward strand.
GCTCCACTGCCCCGTTGATTAGACAATCCATCACAATACAACTGCCAAATATCCCCAACATAAATCCTCCAGTTCGGCTTCGGTCGAAGTTCGTCAGGCTTGAAGTCGGTTAGAACACCAGTGAATTCGACAACAAAGTCGGCAAGCACCTGCTCTTTGATTGAGGTTATGGGTAGGAATTGAATATCGTATTGGCCGAGTTCCAGAGCCCACTTTGAAACACGTCCGGAAGCTTCTGTAGTGCGTAGCACAAACCGGAGGGGATAGTCTGTTAGCACCCCAATGCTATGACCCTGGAAGTAATGCATCAGTTTCCTCGCCGCCATGACTAGGGCTAGGATGAGCTTTTCCAGCGGAAGGTAGCGTGTTTTGGCATCAACCATTGCCTTGCTCACATAATACACTAGCCGTTGCTCTCCTAGCTCTTCCTTTATCAGCACGGCGTTGATGGCCCTGTCGGAAACTGCCAGATACATAATGAGCGGGTCACCAAGAGAGGGCGTTGCCAAGAGTGGTACTGAGTGGAGGTATGTCTTAAGGCCGTTGAAAGCGGCTTTGCATTCAGAGGACCATTCAAAAGCCTTGCCCTGCCGTAGTGTATGAAAGAATTGTCGGCAACGATCTATGGAACGGCTGATGAACCTATTGTGCGCGGCGGCCATCCCCATTAACTTTTGTACCTCTTTTACTGATCGGGGGGAGCTGAGCTCCAGGATTGCTGTAATCTGCCTTGGGTTAGCTTCGATTCCTTGGTGATTGACGATATATCCCAAGAATTTTGCCAGAGCCAATTCCAAAGGCACATTTGGAAGCGTTCAGCTTCATTCCATATTTGCGTAAGATGACGAATGTTTCTTCAAGATCGGCTATATGATTCTGCTTTACCTTTGACTTGACCACCATATCGTCAATGTACACTTCCATTGTGTGACCGAGTTGCTTTTTGAACATGGTGGTGACTAGTTTCTGGTAGGTTACCACTGCGTTCTTCAGCCCAAAAGGCATAACCTTATAACAGTAGGTTCCTCTTGGGGTGAGGAATGCAGTTTTCTCCTAGTCCTCCGGATGCATGGCAATTTGATGGTAGCCTCTGTAAGCATCGAGGAAACTCATGTGCTGATGGCGTGCTGTAGCATCTATCAGTTGGTCTATCATTGGGAGAGGAAAACAGTCTTTGGGGCAAGCTTTGTTTAGGTTCGTGAAATCAACGCAGACTCGCCATGTACCGTTCTTCTTCTTCACAACTGCAGTATTAGAGATCCATGTGGGGTAGGTAACTTCCCTGATTGCCCTTGCATCAAAAAGCCGGTCAACCTCTTCAATCACGGCAGTAGTGTCCTCTACGGCAGATCGCCGGCTTTTCTGAACAATCGACTTGCACTTAGGGTCAGCATTCAAACGATGCTCGGGAACAGTTGGGTCGGCGCCCAACTTTTTATATGGAGTCCATAGAAATACATTAAGATTATCGAGCAGAAAGGATACTAACTGCTGTCTGTCGGCTTGATTCAGGGAGGCGCCGACCAAGAAGAATCTCTCTAGATTGCTGTCAATCTCAATTCGGTCTAAGTCTTCCGTGGCTTTCTCATTCGGGAGCCGCCTGACATCATCGAGGCTGTCACGATCCAGCACCTCGATGGAATTAACTTGCAAATCCTTTGGCATCTTTTCGGAGAAGAGCTAGCATACTTGTGTCGATTATTGGGAACCACGGATCTGCTCGATGTCGTATTCTGTCGGGAAGCACCGAAGCTAATGATAGGTGCTTGGGACAGCCCGCATAGTATGCAACCAAGTTCGCCCCATGATGAGATTGTACGGCGAAGGCAGGCTGACGACCAAGAATTCCACATCCACTGTTCGGGAGCCTGCTCGGACGGGTAGTATGATTTTCCCAATGGATATTCTGGATTTGCGTTGAAGCCGAATAATGGATAAGGAGCCGGAGACAAGTCTGATTCGTTTAAGCCAAGTTTGATGAAGGTCTTGTAATACATAACCTCAGAAGTACTTCCCTGGTCTATGAGAACGCGCTCAATAGTAAATCGATTGACACGTAGTTCAATGACTAGTGGATCAATGTGGGGGACTGTTATGTCGATAAGATCAGAATCGTCGAAGGTGATACTCGGAGCTTCATGCGGCCATTTTGCAGGCGTGAGTTGCTTCTGGGATGCAGGGTGTGTTTGAATTGTATGCACGGCTGAGGGCGTTGGCAAGCTGTATATCATATGGACGACTGCAAGCGGAGGTGATTCTCGCCAAAGTACAATTGGTCTGGTTGCGCTCGTTTGGGCATGGTGCTGGGGCTGAACATCTCGGACCAACTCCCGAAGGTCTTTCATGGCATAGCTACTGTCATGATCATGATCTTCACGATATTCACACCGCCTATCCCTTCTTGTCGCGTCGGGAGGTGCCACCGCTTTTAATGGCCTGGTGTAGAACGATGGGGCCCACTTTATATGCGGACTTTCTCCGGAGGAACTGGAAACTTCAGATCATCCATTCTTCTTGGGATCTGGGGATAATAAGTCGGAGCTACTATCAGCGTTGTGAAGGTGGGCTCGAGGTCATCGATCACCTGCTTTCAGAGGTCGCTCGGGATTTTGGGGCACGGCTTGTTTGGATTTTGCTACCTCCAAAGCCAAATCCTGATGGAGGCGCTTGTTCTCATCGATCAAGTTTTCCAACCTCTGCTCATTTTTCTTTGCCTGCTCTATGATCGCTTGCATTGCCTCATGTTCTGGAGTCGAAGGTGGAGCGAAGTTCAAAACGCGTCTTGCTGGGAAAAGCTCCGGTCTGTGCGTGTTTGTTGGAGTGAAAACGTTTACCTGCGTGTTTTCATCAGTGACTATTAGAGGGTCCTCCGTCACATCCGCCATGGATATTCTTGAGTATTCCCACAGACGGCGCCAGTTGTGGGGAAGTGGTTTTTGGAAATACTCTTCTGATCCTGGGGGACGCTCTTGATCCACCGATAGGCACCTGAAAGGAAGTAAACACTTCGGTCGGGGGTGCCGAAATTAGCACTCCGACAGACAAGTCAATCTCTCGTTCTAGATTACTTGTATTCTAAGTTAAACACCACAATTATCACATACCTCTTTCTGGCTGATGTCTCTTCTATTTATATCTTTTCTTCTATGGGCCTCGAGATTAGTTCCAAATCCAACCTCCTATTCAGCATATTTTGTAATAAATCGATCTTCATTCGGCCCCTTGCTTAATCAACTATCTGGCCGAATAAGGTTGGGTCCGAGTTTCCGTGGCAATGGCCGAATGTTTCGAATCTTGATTCTTCAATGTTCGACTCTCCGAAATCTCTGCGACTCCCAATATTCGGCCCCCACAACTAACATGATATGTTGTTTTTTAAAACACATGGGTTCTTATTCCGGTTATTAATCTATCATTACTACGTGATGCGTACAGCATACAAGTATAGACTAGATCGCCTAAATTGGAACAGAACATCTCATGTTTGCTTGGTTGAAAATGGTTTGAAGGTGCTATTTGCAAGTAGGCTAAGACGCGGATTTTGCCACCCTCAAGTGGGCTTAGAAAACAACATGATTTGCCACTTCAAGTGGGCTTAAAACGCACATTTTGATGAATTGTTCCAATTCAAGCAATGAAGCCTTCATCCACAGGCATTCATGTAGTTATATCAATTAAGCAAATAGTCTCGTGGCAAGCATGCTAACATGGCAACATACACATCTCATGCAGTACACTAAACCATAAAAGCTTACCTAGTACTCCGAGCCAAAACAGAAGCTAGTTAATAATCAATGAATGATCCTAGCTATGTTAACAATGCCTAATGCAACACATGCAAAATGCAATGAGATAGGCTCGGCTACCTAAGATGGCATATGAAATGCAACAATTGATAGATGTATTCAAATTGGAATTGAAATACAATGTAGTTTGTAAAATGCGCCGAGCCCGGTGCATGCAAGACAGATGAATGGATGCACGCATGCAAGCATAAGGATGCTAATTGAAATATGCCCGAAAACTAACCATCGAAAGCGGTTAAGTAAAAGGGAAAAAGAAATGGGGGTTGGAAAACATGCATCACACACACGCACACTTATTACAAAAGTTGCCCTCTTGACGGAGGGTCCGAATAATAAGCTAACTAGCTAATCTAAGCTAATTAAACTAATTATTACAAAATGAAACTAATTAACTATTTCTAGTTAACTAATTAGTTATTACAACACAAATCGATTAGCTAAGTGCATTAACTACTTAAGTACAAAACCAAAGCATTAGCTAGCTAAGCAAAGAAGCTAAGTAAAGCAGTAAAAAGAGGTCCTCAGGGCGAGAAGTGCATGCATACTCGGTCGCCTCATTCGGAAATCCATTACGATGCCCCAACTTGCCTCTGTTTACATTTGATCTTAGAACACTGCACAAAGCTCCAGATAGCTTCTACTTCATCATGGGAACCTCCAAGAAGGCTACCGACCATTTATTGGTGTTGTAGACCACCTGTAAACCACTTACATTTGCTGCAGACCAGAAAAAGTGGTCGACCAGCCACTTTTATTGGTCTGCTGACCAGAAAATTCTACACAACTCCATTTTGCTGCAACAGAGAACAAGAAGGGGCACAGCAATGTATTTGCAAGGTATGTGTGCACAACCACCCTCCTTATCATTTCTTAAGCTGAAGGGAGTGTGGTTCTCGACTCTCGGGCCACCAACCGAGCATCGCAATGCACGATGGTCGAGAAGCCAAGTTTGCACAATTCAATATCAATGAATGCACAAATAACACATAAGGGCCTTAAACTCTATCATGCATGATCAAGAGCGTCGGCGACTGAGAAATGAGGCACGTTCCATCACTTCAAGTATGAAATGTCCCTTGTTTCTCGTGTTTGGACTAACACCCTATCTGTAGCACGCGCCCGCGAGGGACCCCGCTACTACAGTTCGGACTCGATTTGTGTCACGGTTCTTAATCTTGAACCAAAGAGTCCAAATCCGGCAAATCGTTTTGAGAAACAGATTTTTGAAAAGAAGTGCCAAACATGGACTGCTTTGCCAGATACAAAGTCGCCACCTAAATATTTTTTATGGGGAATTTAGGAAACCCTGACTCGGTGCCGAAGGCCACATGTCCGTCATCACCGGAGTTGTCTCGGCTCGGGAGCTAGGGTACGATTGGGGAAGGTCAGCTATGAGCACCCCCTCTCGCCTGATCCGAAGATCGGCCTCTACTAACCGTGATATCCATTTTTGAAAACTTTATGTGTTCTTATTCCATTTATTAGCCTAGAATTACTATGTTATGCGCACAGCAAACAAGTATAGACTAGATTGCCTAATTTGGAAACAAGCATTGCATATCCGTTTGTTTTGAAAAGCGCTTTGGAATTTGCTACTTGCAAGTAGGCTAAAACACAGATTTCAACGAGTTTTTCCAACTCAAACAATCCAAGCTTCACCCGCAGGCATTCAAGCAGTTTATCTCATATAAGCACTTAGCCGCATGGTAAGCATACTATCATGGCCACATTCACACGCATGCAATATGCTAAAGCATAAATACTTACATCGTACTCCGTGCCAAAACAATAAACTAGTTAGCAAACATGCGTGTCCTAGTTCATGTCAAGTTGACTAATGCAAAACATGCAAGATGCAATTAGAGTAGGCTCGGCTAACCTAAACATGGCATATGAAATGCAACCAATTAATGCACGTATTCAATTTGGAATTTGAAATACAAATGCAGTTAGCATGATGTACCGAGCCCGGTGCATGCAAAGCAAATGTATGAATGCACGCATGCATTGCATGAGGTATGCTAATTTAAACGTGTCCTAATACTAACCATCAAAGCAGGTAAATAAAAGGGAAGAAAGAAGTGGGGATTGGAAGACATACACACCACTCACACACACTTATTACAGATTTGCCCTCACGCGGAGGGACCAAATAAATAATACAAATTAATTAACTACGCAAGCTAATTAAACATTACAAATTTCCTAATCAGCTAACAAACTAATTAAGCTAGGAAAAACAGTAAACCGCCTCGGGAGGAGAGTCAGATGCAGCGCGTGCTTGGGCCTTGCTCGGAATTGCACCGCCATGCATAGTCTGCCTCTGTTTTCCCTGCTCTGCCCCCCTGAAGACTACCAAAGTCTCAAGAATGCTTCTCTGGATACTGGGAATCATCACCGGCTGAATAGAATTACCACCGGCAGTGGTATGTGGTCATCGGCACAAAATTCATCCATCGGCTGGTGATTTACTGCCGGTCGGCAATTTGTAATGCCGGTCGGCAAATAATGCCTGCAGAACCTGCAACTCACAGCAGCAGAGGACAGAACTTGCATGGCAATACAATTCAAACAATGTATGCACCAATCATGTCCCCTATCGTGTTTGTGACTCAAAAGGACATATTGTTTCGATTCTCGGACCGCCAATCACACATTTCCATGCATGACGGCCCAAAGAATCAAGTGTGCAACTTTCATGTCAAATGAAATGCAAACCAAACAAACAAACCAAGGCCCAATTCCTATCACCAAGTCAAGGAATAAGGCATGCACGGAAGATGCAATGCAACTTAGGCATGTAAGCTAAGGATGCAACATGGCATGGCAAGACACTTATGCAAGCATACAAGCAAACATAAGGCAATGCAAACTAATGAAAAGATGGACTTATACATGATTTAGGCAACTCTAAATAGGCCTAAAACAGTGGCCAAAGTGCTATAAAATGCGGGTTAAACACATACACACATGCACATGATTAAAGGCTAACACTTAGGCACAAATTGGACAACTCTCAAGCACACTTGAAAATGGATATCATGGACAATTAGCATGCAACATAAGCTCTGAAAATCATCTTAAAAAATGGTGCCAAGCCAAGTAACAAGTCAAGCTAAACATGCAACAAATGGCCCAAGTGCTTGAAGCAAATCAAAGGGACTTGAACCATGACCAAGCCAACCAAGCCTAACAAGGCTAAGAGGACTTAAAATAGGTTCAAGGCAGACCTAGACCGTGCAAAGGGGACCCTCTAGATGGCATCTAAGTGGCTCAAATTCAAAGGCATGTACAATGGCCAAAACATGGAACATGCTACACAAGCTTTCAAAGCATTAAGGAGACATCCAAGGCAGACATATAGGCATGCAAAGGGGACTGAAATGACATGGTGGATAGTTCCAAACCACTAAATCAATGCAAGAATGTCATGCTATACATTCATACACTTAAGGCCAACAAGCCGGAATGCAAAGGAGCTATACTAAGCATGCCAAATCGGATCCAAACAACCTAAGATAGACCTTAAACATGGCAAAATGAGCACAAAACCTTCACAAGGCTATGCCTAAAACATGCTAGAACAAAGGCTAACAACCTAAGGCATATTAAGACAATAACATGGCATTACATGGTAGGTATGCTAAGCATGCATGGTGTACCAAAACCAACACACAACAAGGTTATATCATGGCATAATAAGCATGGAAAATAGCCAAGACATGATCAATACACACTCTAACATGGTGCTCTCTCAAGAAGCCAAAAAGGGTCCCTTTCAAGGACAACAAGGAGAGGGGGTGACCCTCCCCTTTTAGAGACTTCAATGCACCATCTCCACCACTGAAATCCCTCAAGATTTCAGTGGTGAAGAGGCCCAAACACCAAAGTCTCGAAACTTGCACAAAATGGCTCAAAATAGGGCCTTACAAGGTCTAAGAGGGGTCAAACACCTCCAAACCACAAAACACTCTAAACAAACAATTCAGAGGACCTAAAAACAGAACTTTTTTGTATTATACACTAAGCTCAAAAACGATTTTAAGATAGGTAGAAATACAATGCAAGATTGGGGAATAAAGGGACTAGTTTCTCACCCTTGAAGACCCCTTCAACAATGATGCTCCAACAGCTCCTTTTAGGTTGAAAACAGCTCCAAAACTTCAAAACCAACCTCTTAGAACCTCAGTAGCTAAGTGAAGGTGAAACACTATGTGTTTGTGTGCAAAAGTAAGACACAAATGCACTTAAACACACACAAGAGGGAGATATAGAGATAGAAAGTGTATGGTTTCTAACCCTAGAACTCAAAACCATAAAAAATGGCTGTCTAAAAATATCTCTAGTCTCTCAAGAGTCTAACCCTAAGGCCAAGAGAGAAGACCCTCTCTTATAGAGCCTTTGTCTTGTAAAGCTTACAAGACAAGCTTCTAAAGAGAGAAATCCCTCCATACACGTGTATGGAGGGGAGCCAACTGCAAGACAGCTGTGACAAAATATCTGAAAAAGCAGATGCACAGTAATCGGCCGGCCAAAGATGCCATTTTGGCAAAAAGGAGTGCCGACCGGCAACAAATAGTGCCGACCGGCAATATACATTGCCGATGGCAGCCAAAACCAGCCGGTGACCTCTAGCCACTGCCAGTGGTGTGTGGGGATGCCTCACAAGGCATTCCCTGCCCCTCCAAGGCAAAACACAAGTGTTTGGTGCAAAACCAGACACTAAACGGTCGAGTTCGGAGATCCTGAGGCAGGGCGCGTAGCCGAGACCTCCGGGAACTCCAAACGAATACAAACATGGATGATCACCGAGTGTTCAAACGGTGACGTCCAAGTCTTGAGGACGGTCAAAATGGGGTATCTACACTATCCAAACACATATGCAATGCAACATGATCAACCTATCAATGCTAATGGCATGCAAACTCAATGCAATGCAACAAGCATGCAAACACAATGCAAATAACAACATTCAAACAACATGCTCAATGGACTTAAACCGAATATGGACAGACCTCAATCATGCCCAAAACAGTGGCCAAAATACTTCGAAATGATGGCAAGAAATGAAAGATAATGCATGCACATGCATTGGTCCATCAACTAAGCACAAGAGCACAACTCTCAAACATGATTAAGAAGTGACAAATATGAAAGTGTGACAACACTAGATGCTCTGAAATCAGGTATGAAATGATGCCAAATCATCTAAATGACACAAGCATAGCATGCTAGGGACATGAAAACATAAGGCTAGTAAGGCTAATTGCACTACAGCCATGCAATGCATGAACCACATGGCCAAGACAACCCAAAATAGTCCTAGAGCATATCAAAACAATGCTAAAACATGCATGGACTAAAGTTAACACATGCTAGAATTAGAGGCATGAAGCATGGAGTATACAAGGCCAAAGAGAAAGGTAACGCTACACCTACCAAAACCAAGCATGAGATGACTTCACCAACAAAAATCATAGTTGTATCATGGCAAAACAAGACCAAAAACACACTGATATGGCAGCCCAAAAGCCTAGGCCAGATGGCATACACAATGGCTCATATTTAAGGCATAAAGCATAAACCCTCCAAAGCATTGAAAGAGTGGCACATGTGAGTATATGACCACACTACATGCACTGAAATCATGTACCAAATGATGCTAAATCATGCAAATAGCCCAAGTAATGCATGCTAGTGACTTGGAAACTCAAGGCCAGTGAGCTAGAATGCACCATGGCTATACAAAGCAAGGAATGCATGACCAAAACAACATAAAACAAAGCTTAAGCATGGTAAAACATGAGTAAAATCTTGCTGGAGTTGAGCCAAAATCATGCTAGAATGATGGTCTAAAGCGTGATGCATATTAGGCTAGTATGGCGGATTGCACTACAAGTGCAAGGAGCATACAAGAGGTAATCAAACCAACCCTAAACAGAGGTATATCATGTTGAAATAAGGCCTGAGATATGCTAAGATGGAGCCAAAACATGCTTAACAAACATGCTACTTTGATGAGCTACAAAGAGGATTACACTACACATACAAGAAGCATGCAAGGGGTGACCAAGACAACCAAAAACAGAGTCATGGCAGGTCTAAAAGGTCACAAAAAAGTGCCCAAACAAGGCTTCAAGAAGATTGAACTCCATGCTCTTGTGATGAGCCATCAACACAAGCATACAAGAGAAGAGGATGGAGGACAACCCCCACCCATTTGAGGCCTCAAAACCAAGTTTCCACCACTAAAATTCCTCTGGAATTCAGTGGTAGAAAGGCCAAATAAAGGTGATCACAAAGGCTCAAAGTGATGGCTCAAAAGCCTAGAAAATAAGGCATGCAAGGGAGTAGATCACCCCCAACACCAAGGAAGCCTCAAACAAACATCAACAACACTTAAAACTAGAACTTTTTGCAGTTTAAAGTTAGGCCTAAATAAGCATGCAAATAGGGCCAAAGACTTAAACAAAAACAAAGCTTTAAGGGGTTAGAAACTCACCCTTGTAGAACAATTTCAAGAAAGCAACTCCAGCAACCTTTTTGGATCAAAAGCAGTCCAAAAACACCAAAACCAGCTTCAAGGTGCCTTAACAACAAGAGTGTGGTGTTTCACTAGGTGTTTGTGTGCAAAAGTGTGAAGAAACTACCCTTTTAAGCACAAATATGAAAAGGATGAGCAATATAGAGATAAATGATATATGTATAGCTCCAATACAAATTTTCTGAACCTAAGGCAAGAGGGAGGAGGCTCCTTTATATAGAAAAACATGCAACAAGCTTGTTGAACAAGCTTTAGGCTCCAAGCAATCCCTCCATACACGTGTATGAAGGATGCCTTCTGTGCCCAATTGTTGGCACAGTTGGCAAGAAAATATCTACAAAAAACTGCAGGAAAGCTGTCGACCAGTTGAAGTGGTCGGCCAGCTACTTGCACTAGTTGGCCGACCAGTGAAAGTGGTCTGCAAGAATGAAAGGTGGTCGGCAAGGAGGAGGGGTGGTCTGTACAAGGAAACCAAGGTGGTGCTATGGCTACCGACCACTTTTGGTGGTCCAAAGACCACCAAGACCAGTTGGCCCACCAGAAAACTGGTTGGCTGGCTGGCAGGAAAAGTGGTTTTCAGGGAGAGAAACTGGTCTACAACCCATATTCCACCCTCCAAGCAAGAAAAACAAGGTTTGTGCTAAAAACAAACCAAAAAGGATGCAAGACAAGAGTTCGTGGGTCAAGGCACGCAGCCGAAAACTAGTTTACGGGCACCAAAAGTGGTCTACGGGAGGGAAAAGTGGTCTATGGCCACAAAAAGTGGTCTACAAGACCTCTGTGTCCCTCTAGACCAAGGCAACAAGGCATGGTCTAAAAACCAAGCCAAGAGAAGAACGATAAGAGGTCCTGAGACAAGGCGCGCGACCGAAGGCTCCGAAAATCGGCAACTAGTCTACAAGAGGGAAAAGTGGTCTACGACCACAAAAGGTGGTCTACTGACCTCTCTCTCCCTCCAGGGAAGGGAAACAAGGCATGGTCCACAAACCAAGCCAACACACAAAGAGTTCAGAGGCCCAGAGGCAAGGCGCTCAGCCAAAAACTCCAAAAACTCAAAACGAGCACAAACATGCGCAATCACCAAGCGCTCAATCGATGACGTCTGAGTCTTAAGGTCGGTCAAAAATGGGGTGTCTACAGTTGCCCCTCTTTGACAGAACTCGAAAGTCAAGAAGTGACGGGAGTGAATGTCAAAGCCCAAAGACGACCCATTTTTGACAAGGCCAAAGACTTAAACAAACAGACAAGATAACAAAGAGATGCCCCCGCAGGTAGGGGCAAGATGCAAATGACATGCACAATACCGAGCATAACTTATGATCATGCAAAGAGGGCTGTAATGAAGTAATTATGCAAAATAAATGCAACATTTTAAGCAAATGCTATGCGAGCAAGTAAACACGAACCAAACTACATCTCATGGAGAAAGGATGTAAGAAAATTATACAATTCTCACTGTGTCTCACGCAGAGAAGGCTAAAAGCGACTACCGAGGACACCCGGAGTCTCAAATGAAACACCTCCCGGCGTATCAAATGTAAAAGGAGAAAGACATCCAAACGCATGTCAAACGCGAAAGGAGAAAGGGTAACCGTCAAACTGAACTGGAACTTCTCTTGAATGAGCCGTACATACAATATCGTGCCTGCACAAAAGAGAGATTTTGACAAGTACATTATAATAGGAACACATGATCAACGCTAAATCAAGATACAATATCAACACAAGATAAACACGTGCACTTATGATGCCGATGGAAATATGCATAACAATGCAAGTGAAAAGTGCATAGCAACGCAGGTGAAAAGTGCATAGCAATGCAAGTGAAAAGTGCAAAACAATGCAAGTGAAAAGTGCATAACAATGCAAGTGAAGAGGTGCATAACAATGCGAGATAAGTGTTCATAACAATGCAACGAATGGTGTGCATAACAATGCGACGAATGTGCAACTTCAAAAACATGTTTGAAACAAAATGCCGAATAAGGAAATACAAGTCTTAACGAGACCAATTCAAACGCGACCTCCGATTTACCTCTCGGAGGGGTCACAACATACTTAAAAAGGATACACCTTGCTCTTAATGAGTGACGATGAGCCATGCACCGAAGACTTGAATTGAAGTTTCCGCGGGGTCATTTTGAGCCGAAAAGTGTACTTTTCTTGCACTTTCTCGAGAACCAAGGACTCCACTCAGCATAAAAACACACAGGGAGGACAATGGGACCCTAAAAACCATCCAGGAAGGCTGCCTACCACCTAGATCAGTTGCCAACCACTTGTTGACCACCTAAGTGGTCGGCCAGCTAGAAAAACTGGTCGGCCGACTAGTTTAGCAAAACAAGGGCAGCTTGGTCTTTTAAAGATTGGCCTTTTAAATATACAACTCCAAATCACTTTTGCTCACAACTTCAAGGCCAAAATACACTTCTGTTTGCTCCTAAGCACTTTTCTCTCTTAGATCCACACTTTATACGCGTTTTTCAACACCCCACGCGAAGTTGATTCGCAAAAAACTTTCGATTCTCTTCGTTTTGAACCGATTAGAATTTGTTTTCGGAGCTTCTTTCTCCATTTTCATCACTTGAGGTATGTTCCTCTCGAAGTTTAGCACCTTTTCCCAGGCTTTGACTTTCTTTGACTTCTTCTCTTCCCGAGAGTTGACTTTTGTTGACTTTTTGCAATTTTGGTTCATTTCGCTCATTTTTGCTCATTTTGCACCTTTTTCAGATGGCTGACCACATTCCACATGATAGGGGTTCCCCGCGAGTAGAGAATGAGCCCGACATCATGCCATTGCCACTGAGGATTCGGCCTTTCAACCCGGAGGGGTACCACCCTCAGGAGCACATCCTACCTCCGAGCACCTTTCATCATTTCACAGATTTTGCGCGACGGGCACCCGCAGACTGGCTGCTACGAGAGCCAGAGTCTCACTTGTCCCATCACGTGCTCGAGGTGCGTACTTCACTTTTACATTTTCTGCAATATATTTTGTATTTCTTGCACATTTGATGCTTTCGCTATGTATTATATCTGCTCGTTCTGAACACATTTACATACACAGCGCTTCTACTCGTTCTGAACATAACTCACAACACAGCACCCGGTTCATTTGGCACACAGCTCATACATAACACTCTGCTCACTTGGCACACAGCTCACAACATAGCATTTTATTTATTTGGGCACACAGCTCATACACAACACTTTGTTCATTTGGCACGCCGCTCACAACACAGTTTTTTGTTCATTTGGCGCACAGCTCACAACACAGTTTTCTGTTCATTTGGCACACAGCTCATAACACAACACTCTGTTCATTTGGCACGCAGCTCACAACACAGTATTTTATTCATTTGGCACACAGCTTACAACACAACACTCTGTTCATTTGGCACGCAGCTCATAACACAGTATTCTGTTCATTTGGCATACAGCTCACAACACAACACTCTGTTCATTTGGCACGCAGCTCACAACACAGTATTCTGTTCATTTGGCACACAGCTCACGACACAATATTTTGTTCATTTGGCACGCAGCTCACAACACAACACTCTGTTCATTTGGCACGCAGCTCACAACACAGTATTCTGTTCATTCTGAAACTGAATACATCAGTTCATTCTCAATGCAGGTAGCTTCCCGTTTCACACGAGGTTATGGATCGATCATCGCGAGGGAGTAGTACATGGAGCTCCCAAATATTGTTCAACATATCATTGATGAGGCAGGGTTTGGCCCATTTTGCACGGGGTTGTCGCGTTTCAGGCGAGCAGGACCCTCATGGGTGCACTTGTAGAGAGATGGTAGGACACCACCAACTCTTTCCATTTCTCTACTATCGGGGACATGATGATGACCTCGTACGACTTTTCGATGCTGACGGGCCTCAACATGGGAGGCCGACCGATCCCATACGATTCTGATATGGGCAAGTGGGAGGCAGCTTGGACTTATCTGCTCGGAGTCCATCCCCTGACCTACAGATCATCATGTATGGTCAGGTACACCTGGTTTACGGAGCAATATAGAAGGACTACACCCGAGACCGTTGAGGCCATAGAGCAGTATGCCCGGGGATTTTTGATGTTCCTTCTCAGGACCACACTGTTCTCCAACAGGGGAAACACGGCCGGGCTATATCTTCTCAGTGCTCTGGTAGACCTATCACAGGTTCAGCACTTTGATTGGGGCGGCGCCTGGCCTTGCTACCCTTTACTACTACATAAGCGCGACCTCTCGCAAGTGCGGGAGCATAGTAGGTGGCTACTGGAGAGCCTGGGAGGTACATTCTGCCCACTTGATTTACATTTTTGCTTTTCATTATCTGTACACTGCACACATTACACACATTACATTCTGTACTCTGCCTTCTGCACTCAGCATTCTGCATTTTTCTGTATATTCTGTGTTCTCATTACCACTGTCTTGCCTTTTACAGCTGTGGGTTTGCACCTACTTCTCGACACTCACCCTTGATACGGAGGTAGAGGCACCACTTGATGTGCCATACTCGCACAGATTCGAGGGTCGGTGCCAGTCCAAGCCCCTGGAGACATTGCCATATCTCCGGCAATATTTTGACAGCGTACGGGCGACAGAGGTAAACCAAAACTCTCAGTTCTTCATGCTTTTAACTTTGATTTATCTTGTATATTTATGACAACTGATCAATTCATGCATTTGTTATCCGCAGGTCACCTGGCAGCCTTGGATAGCCATGCTAGGGTATAATCGGTTCCAGTTCGCTGGGGCATGGGGCGCCTCCCAATACAAGATTTTGTTTGAGGGACCAGTTGGCAGAGCCTGGTTTCTCGGGGAGCGCTTCATGCGCCAGACGATGGGTAATCCCGCTCAGGGGATCCCTTCACCGCCTCCACCGGACATGCGGTCCACAGAGAGTCTCACTCCCAAGGAGGTTGACGACCTCATGCAGGGTGCCGATGCAGTTCTTTTCCTAGAGGAGGGGGAGTACACGACGTACCTTCATACATGCCTGATGCCCCCACTGATAGGTGTTCGTACCCCCACGAGGAGAGCTACTGATATGCCATCGTCGAGCCGCACCCGAGCTGCAGACATTCCTTCTACTAGCAGGGCTAGCACTTCGAAAGGTAGGAGTAGGGGGATGCCCCCCACTAGGTAGTGTACTGGATGGCCAGATCCTCCGACCGAGCTGACAGGCTGGCGGTATGGGACGCCTTACGAGATTCCACTGGAGTCTCCATTGCCCAATCATCGATATGTTAGTGACCCTGACTCACCACCGGTATGCTCCACAGTTTTCATTTATCATTAAGATATTTAGGCATTCATTCATTCACTAATGACTTGAACTTGCATCTGCAGCCTCTCAAAGGATATACTGAGGGGTTGCTCTAAGTGGTGGCCTCACTCAAGTTTATGGTCTTACGGAGGGAGACGCTGCTGTATGCCCACGGTATTCCGGTACTTTTCAATTTCCTTGCATTTATCATACTTCTGATGATATACCAAAACTGAACATTTCACTGCATTGATTCACTGCATGCGTAGAGCACATCTGACACATCACATTCACATACTATGTCTGCATGCACTCACTCTATGCACCATACTTGCATCTGCATCTGATATACATACTCTAGCTAATGTAATCGAACTGCCTTTTCTGGTCACACCTCTACAGCCCGGGCCACCCGGGCCTTCTCGAGTAGTAGGGAGAGGGATCTTGACACGCAGAAGAGGGAGGCGTAGAGCGCCTGTCAGACATGACGACGAGTCCAGCGAGGAGGAGGAGTCAGCGCATCCTCAGTCAGAGACATCCGCGGGCAGAGATAATGACACCGGTTCCTGTTCTGAGGGCAGAGGTGACGCCGAGGAGGATTCAGAGGATGGCAACTCTGGCTCAGACGGAGGTGTTGACGGCGGTGGTACAGAAGCTGCTCAATCAAAGAGAGTGAAGAGGGCCTCTCGATTTTAAGCTTTATAGCACCTGACTCAGCTGCTCTTGCTTTGTTTTCTTTTTACTAGTAGTTGTAGCACATTGTACAGCATTAGGTAGTTTTATTTTCCTTAAAACTTGTGCCTTGTTGTAAAAAGAAACAATGATGGAATGAAAACAGCTTTTTGTTCAAAAAAGTGTTGTATTTTACATTCTAAGCATTGCATCGCATTGCAAAAAAATGAGATTAATAGAAATTGAACAATCATGTATTGCCAAGTCAAGTCGTGAACCAACGTAACAAACGAAACAACTTAACTCAATAAGCAACAACAAGACCTTAACAAGTTTACAACTCGATAAGCAAGGAGCAACAACTCGATAATCAAAGAGTAACAACTTGATAAGAAAATGCATATTAGATAAACAAAGCAATAGTACACATTCGAATGAGAAGTAAACTCAGACCTTCAGCATTCTCAACACATAGGAAGGCTAGGAACTCTCTGCTGGAGACAAGAAAAAGTTGCAAGCCACTTTTTTGCTCATGGCCAACCACCAAAAAGGCTTGCCGACCACTTTTTTGGTCTACAAACCAGAAAATGTAGCTGGTCGACCAGAAAAAGTGGCTGGCAGACCAGTTAGCCTGGGGACCTCCAGATTTTGGCCACCTGTCCTCTAAACAGTGCCTTATCCTCCATAAGGTTCCAGCTTTGTGGTTCCCTCATTCTAACTCAATTTTGCACCAAATAGAGGCATTTCTTGTCCAAAATCTCACAAATTGGATTGCTAACTTGGATGGCTCAGAAAAGTTGAATTTCCGGGACTTCGGCATAAATGCACTATTCACGTTGAGCCGTACCCCGCTGCGTTTTTCGTTCCTCCATGCCGCGGCAAGGTGTTGGAATCTGGTAACTCACGTCTTTAGCTTTGGTGGGCAAGAGATATGTCCCACTTTGAAAGACTTCCAAGCTTTGATGGAATCTCAGTGTGAGGAAGAGATCTTGCCCCAATTCCACTTTGGCCATGTCCAAGCCTTAGGACGGATGTGCGGGCTCACTTTGCATGACGCTCGGTCTTTGATTTGCGACGGAGTACTGGACATTTCGAGCTTGATTCGTCGACTTTCTGATGTTGGTGACCGCGGAGATCATCACTGGCAGGGTTTTCGGCGACATGCACTTTGCTTGTGCATGTTGTCTCATTTCTTGCTTGCCCCAGGTTCCGGAGGGTTTAGCATCCATTTGATTGAGGTTGCCCAAGGCTTGAAAGAGGGCAAGAGTTGTATCACCATGACACTAGCTAAGACATTGATGGGTTTGGATGCTTTCCATCACTGAGAGATGGCTAGATTCGCGGGGAGTCCACTAGTGTTGCAGGTAATATTTCCCATCCTATCTCACATATATTTCTCACATCACTCGGCCCTCAATCTCGGTTTTTCTCTCAAAACCGTTTTCTCACTTTTCTCTCCACGTACACCTCTCTATTCTTTAATCTCTCATTTTTCATCCCTCTCCAGATATGGTTGATGGATAAATTGAAGGTTGTGGACTCATGCCCAGAATATTCAGCTCACAACTATTTCTTCCGGCGACATCTAGTCGATGCCCCTGATAAGGGATGGTGGTGCGAATGGATACCGACATTGCTTGGCACTGCCCCTGGCTTAATCTGCCGGCTATAAGCTACAACATGACTCGCCAGCCCGGGATTCAGTTGATAGGCCTGACACACTATGTCCTTTACTTTCCATTTCGAATCTGGCACCAATTTGGACATAATCAGACTTGTCCGGAAGAAGGGATAGAGTACCCTGTTGCATTTCTAGTCCGAGGCACACAGCTAGCTTGGTATGCCACAACATGGAGGATGAGAGAGCTTCTGGCCCCCACTCTCATTTTCAGTTACACTCTCTCTGATGAGTACATAGCTTCGCTTGATGAAGAGGCGCAGGTTGGGCCTACTTTGGCATCAGAGGCTTCGACCAGCTCTGGGAGGGGTCGCAGGAACACCTGACTATGCCCAAATTTATTTTCTTTAATCAGTATTTTCAAGTTTTCTTTATGAATGTAATAAAAAGCAACTTCAATTTGTATTCAAGAGTAGGAGAACTCTGTACTGAAATCAATGTAATTGAAGGTTGTGGGTACTGAAAATTTTTCATTTGGTCCAAAAATGGTCTAAGTTGTAAAAAGATTAATTTGAGCAAAATCAACTTTTATTAAAACTTTTCAAAACCATTTTTGATATGGATCACAACTGGATACCCCCGAGATCTATCACTAAGATGTACAACCCCGAATCCCAGCAACTGGAAAGTTGCCCCTAGTCTAAATAACACTATACTAGAGATCCCAACCGTGCTCTTGAATGCAGAATAGACAGAGATGACCAACAAGATCATATGGACAAAGTCGATTTGGAAGTGTTTATGGCTGGACTTCAGGATGAAGTTGTCTACGTATCCCGAAGATGGGAATCAAGCCTTACGTAGTTCGGCTTAGGTTCACTCGTATATTAAGACTCTCCTTTTGCACTCTAACTTTTGCCAAGGCCGCCCTTTCTGGGTTTTCAACCTTGCGAGCTCAGTTTTTATTATTTCAAATTTTTCATGCTCTAACTTTTGCCTAGGTCGCCCTTTCGAGTTTTCGGCCTAGCGAGCCACTCAACAATAGTATTTCTTCAACTTGTCCATGTTGATCGGCTGGGAGAACTCAAGGCCATCTAAATCCATTAGAATGACAGCTCCACCAGACCAGATAGACTTGATGATGTAGGAACCAGTCTAATTGGGTCTGAACTTGCCCCTAGGGTCGTGGATGGGAGCTCGGTTGTCTTTAAACACAAGATCCCCCTCTTTCAAATTCCTGGACTTAACTTTCTTGTTGATAGCCCCAGCAATTCTTCGTTGATAACCCTGGACGTGATACAGTGCTTTCAGCCTTCTTTCATCAAAGAGCATGAGTTCTTCGAACCTGCTTTGCTACCAATCTGCCTCAGCTATCTGACACTCAGCCAATACCCGTAATGACGGAACCTCAACCTCGATAGGCAGAACAGCTTCCATCCCATAAACCAAGAAATATGGAGTTGTCCCAGTAGAAGTTCGAATTGAAGTCCGGTAGCCCCACAGAGTAAATGGCAGCTTATCTGGCCAATCCCGGTAGGTTTCCACCATTTTATGCACAATGTGCTTGATGTTCTTGTTGGTGGCCTCAACAACTTCGTTGGGGTGCGGCCGATATGTAGATGACTTATGAAAAGCCACGTTGTACTTCTCCAACAAATCGATCACCTCCTTCTTGAAGTGGGAACCATTATCCGAAATAATCTAATTCGGGACCCCATACCGGCAAATAATGTTGTTCCTGATGAGCTTAACAACATGCGATGCCTTCAACACCGCATAAGATTGGGCCTCAACTCACTTCGTAAAGTAGTCTATCGCTACCAGAATGTACTCATGCCCGTTGGACTCCTTCGGAGTGACAGCCACAATCACATCAATCCTCCAGACTGAAAACGGCCATGGCAAACTCCTGTTGTACAACTTCGACAGCGAAATGTTCATGCGGTTTGCATGGATCTGACATTTGTGGCATCACCGGACAAAGCCAATACAGTCCTCCTCCATGGTGGACCAGTAGTAACCTTGTCTAAGGATCTTTCGGGCTAGCATTACCCCGTTCATGTGCGCTCCGCACTCTCCTCCATGGATGGCCTCCATCAGGCACTTGGATTCTTTAACATCAACACACAGTTTATGTATCCCGAGATGACCCCTCTTGTACAGTTTACCCCCACAGACGATGAACTAAGTAGCCATTCTTCGAATTACCCTCTTATCTTTGGCATTTGCCCCTGATGGATATGCTTCCTTTTCCAAGAAGTTCCAGACATCGTAATACCAGGGGTTCTCATCTTGTACCTCATCTATGGCAGTAATCAGCTCGTAGGCCGGCACGAATTTCTGTTCGATGATAATCGGACGCATCCGAACTCTGAAAGGGATGTCTATCATAGAAGATAGAGTTGCTAATAAATCAGCGAACCGGTTGTTCTCTCTTAACAGATGGGCAAAATTTAGTTTCTCAAATCGAGGAATCAGAACGTCTAAGGTTTGATGATAGATTCTCATCTTTTCTTCTTTAACTTTCCAATCTCCTTTAGCTTGAGATATAACAAGGTTCGAGTTCCCGATGACATCCAACTGTTTTGTCCCTAGTTTCAGGGCGCCTTCTAGTCCAGCAATACATGCCTCATATTCTGCCTCGTTGTTTGACACTTTGAATCAGAGTTTGAATGCTAAAGGTATAATGGAATTGTCGGGTGCTATCAGCAACATCCCTATCCTATACCCGTATTGGTTTGACGCTCCGTCAAAGTATATCGTCCAAGTCTCTTCTTTGACATACAGAATGGCCTTGTCTGGGGACAGATACTCAACTACTTCATCCCCCTCAACTGGGTGGTCGGCTAGGAACCCTGCTACCGCTCTCCCTTTCACTGACTTACGCGTCATGCACTTCAGATCGAATTAAGAAAATAGAAGCAACCAACGGGCTAGCCTACCCGTAAGTGTTGGTTTCTCGAAGAGATATTTGATGGGATCTAATCTCGAAACCAATATTATAGAGTGAGCTAACAGGTAGTGCCTCAGCTTCCTGGTAGCCCATACTGGAGTGTAGCGGATCTCGTATTCCAGCCTTTTCTTGCTCAGGTAGTAGATAGCCTTCTCCACTTTGTCCTCAGACTCCTGTGCAAGTATGCAGCCCATTGACATTTCAGTCACTGAAAGGTACAGAATCAATAATTTTTCCGGCTCAGGCGATGACAACACGAGTGGGTTCTGCAAATATTGCTTGATCTGCTCGAAAGCAACTTGGCATCGATCGTCCTATTGGAACTTCTTTCTTTTCTTCAGGAGACCAAAGAGTGGTTCACAAGTGAAGGTTAATTTAGCAATAAATCGTCTTATGAATTGCACTTTACCCAGAAAGCCTCGCACCTCCTTTTTAGTCCTCGTGGTGGCATTTCTAAGATGGCCTTGATTTTGAAAGGATCGACCTCGATACCTCTCTGTGTGATCAAGAACCCTAGCATTTTCCCTGCTGTAATTCTAAATGTACATTTCTGAGGATTCAGCTGTAACTGATATTCTCTAATCCTTTGAAAGAATTTCTACAAGGCAGTGTAGTGGTCCTCTCTTTCCTTGGACTTAACAATCATGTCATCCACGTACACCTCAACCTCTTTATGGATCATGTCGTGCAAAATTGTGGTCGCAGCCCGTTGATACGTAGCCCCAGCATTCTTCAACCTAAACAGCATCACCCTATAACAATAGGTTCCCCACGGGATAGTGAAAGCAGTCTTCTCCCGGTCTTCGGTTGCCATCAAAATCTAATTGTAGCCTGAAAACCCATCCATGAATGAGAGCAGCGCATGCCCAACAGTGAACTCCACTAATTCATCAATATGTGGCAGAGGAAAGTCGTCCTTCGGACTCGCTTTGTTCAAATCCCTGAAGTCCACACATACTCGAATTATGCTGTCCTTCTTCGGCACCGGAACTATATTGGCCAACCAAGTTGGGTATTCAGATACCAGCAAGAACCCTGCGTCAATTTGCTTGGTGACCTCTTCTTTGATCTTCAAAGCCTAGTCCAGGTAGATCCTTCGGAGCTTCTACTTAACAGGTCGGGTCTCTGGGTCAAAAGGGATCCGATGCTGTACAATCTCAGGATCGATTCCAGACATGTCTTCATAGGACCATGCGAAAACATCTTTGAAATCTTTTAATAAAGCGACTAAGTATTCGCGCTCCTCTGAAGACAACGTGGACCTAATCTGGACCAGCCGCAGGTCCTTTTCAGTACCAACATTAATTGTGGTGATTTCTTCAACCAAGGATTTAACAAACCTCTCCAACTCTTGATCAAGCAAATATTACAAAACCCGAGAAATTTCTTCGTCGTCGTTTTCATCAAAATTTTGAAAGTCTTGATTAAGGCAATAAATTAAAGGCACAGAAAAGTACTTGGAAGCCATAGTCGTACCATTCTCATTAATAACATCCAGTCTGCCTGATTTCTCTATTACAACAAACTCAAAGGAAAAGAAAAAGACGACCTAGACAGGACAATGGCATCCGGGTTGTCACCCCCAAAAATACCAGACTCGGACTCAGATGAGTTGGAACCTGATTCCGACTCCACAGACTCAGTGGAATTAGATTCCGACTCACTACCTGACCCAGTGCTGCTTGATAAAAAGCCCTCCTTGTATTACCAGACGAGGGAGGATGCGATGGATGCATCCAGAATGTTTGAAGATGGGCTCACAGCCACTTCATTCCCGATCATGGAAACTGAGAAGTTATCCCCCAAGCAGTCCTGTACGATCTGAGGATCTGAGAGTGGACAAGCCAGTGCTACCCCCATTTCAATCTTTATACTCTCAGAATCCTTCTCCTTACACTGCTCAGCCTCAGCTGGTGGGTCTGTCTGCTCTTCAGGAACGTTATCCTTGGATAGTTGCAAGTCAAAGAAAATCTCAAATCCCGGCAAGCGCCACCTCTCTGCATTTAGCCGTGGCTCTAGGAAGCTGCAGAATGAGAAATCTTTCCCCTCCCAGACAAAGCGTTCGTTCAGGGTGCCCTGGATAGGTCGGTGCATCAATTCATAATGCTTCCCGGCCTACTTAGCTCTGGCCCTTCCGACCATCTCTTTCCCTTTCCTCGCCCAATCCTCTTTGGTAGGCAGATAACCTAAGCCAAAGGTATATGGGTTGTGCGGCATTTCGGCCGATGCTGCAAAGCCTTTCCGGCCACTTCGCCCTAATCCCATCCCGGGGATGTGCTGGAGCTTGTTCATAAGGTAGACAGACTGTGCACTGGCATATAGCCCCTCATCAACAGCTAGTATATTCTGTACAACCCGGGCCTCAGCTAGGTTGAATCCTGACAAAAACACATCCTCCGCACCATGCTCAATATCCAGAACTAGAGTAGAAACCTCTGGCAGCAGATGGATCAAAGAATTTCCAAAAACGATGGCTACCCCCTTCCCGTGGGGGTATTTCAGCATTTGGTGTAAGGTGGAAGAAACTGCCTTCACCTGGTGCAGCCACAACTGCCCCAGGAGTAGATTGAAGGTTTCAGGAATGTCCAAGACATGAAAATCAATATCCTATTTCCTTGGACCAACCTGAGTCTGAATCTGTACAGTCCCCATCACCTCTCGGTTAGTATTATCGTAGGCCCATATCACCTGGGCAGTAGGCACAAAATCTGCGGGCTTTAACCTGATAGCATATGCCATCCTCAATGAACACACGTTGATAGGAGATCTTGTGTCAACAAGGACCACCAGTATCCATTTCTCTCTACACTCGACAGAGATATAGAGCGATTTGTTATAATCTGAGCCCTCAGGCGGCAGTTCCTTATCAGTGAAGGTCAATGTTGGGGAAGCTCCTCCCGGAAAAACCAACCCTACCAACTGCTCAGGAGTGGTATCAATTGAAAGCTTGGCCCAGTCTATGGCTGCTTGGACGGCCTGTCTATGAACCCTTGAGGCCATAAGTAATCCCCAGATGGAGATGTCTGCTTGGATTTTCTTAAGCTATTTCAGTATAGCCTCCTCCTCGAGCAGTTTTTCCTTCTACCTCTCCGCTTCTTTGTCCTTTCTGGACGCCTCTAATTGATCCAAGTGTGGGGGCTTGAAGTACCGCCCACTCCTTGTCGTATGATTTACCTTTTTAACATACCAAGTATCATCTGGTTAATTATGTCCCCAATCCTTGTCAGTGTGGGCAAGACGTAAGAAGTCATCTTCCAACCACATCCCATCGGCAACCGACAGACAGTTGTCCGGTTCCATTGCAACTATTCCTTTGCACACAGCATATTTTGTCCCTGCAGGGGCTTTGGCCTTTCTAGTCCTCTCAAGATCTTCGATCTTTTCCTGCTCAAACTGCTTCAGTGCAGCCTCCTGTTCAGCACCCACTGTACTCGGATTGCCCGAATCCCGAGCAAAATTCTTAACACCGGTGCTCTCTGGTGATCCCTTCTGATTCTCGGCCATTCCGACCACTTGTGATGTTCCCGTTCCTGACGGTCCCTATTTTGGCTAAGGCTGCTCAACAACATCTGGCTGGTCACTGAGCCACCTCGTCTTCTCTGCCGATCCATCCAAGTCAAACCAGTTGATGTTCACATCCCCTGAGTCCTACTATTTAAAGAACTGCAAATTTGCAATGTCCTCTTCCAGTTCTACTAGGTCAGCTAGCCCCTGACTATATCCATCCTCCCGAACCACACAGATCTCTATCCCAACTGGCAACTCTACCCTAGGCTTAACCTGGTCTATTGATGTGATATAACCACTCAGGTTGTATACAAAGCTCCCAGACCCCTCGGGCTCTGAATCATCATTCTCATCTGCCTTCGAAGTCAACCCAATTCTATCTTCGATAGTCACTACCACCGGTTCAGGTTGGGTTTGGGAGGTGCTCAACATGCACAAGTCTGTGCTGTTCGGAATGAACACCTCAGGCTTGGGTAGGTGGGAGGGTGTGATATATATGCTAGGGTCATATGACACAACCCCAGTTTAGATCAAGTTGATGCGTTTAGGTGGTGGGGCTTGGTTATGTGGTGGGAGAGGGTTGGTTATGACATTTGGTTTTTTTAAAAGTGCGATCACCCTATTGTCAACAAGAACCTGGATCTCATGACGCAATCTATAGCACTAGTTAGTGTCGTGACCATAATGTTGGTGAAAGAAACAGTATTTAGCTGGGTTATGGGAGGGAGGAAGTTTGTCTGGCAATGGTCGCGGCTTTAGGGGCTTCAAACGCCCTTTCCTGATCAAAACCCCCAGAGCTTTGGACAGGGGCATGTATAGTGAAGTAAAGGTTCTTTGGCCTCAGGGTGGATATCTGGCTGTTTGTGAGCTTGTACCGGATGCACCAGTGATTGGGGTAGCTGTAAGTGTTTTTGGAGTGGTGGTCGTGACCATGCCCATATCTGAAGTTCTGGTAGCTGCAGCATTACTCGTGCCTGCATTCGTACTGTGGGAAAATGCCCTCTTGGGCTGCTCTCTCTCGTAGTCAATCAGACCCTGCTTCATGGCGTCCTCGATCTGTACCCCAATCTTGTATAAATTCGCAAAGGTGGGAAGGGGTAAGACGATCATCTTTTGCATCAGCTTAGGTTGGAGGTTGCACACAACCATCTATATCCGATCCTTGTCAACCGGCCTGATGGTCATCATAAAAGCTTTGGCCCTCCAACAGGTTAGAAAGTCAGAGAAGCTCTCTTTTGGCTCATGTCTAGTTGTCTCAAGATCACGAGTTGTGATCTCGATCTGCGTGTTGTAGGAGTATTGAGCTACAAAGGCCTCAGCCAACTCCTCCCAACTTCTTTTGACAGAGTCCTCCAGCTTTGCATACCAAATAGCCGTAACACCCGACAGGGTCCGGCCGAAGAGGGAAAGCTTTTGCAGTCTGGATAAGCCCATCGGCCTTAGGATATCTGAGAACAACCGCAGGTGTACCATGGGATCCCCAGAACCGTCAAATCGGTCTATATGTGGCATCTTGAACCGGTCCGACAAAGTCACCGCCGAATCGGTGTATCCATCCTCTATGTCCAGTATGGAATTAACACCTTGAGCCTTCTCGAACAGCTTTTCTAACTTGTTCACTTTCAGCGCTGTCGAATCCACCTTGAATTCAAACGGTGCATCCACTAGATTAGTCGATGCTTTGGACAGCTGAAGTAGGATTGAGAGTGGAACTTGCCCCGTTGGGACGTCCGTATTTTCTTGGATGTTTGCAGTATCCCCGAGTGGTGGAACTCTAGGTGGGGATGGGGGTGGATGCATAGTAGACGCTCCGGCTTGCTGTGGTTGTTGCTGTTGCTAAAGTCTGGCAATCAGCTCTGTTTGTTGAGCCACTACTTCTGCTTGACGTGCGGCAGCCTCTACCTGGCAGGCAGCATCCCGCTGCATGGCTTGCATGGTCTTTTAGAGCTGACGCATCATGTCCTCCATACTTGCCATAGGGGGCTGACCTAACTGAACAACAGGTATATCTCTTTCTGCGGTAGAAACTGAAACCTCAGCCTGACTACTCACTGGCAAGGAGAATAAGGATCACTGATCTGGTAACCGCTGTACTGATGAACTGTGCCTAACTGACCTCCGTCTAGTAATTGGGGGTAATAAAAGGAACACTGGTTGTCCGTCTATCAGATCCTCGAATCGATGAAGTCTTTGACCTCTAACCCAGAGTGTTTGGGGAATATCTGCCTAGTCGGAAGCAATTGTGTTAAACTACCTTGCAAAAAGATAAATAAAGCATAATAAGGAAACAAACAACCAAAAAAACGAACAGCATAACAGCTTTAAATAAAGACAACATACAGTTGGCATTTGTAAACTAAATACACTGTTCTCAACACTGATCACCGTTCCCAAATCACTGCCCCAAATCTGATACCCTCAGGTAAAACTGATTTCCCAAATACTGATGCCCACAAGCCTGATACCTAGACTTGCAAACTGATACATGCATTCCCTGTAGAGGCACACTCTAAAAGCACATAGCAAACAAGTAAGAGCCAAAACACCCCTATAGAGGGGTAGGGTTTCCCTGTCCTATCTTGTCAGGAACTAGGGTTTCACTAAGCAGACAGTGGTTTCAAATAACCTACAATTGGGTAAGTAACATGTCCTAGTTTGGAATAGTCACTATGGATTCTGATATGCACTAGGTTGAATAGTAAAAAAGGGTGCCTCGGTAAAAACCAAGGTTTGTGTTCCCATCATGGCAGAACCCGCAACCGGTCAGCCTTATGGCACGCAGCCTCCGGCAAACCGTTCAGGAATAGCAGACGGCAGACACAGTATCCCAGGCGCACCAATGTAAATGCAATGTAAAGAAACACATAAGTGTAGATAAAACAACATATCATGAGTTCGAGTTAAGTTCTCTAAATCCCCAGCAGAGTCGCCAGAAACTATAGATCGCCCGAACTCCGCTCCGCGTGCGAGGGTGCGAATTGTAGTTCTTAGCTACTACAGTTCGAACTCATGTCACGGTTCTGAATCTAATCTCACAAAGTGCAATGTAAGACTGATAAATCACCAAAGAGTCCAAATCCGGCAAATCGTTATGAAAAATCGATTTTAATCAAGAAGTGCCAAACATGGACTGTTTTGCTAAATTATAGAGTCGCCACCTAAATATTTTATTTTGGAAAATTTAGGAAACCCTGACTCATGCCTAAGGCCACGTGTCCGTCATCACCAAAGTTGCCTTGTCTTGGGAACTTAGGTACGAGAGGGGAAGGTCATGCAATGAGCAGCCTCGCTCGCCTGATCAAAGATCGGCCTTTACTAACATGATAGGTTGCTTTTGAAAACACATGTGTTCTTATTTCGGTTATTAATCTATCATTACTACGTGATGCACACAGCATACAAGTATAGACTAGATCGCCTAAATTAGAACAAAACATCTCACGTTTGTTTGTTTGAAAATGGTTTGAAGGTGCTACTCTCAAGTAGGCTAAGACACGGATTTTGCCACCCTCAAGTCGGCTTAGAAAATAACATGATTTGCCACTTCAAGTGGGCTTAAAACGCATATTTTGATGAATTGTTCCAATTTAAGCAATGAAGCCTTCATCCACAGGCATTCATACAGTTATATCAATTAAGCAAATAGCCTCTTGGGAAGCATGCTAACATGGAAACATACACATCTCATGCAGTATGCTAAAGCATAAAAGCTTACCTAGTACTCCGAGCCAAAACAGAAGCTAGTTAATAATCAATGCATGATCCTAGCTATGTTAACAATGCCTAATGCAACACATGAAAAATGCAATGAGATAGGCTCGGCTACCTAAGATGGCATATGAAATGCAACAATTGATACATGTATTCAAATTGGAATTGAAATACAATGCAGTTTGTATGATGCGCCGAGCCCGGGGCATACAAGACAGATGAATGGATGCACGCGTGTAAGCATAAGGATGCTAATTGAAATATGTCCTAAAACTAACCATCGAAAGTGGTTAAGTAAAAGGGAGAAAGAAATGAGGGTTGGAAGACATGCATCACACACACGCACACTTATTTCAAAAGTCGCCCTCTCGACGGAGGGTCCGAATAATAAGCTAACTAGCTAATTTAAGCTAATTAAACTAATTATTACAAAACGAAACTAATTAACTATTTCTAGTTAACTAATTAGTTATTACAACACAAATCGATTAGCTAATTGTATTAACTACTTAAGTACAAACCAAAGCATTAGTTAGCTAAGCAAAGAAGCTAAGTAAACCAGTAAGAAGAGGTCCTCAGGGTGAGAAGTGCATGCATGCTCGGTCGCCTTGTTCGGAAATCCACTACGATTCCCCAACTTGCCTCTGTTTGCATTTGATCTTAGAACACTGCACAAAGCTCCAGATAGCTTCTACTCCATCATGGGAACCTCCAGGAAGGCTACTGACCACTTGTTGGTGTTGTAGACCACCTGTAGACCACTTACATTTGCTGCAGACCAGAAAAAGTGGTCGGCCAGCCACTTTTACTGGTCTGCCGACCAAAAAATTCTGCACAACTCCATTTTGCTGCAACAGAGAACAAGAAGGGGCACAGCAATGTATTTGCAAGGTATGTATGTACAACCACCCTCCTTATCATTTCTTAAGCTCAAGGAAGTGTGGTTCTCGACTCTCGGGCCACCAACCGAGCATCGCAATGCATGATGGCCGAGAAGCCAAGTTTACACAATTCAATATCAATGAATGCACAAATAACACATAAGGGCTTTAAACTCTATCATGCATGATCAAGAGCATCGGCGACCGAGAAATGAGGCATGTTTCATCACTTCAAGTATGAAACGTCCCTCGTTTCTCGTGTTTGCACTAACACCCTATCCAAACACAAATGCAATGCAACATGATCAACCTATCAATGCTAATTGCATGCAAACTCAATGCAATGCAACAAGCATGCAAACGCAATGCAAATAATAACATTCAAACAACATGCTCAATGGACTTAAACCGAATATGGAAAGACCTCAATCATGCCCAAAACAGTGGCCAAAATACTCCGAAATGATGGCATGAAATGCAAGATAATGCATGCACATGCATTGGTCCATCAACTAAGCACAAGAGCACAACTCTCAAACATGATTAAGAAGTGACAAATATGGAAGTGTGACAGCACTATATGCTCTGAAACTAGGTATGAAATGATGCCAAGTCATCTAAATGACACAAGCATAGCATGCTAGGGACATGAAAACACAAGGCTAGTAAGGCTAATTGCACTACAGCTATGCAATGCATGAACCACATGGCCAAGACAACCCAAAACAGTCCTAGAGCATGTCAAAACAATGCTAAAACATGCATGGACTAAAGTTAACACATGCTAGAATTAGAGGCATGAAGCATGGAGTATACAAGGCCAAAGAGGAAGGTTACACTACACCTACCAAAACCAAGCATGAGATGACTTCACCAACAAAAATCATAGTTGTATCATGGCAAAACAAGACCAAAAACACACTGATATGGCAGCCCAAAAGCCTAGGCCAGATGGCATACACAATGGCTCATATTTAAGGCATAAAGCATAAACCCTCCAAAGCATTGAAAGAGTGGCACATGTGAGTATATGACCACACTACATGCACTGAAATCATGTACCAAATGATGCTAAATCATGCAAATAGCCCAAGTAATGCATGCTAGTGACTTGGAAACTCAAGGCCAGTGAGCTAGAATGCACCATGGCTATACAAAGCAAGGAATGCATGACCAAAACAACATAAAACAAAGCTTAAGCATGGTAAAACATGAGTAAAATCTTGCTGGAGTTGAGCCAAAATCATGCTAGAATGATGGTCTAAAGCGTGATGCATATTAGGCTAGTATGGCGGATTGCACTACAAGTGCAAGGAGCATACAAGAGGTAATCAAACCAACCCTAAACAGAGGTATATCATGTTGAAATAAGGCCTGAGATATGCTAAGATGGAGCCAAAACATGCTTAACAAACATGCTACTTTGATGAGCTACAAAGAGGATTACACTACACATACAAGAAGCATGCAAGGGGTGACCAAGACAACCAAAAACAAAGTCATGGCAGGTCTAAAAGGTCACAAAAAAGTGCCCAAACAAGGCTTCAAGAAGATTGAACTCCATGCTCTTGTGATGAGCCATCAACACAAGCATACAAGAGAAAAGGATGGGGGACAACCCCCACCCATTTGAGACCTCAAAACCAAGTTTCCACCACTGAAATTCCTCTGGAATTCAGTGGTAGAAAGGCCAAATAAAGGTGATCACAAAGGCTCAAAGTGATGGCTCAAAAGCCTTGCAAATAGGGCAGGCAAGGGAGTAGATCACCCCCAACACCAAGGAAGCCTTAAACAAATATCAACAACACTTAAAACCAGAACTTTTTGCAGTTTAAAGTTAGGCCTAAATTAGCATGCAAATAGGACCAAAGACTTAAACAAAAACAAAGATTTAAGGGATTAGAAACTCACCCTTGTAGAACAACTTCAAGGAAGCAACTCCAGTAACCTTTTTGGATCAAAAGCAGTCCAAAAACACCAAAACCAGCTTCAAGGTGCCTTAGTAACAAGAGTGTGGTGTTTCACTAGGTGTTTGTGTGCGAAAGTGTGAAGAAACTACCCTTTTAAGCACAAATATGAAGAGGAGGAGCAATATAGAGATAGATTATATATGTATAGCTCCAATACAAATTTTCTGAACCTAAGGCAAGAGGGAGGAGGCTCCCTTATATAGAAAAACATGCAACAAGCTTCTTGAACAAGCTTTAGGCTCCAAGAAATCCCTCCATACACGTGTATGGAGGATGCCTTCTGTGCTCAACAGCTGGCACAGCTGGCAAGAAAATATCTGCAGAAAACTACAGGAAAACTGTCGACCAGTTGAAGTGGTTGGCCAACTACTTACACTGGTCGGCCGACCAGTGAAAGTGGTCTACAAGAATGAAAGGTGGTCGGCAAGGGAGAGGGGTGGTGTGCACAAGGAAAGCAAGGTGGTGGCATGGCTGCCGACCACTTTTGGTGGTCCAAAGACCACCAAGACCAGTTGGCCGACCAGAAAACTGGCTGGCTGGCTGGCAGGAAAAATGGTTTTTAGGGAGAGAAACTGGTCTACAACCCATATTCCACCCTCCAAGTAAGGAAAACAAGGTTTGTGCTAAAAACAAACCAAAAAGGATGCAAGACAAGAGTCTGCAAGTCAAGGCATGTAGCCGAAAACCTCAAAAACTAGTCTACGGGCTCCAAAAGTGATCTACGGGAGAGAAAAGTTGTCTACAAGACCTTTGTGTCCCTCTAGACCAAGGCAACAAGGCATGGTCCAAAAACCAAGCCAAAAGGAGAACGATAAGAGGTCCCGAGACAAGGTGCACGGCCGAAGGCTCCGAAAATCGGCATCTAGTCTACAAGAGAGAAAAGTGGTCTACAAACCTCTCTCTCCCTCTAGGGAAGGGAAAAAAAGCATGGTCCACAAACCAAGCCAACACACAAAGAGTTCAAAGGGCCAGAGGCAAGGCACTCAGACGAAAACTCTGGAAACTCGAAACGAGCACAAACATGCACAATCACCAAGCGCTCAATCGATGACGTCTGAGTCTTAAGGTCCATCAAAAATGGGGTGTCTACACCCTTGAAGTTGTATATAGCTGCAGCAGAAGATTCGCTGGATGTTTTCCTAGCCTAAGACAATGAAGAAGGCAAAGAGCAAGTAGCTTATTACCTTAGTAAGCTTCTAAATTCTTGTGAATGTAAATATTCAACTGTAGAAAAGTTGTGCCTTGCATTGTATTTTGTTGCAATGAAATTAAGATACTATTTTTTGCCTACAACTATCTTAGTAATTGCAACCACAAATTTGGTTAAATATATGTTAGCTAGACCTATGTTGAGAGGAAGAATTGACAAATGGATACTAGCTTTATCAGAATTTCATCTAGAATATGTTCCCCAAAAGGCAGTAAAAGGACAAGTTTTAGCTAACTTCTTGGCAGACCATCCATGTCAAACAGAAAGCCAAGAGATAATAGAACTTATTACGATTAGTATTGAACCATGGCAAATGTGGTTCGATGGATCAAAAGCCAATGGTCTAACTGGAATTGGTGTGGTGATTAAGTCACCACTAGCGGTAAAAACCACACATGGTTTCAGAGTAGATGAAATTACTTGTTCCAATAATCAAGCTGAATATGAAGCTTTAATAGTGGGACTTGAAATACTTATTGGTTTACAAGCTCATGCAGTTGATATATTTGGAGATTCCCAATTGGTAGTTAACCAGGTTAAAGGAATTTTCAAGTGTCAAAGTATAAGCATGTTGCCATACTATGTTTTTGCATTACATTTGCTTTCTCAGTTTCAGATAGTAAATGTAACTCATGTCCCAAGATTCTTGAATAATAAAGCTAATGATGTGGCTCAGAAAGCTTCGAATTTCAAGAGAAGGGATAACACTCAAAGGAACATAAGCCAAACAACATATCAAAAGGTAATACCACCTTTGAATAGAAGAAATATGGTCTTAGAGGTCAATAATAATGACTTACAAGAACAAGATTGGAGGCATCCAATAATTTAGTATCTAACTGGCCCATCTTTGAAAGCTAGCCGAAAAAATCAAATTGCAATCCATGCAATACATAATGTATGGTAATGCTCTCTATAAAAGGGAGGCAGATGGTTTGTTATTGGAATGTTTAGGTTCAAGGGAAGCATTGACAGCTATGGCTGAGATTCATGAAGGCATCTGTGGTGCTCCTCAGCCTAGTGTGAAGATGAGATGACTGCTTCGAAGACATTCCTACTATTAGCCAACCATCCTTAAGGACTACATAGAATATGCTAGAGGTTGCCAGGCATGCCAAAAGCATGGCACAATAAGGCATGTACCCATAACTGATCTGCATGCAGTTGTGAAGCCTTGGCCATTCAGAGGATAGGCTATGGATATGATAGGAAAAATACACCCACCCTCTTCGAAGCATCATTGTTTCATCTTAGTGGCCATAGATTACTTCACTAAGTGGGTCGAAGCTAAGCCATATAAAGTTATAGACCAGATTGAAGTTATTGGATTCATTAAAGATCTGATCCATAGTTTTGGCATCCCACAGACTATAACTGTTGATATTGGGACTGTATTCGATGGGAAGATGGTAAAGTCTTTTGTGGCAGAGTTTGGAATTAGCCTTGTTAACTCTACCCCCTATTATGCACAAGCCAATGGTCAGGCTAAATCATCCAATAAGTCTTTGAAGAAAGGAATACAGAAAGTTATGGAAGACAATCCCAGGGATTGGCATAACTTGCTGTTGGATGTATTGTGGGCTTATAGGACTTCTCTAAGGTTAAGTACAGGAATCACTCCTTATGCTTTAGTATATGGGCATGATGCAATGCTACCTATGAAAATTAATGTTAAGTCCTTGAGGGTGAGATGCCAGGATCAGTTGGATCTTGAGCAGTACCATCAGGTCATGTTTGATTCACAACACTAATAGTGAGGTATTAATAATCCTATCAAATTAGTGTGGTATTAACTATCCCACCCCTACCCCATTATTAATAATCCTACAAATTTGTTGGATTAATTATCCATTGGATTAATAATCCTAAACCAAAATATTAAAACAAACATATAATAATTGGGCCCACGGATTAATAATACCAATCCCATGCTCTAATCCACCCAATCAAACATGCCATCAGAGTATGTGCTTGGAATTAGAAAGTATAGATGAAGCTAGAATTCTGGCATTAAATAGCATTCTTTTCCAAAGAAGAAAGCAGCTAAAAACTATAATAAGAAAGTCAGGCACATTAGCTTTGATGAAGGTGATTTGGTATGGAAGACAATACATCCAATAGGGATTAAAAGCCACAATTTTGCAAATGGTCGCCTAACTGGGAAGGACCATATCAAGTTCATAGAGTCTTGCCTTTGGGAGCATATCATTTGAAAAATTTGAATGGATATGTACATCCCAAGAAGATTAATGGCAGATATTTGAAGCCTTATTATCCAACCGTGTGGGAAACACAAGGAATAAAATAAGTGCTAAATGAAAAGAACATGAGAACACTCAAATGATAAATAAGAATTTTATTTCATAAAAAGTTGAGTACATGTAGCCATAGATTGGCCCAAAAGTCAGCACAATGTTTCAATTGTTCTTTTACAATAGATGCTCTATTCTTAAGAGATGGAAACAACTGAATGGCTATAGCCATCTCCTGCTTTCGATCAGCCAGTCCTTGATTAGTGATCTGCAACTTGGTGGCAATTCGATCTAAAGCTTGGTTGACTGCTGATAACTCCTCTTCAAGTTGAGCTTTCTTCTCCAATTGTTGAGCTCGAAATTGAGAGACAGAGGAATATTGTTCCTTCAGTTCTGACACTTCAGCATGTATTTTGGAAACAAAACTCTAGTCTCTCAGCAATTTCTCCTCTGCAGCCTTGGCAGCATGACAGATGTTGATGTAAAAATCAATGGTGGCTACCGCCTGAGATAAATGACTTGAAACAGTCATGTCGGATTGCTCAACAATCTTGCAGCATTGGAGGAAGCCATTTTTTATTATAGACATCTGTAAGGCTTCGAAAGGAATCCTCGAGAAGGATGTCAGCAGCTCCAGACAGCTATCCAAGTCTATTGAAAGCAAGGAAGTCTTACCATTGGAGGAAGAGCTCTCAAAAATTTCTAGTAGAGAATCAGCTCGGACTAATGGCTCAATCTCATTATTAGTTGTTGGAGAGGTGGAAGGTATGTCAAAGAAACTCGCTAGTCTAGCTTCGAAGATGTCCACTTCATCCATTGACATGGAAGGCACAGAAAGAGCTCTAGTAAAAGGAAGAAATGACTGCATAGGAATAGGAGAAGAAGGTGGAGTATCCTTAGTAGTCTCTATAGTTTTAGCTACCAGTAAGTCGAGAGAAGAGGGACTAGAGCTAGACAGAGATAATGAACAAGGAACTGGAGAGCTACTAGTGCCGTCTCTATAGGAATCAGCTATCATTAAAGATGAAGTAACAACTGGAATTCCTTAGGAGGGAAAGGAGCAGCAAGGCTTGAAAGGAGAGCAAATTGAGTAGAGTTAAAATATAAGTGAGGGAAGTATGAAGTTAAGCCAAAAGAAAGAGATGCAGGAATACTTGGCCTTAAGAAAGGTATGGAAAATATAGGGCCAGGAAGTGGAAGTATTGTTTGAATTGGCTCCACATGTTGAGGTTGTTTAACTTCAGTTGAACTTGAAGGGATCCTTATTGGAAGAGAAGGCAAAATAGTTGTTGCTGCAAAAGAAGAAATACAAAACAATGTTAAATCCCAGTATCAAGAACTTGAAAAAGAAAGTAGAGACATGAAAGGAAATTACTAGTTTCAGAGGTGGTGGCAATGATGAGAGAACTACGAAGGAAATAATGCTCAGCAGTGTATTGCCTTCTAGCAATTTCCCTTTGAATTGTATCAGTAGCAGCTACTTCATCCCTTAGTAGTTGTTGCTGTCGCCTTTTTTCAGCCCTCTGGAAAAATAATTATTTCCTTAGAATGGTCCTTCTTTACTGCTTGGACAGCTGCCTCATGAGTAGGGCCTTCGGCCAAGTCAGAAGGGGAGACAGTCATTTTCTTTCTCTTTCTTCTCTACAGTGGTATTTTTTGCTCTTTCTCTGTCTCTTTCTCTTCAATCTGGGACTTAGATTCCTCAGGAGTGAGTATTAGTTTTCTCTTCTTTCTCTGTTGATGTTTATCCTTGAGAATAGCTAGAGCTGCAGTTCTCTTGGGGGATTCTTCTTGTGGAGACCCTACACCAAGTAAGATGAACATGAAGAAAACAAACAGAAAATTCTGAAAAAAAAAGAAACTTAAAAATACATACCCTTTTTCGAGGTAGCTCTGGTAACTCTGGAAGGAGAGAGTGGGACTACAGAAATAATCTTAGTAGTTGTAGAAGGAGAGGGAATGGTCTCAGTTTCTTTTGATTTAGTCTTAGAAGGCACACCTAGCCCTATTAGTAAATCATGAGGATGTATTGCTAGATGCACCTCCATATTAGCTGTCCACCAATTTTAAAATCTTTTTAAAGCTGAACCAGAGGGGAGGAAGGGAGTAAATTTAAACTCACTCAAGTCTTTCAGCAGTTTAAATGTTGCATCCTCTAGTTTAGATTTGTGTACTCTCAGGTCTTTGGCTGTGAGATGGATATTTGAGAGGCTGCAGAGTGGAATGGGAATTCCTTGGGTAAGCCCAAATTGCCTGGCAAACTGGGAAAGGAAGTATACCTCAAATATGCACTTGTAAGATTGGGGGTTTAAAGTACCAATGAAAAGTTCCCTGGCAACAAAATAGAGGCCCACATATCTTTATGCGATGGGATAGAACACTCCCTATCATCCAAGAATGTTTTTAGCCAAGTTGGTCCTTTATTGGCATCGAAGGGATAAAAGAAGGTGGCAGATGGGGAAATAGGAAGCTGATGGGAAAAGGTAAAATAATAGGCAAAAGAAGCTGAATAAAGGGCAATCCTAGCATACTTTTCTCCATAAGTGCTAGGGTCTTGAACTAAGAACTTCAAGCACTTCGGATGCAGATCAATAAAGTATGCAAAGAGCCAAAGTTAAAGCACCCAGAGGGGACCTCCCTAGTTGATATCAAGAGGTCTCTCACAAAATTGGGAGCAGGCTCTATAAACATGGCCTAAAAGGTAAGGGGCCAGAGCTATTCGTTTCTTCAAAACAAGGGCCTTCGCAAGTGGAGCAAACTCAAGCATGATTTGTTGAGATAATGTACAAAAGAGAAATTTACATAACCAATATAAAATAAAGAAGAAGAGTTATCGATCACTCACAGGGCCCTTCTTTTTATTTTCAGCTTTTACGAAGTCACTGAAAGAAGAATTCAAAGGTGGGAGGGAAAATTTAACTGAAAAGTCTGGATAACTGGGTGTAAAAAGGGTACCGAGTGGTGAAAGCCCTATGAGATGGCAGATATCAAGAACGGTGGGGGCCATCATACCACACCGAAACTGAAAAAAGTTAAAAGCCATATTCCAGAAGCAAAGAGCGGTAGGAATCAAAAAAGGGTCTTCAGGAATGATAAACCTGGAAAGACAAAGGGCATCAAGAATACAGAACTCTTGCAGGTCCTATTCTCTTGCAGGCACGACCCTGTCATACCATTCCTCCCACTCAGCCCTCAATGTTGGCCAACAACGATGAGGTCGGTTCATCATCCAATTTCTCCAATCAAGCCTCCCTTCATAGATAAGGAAATGGTCTTCCAAACAAGGGTACAAAGTAGGAAGTTGGGCGAGAACCTCTTGAAAGATAGGGCCTAGGACATATTCTTGTTTATCGCTATAGCGAGGGAGAAAGAGGCGTCCGTCTATGGCACTCGATCCATCAGCTTTAAATTTAGCAATCTCTTCCTCAATATATCTTTTCAAAGCCATTGTTGGGCTTATACGTTCGCCAGTTGGTACTTTTAAAGAAGAGGACTCCATTGGTAACAAGCAGTGAGGAAGAGAGGGTCAGTAGAGATGAAGGGTTTGAGTGTTAGACAAACGAGTGAATTCAAAACATGAAATAAGAGGGTTCTAAAACTATTGTGTCTGAAAAAATATACCTAATCGTTTTATATAGGCGGAATTCATAAAGAAATACTAAAGGTATGGATGCGAAAGAGTTTACCTCAATATTGATAGTTATGGAGGGAAACACATCTCATATACTAATGGCAACTTCGAAATAAAGTATTTGGCTTCGAAGCCAAGTTTGGCGCAAAAATCAAATAACAAACAGCTTCAAAAGCAGGAAGTCTACTTCGAAGCACATTCCACACCTAAGGATGCAAGAGTGCTCAGGTATTTGTTTACTTCAAAAGGATTGAAGACCTGCTTTAGGTTTCTTGATAAGATTATAATCCTTTGAAGCAAAACTTCAAATACCTTAAGGTAGGAAACTATTTGTTCTAAGTTTCAAACCAATAGTTGGTTTGATAGTATACAGAAGAAATCACTTTTTTAGAATAAAGCAGTGCAATCCTTTAAAAAGATTTTCATATTTTGGAAAATATATATTGTTTGTTTGAAACAAAAAATTAGTTGATTTCTACTTGATCATATTAACCATATGTTGGGGAATTGAATATGGTCAAATCAAGTTTCGAAGGACAAAGTTAGGTAATTCGAAGCTAATAACTGAAGAATTATGTTAGTCCTAGAATTAGTATGAAAGGAAATACTTGTTGTCTCAAAAGAAAAGATTTCATACTTTGGAAGAGTTTGAGTTAGAATGGAGTCAAAGCACATCAATCATGCAATTTACAATTGGAGTGATAAATCAAAATCTGATAAATGAAATTCGAAAAGCCCAGTTGTATTCATAAGTGCTGTTTACACTAGGATTCATTTGATTACATTCTCAATTTCGTAGAAATATGGAATGGAGAAAGT
Source organism: Camellia sinensis (assembly GCF_055761805.1). Classification (NCBI taxonomy): domain Eukaryota; kingdom Viridiplantae; phylum Streptophyta; class Magnoliopsida; order Ericales; family Theaceae; genus Camellia; species Camellia sinensis. The sequence goes on from NC_138965.1 coordinate 196,584,658, forward strand.
TACAAGGTCATAGAATTTAGTCCAACAAAATTCAATAAATGAATACTCTTTCCCTACTCTATCATCTATCTTGTCTAGATTTGGTTTATCTAATTGGTAAGCCCTCAATTGAGAAGAGAGTTGTTAGGCCTTCACTTCGAATTCTATCGCTTTTAGAGCTTTATCTGTGGCATCCATCTCCTCTTCTTCATGCACTTCGTTCATAGCAGCATCCTCTCCATACTCAGAATCCTAGCTCTTGAAGGCTTCATATTCATCAAGGAGGTTCTCTGCCTCATACTGAACCTGGATTCGAGCAAAAATGGCTTCATCCAGAACTTCACTGGTAATGGAAGCATGGAAGTGCCAGTTGAGCAGGAGTGGAAGTTGGTCTAAAAAAGTATAGAGCTCCATTTGGGCCACAGGGTTAAGGAGATGACTTCGAGACATAATGTTACAAGCCCATCGAAAGTTTTTGTGGGAAATGTCATTTCGAAGGACTTCAAAGGATAAACGAGAAAATGTAGCAAGCAATATCTAAGCCCTGAATTGCTGATAAGGAGTTGGAGGCGCCAGAACCCGATAAGGGGGGAAGGATCGCCCCTTAGACAGAGTGAGCCTCAACTCATCAATCTAATTTGGATTAGGAGGTAGAGGAGGAGTAGTCGGAGGTTCCCTGGGCGAGTCCAAAAATTCAGTCCTTGTCATACATTCTAGCCAATCAGAGGGGTAAAGTTTTGCTTTTTTGACTAAAAGCGCGGGACTGATCCCTAGAGCTTCATCAGAACGTGGGACACTTCGAACCATCCGAGATGGCAAAGTAGAAGTATACCATGCTGTAAGCAGATTGTCTTCAAGACTGCGTCTATGGTTAATAGGAACATATGGATATACTACAGAACTGCGTTTGGAAGGGGAGATTTCAAGAAGATCATCGAATTCAGGGAAACGATGATGATTGCATTCCCTCGTCTAAGGTTGAGTAGGGGTAGGCCAAGTTCCCCAGCCAGAGGTCGTAGAAGAAAAAGAAGTGGCAGGTTTGTCCCATGCGGACGGCTTTATTGCAGAGGAAAAGCTTCTGATATCCATGGTCTTAAATTTATGTTCCAAAGAATCGTAAGCAATAGGTTCTTGGCTCGAAGGTCGATGATTTGTGAAAGCTTCCATAATTTGTATAAATGGGAGCGGATAAAGGTGGCTAATCAATGCCTGAAGGTTCTTTCAAGGACAAACAGCATTATCAAACAACTCTCGTATGCTTGACCAATGTAAGAAAAGACTTGCTTGGCCATGAAAGATGTACCAGTCCTTTCAAATACTAAGATAGTGTGGGATGATCAAGAGATAGAAAAGAATTTAATGCAAATGTTTCATTGATGAATGACGGTTGCATTTCTGAAAAGTGCAAAGCCCATGTACATTCTAAGACGTGGGTAAAATACCTTGATCCACTAATATGACCAAGTATTGGATATATTAGTGCGGGGGTAATGTTGGCTATATATTGTGTATAAGCCAATCACAGTTTAACACGTGGCAGGATAGAGGTAATATGGGAAGACAATTTTAGTCTTCAATCATAATCACACACGTGGCAATTAGTATTGGTTATTGTGGATCTATATAGTATGGAATCAGCAGAGAGGTGCAAGATGACGTGGCCTTAACGGTTACTCATATTTAAATTCAAATATCATGAGGGAAGCCTAACTGCAAACATGGCGTAGTGAAGCTAACTGTGAGGAAACATGATCAGCAATCATAGAAGGATGATTCGACGATTAGAAGCTCATTTCGACAGTTACCATTGAGAAGTATAAATAGCAGAGAAGGTCCCAGAAAGAGCACCCAGACTCAAATCCAAAAAACCATTTTTATGTACTTTATTTTCATTCCAGTTTTTAAATTTCTTGTTCTTTATATTCTTGTACTTCAAATTTCTGCACTGCACTCCGTTCATAGGAGTAATTTCAAGTAGTTTGTCGCTGTAAACCTCTACGAAGCTGATTCGAATCTTTGTAAGTCTTCCATTTTATTTAATGAAATGCTACAATTGTTCTTCATTTAATCATTGTTTGCTTAATTCTCCTAAACAAAGCCACTAGTAAAAATCCTCTTCATTGAGACTGAAAGAACTAAAACACAATCATCTGATAATTGGTTAGCAATTAATATTATATAAGGACTGATTGATCCTTGCTGGCACGCTCAAATTTACAATAATAACCTTCGAAAGTCAAAAAGCCAACAACATGTAATTATATTAAATTTTATTTATGAGTAGTTTAGATTTGAAAATCTTTTAAATATTAGATTTTTGAAATAATTAGGCATAAGGGAGATTGCAATGGGGGATCACAGAAACTGACATCCTACAATCTTGGTAAATATATATATATATATATAAGTGAAAAAAAGTAGAAGAAAATTAATTCGCAAAGTTTTTCTTAGTACATATATTTATATTAAATTTTATTTATGGATAGATCAGATTAAGTAGAAATCTTTTAAACATTATATTTTAGAAATAATTAGGTCAAAAGGGGACTGCAATGAGGGATCACAAAAACTATCATCCTACAATCTTAGCAAAAATATATATAAAGTTTAAATTAAATATAAATTTTTCCTAATAAACAACTTTAGGAAAATTAATATAAATTAATAATAAAATATAAATAAGATAGACAAATATATATAATTTTAATATAAAAATTGAATACTTGAATAAAAGTGAAAAAAAAAAGTAGAACAAAATTAATTCGCAAAGTTTTTTTAGTACATATAATTATATTAAATTTTATTTATAGGTAATTCAGATAAATAGAAATCTTTTAAATTTTAAATTTTAAAAAAATTAAATATTAAATTTTAGAAATAATTAAGTATAAATAAATTAAATTTTCCTTATTGTTCCACAGATCTCAAATAGCAGTGGGTAGAGAATTTATAACACGAAAATGTGCATCCATACTACTATTTTTGTTAGGTCCCTACTTCTTGTCAATTTCGCGAGCAAGCTTAGTTTAATTAAGTTGTAATTTTTCCTTATTTTTTTGGTCTTCTCACTCGAGTGGGTCAATCTACGCTCGAGCGGAGTTTGCACACTCTCAGAAGTTTGGCTTGTCTGCAAAATGACTAGGAGGTGTGATTTTACGCTCGAGCATAATGTCCAATGTTCAAGCGGATACGTTGTCTAGTCACATGCGTTTTAGCGACACCGCTCGAGTGGCAAGTCCTACACTCGAGCGGGGATCACGCCTCTATTTTCTATAAACATCTGTTTCAATCTGTTTTTATAGTCATAGCTTCCAAATCTTCTTTGAGGGGTCTAGGGTTTTCTTCAAAAGCTATTTTGCTAGTTTTCTTTGATGCTTGTTTGAGTATTAAACTCACATGGTTTGACAAGCATACATCAAAAGTTTGATTGTTTGAGTGTTCTACTTCAAGAATGTTCTTCTTCGGTAGAATCTGGAGATTCAAACATGGAGTATTCAAAGGAGTTCGAAGCTATGTGCAGTCATTGATTTGGCACAGATGTTGTGGATTCAACATCAATCTAATCAATTCCAATATGAAGGTTGTGGTGAAAGAGATACAGATTGTTGAAGACAAGTCGACAGAGTTTGGGTAATTTGTTTAGTTAATTTGTATTCTTTCTTTCTTTGATAGTGGATTGATTAGTGGTGTTTAGCTCGTGATTTTTTAATCACAATCAGAGGTGCTTCAATTGTGGTTTTTCCACATAAAAATCTATTGTGTTGATATATTAATTTTTTAAGCAACAATCTAAATCGCTTTCGTATGTGCTAAATGATTTAAATTGTTTGTTTTAATTGTTTGGGTATTGTTGCAATTAATCTAGTCTGAATCACAAATCACTTAGGTTTTTCAATTGGTATCAGAGCAGGTCACTCTCTGTTTTTTTTCAAAACTATAGGAGTGTGATTTTGTGTTATTTGTGATATGGATTTAATTCACAAAGGTAACTTGACGTATAGACCTCCGTTACTCGATGGTAGAAACTATTCTTATTGAAAAGCTCGTATGAGGGTGTTTTTAAAATCTATCGATGAGAAAGTTTGGCACTATGTGCTCTACGGGTGGAGTGAACCTGTTGTCACCACTAATGGTGCTGATATTCCCAAACCACTTAATAGATGGGACGCAATTGATTATCAAAACTCGAGTTGGAATAGTAAAGCTCTCAATTCTCTCTTTTGCTCCGTCACACCTGGAGAGTTTCGTCGTATCTGCACGAGTGAGGTAGCAAAAAAGGCTTGGGACATTCTTGAAACTATTTACGAGGGTACTCCTACTATTAAAAAACCAAAACTTCAACGTCTCACCTCCTCTTTTGAAACTCTTTTTATGCGTGATGATGAGACGTTTGATGATTTTTATGCTAAACTTAGTGATATCGTAAATTCCTGTTTCATTCTCGGTGAAAAAATCCCTGAAACTAAGGTTGTTGGAAAAATTTTGAGGTCTTTACACGAGAAGTTCCAATCGAAAGTTACAACTATCGAGGAGGCTCAAAATGTTGATACACTCAAGCTTGATCCGTTGGTTGAAAACTTGCAGACTTATGAAGCCCACCAAATTTCTAAGAAAAAACAAAAAGATAGTGTAGCTTTTACCAGTGTTCATGAGACTGCTAACACCCCTGACGTTGAGTTTGATCTAGAGTTCAAAATGACAACTATGTTTACCAGACAGTTTAAAAAAATTTAAAGAAAAAGAAGACGAATTTGAAAGACTCTAGTTCAAAAGATAAGGGTGACAAAAAATTCAAAACTTTTCCACCAAAAGTTGCTCCTAATACTAAGAAAAAGACTGTGAAGGGGCAAGGTGTCAAATGTTATGAATGTCAAGGGTTTGGACATATTGCACTTGAATGTCCATCAAAAAAGAACCGCAAGAAAGTCTATACTGTGACTTAGGATGATGAAAGCGGGTCAAAGTAAGAACTCGAAGAAACCGAATCTGCTGAAGACGGAGATAGTACCTACATGGCATTCTGGTTTACTGTTACTCAACCATCTCCAAAGCCAGTTGAGTTTGCCCGTGGTTAAAGTCTGCACCGTGCTCCTACCTTTGATAGGAGTGATTACTTATTTTGAAAAATGCGAATGAGGATGTATCTTAGAGCTTATAACCCTAAAGGTTAGCAAGTAATTGAAGAGGATGCTGAAAGTGTAGACAATCTGAGCAATCAAAGAGCTCTGAATACTATCCGTGAAACAATTTCTGAAGAAGAACAACAACGAATTGCTCACTGCACGAAGGCCAAAGATGCATGGGACATTCTTAGTCAAGTCCATGAATGAGGTGAGTCATTTTCACAACCATCCATCAACTTTCATGCTTTAGTTGCTCGACTGGATGAGATCGAAAAAAAAGATGAGCAAAAAGAAGATGATAAAACCTCAGAAGACAATGATGAGATTGATAGTGATGACCTACAACAAGCTTATGAAAAGCTTTATAATTAATCTCTAAACTTGTCCAAGATCAATGACAAACTGACTTGCAAAGCTCAAAGCATGTGAAAGCAAGAATGTCAAGCTAAAGGGAGAGGTTGCAACAGCCAAACAGCATGTCATCAAGATCTCCAATGACAGGCAAGACCGGTGTAGAAAACTTTTGTCTTGTGAGACCGAAATGAATGAACTTTTGAAAATCTATGCCACATATGATATAGCGATTCCAGTTTTAACCCATTACTTATTGTATTCCGGTCTCGGGTTGGCATCGTTTTGAATAGTTATTCATATCTCTTTCCCTTGTCTTCCCCTTTATTTTGGTTATTGGGTTGTAGTTGTGCATTTGGATTGGGTTGGTTGCTTGTTTTTCCAAACTTTTATTGCCCGGATTTTGGCTCTTCTGCTCGAGCGGGCTTCACAAATTTTGCTCCTCCACTCGAGTGGCCATTCTTGCACTCGACCGGGATTTGTCAATTCTCAGCATTTCTTTTGCAGTTCTGAAATAATAGGAAAATGTATTGGACGCTCGAGCATCCAATCCCACACTCGAGCGGGGTCCTTCGTCTGTAAAACTTCTGGAAATGTGCATTCTAGGCTCGAGCACCAACTTTCACGCTCGAGCGGAACTTTGTGTCTGACGCTCGAGCGGAGCTTTCCACACTCGAGCGGACTGGGCATATAACAGTCCGAGAAGATAATATTTCGAGTCACTTTTTCATATCTTTTTCTATCTAAAACTTTTCAAAAAGTTTGTTCTTGAGCCCCTCTCTCTAGAATTAACCTTCTCTCTTAGATTTCATCTAGATCCATTGATCTTTTCACCCTAGTGTCTTTGAGAAAAAGGTAGAGCTCGTCAAGATCTATATTTTGATCCGAATAGAAGTGAGTTTCGGGGTTCTTGGAATTTTTCTCTTGTTTGACTCATCTTCTTCCTTTGAGATAGGGATCTTTTCTACACCTTCATATGATATTTAGCTTAGTTATGTGTATTCTTGTGTAACAATGATGTGATTTGAGGGTGTTGTAAACAAACCTAGGGTTTGGATATATATGGAAAGAGGGATTGTTGTTAAACATGAAATACATGAATGTGGGTTTTGAAAATGAAATGGTGTTGGGTCACAATAGTTGGAAATGATATTTGGGTTGATAATTAGGAAATGGGAGGTTTTGCCCTAAAATGACTATCATGATTATTTTATAGAGATAATTGAAATTGCCATTGAAAATGTGAAATTGAGAGAATATTGATATGAATGGTGGGATAGGTTATGTATTAACTCATTCTATGGAAATTTGAATAAATTATCTGTCATAGGATTGAATATCTATTTAGAAATAACTGTATTGGGCTATCGGTAAAGGATAGCCATGATTGTTGTAGAAATTACATGAGGATTAGGTGAATTCAAACTAATCTCTTGTTGTTTGTCATTGGATATGACTATGTTTATATGCATTGTACATGTATGATTATGTGGGAGTGGAAAGGGGATGTGCTCCATTGTTTGACGTTGTGTTTAAATACATTGCATATGTATGAATGATTGTTTGGAAGAGAAAGGGGTTAGACTCCATTATAATTAAGTTGGCCGGTGTGTCATAGGTGAAAGTCCAAAAATTATACATGGGTGCCTAGCCCGCGGACAAAATATCCGTAAAATGGAAATTGTAGTACTTGCATAGCCTACGTTTACATGGGTCCCATTTGACGGCTGCCCATGGATAAAATTTTCATGAAAGAAAAGTTTGAAGTGTTCATGCATTGTTGATGTGATAGTAAAACTAGTGAGTTGAAGTCTCATTTGGATTGTTAAAGAGATAATGAAACTGATTCATGTAATGAAATGGATGGAAATTGGTACCTTATGATTATACAAACTGTGGGTGTCTCTATCACTGACGTTGTTTTTGCATAGTGTACTTATACCTTTGCTAAATTTCATATATTGTGCTAGATGATTTCTACTGGAATATGGCTCACCCTATTTGGGAATAACATTTTCAAGTGTTGGTGACTTACTTCCACCAAGGCAATAACTTGGAGGGATACTTTGCGGGCAAGAGCTTCTTAATTTGAATTGTATATTTTTGTAAATCCTAGGACTAAATGTGTATGAGCTAGCCTCCTTTTGTGTAACCAAGTCAAGGCTTGGAAAGATGTAAGCCAATAGGGCATTTAATTATGTTAAACCCTTTTATATTATTAACTTCATGTAATGAAAGGACTATTTACCCTGATTCATGTTGTTTTTAATATATGTTTGGGTTGTATTTAATTGTATTATTTTGGAGGCGTTACATATGAAGAGAATATTGAAATCCTTAAGATGTCACAAGCTGCATTGGACGAGATGGTCGGTCAAAAAGATGAAGAACTCAAAGATGCGAGAGCCACAATTGCTATGTGGAACAAAGGGTCAAAGACATTGGAAGACATCCTCGAGTCTCAACAGATGAGTTGTAACAAAAGTGGGCTAGGCTATAGTAATGCAACAGTTCAAAAGGGACAAGCCTCTACATCACATAACATCAACACTCAAACAAAAGGAAAGATGAAGGTTCAACAGGGTGATCCCTCTCTTCATCTACCTAACGAGGGTAAGATCAACAAAAGTGAGGTAAAACATGTTTTTGTTTATCATCATTGTGGTAGGTATGCCCACATTCGTCCTTATTGTTTTGAGTTGTTTGGTAAGGTGTCTCAAAAGGGTGAAATCCTAATACTTTTTGGGTTAGGAGACAACCTTACATGCCTAGGCAGAGCACCAAGATTCATGAGAGTGTTCACAATGCTAAGACATGTACCAAGACTGCCAGTCCTGCTTTTGTTAAGACCAAAAAGATATGGGTGAGAAAGAGTGACTTAACTTGTTTTGTTGTTCACACTGCACTAAAAGCACGTGACTCACGCATGTGGTATCTTGATAGTGGGTGCTCTCGTCACATGTCTAGTGATAAATCCTACTTCACATCTCTTGAAAAATATGAAGGAATAATTATTACCTTTGGAGATGGTGGCACTTCTAGAGTCATTGGTAAGGGCTTTATAAGTGTGGTTGGTCTTTCCAAGCTCGAAAATGCCCTACTTGTTGATGGCCTTAAAGAAAATCTTTTGAGCATTAGTCAAATGTGTGATTCCCATCATGAAGTATTATTTACAAAAAATAAATGTGAAATTTTGGATAAGAAAGGAAATACTGTCATGCATGGGATTCGCTCATATGATAATTACTATGGGATTGTTACCACTAATGATCTTACTTGTCACTCGGCCATCATAAGCAATCTTGACTTGTGACATCAAAGATTAGGTCACATGAATTTCAAGGACCTAACCAAGATAGTCAACAAAGAGCTTGTGAGAGGAGTACCCAAAATAGGTAAGAATGTGAACCATGTGTGTGGACTATGTCAACTTGGAAAGCAAACTCGTGCCCCTCATAAAAAGGTGAACAGCTTCATAACCAAACGTCCTCTTGAATTAGTTCATATGGATCTTATGGGACCCACTCGCACTGAAAACATTGGAGGTAAAAGATACATTTTTTTAACTGTGGATGATTACACTCGTTTTTCATGGGTTAAGTTTTTAAAAGAAAAATCTGATACGTTTGATGCTTTCTAGGCCTTAGTGTAGACACCCCATTTTTGACCGACCTTAAGACTCAGACGTCACCGATTGAGCGCTTGGTGATGTTTCATAATGTGCTCGTTCAGAGGTTTCAGAGTTGCGGCCGTGAGCCCTGCCTCCGGACTTCCGAATCCTCTTTGTGCCTTGTCTCGGTTTGCGAACCAGGCTCGATTTTCGCTGTTTCTTTTTCTGAGGGGAGGGAGAGGTCCCGTAGACCATCTCTCAGTGGCCGTAGGCTACATTTGGTGGCCGTAGGCCATTTTGCCCATTTCAGAGTCTGGTTCCCGATTTTTCGGGATCGTTGGCCGTGTGCCTCGATTCGGAACCGCCTAACCATCTCCGTTTGCTCTGATTTTTGGCATGCATCTTATTTAATCCCTTTTGAGGGACACTGGGGTCTGAGAAACCCACTTCGAGGTCGAATACCATTTTCGGTGTTTAACGGGCAGTTTCTAGGGGCCCAAACTGCGTGTTTTGGCCCCCGAACATTCGTTTTGCAACGGTTTTTGTTCATTTTTGGCAGATACCTCTGTTTTATCACCGGGGAGGTCACTGAAGGGTGGGAGGCTAGTAATTGTTGCAGCAACCAGTTATACATCCTCCGACGCCCTCCGACACCCGTTTTTCACACTTCCGGGCTAATGTTGAACACCTTGGGCCCATTTTCTTGAACTTTGAACCACATATTTGTGATGTACACACATGGGAGGACCCTAAAAGTTGGTGGCCGGCCAGTAATTCCACTTGACCCTTTTGAACCCCTCCTTCCGGGCTAATGTTGAACACCTTGGGCCCATTTTCTTGAACTTTGAACCACATATTTGTGATGTACACACATGGGAGGACCCTAAAAGTTGGTGGCCAGCCAGTAATTCCACTTGACCCTTTTGAACCCCTCCTTCCGGGCTAATGTTGAACACCTTGGGCCCATTTTCTTGAACTTTGAACCACATATTTGTGATGTACACACATGGAAGGACCCTAAAAGTTGGTGGCCGGCCAGTAATTCCACTTGACCCTTTTGAACCCCTCCTTCCGAGCTAATGTTGAACACCCTTGAGCCACTTTCTTGGACTTTTAACCACAGGGTTGTGTTGTACACACATGGGAGGACCCTAAAAGTTGGTGGCCGGCCACTAAATCAGCTTGACCCTTTTGACCCCTAGCCGACCGGCTAGGGGGTGTGGCCGGCCGGCCACCTGCAACCAAAATAATTGGCCGGCCGAGATCCTCAGCCTGTTCACTTTACAGCTGTATGGCTTTATCCCCCAGAAAATATCAATATCCGGGGGATATTTTGTGAGGGAAAGTTGGCCTCCTTTTCCCCCACCTTTACACCCCCTTTTTGATCCATATAACCAGAAAGCCATATCACATTTAGGGGTTAGAAAATTTGTTCTTCAAGCCTCAAGACACAAATCTTCCTCCATCCCTCTCATTTTCCTAAAAATCCCTAAGTCCTACACCTTGTTTTCTTCATCACCACCAAGCTCTACCATTACCACTTCATTTCCAGCAACAAGGAGGGCTTCTCAAAGGCTAAAGGAGCTGAAAATTGGTCCAAGAAGCAACAAAAGCTTTGGTCTTCAAGGGTGAGTGACATTTCTCCTCTTTTGACCCTTTTTCTTGATCCATTTGTAAGCCCTATATGATTATTGTTTCAAGCTCCGGCCCTAACTTAAAGTGGCCTTCTTTTGAGCTCATTTTAACTTTTCATTAAGGACTCAACCCTGTTTGAGCCCTCCATGATGCACTTGCTTCATTGATCCTCTTATATGTCATAATCTTGCATGCTATTTTTGGCCCATGAGTAATCTGTTTTTGAGCATGATGAAATCTGTGAATGTGCTTATTTTAGGCCCTTCTTCAACATTGTTGAAGGACCCCTCACCATTTGATGCCTCCATGTGCCACTTGTAGTTATATCCCTTATTTGGCCCCCATTTTTGCATAAATTGGCAGCCCCCCTTGCTTCTGTTTTTGGCTTTTTCACAGAACTGAAAGTGGCCTTATTTTGGCCTATAATTCATGTTTCATTAACATTTTTTTTCTGTTTGGTGATTATTTTGTATACTTCATGTTATAGCACCTTTTGAGCCTCAATCTTGTGCCGTTTTTTTAGCATGTTTTTATATTGATTTGAGGCTTGCCATATACTGTAAACATTCATATTTTTGGTCCCTCTTCAATGTTGTAGAAGGAAATTTTTCAGTTTGGATTTTTCTTATATCACTTGCTTCATTACCCCTCTCTTGGCCCCTATTCTTGCATGCCATTTTTGCCCTACCTATGCTTGCTGTTTGGCCATGTTTATAACTGTGAAAGTGCCTGTTTTGGGACTTCCTAGCTTCTGTATTTGCATCACATGTCCATATCGTGCATGTTTGGCATAGCTATAGGCCATTTCGGGTGCCTAAATTCGCATTTCGGGACTATTCCATGCATTTGGTGTTATTTCGTCTCATTTCGGGACTGTTTTCCCCCATATTTTAGTGCTGAAATTCCATTAGAATGATTTCTTTCCATTTTATGTCATTGCATCGCATTCTACCATTGCCTCGGTTTGTGTGCCCGTGTGCACGCATTTCGAGGCACTTCATTTTCATCCATCGGCATCCTATGTGAGTGTGGCTGAGGCTCTCTCATATTGGTATAAGCTCATATGTCATTTTCATGTCATTTGCATTGCATATGCCATTGCCTCGGTTTGCGTGCCCGTGTGCACGCATTTCGAAGCACTTCATTTTCATCGATCGGCATCCTATGTGAGTGTGGCTGAGGCTCTCTCATGTTGGTATAAGCCCATATGTCATTTTCATGTCATTTGCATTGCATATGCCATTGCCTCGGTTTGCGTGCCCGTGTGCACGCATTTTGAGGCACTTCATTTTCATCCATCGGCCTCTTATGTGAGTGTGGCTGAGGCTCTCTCATGTCAGTATAAGTCCATATTGCATTCTATATGCCATTTTCATGCCTTTGCATTGCACATGCCATTGCCTCAGTTTGCGTGCCCGTGTGCACGCATTTCGAGGCACTTCATTTTCATCCATCGGCCTCTTATGTGAGTGTGGCTGAGGCTCTCTCATGTTAGTGTAAGCCCATATCATATTTCCATGTCATTTGCATTGCGTATGTCATTTTCTTGATTTGCGTACCCGCGTGCACGCATTTCGAGGCATCTCATTTCATAACATTGTGTATGTTAGAATTGTATCTTAGTTGCATTTCATGCATGTCATGCATATTGCATCGTGTTCGAAATAGGAGTTAGCCCGGGCACGGGAAACGAGGTGCATTTCGTACTCCGAGTGACGGAATGTGTCTCAATTCCCTAGTCACCGACACTCCGGATTACCCATGATGGAGTTAGGTTTTAGCTGTGTTTTTATGTGCATTCATCCTATATTGAATTGTGCATTTCGACTCCTCGGCCATCATGCCTCGGTATGCGTGATTGGTGGCACGAGGATCGAGGCATGCATATATTTGTGAAATACATTGCTATGCCCCTTTCCTGCTCTCTATTGCAGCAAAATGAAGAATCAACAACTTTTCGGAGCTCGGCACGCTTTCCAAGAATAACTGCTAAACAGAGGCTAATTGGGGCATCCCAGTGAATTTCCGCGCAAGGCAACCCGGACATGCATCATCCATCAGAAGCAAGGCAATCCCTGGCTTGCATGCCAGTTTTATTAAGCTTTCTTAGTTAAATTGTTAATTAATTAGGAATTTGTATATTATTCAGACTGTAATATTTGGACTGTAATATTCTTTCATTTGGGACTGTATATTTTATTTGGACCCTCTGCGCGAGGGCACAACTGTAATAAGTGTGCGTGTGTGTGTTGTATGTCTTCCAACCCCACGTCTTTCTCCCTTTTTATTTACCTGCTTATGATGGTTAGATTAGGGCATATTTTAATTAGCATACAGTATGACAGCATGTTTGCATTCATTCATCTGTTTTTACATGCATCGGGCTCGGCGCATCATACTAACTGCATTATATTTTCAATTCCAAATTGAATACATGTTAGCTATAGCATTCCATACGCCATGTTTAGAATAGCCGAGCCTGCTATAGTTGCATCTTTGCATGTGTTGCATTAGGCATTTCTGTATACCTAGGATCATGCATGATTTCTAATACAGTTTTTGTTTTGGCTTGGAGTACTCGGTAAGCTTTATGCTTTAGCATCCTTGCATGCATATGAGTGACTGCCATGAATAGCATGCTTACCATGAGGCTACTTGCTTATGTGATATATCTGCCTGAATGCCTGTGGGTGAAGGTTGGGTTACTTAAATTGGAATAAATCATCAAATGTTTCAAGCCTACCTGCGGGTAGCAAACCATCTTTCAAAAACAAACATGAAATGTTTCGTTCCAATTTAAGCGACCCAGTCTATACTTGTATGCCATGCGCATCACATAGTAACCTAGGCTAATAACTGGAATAAGAACTCACAATGTTTTCAAAAATAAATATCATGGTTAGTAGAGGCCGATCTTTGATCGGGCGAGCGGGGGTGCTCACGAAGTGACCTTCCCTAATCGTACCCAAGTTCCCGAGCCGAGGCACCTTTGGTGATGACGGACACGTGGCCTTTTCGCACCGAGTCAAGGTTTCCTAAATTTCCCAAAATAAAATATTTAGGTGGCGACTCTGTATCTGGCAAAGTAGTCCATGTTTGGCACTTCTTTCAAAAATCTGTTTTCTCAAAACGATTTGCCGGATTTGGACTCTTTGGTCCAGACTTAGAACCGTGACCACGAAATCGAGTCCGAACTGTAGCGAGGTCCCCCGCGGGCTTGTTACAGTTTCTGGCGACTCTGCTGGGGAATTTAGAGAACTTGACTCGAACTCATGATATCTGTTTTTGACTACACTTGTGTCTTTCTTTGCATTGCATTTGCATTGGTGCGCCTAGGACACCGTGTTTGCCATCTGCTATTCCTGAACGGTTTGCCGGAGGCTTGTCTTGTCAAGGCATGACCATAAGGCTGACCGGTTGTGGGCTCTGCCAGTATGGGAACACAAACCCCGGTTTTACCGGGGCACCCTCTTTGACCTCTCGACCTAGTGCATATTCGGATCCATAGTGACCATTCCAAATTAGGACAGGTTGCTTACCCGTTTATAGGTTGTTTGAAACCGCTGCGTGCATAGTGAAACCCTAGTTCCTGACAAAATAGGACAGGGAAACCCTACCCCAACATAGGGGTGTTTTGGCTCTCACTTATCTGTTATGTGCTTTAGAGTGCGTCTCTACAGGAATGCATGTATCAGTATATGAGTTTGGGTATTAGGCCTGCGGGCATCAGTTCAGTATTGTCAATATCAGGCCTGCAGGCATCAGTTCAGTACATGAGTTTGGGCATCAGGCCTGCGGGCGTCAGCTCAGTATTATGGGTATCAGGCCTGCGGGCATCAGCCAGTATTTGAGAATTGGTTATCTGCGAGTATCAGATTCTATTTTAGGGGACAGTGATACAGGGATAATAATCAGTGTTTGAGGACAGTGTGTATTCAGCTTATCAACTATGTGTTGTTATGCCCGGTTGTGTGTCATGCATTTTATTTTAAAGCTGTTATGCTGTCCGTTTATCTGTTTATTTATTTCCTTTTCGCTTTATTTATCTTTTGCTACGTCAGTTCTAGCACAATTGCTTCCAACCCAGCAGGCATTCCCCAAGCACTTTGGACACGAGGTCGCCGACTCAATCGATCTGAGGATCTAATTGACGGACAGCCAGTGTTCTATTCTCTACCCCCCGTTGTTAAAAGAAGGCAGAGAAAGCGCAGTGCATCCGAACAGAGATCGCCAGAACAGTGGTTTCCCCCATCAGTGGACAGTCGAATTGAGATCCCCATTGAGGCAAATCTGCCAGTAGTTCAGACAGATCAAAACAGTATGACGGCACCAACAGGAGTTGAGGAGATGATGCGCCAAATGCAAGAAACCATGTGGGCCATGCAACAGGATGCCATTCGCCGGGATGAACTCGCTAAGCAACAAGCTGAGATTATGACCCAACAGGCTGAGTTGATTACCAGACTGCAACAACAGAATACAGCGTCTGCTTCACATCAAGTCCCTCCTCCGGCAGGGGCTCCATTACCTGAGCAGGCACCTACTGTTCAAAACGCCCCACCAAGTGCCCAGAATGCCATGCTGAATATCCAAAACTTACAAGAGGACACGAATCTTCCAACGGGGCCAGCTCCGCCCCCGCTTCCACCACAACTGTCCAAGGTCCATGCACCCAATCACCCCGACTCTCCCTTCGAGTTCGAGGTTGATCATACAGCTCTGAAATTGAGCAAACTTGAGAAACTCTTCAAGAAATCCCAAGGGGTCAAGGCTATGCCGGATATCGAAGACAGATATACCGAGGAGGCCGTAACACTCCCCGATAGGTTCAAAATGCCACAAATCGACCGCTTTGACGGGACCGGCGACCCCATGGTCCATCTCCGACTGTTTGCAGACATCTTGCGGCCAATGGGCCTAATACGACCACAGAAGCTTTCACTATTCGGCCGAACCCTGTCGGGTGTGGCCGCCCACTGGTATGCAAAGTTACAAGATGAAGTGAAAAGGAATTGGGATGAAATGGCTGAGGCCTTTGTCACGCAATATTCGTACAACACTCAGATCGAGATTATAACTCGTGATCTCGAAACGACAAGGCAAGAGCCCAAAGAAACTTTCTCGGACTTTGTAATCCGATGGAGGGCAAAGGCGTCAATGATGACTTTAAGGCCCACGGACAAAGACCAAATCCGGATGATTGTGCGCAATCTCCACCCAAAGTTGATGCAGAGAATGATGGTAGTCCCCTTTCCTACTTTCGCAGATTTACACGAGATGGGGGTGCAAATCGAAGATGCAATGAAACAAGGTCTGTTTGACCACGACAGGGAACAACCGAGGAGGACTTTCAACCGTAACAACAATGCGGGCCCGAGTGGCGCTGCAAATACAAGAGCCTCGGAAGTTAGTATGGTCACCACCACTCCCCCTCCCCCTCCAAGGCCCATGGCTGCCACACCCTTCTCCGGCGCGTCCGGAAGCAACACACAAACCAACAAATTCCAACCGCGAGGCCAAAGAACCTTCACCCCACTATACATGCCCCTAACCAAGGCTCTAGGGGTATTGATCAGAAAGAAGCATTTGAAACCCCTGGAGCCGAAGCCACTACCAAATCCACTCCCTCCCTCTCATGACCCGTCAAAATACTGCGCATATCACCAACAACACGGTCACGACACCGACCGTTGTTACAGATTACGTCATGAGATTCAAGATCTTATCGACAAACAGGTGATCGCGCCTCCCGATAAACCCAATGTCACAACCAACCCTCTCCCACCACATAACCAAGCTCCTCCTCCCAATAGAATCAATTTTATCCAGACTGGGGTCGCATCTTACGATCCTAGTATCTATATTACGCCCACCCACCTACCCAAGCCGGAGGTGTTCCTACCCGACTGCACTGACTTCTTGTGCATGGTGGACATCTCCAAAACCCAACCAGAACCGATGGTGGTGACCGTCGAAGACGGGGCAGGGCAGATTTCAGGAGAGGATGAGATTGTTGAATCTGGGACTGGACAGAGTTTTGCTGGGGGAGCCTATGATCCAAGCGAGTATATCCTATCAACGAGCCGAATTGGGCTAGGTATAGAATTGCCAGAGACAGGAGAGCTATGCATGATCCAGGGGGACGGATCTGGGCTATGGGCAGATGATCTGACAGCCGTAGAGGAGGACTTTGCCAACCTGCAATTTTTCAATGACCAGGAACCGGGGGATGCGTCAATCAACTGGTTCGACAATGAGGAATCGGCAGAGGCCACCGGATGGCTTGAGGATCAACCAGATGAAGTGGGTGAAACCCAACCATAACAGAGCCCGTCAGGGGCAGGGGTATCAGGTGTGGCCGGAATAGCCGAAAGTCAAGTTGTATCGCCGGAGAGCGCCGGTGCTAAGAATTCCGCTCGAGACTTGGGCATTAAGGATACGGGAATTGTTGAACAACCAGCTGTACTGATGCAACTGGAACGAGAAAAGTTTGAGGAGGCTGAGAGAATTAGGAAAGCTAAGGGCCCTGAGGGGACTGAAAGTGTTGTGTGCACGAAGATAGAGAATGCTGCGAGCATGTGGACGGAGAGCACTGCAAGTGCGAGCGGACCGGAGCCAGACAGGTGTCTGTTGGCTGCCGACGGAATGTGGTGGGAAGACGACGACTTATGTCTTGCCCACACGGATAAAGACTGGGGAAATAATCAACCAGATGACACTTGGTACCTCGACAAGGTTGACCACATGACGAGAAGTGGGCGGTACTTCAAACCCCCACACCTGGACCAACCCGAGGCATCCGGGAAGGATAGAGAAGCGGAGAAACAGAAGGAAAAGCAGATTGAAGAGGAAGCTGTGCTGAAACAGTTAAAAAAGATACAGGCAGACATCTCCATCTGGGGACTGCTAATGGCATCACGAGTACATAGGGAAGCTGTCCTGTCTGCTATGGACAAGTCCAAACTCTCCATAGATACCACGCCTGAACAGCTGGTTGGGCTGGTTTTTTCGGGAGGAGGTTACCCGGCATTAACCTTTTCGGACAAGGAACTACCGCCTGAGGGCACAAGTCATAACAAACCTCTCTATATTTCTGTGGAATGTAGAGATAAGTGGATACCGGTGGTACTTGTTGATACCGGGTCTGCTATTAATGTCTGCCCGACCAGAACGGCGTATGCAATCGGTTTGAAACCTGCAGACTTTGTCCCGACCACTCAAGTGATCAGAGCATACGACAATACCAGCAGAGAAGTGATGGGGACTGTTAAAATTCATACCAAGGTTCGTCCAGGACAACACAACATTGAATTTCACATCTTGGACGTTCCCGCAACCTTTAACCTACTTTTGGGGCGACCGTGGTTGCACCAGGTCAAAGCAGTCTCTTCCACTCTACATCAGATGCTAAAGTACCCTCACGGGAAAGGGGTAGCGATCGTTTTTGGGAATTCATCAATCCATCCGCCGCCGGAAGTGTCCACACCTATCTTGGAGATCGAGCACGGCACGGAGGATGTGTTTTTGTCGGGGTTCACTTTGGCCGAGGCTCAAGTGGTGCAGAATGTCATGGCTGTGAATGAGGGTATGTACGTTAGTGCTCAATCTATCTACCTCATGAACAAGCTAAAACATACCCCCGGGATGGGATTAGGGAGAAGCGGCTGGAAGGGCGTCTCAGTGTTGGCCGAAGTGCCACACAACCCTCACACCTTTGGACTGGGTTATCTACCCACCAAAGAGGACTGGGTGAGGAAAGGAAAAGAAATGGCCGGAAGAGCCAGGGCAAAGAAGGCTGGGAAGCCATTTGAATTAATGCATAGGCCCATCTGGGGTACCCTAAACGGACGCTTCGTCCGGGAGGGGGAAGATTTTCCATTCTGCGGCTTCCCGGAGCCATGGCTGAACGCGGAGGGGAAGCGCGTGCCTGGCTTTGAAATCTTCTTCGACATACAACTATCTGGGAATGACGTTGCCGAAGCGCAGACAGACCCACCAACTGAGGTTGAGCAGTGTGAAGCAGTGGATCCTGAGAGCACAGAGCTTGAAATGGGGGTAGCACTGGCGTGTCTACTATCAGATCCTCCGATCGACCAAGAGTGCTTGGGGGATAACTCTTCGGTTTCTATGATTGGTGATGAAATAGCTGCGGGCTTTCCAGCGCCGATCTTGGATGCATCTATCGCACCTTCTCTCATCTGGCAATATGAAGAAGGCTTTTTATCTAGCAGCTCCGGGTCAGGTAGTGAGCCGGAATCTGATTCCACCGAATCTTGTGCGTCGGAATCAGATTCCAGCTCGACTGAGTCTGAGTCCAGTATTCCTGGGGGTGATAACTCGGATGCCACAGTCCTGTCTAGGTCGTCTTTTTCATTTTCTTTTGAGTCTGTTATAACAGAGGAATCTGACGGCTTGGAAATATTTAATGAGAGTGATGTGGATGTGGTTTCTGAGTATTTTTCTGTGCCTTTGATTTATTGCTTAAATCAGGATTTTCAAAATTTTGATGAAAACAACGAGGGAGAAATTCCCCCAGTTTTGCAACGGTTAATTGATCAAGAGCAGGAAAGATTTGTTAAACCTTTAATGGATGAAATCACTACTGTGAATGTTGGTACTGAGAAGGACCCGCGGCTGGTCTAGATCGGGTCCACGTTGTCTTCGGAGGAGCACGAGCGCTTAGTCGCTTTATTAAAAGATTTCAAAGATGTTTTCGCGTGGTCCTACGAAGACATGCCTGGAATCGATCCTGAGATTGTACAGCACCGGATCCCTCTTGATCCCAAGGCCCGCCCTGTCAAACAGAAACTCAGAAGGATCCGCCCGGACTGGGCTCTCAAAATTAAGGAAGAGGTCACCAAGCAAATTGACGCAGGGTTCCTGCTAGTATCTGAATACCCAACTTGGTTGGCCAACATTGTTCCGGTGCCAAAGAAGGATGGCAGAATTCGGGTCTGTGTAGACTTCAGAGATTTGAACAGGGCCAGTCCGAAGGACGATTTTCCCTTGCCACACATTGATGAATTGGTGGATTTCACGGCAGGACACGCCTTGCTTTCATTTATGGATGGTTTCTCTGGCTATAATCAGATAGTAATGGCACCCGAAGACCGGGAGAAGACTGCGTTCACTACCCCGTGGGGTACATATTGTTATAGAGTGATGCCATTCGGGTTGAAAAATGCTGGAGCTACGTATCAACGGGCAACAACTACAATATTGCATGATATGATCCATAAAGAGGTCGAGGTGTATGTAGACGACATGATTGTCAAGTCCAAAGAAAGAGAGGGCCACTACACCGCCTTACAAAAATTCTTTCAAAGGATCAAAGAGTTTCGGCTGCGACTGAATCCCCAGAAATGCACGTTTGGTGTTACAGCAGGGAAGATGCTAGGGTTTCTGATTACACAAAGGGGCATTGAGGTCGACCCTTCCAAAATCAAGGCCATCTTAGAAATGCCACCACCAAGGACTGAAAAGGAGGTGCGAGGCTTTCTGGGTAAAGTGCAATTCATAAGACGGTTTATTTCTAAATTAACCTTGACTTGTGAACCACTTTTTGGTCTCCTGAAGAAAGGAAAGAAATTCCAATGGGACGGCCGATGTCAAGCAGCTTTTGAGCAGATCAAAGAGTATCTACAGAACCCGCCCGTGTTGTCACCACCAAAGCCGGGGAGACCGTTGATATTGTACCTTTCGGTCACTGAGACTACCATGGGTTGCATGCTCGCGCAGGAATCAGAAGACAAAGTGGAAAGGGCCATCTACTATCTGAGCAAAAAGATGCTGGATTACGAGACCCGCTATACACCGCTGGAGAAGGCTTGTTTGGCCTTGGTATGGGCAACCAGGAAGCTGCGGCACTACCTGTTAGCTCACTCTGTAATGTTGGTTTCCCGTTTAGATCCCATCAAATATCTTTTCGAGAAACTAGCACTTACGGGTAGGCTAGCTCGTTGGCTACTGTTGCTTTCTGAATTTGATTTGAAGTATGTAACGCGCAAGTCAGTAAAAGCGAGAGCGGTAGCGGAGTTCCTTGCTGACCACCCGGTTGAGGGGGATGAAGCGTTTGAGTATCTATTCCCAGATGTAGCCATTCTGCACGTCGAAGATGAAACTTGGACGATGTACTTTGACGGAGCGTCAAACAAGTATGGGTATGGGATAGGGGTGTTGCTGATAGCGCCTGACGATTCCCGTATCCCCTTAGCATTCAAGCTCCGGTTTAAAGTCTCGAATAATGAAGCAGAGTATGAGGCATGTATTGCTGGCCTGGAAGCAGCCCTAGAACTAGGGGCAAGACGGTTGGACGTCATTGGGGACTCAAACCTTGTTGTGTCTCAAGCAAAAGGAGATTGGAAAGTCAAGGAGGAAAGGATGATAATTTACCACCAAACCTTGGATTTGTTAATTCCTCGGTTTGAGAAGCTAAATTTCACCCACCTCGTAAGAGAGAACAACAGGTTTGCAGATTCACTAACAACTCTATCTTCTATGATAAACATCCCGTCCGGAGTCCGGATGCGTCCAGTCATTATTGATCAAAAGTTTGCGCCAGCATACGAGTCGATTTCCACCATAGATGAGGTTCAAGACGGCAACCCCTGGTATTACGACATCTGGAACTTCTTGGAAAAGGAGACATATCCACTAGAGGCAAATGCCAAGGATAAGAGGGCCATCAGAAGAATGGTTGCTCAGTTCATTATCTGCGGGGGAAAGCTGTACAAAAAGGGTCATCTAGGAATGCATAAGCTCTGTGTAGAAGCTGAAGAGTCGAAGCGCCTGATGGAGGCCATCCATGGGGGGGAGTGCGGTGCACACATGAATGGAGTAATGCTGGCCAGAAAGATCCTCAGACAGGGCTACTACTGGTCAACCATGGAGGAGGATTGTATTAGTTTTGTTCGGCGATGCCACAAGTGTCAAATTCATGCAAACCGCATGAACATCCCGCCGTCAAAACTGTACAACATGACTTCACCATGGCCTTTTTCAGTCTGGGGAATTGACGTGATCGGAGCTGTTACCCCGAAGGGGTCAAACGGGCATAAGTTTATCCTAGTAGTGATAGATTATTTCACAAAGTGGGTCGAGGCCCAATCATACGCGGTGTTGAAGGCGTCGCACGTCACAAAGTTCATCAGAAACAACATCATCTGTCGCTACGGGGTGCCAAACGAGATAATTTCGGATAATGGTTCCCACTTCAAGAAAGAAGTGATAGACTTGTTGGAGAAATACAATGTGGCTTTCCATAAGTCATCTACATACCGGCCGCAGACTAACGGAGCGGTTGAGGCCGCCAACAAGAATATCAAGCATATACTGCAGAAGATGGTGGGAACCTATCGGGATTGGCCAGACAAGCTGCCATTTGCTCTGTGGGGCTACAGGACTTCAATCAGAACTTCTACTGGGGCGACTCCATATTCATTGGTCTATGGAATGGAGGCTGTTTTACCCATCGAGATTGAGGTTCCGTCGTTACGAGTATTGGCTGAGTGCCAAATAGCCGAAGCAGATTGGCAGCAAAGTAGATTCGAAGAACTCATGCTCTTTGATGAAAGAAGACTGAAAGCACTGTACCACATCCAAGGCTATCAACGCAGAATTGCCTGGGCTTTCAACAAGAAGGTTAAGTCCAGGAATCTGAAAGAAGGAGATTTGGTGCTCAAAGACAACCGAGCTCCCATCCACGACCCAAGGGGCAAGTTCAAACCCAATTGGACTGGTCCTTACATCATCAAAGCTATCTGGTCAGGTGGAGCTGTGGTTCTGATGGATCTAGATGGCTTGGAGTTCTCACAACCGATCAATATGGACAAGTTGAAGAAATACTATCCTTGAGAGGCTCGCTAGGCCGAAAACCCGAAAGGGCGACCTAGGCAAAAGTCAGAGCACAAAAAATTAGAAAATATAAAAACTGAGCTCGCAAGGTTGAAAACCCGCAAAGGGCGGCCTTGGCAAAAGTTAGAGCGCAAAAGGAGAGTGAAAATACTCGAGTGAACCTTGGCCTGAACTACGTAAGGCTTGATTCCCATCTTTGGGATACGTAGGCAACTTCACCTTGAGGTTCAGCCATAAACTTTTCCCCGATCAACTCTGTCCATTTCGATCATCTCAGTCATCTTTATCCATCAGCATTTATCGCGATCTCCGGTGCAGTGCTGTTCAAACTAGGGGCAACTTTTCGTTGCCGCAATGGTGCAAAGTTACTCGGACTAGGGGCAACTTTCCGTTGCCGTGCAGTGCCGCATTGTTCTTCAGACTAGGGGCAACTTTCTAGTTGCGGGGATCTGGAGTTGTGCGTCTCAGTGACAGATCTTCGGCGTGTCCATTTCTGATCCGCCTCGAAAATAGTTTTGAAAAGTTTTAATAAAAGTCGACTTTGTTCAAATTAATCTTTTTACGACTAAGACCATTTTTGGACCCTAAGCGGAAAATTTTCAGTACCATAACCTTCAATTTCATTAATTTCAAAATAGAGTTTTCCTGCTCTTGCATACAATCGAGGTTGCTTTTTTAGTACATTCATAAAGAAAACTTGAAAATACTAATAAAGCAATAAATTTGGGGCATAGTTGAATCAAGTATCTCTGCGTCCCCTCCCAGAGCTGGGCGAAGCATCTGATGCCAAGCTAGGCCCAACCTGTGCCTCCTCTTTGAGCCAATCCAAGCACTCATCGGACAAAGTGCAACTGAAAGTGGAAGCAGGGGCCAGGAGCTCTCTAGTCCTCCATGCTGAGGCATATCGGGCAAGCTGTGCACCCCGGACCGGGAAAGCAGCTGGGTACTCAATCCCCTCAGGTGGGCAGGCCTGATCATGACCAAACTGACGCAGGAACCGGAACGGAAAATAGAATACGCAGTGGGTTAGACCAATCAATTGGATCCCAATCAGCCGAGACATACTATAGCTCATTGCCGGGAGGTTGAGCCAAGGACAACGCCAAGCAATGCCGTCTGCGGACAAATTGCACATCCAATCAAACCACCACCTTTCGTCAAGAGCATTGACTAGGCGCTGCCGAAAGAAGTAGCCTCGAGCTGAATAGGCCGGGCAAGAGTCCACAACCTGCAACTTATCCATTAACCATACCTAGGGGAGGGATGGAAAATGAGAGAATAAAGAACAGAGAGATGTACGATGAGAGAAAAGTAAGACAAGGGTTCTGTGAAAAAAACCGAGCCTGAGGGTCGAGTGATGTGAGCAAATATATATGTAAGGTTGGGTGGGAAACATTACCTGCAGCAGCAGTGGACTCCCAGCAAACCTAGTCGCCTCCCGGCGATAAACAGAATCTAAGCCCATCAGTGTCTCGGCCAAGGTCATGGCAATACAGCTCTTTCCTTGTCTCAAGCCTTGGGCAACTTCAATCAGGAGAATGCTAGCTCCGCTGAAGCCCGAGGAAAGCAAAAAGTGAGACAACAAACACAAGCAGAGGGCGTGTTGCCGGAAACCCTGCCAATAATGGTTGCTGCGGTCACCGGCGTCGGAAAAACGATGGATCAAGCCGAGGATGTCCAGTTCCCCACTGCAGATTAGAGATCGAGCATCATGCGCCGTGAGCCCACACATCCGCCCTAAAGCCTGGGCATGGCCAAAACGGAGCTGGGGCAAGATCACTTCAGAACATTCAGACTCCATCAAAACCTGAAAATCTTCGAAAGTGGGACACATCTCTTGGCCGCCGAAGCTAAAAACGTGCGTCACTGGGTTCCAGAACCTTGCCGCGGCATGGAGAAAAGGGAGATGTAGCGGAGTACGGCTCAGCGTGAATAGTGCATTCAGACCAAAACCCCGGAAGTTCAGCTTTTCCAAGCCATCTAGAGAAGAGATCCAAGATGTGAGATTTTCCGCAAGAAACGCCTCCATCCTTGTGTAAAACTAAGATGAAATGAATGTTCCCGAAGTTGAGGCTTTTATAGAGGGAAAAACACTATTCATAGGAACACGTGTCAAAAACCAGGCGGCTGCAGGAATAAGTGGCCGGCCGGCCACCTTTTTTGGCTGGCCAGCCATTTACTTTTTACATAAGTAGCCGGCCGGCTCCCAAAGGTGGCCGGCAATGCTGCAGTGTATCCCCTTGGCCCTGTTTTACCCTTCGAGGGAAAGTTTCAAGCATTTCCATACAACGGGAGAGTCAAAGGCCTTCATTTCCCTCTGTTTCGGATGCGTTCCGGTGCCCAGATCGTCCGAAGTACACTCTGTTGTTGCCAAGTTTTGTTTATCGAGTTGTTGTTTTGATTATCGAGTTGTTGTTTTGCTTATCGAGTTGTTTGTCGAGCGGACGTGTTTCGTCTTGTTTATTTACGTTGTCAACGTTGTTGCATTTTGCTTATCGAGTTGTAAACTTCCTAAGGTTCTGTTATATCTTAGTAAGTTGAGTTGCTTAGTTTGTTGCGTCGGTTCGCTACCTGACTTGGTGATTACACAATGCGCATTCCCATTCAATTTCATTTTTGTGCAAAATAAAATGATGCGATACGATGCTAAAAGTTTAAAATACAAACACCTTTTCAAAAGCTATTTCATTCCATCATGCTTTACAACAAACAAAGGTACAAGTTTTTCGAAAAATAAAACTACCTAACAATGTGCAAAGTGCTACAAACTACTAGCAAAAAGAAAAATAAAGCAGGAAACAGCAGCATCAATGTCCTCGGGAACGGGAATGAGAACCACTCCTCATCCGCTTCTGCGGGACAACCTCTGCACCATCATCATCATCTGGGTCAGAGCTGTCGTCCTCGGGATCCCCCTCAGCCTCACCTCTGTTCCCCGAACCAAGACCAGAGCCCCCCTCCTCAGCAGATGTCTCTGACTGACGGTCGGTAGCCTCCTCCTCCTCCTCATCATCCTCCTCCTCCTCCTCATCAGGCTCCACCTCTACAACGTGAGCCCTGCGTCTGCGGACAGGCCCTCCTCGAGCTCCTCGAAAAGGCCTAGATGGCCCGGCTCCTCGGGAAGGCCGAGATGGCCCAGCCCCCTGAAAAGGCCCGGATGACCCAACTCCCTGAAAAGGCCCAGATGGCCCAGCTCCCCAAGGAGGCCCAGGTGGCCTGGCCTGCGACTGACCGGACCATGAAGGCATCTGAAAACAAAGAGTTCAATTCAAATACATCAGTCCAAATATATACATCAGATGCAGATACAAGCAAAGGCTACGTGAAGTGGGTGCATGTAAATACAGTGTACAAGTGGGGTGTGTGTCAGATGTGCTCTACACAAGTAGTCTATCGATGCAGTAGAAATTAGCATGTCATCAGAAGTATGATAAATGCCAGAAAACTGAAGGGTACCTGAATGCCCGCGACAGACAATTGTGCCTCCCTCCGCAGGACCATGCCCTCGAGTGTGGCCACCAGTCCAACCACCTCCTCCATGTACCCTCGCGGTGGCTGCAAATATGAGCTCATAATCATCAGTGAACAAAAGAATGTCTAAACATCTGAATGATGAATGAAAAACAGTGGAGCATACCAGCGGTGAGTCAGGATCAATGGCGTATCGATCACTGGGCATCGGAGGCTCTAGTGGGATCGGAGTCGAGGAAATAGCCCCATACTGCCACGCCATCAACTCAGTGGGCATATCTGGCCATCTAGGATGAGGATAGGTCGACGGAATCGGAGGAACCGGTCTACCCCCACCTCTAGATGCACCAGCCCCGCTAGCGGAAGGGGCGTCTGCAGCCCGAGCCCGGGCCTGGCCCGAGGATGACATACCGGCAGGCCTCGTCATCGGGGTGCGAGCTCCCGTCAATGGAGGCATCAAATATATGTGACGGTAAGTGGCATAGTCCCCCTCCTCAAGATATAGTAAAGCATCACTACCCAGCATAGCGCCAACTACCTCCGAGTAAGAGAGCCTGTCAGCAGTCCGCATACTGACTGGGGGGACTGCGGGAGGATCCTGAGAAAGATACCCCCACACCTGACGCAGAAAGCGTTCCCCCAGGAACCATGCCCTGCCAACCGGCCCTTCGAGCAGGACCTTATACTGGGAGGTGTCTGACCCTCCGGTATACTGAAGTCGGAGACCATCACCCAGGGGCGCCAAGGCTGCCATGAGATCTGCGGATGATGAATGCATAAACCAATCAGAAATCGGGAATATACAGAGCAAATCAAAGATGAAAATGAAAGGAACTGAAAGTTCTGAAGTACCTCCGAATGCCGCACAGTGTCAAAATACTGTCGCAAGTAAATGAGAGTCTCTCGAGGTCTCGGCCGGTGCGGACCCTCGAACACTAGTGAATATGGGGTCATGGGGAGCCCTGCCACCTCCAACTCTGGGGCTAATGCTGGGAAGTATACATAGACCCATAGCTGAGAAAAGCAGTGCAGAATGTAAGTACGAAATACTGAGAGCAAAATACAGACTGTAAAAGTGCGCTGTGTGTGCAATGTACAAGTAATGAAAAGCAGAAATGTAAATCAAGGGGACAGAAAAGTACCTCCCAGGCTCTCCAATAGCCGCCAAGTAAATCGCCCCGCCCGCGGGAGGTCGCGCTCATATAAAAGTAAAGGGTAGCCAGGCCGGCGCCACCCCAGTCATATCTACTGACCTGTGATAGGTCAACCAGAGCGCTCAGCAGATATAACCCGACTGTGTTCCCTCTATCGGCGAACAAGGTAGTCCCGAAGAGGAACATAAGGAAACCACGGGTGTACTGCTCCGTCTCCTCAGGAGTCTCGGGCACCATCTCCGCCCGCCGGAAATGGTAAGAGAACCAAGTGTATCGGACTCTCCCAGAAACCCTGTCAACAGGCGGGCGAGCCCCCAATAGATATGTCCAAGCGGCCTCCCACTCGCCCATGTCCTCATCATAGGGGATGGGCCAACCTCCTATGTCCAGGCCGGTCAGCACAGCAAAGTCTAGAGGCGTCATGGTCATGTCTCCAGTGGCAGAGAAATGAAAGGAGTTGGTGGTGTCCCACCATCTCTCTACCAAGGCTGCCATCAGAGTCCTCCTGGCAGAACAACGTGACAACCCAATGCAGAAAGCCCCGAATCCTGCCAAGTCTACTAAATCTCGGACACCCTCCGGGAGCTCAGCGTACCAGTCCCGCGCGGCGGTGGAACCATATCCCCGCACACTGCGAGAACCAACCTGCATTCAGAATGAATACATGTGTCAATAATGGAAAATCTAGGCTGTGTGCCGATGAAATGAAATGGGCTGTGTGCCGATGAAATGAAATGGGCTGTGTGCCGATGAAATGAAATGGGCTGTGTGCCAATGAAATGAAATGGGCTGTGCGCCGATGAAATAAAATGGGCTGTGCGCCGATGAAATGAAATGGGCTGTGTGCCGATGAAGTGAAATAAGCTGCATGCAAATAAAATGAAGTAGCCGTGTGTTCAGAAATGAAGTGTACGAACTGTGTGTTCAGTATAAGCAACTTTCAATCAGTGTGGGCTGCGTGTTCACTATTTAACCTGGGCTGCGTGTTTAGAAAATTTAAGTTTGGGCTGCGTGTTCAACTTTCAACTAGTGTGGGCTGCGTGTTCACTATTTAACCTGGGCTGCGTGTTCAGAAAATTTAAGTTTGGGCTGCGTGTTTAACTTTCAACTAGTGTGGGCTGCGTGTTCACTATTTTAACCTGGGCTGCATGTTCAACTTTCAACTAGTGTGGGTTGCGTGTTCACTATTTAATCTGGGCTGCGTGTTCAGAAAATTTAAAGTTTGGGCTGCGTGTTCAACTTTCAACTACTGTGGGCTGCGTGTTCACTATTTAATCTGGGCTGCGTGTTCAGAAAATTTAAAGTTTGGGCTGCGTGTTCAACTTTCAATCAGTGTGGGCTGCGTGTTCACTATTTAATCTGGGCTGCGTGTTCAGAAAATTTAAAGTTTGGGCTGCGTGTTCAACTTTCTATCAGTGTGGCCTGCGTGTTCACTATTTAATCTGGGCTGCGTGTTCAGAAAATTTAAAGTTTGGGCTGCGTGTTCAACTTTCTATCAGTGTGGGCTGTGTGTTCACTATTCTAATCTGGGCCGCGTGTTCAGAAAATTTAAAGTGTGGGTCGTGTGTTCACTTTCGAATTCGGGCTGTGTGTTCGACAAATCAGTGTTTGAACCGTGTGTTCACCTCTTAACTAATGTGTACTGTGTGTTCGCAATTAATTAATGAGCCAAGTGCTCAGAAATTCGGGTGTTTAAACTACGTGTTCAGGATGCAAGCAAAGTACTATGTCATAAGCTAAACTGCGTGTTCAAGCATGGCAAAGGTGCGAAATGTACGAAAAATGCAGAAAATGAAGTAAATACCTCTCGGGCCTCATGAGAGAGGTGATGCTCTGGCTCTCGGAGAAGCAGATCCCCAGGTGCTCGCTCGTCAAAGCTAGTGAAGTGACGGAAGACGGCACGAGGGAGGACATGTGCTGGCGGATTGTACCTCCCGGGAATAAAAGGGCGGACCCTCGGGGGTAGAGTCATGGGATCAAAATCGTCTCCGGCACCTGGAAAGCCTCCGCCGTGGGGAGAATTACCCGCCATTTTCAAAGAATCTGCAAAACGAGCAAAAATGAGCGAAAATGAGCCAAAATTGGAAAAAGTCAACAAAAGTCAACTCTCGGGAAATGAAAAAGTCAACAAAAGTCAACTCCCGAGAAAATCTTCCAAATATTGAGACAAACTTACCTCAAGTGGCGAAAACGAGAAAAGAAGCTCCGAAACCGAAATCTAATCGCTTCAAAGTGTTTAAAACTGAATATTTTCGCGAAAATAACTTGCGTGGGGCGTTGGAAAACGCGTATGGAACTCAGATCTGGAGAAGAAAATGTTGTAGGAGGCAAGAGAGGAGAAGATCTCGGCTGCATTATATAGGCTTCAAGTCTTGGAATGAAGTAGCATGAAGAAAGGAGGTGAAAATACCAAAATGCCCTCGGATTTGGGCATATGGCCGGCCGGCCACCTTTTCTAGCCGGCCAGCCATTTGCTTTTTGGAAAACCGGCCGGCCAGCTAATTCCTTTTTGCAAAAGTGGCCGGTGGCCTCCCCTTGGGAAGATAAACGGCCGGTGGTGTCCCCCACATACCCACCTAGCTCTCTGCAAATTTTGAGGAAGATTGGAGTTCTCGGGACCTGAAAAAATTCAAGAAAAGTGCACTTTCTGTCGCGAAATGATCCGCCGGGACTTCGGCTTCAAGTTCTGACATATGTCTCATCATCGTTCATCGAAATCGAGGTGTATCCCTTTTGAATGTGTTGTAGCCATTCCGGGAAGCGGATCGGAGGCCGTGATCGAGTTGCCTTCGCCGAAACACGCGTTCCCATTGCTCGTTGTTTCGTAACAAACGGGCACGTTGATTTATGCTTACTTTGCACTATCATGCACATAACTTGCATTCTCGTGCGCATACTTGCATTATTATGCACATTCCTTGATGTTAACCATACTTCTGTGCTTGAGCATGCGTTGTCACGCATGTTCCACTCTTGCATTGCGATGCATTCACTCACCGGCACTGCGTGTGTCAAACTTTCGGAATCACATTAAATATATGTTATTAGCATAATGTGCTTGTTGCATTTCTCTCTTTTTGCAGGCACGATATTGTATGTACGGTTCAATTGAGGCTGGTGCGACCAGACGAATCGCGCAGGTATCGTATCTTCTCCGTGTGAGATGTGGCGGGGATTGAATAATCCTCCGCATTCTTAACTGCATGAAATGTAGTTGTTGCTTTGCATTCTTGCTTAAAACTGTTGCATTTATTTGCGAATATTTGCCTCATTACAGCTTGCTGCATTTGCATGATCATTGAGTTATGTTCGGCTTCTTGCATATCATTTGCATTTTGCCCCTGCCTGCGGGCATGCCTGCGGGCACATCTCTGTTTATCTTGTACGTTTGTCTAAGTCTTCGGCCTTGTCAAAAATGATTTGTCTCTGGGCTTTGACATTCACTCCCGTCACTCGTGACTTCCGAGTTCTGTCAAAGAGGGGCAACTGTAGACACCCCATTTTTGACCGACCTTAAGACTCAGACGTCACCGATTGAGCGCTTGGTGATGTTTCATAATGTGCTCGTTCAGAAGTTTCAGAGTTGCGGCCGTGAGCCCTGCCTCCGGACTTCCGAATCCTCTTTGTGCCTTGTCTCGGTTTGCGAACCAGGCTCGATTTTCGCTGTTTCTTTTTCTGAGGGGAGGGAGAGGTCCCGTAGACCATCTCTCAGTGGCCGTAGGCTACATTTGGTGGCCGTAGGCCATTTTGCCCATTTCGGAGTCTGGTTCCCGGTTTTTCGGGATCGTTGGCCGTGTGCCTCGATTCGGGACCGCCTAACCATCTCCGTTTGCTCTGATTTTTGGCATGCATCTTATTTAATCCCTTTTGAGGGACACTGGGGTCTGAGAAACCCACTTCGAGGTCGAATACCATTTTCGGTGTTTAACGGGCAGTTTCCGGGGCCCCGAACTGCGTGTTTTGGCCCCCGAACATTCGTTTTGCAACGGTTTTCGTTCATTTTTGGCAGGTACCTCTGTTTTATCACCGGGGAGGTCACTGAAGGGTGGGAGGCCAGTAATTGTTGCAGCAACCAGTTATACATCCTCCGACGCCCGTTTTTCACACTTCCGGGCTAATGTTGAACACCTTGGGCCCATTTTCTTGAACTTTGAACCACATATTTGTGATGTACACACATGGGAGGACCCTAAAAGTTGGTGGCCGGCCAGTAATTCCACTTGACCCTTTTGAACCCCTCCTTCCGGGCTAATGTTGAACACCTTGGGCCCATTTTCTTGAACTTTGAACCACATATTTGTGATGTACACACATGGAAGGACCCTAAAAGTTGGTGGCCGGCCAGTAATTCCACTTGACCCTTTTGAACCCCTCCTTCCGAGCTAATGTTGAACACCCTTGAGCCACTTTCTTGGACTTTTAACCACAGGGTTGTGTTGTACACACATGGGAGGACCCTAAAAGTTGGTGGCCGGCCACTAAATCAGCTTGACCCTTTTGACCCCTAGCCGACTGGCTAGGGGGTGTGGCCGGCCGGCCACCTGCAACCAAAATAACTGGCCGGCCGAGATCCTCAGCCTGTTCACTTTACAGCTGTATGGCTTTATCCCCCAGAAAATATCAATATCCGGGGGATATTTTGTGGGGGAAAGTTGGCCTCCTTTTCCCCCACCTTTACACCCCCTTTTTGATCCATATAACCAGCAAGCCATATCACATTTAGGGGTTAGAAAATTTGTTCTTCAAGCCTCAAGACACAAATCTTCCTCCATCCCTCTCATTTACCTAAAAATCCCTAAGTCCTACACCTTGTTTTCTTCATCACCACCAAGCTCTACCATTACCACTTCATTTCCAGCAACAAGGAGGGCTTCTCAAAGGCTAAAGGAGCTGAAAATTGGTCCAAGAAGCAACAAAAGCTTTGGTCTTCAAGGGTGAGTGGCATTTCTCCTCTTTTGACCCTTTTTCTTGATCCGTTTGTAAGCCCTATATGCTTATTGTTTCAAGCTCTGGCCCTAACTGAAAGTGGCCTTCTTTTGAGCTCATTTTCACTTTTCATTAAGGACTCAACCCTGTTTGAGCTCTCCATGATGCACTTGCTTCATTGATCCTCTTATATGTCATAATCTTGCATGCTATTTTCGGCCCATGAGTAATCTGTTTTTGAGCATGATGTAATCTGTGAATGTGCTTATTTTGGGCCCTTCTTCAACATTGTTGAAGGACCCCTCACCATTTGATGCCTCCATGTGCCACTTGTAGTTATATCCCTTATTTGGCCCCCATTTTTGCATAAATTGGCAGCCCCCCTTGCTTCTGTTTTTGGCTTTTTCACAGAACTTAAAGTGGCCTTATTTTGGCCTATACTTCATGTTTCATTAACATTTTTTTTCTGTTTGGTGATTATTTTGTATACTTCATGTTATAGCACCTTTTGAGCCTCAATCTTGTGCCGTTTTTTTAGCATGTTTGTATATTGATTTGAGGCTTGCCATATACTGTAAACATTCATATTTTTGGTCCCTCTTAAATGCTGTAGAAGGAAATTTTTCAGTTTGGATTTTTCTTATATCACTTGCTTCATTACCCCTCTCTTGGCCCCTATTCTTGCATGCCATTTTTGCCCTACCTATGCTTGCTGTTTGGCCATGTTTATAACTGTGAAAGTGCCTTTTTTGGGACTTCCTAGCTTCTGTCTTTGCATCACATGTCCATATCGTGCATGTTTGGCATAGCTATAGGCCATTTCGGGTGCCTAAATTCGCATTTCGGGACTATTCCATGCATTTGGTGCTATTTCGCCTCATTTCGGGACTGTTTTCCCCCATATTTTAGTGCTGAAATTCCATTAGAATGATTGCTTTCCATTTTATGTCATTGCATCGCATTCTACCATTGCCTCGGTTTGCGTGCCCGTGTGCACGCATTTTGAGGCACTTCATTTTCATCCATCGGCATCCTATGTGAGTGTGGCTGAGGCTCTCTCATGTTGGTATAAGCCCATATGTCATTTTCATGTCATTTGCATTGCATATGCCATTGCCTCGGTTTGCGTGCCTGTGTGCACGCATTTCGAGGCACTTCATTTTCATCCATCGGCATCCTATGTGAGTGTGGCTGAGGCTCTCTCATGTTGGTATAAGCTCATATGTCATTTTCATGTCATTTGCATTGCATATGCCATTGCCTCGGTTTGCGTGCCCGTGTGCACGCATTTCGAGACACTTCATTTTCATCCATCGGCATCCTATGTGAGTGTGGCTGAGGCTCTCTCATGTTGGTATAAGCCCATATGTCATTTTCATGTCATTTGCATTGCATATGCCATTGCCTCGGTTTGCGTGCCCGTGTGCACGCATTTCGAGGCACTTCATTTTCATCAATCGGCCTCTTATGTGAGTGTGGCTGAGGCTCTCTCATGTCAGTATAAGTCCATATTGCATTCTATATGCCATTTTCATGCCATTGCATTGCACATGCCATTGCCTCGGTTTGCGTGCCCGTGTGCACGCATTTCGAGGCACTTCATTTTCATCCATCGGCCTCTTATGTGAGTGTGGCTGAGGCTCTCTCATGTTAGTGTAAGCCCATATCATATTTCCATGTCATTTGCATTGCGTATGTCATTTTCTTGATTTGCGTACCCGCGTGCACGCATTTCGAGGCATCTCATTTCATAACATTGTGTATGTTAGAATTGTATCTTAGTTGCATTTCATGCATGTCATGCATATTGCATCGTGTTCGAAATAGGAGTTAGCCCGGGCACGGGAAACGAGGTGCATTTCGTACTCCGAGTGACGGAATGTGTCTCAATTCCCTAGTCACCGACACTCCGGATTACCCATGATGGAGTTAGGTTTTAGCTGTGTTTTTATGTGCATTCATCCTATATTGAATTGTGCATTTCGACTCCTCGGCCATCATGCCTCGGTATGCGTGATTGGTGGCACGAGGATCGAGGCATGCATATATTTGTGAAATACATTGCTATGCCCCTTTCCTGCTCTCTATTGCAGCAAAATGAAGAATCAACAACTTTTCGGAGCTCGGCACGCTTTCCAAGAATAACTGCTAAACAGAGGCTAATTGGGGCATCCCAGTGAATTTCCGCGCAAGGCAACCCGGACATGCATCATCCATCAGAAGCAAGGCAATCCCTGGCTTGCATGCCAGTTTTATTAAGCTTTCTTAGTTAAATTGTTAATTAATTAGGAATTTGTATATTATTCAGACTGTAATATTTGGACTGTAATATTCTTTCATTTGGGACTGTATATTTTATTTGGACCCTCTGCGCGAGGGCACAACTGTAATAAGTGTGCGTGTGTGTGTTGTATGTCTTCCAACCCCACGTCTTTCTCCCTTTTTATTTACCTGCTTATGATGGTTAGATTAGGGCATATTTTAATTAGCATACAGTATGACAGCATGTTTGCATTCATTCATCTGTTTTTACATGCATCGGGCTCGGCGCATCATACTAACTGCATTATATTTTCAATTCCAAATTGAATACATGTTAGCTGTAGCATTCCATACGCCATGTTTAGAATAGTCGAGCCTGCTATAGTTGCATCTTTGCATGTGTTGCATTAGGCATTTCTGTATACCTAGGATCATGCATGATTTCTAATACAGTTTTTGTTTTGGCTTGGAGTACTCGGTAAGCTTTATGCTTTAGCATCCTTGCATGCATATGAGTGACTGCCATGAATAGCATGCTTACCATGAGGCTACTTGCTTATGTGATATATCTGCCTGAATGCCTGTGGGTGAAGGTTGGGTTACTTAAATTGGAATAAATCATCAAATGTTTCAAGCCTACCTGCGGGTAACAAACCATCTTTCAAAAACAAACATGAAATGTTTCGTTCCAATTTAAGCGACCCAGTCTATACTTGTATGCCGTGCGCATCACATAGTAACCTAGGCTAATAACTGGAATAAGAACTCACAATGTTTTCAAAAATAGATATCATGGTTAGTAGAGGCCGATCTTTGATCGGGCGAGCGGGGGTGCTCACGAAGTGACCTTCCCCAATCGTACCCAAGTTCCCGAGCCGAGGCACCTTTGGTGATGACGGACACGTGGCCTTTTGGCACCGAGTCAGGGTTTCCTAAATTTCCCAAAATAAAATATTTAGGTGGCGACTCTATATCTGGCAAAGCAGTCCATGTTTGGCACTTCTTTCAAAAATCTGTTTTCTCAAAACGATTTGCCGGATTTGGATTCTTTGGTCCAGACTTAGAACCGTGACCACGAAATCGAGTCCGAACTGTAGCGAGGTCCCCCGCGGGCTTGTTACACTTAGTCTTTAAAATCCAAAATGAACAGGGTGTCTCTATTAGGCGTATCATAAGAATCCAAACTGATCATGGTCGTGAGTTTGAAAATAGTTTGTTTTCGAAGTTCTGTGATGTGCATGAAATTAAGCATGAGTTTTCTACACCTATTACTCCATAGCAAAATGGAGTTGTTAAGAGGAAAAACGGAGTTGTTCAAGAGATGGCTAGCATCATGCTCCTTAGCAAGAAAGATCCTCCAAAGTTTTGGACTAAAGCCTTAAATACCACTGTTTATGTTGTGAATCATGTGCATTTAAGGCCCGACACTTTACAAACTCCATATGAATTGTGGAAAGGATTGAAACCTAATGTAAAATACTATAAAACTTTTGGGAGTACATGTTACACTTTCAAAGATAAAGAGCCCTTGGGCAAATTTGACTCCTGAAGTGATGGAGGTATTTTTCTAGGGTATTCAACCACTAGTAGAGCTTTTCGAGTCTATAACCTGCGCACTTTATCTCTAATAGAATCAATCAATGTGGTTATAGATGACACAGGTTCTCTTACGCCAGCCATACATGAGGAAGAATATGGTGAGTCTCCAATCTTGGACACTGAACCACAAAGACGAAGAAAAGCACAGGGTCAAGCCCAAGAAGGTGAATCGGCACCAACTTCAACAGTAAGTCCAAGTCAAAAGAATGCACAAAGAGATACCACGTCCAATGTTCCCATCACTAGTAGTCCGGAGTTAAAACCATCAGCAATGGTAAGACTGAATCATCCAACTCAACAGGTAATTGGAAGTGTTTCTGACAAAAAGAAAATCCGGAAACAAATTTAGGAAGAGGTATCTCACATGTTCTATGAGTCGTTAATTGAACCTAAAAATATAAAAGAGGCCTTATTAGATGATAGTTGGGTTAATGCTATGCATGAAGAATTACGTCAATTTGAACGTAACAAAGTTTGGACTCTTTTTTCAAGACCTAGAGACATGAATGTGATAGGTACCAAGTGGATCTTTAAAAATAAATTTGATGAGAATGGTATTGTGGTTAGAAATAAAGTAAGGTTGGTTGCTCAAGTGTATACTCAAGTAGAGGGTGTTGATTATGATGAGACGTTTGTCCCTGTTATACGTCTCGAATCTATTCGCATTTTATCGGTGTTGCATGCTTTCTTGGGTTCAAATTGTTCCAAATGGATGTGAAAGTGCCTTTTTGAATGGGTACTTGAAAGAAGAGGCTTATGTTGAGCAACCAAAAGTGTTTGAGGACCCAAAATGTCCACATCATGTCTATAAGTTAGACAAGGCGTTATATGGTTTGAAACAAGTCCCTCGAGCTTGGTATGATAGACTCACTACCTTTCTGCTTGATAATGATTTTCAAAGGGGTAGTGTGGATAAGACCGTATTTGTGAAACATACTAAGTCTCATATACTTGTTGCCCAAATTTATGTTGATGATATTGTGTTTGGATCCACTGCTAATTTTCTTGTGAAATATTTCTCGAGTTGCATGACACATAAGTTTGAAATAAGCATGATGGGGGAGTTGTCTTACTTCTTGGGTCTTCAAATTAAACAGTCTTCTTCAGGTATGTTTGTTTCTCAGACCAAGTATGCCAAAAACCTTGTGTCTAAGTTCGGTCTAAAGTCAGCCAAACATGCTCGCACTCCGATGAGCACTAGCCTTTACCTTTCCAAAGATTTCTCTGTATGTTTGTTTCTCAGACCAAGTATGCCAAAAACCTCATGTCTAAGTTCGGTCTAAAGTCAGCCAAACATGCTCGCACTCCTATGAGCACTAGCCTTTACCTTTCCAAAGATTTCTCTGGTACTGATATTGATCCTACCATTTATAGGAGTATGATAAGGAGCCTCTTGTACCTCACAGCCAGTCGTCCTAACATTGCATTTAGTGTAGGTGTTTATACCAGTTACCAAGCCTGTCCTAAAGAGTCTCATTTGCTTACAGTCAAACGTATCATTAAGTACATTAATGGGACATTGGGGTATAGGATTTGGTTCACGACCGACACTACCGCTAAAATCACTGGTTTTTCTGATGTCGACTAGGCAGGGTGTGCTGATGATTGGAAAAGCACATTTGGAGGGTGTTTTTACCTTGGGTATAATCTAGTTGCCTGGCATAGCAAAAAGCAAAATGCTATCTCTCTTTCGACTGCTGAGGCTGAGTACATTGCAGTAAGGAGTTGTTGTGCACAAATATTGTGGATGAAGCAAATGTTTCATGATTATGGTATAGACCAGAACACTCTCACCCTTTTCTGTGACAATACAAGTGCCATTAATATTTCTAAAAATCCTATCCAACACTCTCGCACCAAACACATTGACATTTATCATCATTTTATTTGAGAGTTAGTAGAAGAGGGTCTTGTTGTTCTTGAACATATACCCACTGAGCATCAAAAAACTGATATTTTTATAAAATCCCTTGATCTTCTTAGGTTTAAGTTCCTTAGAAAGACCTTGGGTGTAGTGCTCAGTCGCTAGGGTGTTACCTATTACTTGAGTGAGTGAGAGTGATTGGCTTTATGTGTTCTTAGATGCTATAATCTCATTGTCATTGATTCATGTCATCTCTACATTTAGACTCATATGACCACCTCTCATGCTGCTTGCAAGATTTTATATTTCTTTGTTTATAGCTCATTCTGAATGCTCATCCTCATTGACTTCATGATCTCATTCTGTACACATCCTTGAGATAAACTATTGCAGGGATTTCTGCACAAGTGATCAAAGTTCTTTATGGACCTCTAACAATGTCTCGTATACATTTTCAGAGGAATTGATCTATACTGGCAGATCATGGGTGATGTTAAGTCTCTTAACCATCTACCATCATTTTTCACTTTCACGGCTCCTCCCTCAGTTCATTGAAGTCCAGGCATTAGGAAAATGCTACCATAGAGGCACCAACCAGGCCATCCTTATTATTTTCATGCTCTCTGGTTTGGTCTCCATACTCTTGAGCATGCATACTATCCGTGAGTGCCCACAAGTGAGAAAAATAAAAAAAAAATCTAATGAAAAAAAAAAGGACTCATTGATTGAGGGAGAGCTTCCATTTTTACTCAACAAATACCCCTTGATCTCTAGTGGTTTGACTTTTCTCTGTGATGTTTAGTTTCTCTTGTCGGAGGTCCATCCATCCGATCACTATGAAGATTAACTCTAGCTATGTGGCCTCTCAAGGATTGCACACACACACATTCATTATGTGAGCTTTCATTTTGTCTTTGAGTTATGCATTCCCGTGTAGCTCATGCTCATTAATCAATCTTTATTTGATTTGCTCATGATATTGTGCTTCATATTGTCAAAATTACGAGTTTACGGGCTTCATGGGTTGTGGATTATCTCATCTTAGTGTCACATTCTTGCTATTGTGCTCACCTCTGTTTCTTTCAAGTCCCACTTGATAGTGTGAGTTGGTTTTCACTACTCAGAACGGTGTTTTTTTGCCTATGGTGTTTTTTCTTATCCGCTTAAGTGAAAACTTTAGTGCTCAAGCGCATTTTCTCATCATCTAGTACTTTTGTAGAGTGCATGAGATACTGAGAGCAGGTTTTTTACGCTCGAGCATCCCTTTCTTAGCTTGAACGGTGAGACGCATGTAAGTGAGCCCGCTTAAGCAGTAAGCCCTAGTATATATTGCTCAACCCGTCTGTTCATGCTCATTTCCCCCCCTTTTCTCTCTCTCTCTCTCTCTCTCTCTCTCTCTCTCTCTCTCTCTCTCTCTCGCCTAGGGTTTCATCTGCGACTAGTTTGGGCTGTGGTTTGGTGATCTTTTATTCCCTCTTCCCTTTCAGTTCCTCTGGTAAGTATCTCACCCAATTTTTTTTTTTTTTTTGGATCTTTGCTCTCTCTCTCTCTCTCTCATTATGTTGTGCATATTGTTCTCTTGGCTATGTTTTAGTTTTGCTTCACGTATTCACACACTTCCATTGCATGGGTTTGAGGATGCTTTGGGGTCTATTCCAGTTTTTGCATTAGTTTTTGCTTCTATGGCATTTGTTCCATTTGTGTTTTATTATTTTAGTTTGGGGACTGCTCTGTATGGGTTTTAGGGGTTTGGCTCTACTGGTTTGGTTACAGCCCTTGGTTATTTGCATTGTGTCTTTTAGATTACTAATTATGCTATCTTGTGTTTTATTTTTTGTCAAATACTTGCCCTGGGCTCGTTATCCTATTTTGATTACTGCTATTATTTTGTTAAAATTTTGTCTACTTGGGATTTGACTAATGGTTGTTTGCTTCATATTGGTTTTTTTGTTGTTGGTTTTTTTCTTTTTTTTTTGGAGGGGGGGGGAGGGGGGTTTGTCTGGTTAGTGTTGGTTTTGTTTTTAGGTTCACCATGTCTACCTCTAAACGTCATAAGTCCACAGCTACCCGTCCTCAGTTTAACTCTGATCAGTTCCCCTCCGCGGAAAAAGCCAAGAATTTTTGCGAAGCCTACATATCCCACACCATCCATTTAGAGCATCATGTGCAGCCAAACACCTTTGAGTCCATTCCCATTCGTCCGGTGTTTTATCCTTTGGGGGGTGATCTTGTCCTTTCCTTTTCTGGGCGTCAAAACTTAGATTGGGTCAGGAAATTTTATTGCAACTGCGACATCGAAGGTGTTGACGATATAGGACCGTCTTTCAAAACCTAGGTTAGGTCTAAAGAGATTTTTGTTGACCAGGACCTTATCCGCTCCTTCCTCGGCATTGGCCCAATTTTTCACTCTCGGTTTCCATTCTTTGTTCACCCCGATTGTGACTTCAATGAGGTGGCCACTGCACTGTGTGGTACACCCCACACCTGGATTCAAGGGGCTCTAATCAAGCAGAATGAGCTCCTTCCTAAGTTTAGGTTACTTAGCCTTATCGTTTGTGCCAATCTCATTGTCACCACCCATAGCTCAGAAATAAACCAAGACCAAGGTTATACCCTGTACTACATTGATCACCAGTTGCCCATCAATATTGCCACTCTTATCCTTTGTAAAATGATTACAGTTATCGAGAATAGACAATTAGGATTGCCCTATGGTTGTCTGATCAACCGTCTCTTGTCCAAACTTGAGGTCCCGGTCTTCGAGGAAGATGAGTATGCTACCCCTATTAAACCCTTTACTAAGAAAATGGTTTCTTAGAGTCGGGCACATGTTAAGGGGGGATCATCTAGGGCAGGTTTTTCTTCTATAGGTGATGATGATCTTTTGGCAGAGGAAGCCGAGTTTGATGTCGCCATAGCCGGTGCAGAGGAGCCTGATGTTCATCCACGGACCATTCCTAGCCAGCTTCGCCAATTTGAGAAGTCCATGACTCAGTGGTTGGATATGGATGCTCGTCTTGATGCCTTCAATGGCTGGCTTGGACATCTTGAGCAGTCAACCGCCCAGACTACTTTTCAGCTTGCTCAGATTATCTCCTTACTTCAGCTGTAGCAGCCTCATCCACCACTGGCCGCTTCTTGACTGTGATGCTTCTTGGACAGGTTTGTTTTTCTTCTCTCATTTTGTAGACCGCCCGAACTCCGCTCCACGCGCGAGGGCGCGAATTGTGTTTTTAGCTACTACAGTTTGGACACCTGTCACAGTTCTGAATCTAATCTCACAAAGTACAATGTAAGACTGATAAATCACCAAAGAGTCCAAATCCGGCAAATTGTTTTGAAAAATCGATTTTAATCAAAAAGCGCCAAACATGGACTGCTTTGCCAGATTTCAGAGTCGCCACCTAAATATTTTATTTTTGGGAAATTTAGGAAACCCTGACT
Organism: Camellia sinensis; assembly: GCF_055761805.1. NCBI lineage: Eukaryota > Viridiplantae > Streptophyta > Magnoliopsida > Ericales > Theaceae > Camellia > Camellia sinensis. The sequence continues at coordinate 196,625,929 of NC_138965.1, forward strand.
CGTGCCTAAGGCCACGTGTCCGTCATCACCAAAGTTGTCTCGACTCGAGAACTTGGATACGAGAGGGGAAGGTCCTGAAATTAGCACCCTCGCTCGCCCGATCAAAGATCGGCCTCTACTAACATGATATGTTGTTTTTGAAAACACATGCGTTCTTATTCCGATTTATTAGCTAACCTTACTATGTGATGTGCACAACACATAAGTATAGACTAAATCACTCAATTTGGAACAAAACATCTCATGTTTGTTTTTCGAAAATGGTTTGAAAGTGCTACTCGCAAGTAGGCTAAGACACGGATTTGCCACTCTCAAGTAGGCTTAAAACATGATTGCCACTCTCGAGTGGGCTTAAAACGCACATTTTTGATGAATTGTTCCAATTCAAGCAATGAAGCCTTCATCCATAAGCATTCATGCATTTAAACACACAAGCACATAGCCTCATGGCAAGCATGCTATCATGGCAGTCACTTATACGCATGCAAGGATGCTAAAGCGTAAACACTCACAGTGTATTCCGAGCCAAAAAAGAAGCTAGTTAGAAATCAATGCATGACCCTAGCTATGTTAACAATTCCTAATGCAACACATGCAAAAATACAGCTAAAATAGGCTCGGCTGGCTAAGATGGCATATGAATGCAACAATTTGATACATGTATTCAAATAGGAATTGAAAGACAATGCAGTTTGAATGAAGCGCCGAGCCCGGTGTATGCAAAACAGATGAATGATGCATGCATGCAAACATAAGTATGCTAATTAAAACATGCTCTAAAACTAACCATCAAAAGCTTGTAAATAAAAGGGAGAAAGACGTGGGGTTGGAAGACATTCACACACACGCACACTTATTACAAAATTTGCCCTCTCGACGGAGGGTCCAAATAATAATAAACTAATTAGCTACGCTAAGCTAACTATTACAAAATGAAACTAATTAACTAACGAGTTAACTAATTACGAACACAAATGAAAAGCTAAGTGCATTAACTACTTAAGTACATAACCAAATAGTTAACTAGCTAAGCAAAGAAATTAAAAGGAGCCTCGGGGCGAGGTGTGCATGCATGCATGCATGCTCAGTCGCAAAGCAGTTAAAAGAAGCCCCAAGTTGCCTCTTTTTGCATTTGATCTCAGAACACTGCACAAACCTCCAGATAGCTTCTACTCCAACATAGGAACCCCCTGGAAGGCTACCGACCAAAAAATGGTGCTGTAGACCACCTAAATTTGCTGTGGACCAGAAAAAGTGGTCAGCCAGCTACTTTTTCTGGTCTGTCGACTAGAAATTTCTGCCAAGCTCTAATTTGCTGCTACAGAGAACAAGAAGGGGCACAATAGTGTATTTGCAAGGTATGTGTGCACAACCACCCTCCCCATCATTTCTTAAGCTCAAGGGAGTGCAGTATTTGACTCTCGGGCCACCAACCGAGCATCGCAATGCATGATGGCCAAGAAGCCAAGTTTGCACAATTTAATATCAATGAATGCACAAATAACACATAAGAGCCTTAACCTCTATCATGCATGATCAAGAGGGTCGGTGACCGAGAAATGAGGCACGTTTCTTCACTTCAAGTATGAAACGTCCCTCGTTTCTCATGTTTGAATTAACGTTCAATCCAAACACAATGCAATGCAACAACATTCCAAACAACATGCAAACAACATATGAGCATGTCAAGTTAGAGTCCTAAAGCATGAAAGCTAGTGAAGGATACAACACAAGGGCTATGCAATGCAATGCACAATGGACTAAACCAGCCCCAAATAGACCTCATGCATGCCAAGATAATGGCCAGAATTATCTGAAATGAAGGCATGAAAGGCAAGGTAATGCATGCTCATGCACCGGATCATCAACTAAGCATAAGAGCACAACTCTCAAACATGATTAAGAAGGGACAAATGTGAGAGTATAGCTACACTATATGCACTGAAATCATGTATGAAATGATGCCAAATCATCCAAATAACACAAGCATAGCATGTTAGAAGGCCTAAGGCACAAGGCTACTAAAAGGGACTACACAAGAGGCATGCAATACATGGCACAAATGATTGAACCAACTATAAATAGAGCTCAATTAGGTCAAAACAAAGACCAAAACATGCTAGGATGGGAGCTCAAAAGCCTAGGCTTGCATGCATACACATTGGCCCATAAACGAGGCACAAAGGCACAACTCTTAGAAGCATTCAAAGAGTGAAAGAAGTGAGAACATGGCAATGCTACATGCTCTGAAATCACATATCAAATGATACTAAATCATGCAAATAGCCCAAGCAATGCATGCTAGTGGACTCAAAACACAAAGCTTGTGAGCAAGATTGAACTGTGGCTATACAAAACAAGGTCCAAATGATCAAGACCACTCAAAATAGAGCTTAAGCATGGCAAAACAATAGCAAATACATACTGAGATAAAGCTAACACAAGCTAGGATTAGAGGCATGAAGCATGGAGCATACTAGGCCAACAAAGAGGATTACACTACAAGTGTAAAAACCAAGCAAGAGGTGACTCTACCAACCAAAATTAGAGTTAAGGCATGTTAAATAATGACCAAAAACATGCTGAAATGGAACCAATACATGCTAGAAAGGTGAGCTAAAACCTTAAGCATACAAGGCTAGTTTGCAAGGATTACACTACAAGTGTATGAAGCATGCAAGGGTAGCCTAAACTAAGCCAAAACAGATTTATGCCATGCTGAAATAAGACCAAAAATAAGCTAAGAACAAGCCAACACATGCTAGATAAACATGCTTAAACACGAGGCCATCAACACAAGCAACCAAGACACAAGGAGAGGGGATGACCCCCTCCTATTTGGGGCCTCAAAACATAATTTCCACCACTAAAATTCCTTAAAAGGCCAAGAGAAGATGATCTCAAAGGCCTAAAGAGATAGTCCAAAACAAGGGAAACAAAGGCACAAACGGGGGTAGACCACCCCCAACACCAAAGAAGCCTCAAACAAACACTTTAAGTACTTAAAATCAGAACTTTTTGCAGTTTAAAGTTAGGCCTAAAACATCATGCAAATAGGGCCAAAGACTTAATCAAAAACAAAGCTTTGAGGGGCTAGTTTCTTACCATTGAAGAACAAGAACAAGGCAGCAACTCTAGCAACAATTTTGGACCAAAAGCAATCCAAAAACCTCAAAACAAACTCCAAGGGACTTCAGCTCCAAAATGAAGGTGTTTTATTAGGTGTTTGTGTGAAAAAGTGTGAAGAAATTGCACTTTTAAGCACAAATATAGAGATAAAGGAAGAAGTATAGAGATAGAGGGATATGTATAGCCCTAATATGAATTTCTCAACCTGAGACAAGAGGGAGGAGGCTCCCTTATATAGAAATCCATGCCTTAAGCTTGTTAGACAAGCTAAAGGCTTCAAGCAATGTATGGAGGATGCCTTCTATGCCCAACGGCTGGCACAGCTGGCATGGAAAATATCTGCAGAAAAGGTGTCGACCAGTTGAGGTGGTTGGCCGATCACTCCCACTAGTCAACCGACCACAAAAGGTGGTCTGCAAGGATAAAAAGTGGTCGGCAAGGGGGGAAAGGTGGTCTGCACAGGAAGATGAAGGTGGTGGCATGGCTGCCGACCACTTTAGGTGGTCCACAGAACACCCACCCTAGCTGGCTGGCTAGAAAACTGGCTGGCAGGGAAGAAAAGTGGTCTACAGGGGGAGAAATTGGTCTACACCCCTGTTCCACTCTCCAGACAAGGGATAAGAAGGTTTGGTTCAAAACCAAACCAAAAAGGAAGCAAGACAAGAGTCTGCAAGACGAGGCACTCAACCGGAAGCCCCAGAAACTAGTCTACGGATACAAAAAGTAGCCTACAAGAGGGAAAGGTAGTGGTCTACAAACCTTTGTTTCTCTCTAGGAAAAGGCAACAAGGCATGGTCCAAAAACCAGGCCAAAAGGACACTATGCCAAAATTAGGCTTTAGCGGCAGTTTTTTACCGCCGTTAAAGGCTATAAAACCGCCGTTAAAACCTTTAACGACGGTATTAACGGCGGTTTCGTTACCGCCGTTTATGCGCGTGTCGGAAAAAGTACAACCGTCATAAAAAGGTAAATTACCGTCGTTAAAAGTCGACCAAAAACAGCGGTTCTTTACCACCGTAAATAGGTTCAAATTTTTCAAAAAATAATTCTTTCTTCTTGCACTCCCCAAGTCTTGAACCCTCAACCTCTCATCCACCCACACCAACCACTCCACCACAGCCACTCTTCATGAAATATATTTCCTAAATAAATATTTAAACATTACTTTTACTTTATTGTAGATGGTCATATTCAACCCTAGCCACGCGTGGTCACCACTTACCGGAGCTCCGCCGGAGCTCCGCCGACAAAGACCGCCGTCATTAACGGCTGTAATGAGAGGGCTTTAGCAGCGGTTTCATTACCGCCGTTTAAAAATGACTTTAGTGGCAATTTTTTAACGGCGGTTTCATTACCGCCGTTAAAGGGTCATTACCGGCGGTTTTGCTAACGGCGGTAACGAAAACCGTCATTAAAGATACATTAACGGCGGTATTAACGGTGGTTTCGTTACCGTCATTAATAGTATCTTTAAATGACGGTAATGAAACTGTCGTTAAAAAAACCGTCGTTAATGCCCTGTTTTGGCGTAGTGAGAGAAAGTTAAGAGGTCCCGAGACAAGGCGCTCGGCCAAAGGCTTCGAAAATCGAAAACCAGCCTACAAGAGGGAAAAGTAGTCTACGACTATGAAAAGTGGCCTACAGGCCTCTCTCTCCCTCCAGGCAAGGTCAACAGGGCATGGTCCACAAACCAAGCCAAAACACAAAGAGTTCAGAGGCCCGGAGGCAAGGCACTCAGCCGAAAACTCCAGAAACTCGAAACGAGCACAAACATACGCGATCATCGAGTGCTCAATCGATGACGTTTGAGTCTTAAGGTCGGTCAAAAATGGGGTGTCTACACATTTTTTTTTTGTTACTGTTTGTCTCCCGACCAAAAAGGGAAAAAATTTTGGGGTCACATAAACATTGGTTGGTTGTTCCTCTAGTTGTTTCTTTTGGTTTAGAACTGCTGGACACTTGTGTTTGCTATGTATTAGAATAGATAGTTTTGGATGTACAGTTGGATATTTTGATTATTCATATCTTTATTTGTTATCTTATTTCGTTCCACAGTTTTGATTTTTGTGGTATTTTGGTCGTTTCCACTGGTGGATTGTTCAAAATGTTTCTAAGTGTTTCTCGATCAAATCGGCATTTTTGGTTTTGCAGTTTTTATGTCTGATAGGCTGGATCTTTTGTTTGTGTTAGTTAATGTGTCTAGTGCATGTGTTTGTTAGGAAAAATTGTTAGAAAATTTTTGTCCGGAAATTGACAAAGCGGGAGATTGTTAGGTCCCTACTTGTTGCCAATTCCGCGAATAAGCTTAGTTTAATTGAGCTGTAATTTTTCCTTGTTTTTTGGTCTTCCCGCTCGAGCGAGACAATCTGCGCTTGAGCGGAGTTTACACTCTCCCAGAAGTTTGGCTTGTTTGTAAAACTACTGGAATGTGTGATTTTATGCTCGAACGTAATGTCCAACGCTCGAGCAAATACCCTGTCTAGTCATACGCGTTTTAATGAGACCGCTCGAGTGGTAAGTCTTGCGCTTGAGCGGGGATCACGCCCCTGTTTTCTATAAATATTTGTTTCAGTCTGTTTTTAGGGTCATAGCTTCTAGATCTTCTTTGAGGCGTCTAGGGTTTTCTTGTCTAGGGTTTTCTTCTGGGGTATTTTGCTAGTTTTCTTTGATGCTTGTTTGAGTATTAAACTCACATGGTTTGACAAGCATAAGTGTTCTACTTCAAGAGTGCTCTTCTTCAGTGGAATCTAGATATTTAAACGTGGAGTATTCAAAGGAGTTCAAAGCTGTGAGTAGTCGTTGATTCGACACGGATGTTGTAGATTCAACATCAATCTAATCAATTCTGAGACAAAGGTTACAGTGAAAGAGATACAGATTGTTGAAGACAAGTTGACAAAGTTTGGGTAATTTGTTTGGTTAATTTGTATTCTTTCTTTCTTTCTTTCATAGTGGAGTGATTAGTGGCATTTAGCCCGTGGTTTTTTAATCATAATTGGAGGTGCTCTAATTGTGATTTTTCCACGTAAAAATCTATTGTGTTGATTTATTATTTTTTGAAGCAACAATCTAAATCACTTTCGTATGTGCTAGGTGATTTAGATTGTCTGTTTTAATTGTTTGGGTATTGTTACAATTAATCTAGTTTGAATTACGAATCACTTAGGTTTTTAAATTTTTTTCTTTTATTTGCAAAAAGAATTTTTATTGAGGGTTGTGATTTTATATTAATTAGAAGTACTACAATGACAATGTCATATAGATTAATAAAAAAATCAAATAAAATCACACACAAAGGCAAGCAAGTAAACTCCCAAGATATAACCCACTCTTTAGGAAAAGACAATGGAAACTGGAGGTGGCTAGAAGCCAGTGTTTAGAAGACGGCAAGGACGGTCTGGAACATCGGCAGCCATCCATACAGTGTTTGTGAATGATTTACCTAATGGTATGAACCCAAAAAGTTTATACTTGCTGTATTCAAAGTTTGGAATTGTTAAGGATGTCTTCATTCCAAATAAGAAGAGGAGAGTAAAACAATCAAGATTCGGCTTTGTACGATATGACTACCCCATTGCAGTTGGAGTAGCAATTCAGAAAACCAATGGGATATGGTATGAAGACAAGGTCTTAAAAGTGAAAAGAGTAGAGTATGGGAATGAACAGATTGGGAAAGATCAACGCAAAGTGCATAGTGTAACATCCAAGCAGAGACCGGAAGCACCAGAGAGATTGAGCATAGCTGGACATGTAAGGAAAGGCTCTTACGCTGAGGTGGTGAAAGGTATCAAAGGCGAAGAAAGCGGAGAAGGTAATGACTATAGAATCATAACAGAGGAGTATGAAAATGGCTGGCTGTATTCAAGCGCAATATTAAAATTGTGAGATCATTGCAACCTTTTGGGTCTAAATTTAGAATTCACCAGCAGGGGGTTGAAGGATTTAAAAGTTAGAGAAAGTGGAGGGAGGGTAGCGTTTCTATCCTTTTCATCTGAAGCTGATATGGAAATTATAATGTAGGAGATGGAAGCATGGATTTACGACTAGTATGAGAGCTTTACTAGATGAGCATGTGGAATAAAAGTGGAGAATGAGAGATCGATTTGGCTTCGATGTTTTGGTGTTCCACTTAATTTATGGAATACAAAAAAATTCCAACGCACAGGGGAACAGTGGGGGGAGATAGTAGAGCTGGATGATAACATCACAAGCATGGATTCCTTTAAATGTTGAAGAATTAGAATCTGCACAAACCAATTGGAAAGAATTGATGAAATGGTGTTGTTAGAGTTTAGGGGTAGTACTTATCCCATTCATGTAGTAGAGGAGAGTATTTTTGGCGATAGGTTGCATGAGAGCCATTGTATATGTAAAGGAAAACTAAGTGAAAGGGCCTCGATAGGGTACAATACTGCCTATGATCAAAGTTCTGTGCAGTATCAAGGGAACAAGGAAGAAGATGAGGACGTGGCTTGCAAAGAGGCTGAGGTGGCTTGCAAAGAGACTGAGGTGGCCGAGGAGGATGTGGCAAGCGAAAAGGCTGAGCTGGAAATTCAAGGTGACATGGCAGGGAGGACAAGGGATGAAGTGGATGGTAGGCAGGTAGATGAGGGGCATGCCTGCAATTATTCATCATTATCAATGGTGAATGAATCAGTTGCAAACTTGGTAACTCAAGACGTAGGGGCGATGGCACTACTTCAGTATACAGGTTCTAAAAGCGGTATGACTGATTTTGCTAGCTAGTGTGCAGATAAGTGGGGGAGACAAAGAGTTAGAAATCAAGGAGGATTTGATGGGCTTTTGAGAAGTATTAGGGAGATTGATCTATGTAGGCCCAATATTATATTGGAAGTATTACTAAATAATGACAAGCCCAGTGCTGTTTGTATTGGGCTTGATCTGTCAGGATTTCGGCCTGAGGAGTGTAGCAAGGGCCCAATTGATAGGAAAGGGACTTGCAGGCAGAGTCATGGGCTAACTTCTATAGTCCGAACTACTGAACAATCCACTAATTGGTGGCGGCATCATTGACAGAAGTTCAATCCAATAAGGGGAATGAATTGCAACTCCAGAGAAGAAAAGGTAAAGTAATTCTACCAGGTAGGAATAAGGATATTAGAGAGATCAATAGGGAGAAGGAATCAAGATCCAGAAGGAAATCAAGGTCAAAAGGGCTACTGTTTTGAAGTGGTTTTCACCGTGGAGCTTTACTTCGTGGAGCTGTAGTGGTAGTATCGACTTCAATCTTGTTAACCAATAATTCGGTTAGCCAAACGAAGAGATTCAAGGAAGCACAAGATACCATTCAAGTAGGAAAAGCTTTGGGGTTCAATTTTGGGGGATTTGAGGCTGAATTAGTAAACAAGATTGTTCAGATAGAAGAGGATAATGAGGCAAGAGTTGCAAGGGTGCATGAAGTCAACGATGCATAACAGAGCACCAAAAGGGTGCATAGGAGTATTGTTAGTTTCCTAATGAAGATCTTATCATGGAATGTGCGAGGGATTGGAAGAATGGAGAAAAGACAAAGGATTAAGGTGATTTTAAGAGAAAAAAAAGGTAGATATGGTTCTGCTACAAGAAACTAAAAAAATTAGCTCTTGATGAAAGTGTTATGAGGTCACTGTGGCCATTTGATTCCATAGAGTTCATGGTTGTGGATGCGGAAGGTAGTGCGGGTGGTTTATTATGCATTTGGCAACCTGATATGTTTGCTTTAAAGGATTGTTGCAGCTCTCGGAGGTTTGTGTTAATGGCGGGTATGATCTACTCTAGTCTTGAGTGTGTACTTTGTAATATTTGCGCGCCTAATGAGGTAGATAGAAGACATTTTTGGGACATGTTGTCTAGATTGAAAGAATCATTTCCTAAACCATGGTGTTTAGGTGGTGATTTTAATGAAGTCTCATCAATAGTAGAGAGAAAAGGTTGCTTAAGGAGGAGTAGGGGAATGAATGATTTTAACAATTTCATTAACAGCTTAGAGTTAATGGACATGCCAATGTTAGGGAGGCAGTATACATGGGGTAATTCATGGCATTGGAGCAGAATTGACATATTTTTAGTAAACCCGGAATGGTTGGAGTGGTTCAAACTTAAGGTTTAGGGTTTACCTGGATTACTGTCTGACCACTGTCCCATAGTATTAATGGAGGGTGATAAAGATTTGGGACCCAAACCCTTTAGGTTTATTAATGCTTGGGTGTTGCATCCTTTGTTCCTGAAGAAAATTCAAAAGGTGTCGAAAAACACACAATTGGATAGGTGGGCTAGGTACATCATCATGGCCAAACTGAGATCATTGAAATTGGCATTGAAAAAATGGAATTCTGAGGTGTTTGGGAATGTGGAGTCTCAAATTAAAGACGCTGAATCAGAATTGGAGACCACTGACCTAGAGGCTAAATCTAGAACCCGCAATCAAGAAGAGGTTGCTAGGAAAAAAGAGGTGGTAGGTCTAGTCTGGCAACTCAGGAAGAGAAAGGAGTGGTTATGGTTACAAAAATCAAGGCTAGACTGGGCATTAAAAGGAGATAAGAATACAAGGTTCTTCCATGTCATGGCAACATCAAGACAAAGTAGGAATATGATTAATTCAATGAAGGTTGGGGAAAATATATTAGAAGAGCCAAGGAAGATTAAACAAGCAGCTTATAACCATTTTAAGGTGCACTTTGATGAGAAATGGAGAATCAGGCCTGGAATTGGTGGAATCTTCAAGAAGGTGGACTATAATCAAGCAAATAAGCTACTGGAAAAAGATTTTTCTGAGTCAGAAGTGTGAAGAGCAATAAAGGAATGTGATGGTAATAAAGCTCAAGGACCAGATGGGTTTAACATGATATGTTTTCAAAAGGGGTGGAAAATTATGAAGAAGAATATAATGGCGTTCATGAATGAATTTCATAAAAACAGTAGACTGGGATATGGAGTAAACTGCTCTTTCATTACTTTGATCCCTAAAAAGGACTTCCTATTATCTCTTGGTGATTACAGGCCAATTAGTCTGATAAATTTTGTCTATAGAATTTTAACCAAGGTATTGGCACACAGATTCAAGCAAGTATTGCCTTCTGTCATTGACAATGTACAGTCTGCTTTTTTGGGTGGGAGAAATATTATAGATGGAGTTCTTATTGCTAATGAGGTTGTGGATTGGTGGAAAAAGTCTAAGAGGTAGGGATTAATCCTAAAGTTGGATTTCGAAAAGGCATATGATTCGGTAAATTGGAATTTTTTGCTACATATGTTAGAGAATTTTGGGTTTGGCTCCAGATGAAAGGAGTGGATGAAAGAATGTATTTCTTCAGCTCGAGTATCTATGCTAGTGAATGGTTCCCCATCTGATGAATTCTGTCCACAAAGAGGGTTAAGGCAAGGAGATCCACTCTCACCCTTTCTTTTTAATATTGTAGCTGAAGGGCTTAACATTTTAGTGAAGAGAGCAAAGGAGTTGGGAATTATTAAAGGGGTGGAAGTGGGATCTAGAAGGATTAATGTTTCCCATCTTTAGTTTGTGGATGATACTTTATTTTTACGTGAAGCTACCTGGACAGAAGTTGAAGCAATTAAAAGAGTGTTAAGATGTTTTGAAATAGTATCTGGGTTAAGAATAAATTTCCATAAAAGTGTAGTTTGTGGAGTGGGTGTGGATGATAAGTTGGTACAGGAGTGTGCAGCTAAACTAAATTGTTTAGGTCAACAACTTCCTTTGAAGTATTTAGGGCTGCCTCTTGGTGTCAATCCCAATCGAAGAAAAACTTGGAAACCAATTATTGAGAAAGTCAAGAAAAAACTGGCAGGATGGAAAAGAAGATTATAATCATTTGTAGGTAGAATGGTTCTGATAAAATCAATGTTGTCTTCATTACCCATCTATTACGTGTCATTATTTAAGATACCAAAGTGTGTTTTTAAGGAGATTGATAGATTGCAAACAACATTCCTGTGGAGGGATACAAAAACCAAAAGAAAAGTTCATTTGGTACGATGGCAAAAAGTTTTAATGAATAAGAAACAAGGGGGTTTGGGAATCAAAGATTTAAGAGTAGCAAATCAGTGTATGTTATTAAAATGGTGGTGGAGGTTTGCTTTGGAGGAGGGTGCATTGTGAAAAATAGTTTTGTGTAGTATATATGGATCTGTTAGAGGGAAGTGGCTGCCATTGCTCCCAGATTCAGGTAAAGTGTCTAAAATCTGGAAGGATATAGTTGGATTAGCACACAACAACCCCAATCTGTTTAATTTTTATAGGGTGAATGTGCAAATTACAATTGGCAATGGTCGGAGAACAATGTTTTGGGTTGATGGATGGAGGGGGAAGCTAGTATTAGCTCTCAGTTCCCTCGATTGTACCAGTTGAGTGAAGAGAAAAAAGATCTCATTGAATATGATGCTTTCAAGGAAAGCCTTGTCTAATGAATGGTGTTTTAGTTTTCGAAGACCTCTACATGCTTGGGAAGAGGATGAACTTTCAAGGCTTATTGCTCTGTTGGGTGCTGGTCCAAGTCTGCATCTGGAACAAGGTGATTCCATGAGATGGAAGGTAGATCCAACTGCTGTGTTCAAGGTGAATATTGTTTATAAATGGTGTGAATTGGCGAATGATATAGCATCAAGCTCCACAAGGCTAATATGGAATATTTTTGCTCCACCTAAATCCAAGTTTACTATCTAGTCAGCATGGAAAGGCAAATTAAAGACAACTGAGTTTTTGAGTAGAATTGGAGTGTTGAGGGGCAATGTTGACTCATCTTGTGTTTTCTTTAAAGAGGCAATGGAGTCTTTGAATCATATCCTTCTGTTCTGTCATGTTGTATGAAAAATCTAGTCAAATATAATGCAATAGTGGGGGTTGCCATGGGTAGTTCCAAGGTCATTAGAAGGGCTGCTACAATGGTGGATGAGTTGGAAGTTTAGGAAAAAGGAAAGTCAAGTTTGAAGGGTCATCCCAGCAGCTGTGATCTGGTCAATTTGGAAATGTAGGAACAATTGTATATTCTCTAGTATACAACCTAATCTTGTGTAATTATGTGATCTTATTAAAGTTCAGATAGCTCTATGGTGGAAATCTTTTAATTTGAGTTGTTCATTTTCTATTACGGATGTTGCTTTCAATATGTAGCAGGTGAGAAGTTGTTTCTAAGATCCAAAGGAGTATTGTGAGGAGTCTTTTTTTTTTTTAGTGCTAGTATGAGCTATGAGGGCAATGAACCAGTGGAGACTACTAATGCTGCTATTGTTGCTTGTTTTTTAATGTTATTTCATGTTGTTTGATGCTACTGAGTTTGCCAGCTAGTGTTGCTGCTATTTTTGAATTTGTATATGTTGGTTTTGATTTGTTTTAGCTTTTATTAGCTATGGTTGGGTTTGGGTTTGGTGTTTGTGGTTGGTTACTCACCACCTTTGGGCGGTGTGCTAGCATATGATTGGGCTGTCTTATTGGTGCCAACCTAGTTGGGATTGATTTGTTTCACTATGATGCTTTTGCACTCCTCTTCCTCCATCCCTTCTTCTTTATTGATGTAATTCTATCTTTGTTCATCAATAAAGTTTCCCTCTTCTTTGTTGATCAAAAAAAAATGTCAAATAGTGCTACGAGAGTTATGATCCCCCATTGCAATTCCCCTCTTCTTTTTGTGCATTATTTAACAATATAAATTTTTGTTTAAACTATTCTACATTTTTACGAGTGTTACATGTTTATTCATGTTGAGAGATAATCAAATCACCAATAAGTAAGGAGAGGAGACATGCAATAGAAATAAGTCCTGTAATTATTTAATCTTCTCATAATACAATGTTGGCGATATGGTCACCTAACAATAACAAAATCTGTATATTGGCCTCTTTTGGAAAGAGGTTGAAAGTTAACTTTTTAGCTTTTAATCTTTTCTAGGTCACATTATTTCTCTATTTTTTATATATTTTTTTTAAAAAAGTTAAAAAAGTAACTTTTAACCAACTTCCCAAAACAACTCATTGAAGAGTTCAAAACAATAGAAATATTTTGAAACAAAAATTTACAAAATACCATTAGTTAAGCACACAATCACATATTGTTCTAGATCTGAATTGATGGGATAATTTCTACACGTGAAGTGCTTTAACTTTTTTCTAATTTCTTGTTACATATTTCCTTTTGGTCTTTTTTTCCAAACACTGCAACGGTCTGCACCTTTGGCGACCACTTTTGGCTACTAAAACATTTTTAGTCACCAAAAGTTGGACCTTTCCAACAAATTTTCCTGTTGGTAGGCAATGATTTAACTTTTAGCTACTAAAGTTTTTTAGTAGCCATATGTTAATTATTGGCAAGTAAAAAATAATTAGTCGCTAAACATATGTCAATAGGCGACTAAAAAAGTTTTAGTAGGCATTTGTTTACATTTTAGGCTACTAATTATGGTTTTAGTCGGTGTACATAGCCTTTTGCCGACCAAAATTTTTGTTAGTCGCCAAAAATAGGCTTATTTATTGCAACCATCAGTGACTAAAAAACTATAGTCATAGATGGGTAGTTATTATCGACAAAAACATTTTTAGTAGCCAATATTAAACAAACAGCTACAAACTTTTAGTAGCTATTGATTACATTAGCCGACAAAAATTTATTTAGTCGCTAAAGGCCCCAAATTTTTTTTAGAGGGAAATATTTGCGCCCTTCCCTTTTATTCCTTTCACACAGATCTTTTCTCTGTTCTATCTTACAAACACACACAGACCAATACACCAAACTAGACGCACGCTCACTAATGGTCACCACCTCACCGTCGCTGGCTACCGTCGCAAATCACCATCTCTACTGCTGCAAATCACAGGTTCTTGTCCCTCTCTCTCTGTTGCTCTCGGTCTTCTCCCTCTTTGTCGATCTGGCTCTCTCTCTCTCTCTCTCTACCTTCCCCTATTTCCCCATCTCTCACACTTCATCTAAGGTTTATATGATTTTTTTAGTTTAATTTTGTGTTGATTTCACAAATAGGTTTAGTTGAATTGTTTGATTTCTATGAAATTATGTTATTCTTGATGTCCAAAGTTGCTTTGATTTTTGTTTGGTTTCTATGGAATTAGTTTTATGGATTTTAGTTTTATTGGTTTGAATTGTTTTATGGGTTATTCGTGATGTCCAATGGTTGAGGTACCTAAATGGTTGGACCAGTTGACCGATGCTAAGTTTATAGACGAGATATGGGAGGTTGGTATGAGAGCTAAGGAGGATAAGAAAGGGGTTGTGAGGAAAGAATAGCTCATGTCTTGTTTGAAGCAAGTCATTGATGAATTTGTGGAGCGATTGAAGTATAGTAGTAATAAGAAAGGATTGCTCAAAGACATCACCAATGGCCATTGATGTTTGGGTTTGGTCTAGAAAAAACCACAAGAAAAATCTGTGTAAAAAGCCTAGTTTTCTGGTTTGCTGACAAAGTGGTTGATTTTTGTTTTGTGTGAGATTTAACAAGCTTTTAAGAAATGGATTGTTGGTTATTTGGAATTTAGTATCTGAGTTGCATGTGTTTGGTGATCAAAATGATTATTTACATGGTATTTGCTTAATTATTTCTATTAGGTTGGAGGAGATAGTGTCTAAATTCCATTATCAAGTTCTTAGGATTATCGTTTGTAGTGATAGAAATGGGAAAGCACTTATGGAGTGAATCCAAAGACGAGCTAGTTGAGGTTAATTGTCCAAGCTGCAAGTGAGGAATAATTCATACTCTTGATTGGCATAACAACGTTAAGAAGATGCTACCCCACAAAAAGCATAATGGACCAAAACATACAAAAGGTAAGCAATATATATTTCCACAGTGTCTCCTTCTTTCTTCTTCATTTCTAGTAGGAACTTTGGCAATTCTGTTTACTGTGGAATTTGCATATGCAGTTTACTTTTGCAACCATTCATCAAGAAAAGTTCACAATCCAGTGAGCATACAACGAATAGATTTAGTAATCTCTCTTTTAATGAAATTAACTAGGATACATTTCATTTTGACCTCATTAGTAAAACTCAGTGGCCATGTGGTCATGATTGTCTTGACTTCTCTTTTGGAAAAAATGTTCCCCAGTAGCACAATGATTCTATAACTAAGGAGCATAAATTCCAAAAGAAAATTTAATGTAATCATGCTATGATTAAAAGTCTACAACATACATCACTAGGTGATTATGAATGACATACAGGGTAATATGTCATGATTTCATGCTAAAAAATGGCGTTAAAGGGGCGAAAATGCAAATCAGCTCCTGAACCACCGTACAGATGTCACGGCCACCTTCCCCGTGACAAATAGGACCTGTGACAATAGACATAATGTAATTAGCACGTGTAGGTTGGGAGTTAGAGCCAAAAACGCCTTAAGCTTAGCCAAAAAAGGGCGTTAAGGGTGCGTAAAAGCGAAACAACCTTGGAACCAATGTAGGGATGTCATAGCCAGCTTCCCCTTGACATATAAGACTTGTGACAACAGACAGAATGTCATTAGCACACATAATTTGGGAGTTAGAGCCGGAAACTACTTAAACTTATTCAAAAAAGGGAGAGTTTGACATCCAATAAATTTTTAACATTTTCATTGTAAATGATGCCATTGTTTCATCATACACGGTGGTCATTTGGGTGGTAAACGTATTAAGAAAGCATGATATGGTTATAGAGATAACCCCGTAAGTTACTCAATCATTTTACTTTGAATAGGAAAATAAGAATCAAGAAGAGTTAAAATAAATTTACCACCAGAACATTCTACTCATAAAAAATTATTTTATGAAGAGGTATGCTCCTAGAAATTGTATTATTTGTAAATTGAAATCGAGTGTGGAATAAATCTTTCATGATACATACATATGATTGTATTTCGAAAAAAGGTTTTCATAGATTGTTCTACCTTAAATGCATGTTATTACAACATTTTTCCTATGTCTAAATGAATTGATATTTTATAATGGGTGCAATTGTTTTTTTATTTTTTGTAGATGGCTTTTGGCATGGACTTGTAGATAGTCTACATTTTTGTTTATGGAGGACACTTGACACTTTTGTATAATCCTGCTAACTATATCTTCCTCTGCTTTTGTGAATATTAGCATTATTGATACATATAACTTTTGTAATCCAACTAATAGTTGCTAGTGTGGCATATAAATCACCTTTTGTCGTGGTACAGATTACGATGGTAAGTTGTACCACACCAAATGGCCATATCGCATGGTAGTAAATATATTTTTTATATATGGCGGCTTGGATTTGTGTATGGAAATATAATTTTAGTTTGGACAATAGTTGGTTTGTATGGAATATATACATTTAAAATTATTTATTTTTGGATAGTTGGAAGTAATATGAACTCTGGCATGATTGATAATTTTACGTTGTGAAATGATGGATAGTTTATGTGTTGTTTGTTTATATACGTATTATAGGTTGCATGGAATATAGACAAGTTGTGAATAAATTATAATTTTGCGATAAAACATAAGAGCATGTTTTTAGCGACTAAATTGTTAGTAGCTAAAAGAAAAATTCAGAAAATAGTTTTGGCTACTAAAAGTTTAGTAGCCAAAAAAAACAATCAAACATATGGCAACTAAAATATGTCGTCGCTAAAAAAATAAGTTGAAGAAATAAAAAAAACTTTTGACGACTAAAACTTTAGTAGCAAAAAAATGTGAGACTTTAGGTGACCAAATGTTTAGTAGCCAAAACACAAAATGTTTGCCGACTAAAATCTTAGTAGCTAAAAACGTAAGACTTTAGGCGACTAAACCTTTAGTAGGCAAAAAAAATTTTGACTTTAGGCAACTAAAATCTTAGTAGCCAAAACATTGTTATTTACTTTAGGCTACTAATATATTTAGTAGCTAAAACTCTTTTCCGTGACTAAATGATTAGTCGTTAAAAATAACTGAACTTTTAACGACAAAAAAATTAGTCGCTGAAAATATGATATTTAATTTTATTTCAAACCTTTTGACGACTAAAAGCTTAGTCGGCAATGTATTACAATGATCTTTCCCGACAATTCTTCCCCCACTAATTCTGCCACCAAATATTTTTGTCGCTAAAAGTCTTCGGTGACTAAAATAGTGACTTTTGACGACTAAAACTTTAGTCGCTAAAAGTAAAAATCCTTGTAGTGAAAATCACCCCATTTAACCATCAAAAAAAAAAAAAGTATACAAAGCAATACAAAAATACAAAAAGAAAAATAAAGATAAAAAAAACTAAACAAAAATAAAAGCGGGTTTTCCTCACCTGGCGTTATTAAAGCAACATCAAATGTCACACGTGGAACTGGACTCTTTTATTTATACAACAATAATACATATCACGAAAAAAGTTTCACAAAAAATATTTGAAAGCAGTGAACGGTCAATCTTACATTGTGCTGATCAGCTGATCAGTCGATCGGCTATAGTTTCAAAACAATTTTCGTGAAACATTTTCTCGTGACATCTAAACTTAGTTTTATTTATTACAAAGGGAAAACAAAACAAGATTAAAAAATATTCACAATGAAAGCTTCCCAGTTCATGGACTTCCCAAGTAAGCCAACCCAACTCAAGGCATGCATTTCAATTAGACTGAGTTTTTTTCACTTCATCAGATGGATTTTAGCAAATTCCAAAAGCTGCTCAGTCTCCGGAATAGCATTCTTAACTGCATCATCTGAGCAAAACCTCTCGGCCCACTTCACCAGACACGGCGTCTTGGTTATGTCTAGCACCTTTAGATTGAGCATCTTCTCCATCACCTTGAACCAACCAAGGAAGCACCCGAGTGCTATGTCAACGTAACCAATGTTGTCACCGCCAAAGAAATTACCATTTCCTTCACTGCTGCAGTTGATGAAGTACTCTTCCAACAACACCAGCATTGCTACCACCTTGTCTACTGCTGCCAATCTCTCTTCCTCTCCTCCTGCCTTTCGAATTTCGGCTAGAGAACACTGCAACCCCCATTTGAATTATTGTATCATATAATTTTGTTATAGTCATTTATAAAATTGAAAAAAAAAATTAGGTGCCATAAATAAAAATCATATACTTGTTTGATATATACATAAATATTTTTAAATAAATAAATATGTTTGTTGAGTTGGCGAATGGAGTAGCTGGTTGTGGGATAACCATAGGTGGTAGTCAAAGTGTTGCCTAAAGTCATGAGAGGGTGACCACATGACGCCAAAGGTGGTGGGAAGGGAGGAAGAAGTGAAAAACTTGTTTTGCAAAGGAAAGATAATACATTTTTTTGTTTCCAAATGTTTTAATATTGATTCCATTTGTAGAAAAAGAAAATAATATACCAAACTAATTTTATTGTATCATTAGAAACAAAAACAATAAAAAGTTCCAAAATACTCCTTTCTTTTGTGAAAATATTTTTTTAAATTTTGAAAACTACTTTTTGATGCTTCCTCAAAATTGGATTGTTTTAGAGAATTTTTTCCGAAATAATTCCCTAAATAGCTTTTTAAAATTGAAACATACATTGCATTGACACCCTTTGTTCTACCATTTCATTTCACTACAAAATAAAAATAAAAACAAAAACAATCTGTGCATTACTCTTCAATTCAAGAAATTGACGAATGAGAAAACGATACCTTATCATCAATATAGGCTCCCCAAAATCGGGCAATGGCACGATCATAGGGATCAGAAGGGAGAATGGAGGGACCAGACATCCATAGCTCATCAATGTATTGAATAATGATGAGGGACTCACATATATGCTTCTCGTTGTGGATAAGAACAGGTATTTTCTTGTGAACCGGGTTTGATTTAAGAAGAAGCTCACTTTTCGCACCAAATGTCTCTTCTAAGAACTCATAGTCGATTGATTTTAGGTTCAAAGCAATTTGAACCCGGTTCACAAATGGGCTTGGTGAGGCTCCTATGAGCTTTACACTTGCCATGGCCAATTCTCTAGCAATGGAAAGAGTTGAATATGATTGAATTCAGATATGAATCGTTAGTGTTTTGGTATGAATTGAAAGACTGTGTGTCTATATATATACCTTGAAGATCACAAATATCCACAATAAATAAATAAAAATAATAATGCAAATATGAGTCATCCAAGTTGTCACAAAACAATGGGAAACAGTCCTGGTTTAATACCAGGAATATGACAGTAGGAGACGTCGGCTTCTTTTTGTTATTATACAAATTTGACCGTGCTCAAAAAATAAATAAATAAAATTGAGATCCTACCAAATTTTAATGTAATACATAATTACCCTCAAATCAACAACAATTTGAAAAATCATAATACCCAAATCTGTTTACTTGCCTACGTATCTATCTAAATGTCATGCTTATTTGTTCTCGAGTCCAGCTATCTATCTACATGTCTACTTGTCCACCGTCGTTGCCCGTCAATGACTTTTCCTGACTCTTCCGTCACCGACCAATTTTCCGAGCACTTTTCCTACAAGTTGATTTGTGACTGTCCACACCGATTGATAGTAGTATGTTAAAAAAATAAAAGAAAAAGAAAACAGAGATAGAAAAAGAATGAAAGTAAAAATGAAGAGAAAAAAATGTCATTTAAAATAATAATTTATCCATTCTCAGTCAATAGATTTCAATAACTACGTCTTTCTAATCCAAAAAAATTCATCATTAGACACTCATAAAAATGGAAAATACATAGAACCCCAGTGGGTGCTGGGGTCCCTTTTGATTGGTCCAAAAAAATAATTTTTTTTTTTTTCTTTCATTGCCAGCACCCCACAGGGAGGTGGGGGTGCTGGGGGTCTCCAGCAAGATCCAAAATAGATCTTTTACTAAATAACCCAATCATTATTTATACGCATAAATGCATTGAAATATCTAATGTGTGCTTAGAAGCACCCGGGTGATGCATGTATCTGCAGCCAAAGTCAACTTGATTCCTAAACGAATTTGGATTATTTGGTAGCTCTGAAGTATGGCCATATGGTGCTTTATGATAATATAATTGATGAAAAAGTTGGGATATTAATTATTTTTATTAGGTACTTAGGGAACATGAAGAGACGTAATAAATAGTAATTGATGAGAGAATATGACTACGTAGTACTCGGTCAGTACCTAATAATTTTTCCACCAGGGATGATGTTTATAATAATTTTGCAAGTCTAGATCAATTAAAGGTTCGATTCAAATAAGTTAGCTATTTTTTACTTAAATTTAAAATCTTGTCTAAGAATTGACTTTTTTAGTAATTTTTTAACTTTTTTATGAAATGAAAAAAAAATAAGTTCTATTTTTTTGGAAATGACTTTTTAATTATAGCAAAATCGCGTATTATTGAGATATTTGACTCGCTTTTTTTTTAGTAATTTTTTGACTTTTTAATTAGTTTAACTAAAAAATTAAATTTCCAAACGGAAATTTAATATAATTATACGTTATAATAGGATTATGTTAACCTGTGTCCTTAAAATTGTTTGTTTTAAAAAAGACTCAACTTGATTGATATTTATAATTCATGCAGTATCAGTTACATTTAGGCACTTTAATACTTTGTTTTTTAAATTTAAATGGTGTCTGATGTCAACCATTATTAAAACCGTGGAAGCTCGGTCAAACCCTCTATACAATGGACTAGAAATGTCTGATTATATTTAATATTTAAAAAAATATTTATACAAATAAGGATTGAAAGATAATTATTACAGAAAATTATATCACTCCTATCACTTTCATATTATAATAGTATAAAAAAATATAAATATAAATAAAAACAGTGGAATACTTTTTTGGGGAGCTCTTATTGCTTGCACTTTTTTAATCCAAAACTATGGATCAACAAGATGAATCAATGTACTAGGTAAACCAAATGAAACATAAAATAAATAAAGATACCCCCCCTAATAGGTTCCTCTTTTGATTCTTGTAAAAGATTTTTGGGCAAATTACGCTGACAATCTCTAAGATTTGGTCTAATTATATCTCACCTCCTGACATTTTAAAAATTATATTTTCACCCTTATGGTTAATAGTCTTATTTTACAAACTCTCCTGTTTATATAAAAGGCAATAATTCATAGTTGGAAAAAAAAATTACATTGAATAAAAAAAAAAAAGGTAAAACAAAGGAAAGGGGGAAAAAAAGTAAAGCAATGCAAAAAAAAAAAAAAAAAAAAAAAAAAAAAAAAAAAGAGGATAGTGCATGAATTTAATATTTTCATTCCGTTTAAATAATTACAATGATAAGAGATTAGTATAATTTCTTAAATGTTAGGAAGTGATATATATTAAATCTAAATTTCAAAAATGTAGGTGTAATTTAGTCAAGATTTTTTAAAGGTTAGGTTGCTCATTTTTCCAAATTTCAAAATTAGATTTACAATCCATCCATTTATATTTTTTTATGACTTTTGCTCTTATCTACTATATTATCCACACTTAATGGTTAAAGCCCTAGAAATCATAGTCGTCTGTTGGCATATTCATAGCCAATCACTTTTACTGCCACTAATATGTTGAGAGCATAATTAGGTGGGGGCTTAATGCTAACACGAGATCTCATCTAGGACGATATCGGCTGTGAATAAGGTAGATATCATTGAGTCGTGACTAACAAAAGTGTTAGAAGTAGGCCATTTGCAACGGATGAAATTTATTTGGAAGATATTGAATTTAGTGATTATACCAAATGAAAGAAGGTTGAAATTGTTATGAAAGATGAAAGTTCCACATCAATTTGAGAATTTCTTGTGTTAAAAATTGATGATGCAACGGTTCCAATGAATGATAGGTCGGACTGATCCACACTTTCAACGGGTCTGCTGACCTCGGTGTTTCCGAAACAAGCCTGCAAAAAGGTCCGGAGGAGGAGGGGATCCCCCTGACGGACACTCCGACGATCAAGTTAGGTTAGGAGAGATTGATTATAAATAAATAGAAGAGACAGAGGAAGAACTTAACCTTTAACGTATCTTGAAAGTTTCCTTATATCCTTTACTCATCATTTCCTCGTCCATTCCAGACTGTCTTGTTGGCTGAAAGTCTATAGTCTAGTTTCCATCGTTCATGGTGAGTCTGCTTCCTCTGGCACAAAGGGCTTGCTACATTTAATGCTGCAAGGACCTCATTAAATGGCTTATGTGTGGGCTCAATAACTTTGCAAGATCTTTGTCTATTTACGTAGCTATTTTCCTGCCTGTGTTTGCGTGCTATTGGTCCTGGTCCAGCATTACCCAGACCGTGGGCTAGGCCCTCTTAGATGCCTGTTAGTATTAGTAGTCCCCCATTCCCAAGTGCATCTTTAGTCTAACGAAGGGAATAAGAAGGTGTCGGGAGTCCCGAAGAGCCAGGGAGGGGGCTAGGGTGGGGCGGGAGGTTGGTGGAGTGGTAAGAAAAGGCCGACCGAATGCCAAGATGGCCGACCCTGAAAGTGGCCAAGAGCAAAAGATGGTGGTCGGGCTAGCCAACTGTAAAGGCGATCGAACGTGAGAGAAGATGGTCGGGCTGGTCGACCGTAAAAGTAGCCGAGCGCTGAAGATGATAGTCGAGCTGGCTGACCGTGAAGGCAGCCGAGTATAAAAGATGGCAGTCGAGCTGGCCGAGCACAAAAGATGATGGTCAGTTTGGCCGACCATGAAAGCGGCCCAGCGTGAAAGATGACAGTTGGGCTGGCAGACCGTAAAGGCGACCAAGCGCAAAGGATGATGGTCGGGCTGGCCAACTGTGAAAGATGATAGTCGAGCTAGCCAACCGTGAAGGCGGCCGAGCGCAAAAGATGATGGTCAGGCTGGCCGAGCGTGAATACAACCGAACGTGAAAGATGGCAGTCGGGCTGGCCGACCATAAAGGCTGCCGTAAGCGCATTGATGGTGCACAGGGCTCGAAGGGTAGGTAAGCACATGGTGATGTGAAGTGAATAAACAGGAGAAAGGAAAGAGAATTAGTAGGAGAATTGAGGGATCATGGTCATACACGTGGAGTAATCGAGGTCACTAGTGACAGATGTCGAATCGGCTGTAAGAGAAGAAAGGTTTGATAAGGGGACAGGCGGGGATTTTAAACTATTGTGGGATTTTCAAACTGGCAAAATTTAACCACGACCCTTGGAACACAAGCAAGCCCTAGGCATTTGTACTTGTACACTTTTCTTACCTGATTGCGAAAAATCAGTACATTCTAGATTTTAGCTCTTATATCTCGGTGGATTCACCTCTCTTTCATATTGCAAATATCCTAGCCCCCACAACCGAAGCGATATATAAAAACGTAAAGGAGATGGCACAAGACAAAGCACCTACCATGGCATCGAACACATTAGGAGAGGATGATGGGGTGGCTCTGGCAGAACAGTACAGAGCCGAGAGTCTTGGGGAAAGGGGCGTGGAATGGCCAATGCGACCTCTGCCGTCGACGATGATCTCAACAGCCCAACCGATTAGTCAAGTAGTGCCTGACGACTGGCATACAAAGGCGGACAAATCTACGCTAATAGCAAAGGATCTAGAGGAGTTACGTGGCAAATACCAAATTTCGGCCAATGTAGAGTTAAGACTGCCCACGGCGAAAAAGAGGGCATCTAACGCACGGCCGATGGAATTCGCCCTGTACAAAGAAGTGCTGCGAGGGGTCTGAGGCTGCCCCTCCCACAGCTAGTGGTCGAAGTGTTGAATCGCCTGGAGGTGACCCCAAGACAACTAATGTCGAACGCGTAGAAGATTTTATTTGCCTGCACAATCGCGTGGCCACAAGCGATCGAAGGAGAGGAAATGATGGTGAACGAATTTTTCTCCTGCTGTAAGGCTTTAGGGCAACAAGAGACTTGGGTGACCCTGCAAGCATAGCGGAAACGGGATTGGTGGCGGGACTACCCTCAGCGGTGAAGGGTTGGCGGCCAAAATGGTTTTTTGTGTCGACCAGTGGCAGAAGGGAAGTGCGCACGATTTGGAAGGTCCCCACCAAGTCGTTGGAGCCAAAGTTAGACGCTGCGACGGAGAGAAGGGTCAAACAAGTGAAGGAGTGACAGGAGAAGAAAGGGCTAAAATGGGACGACCTTGTCCAGCCCTCAGCCTATTTGCCCTGAATCTGGGGCCTCAGCCGACTGGGGAAGATCCTACCCAGAGGGGATGGAGGCAAAAAGGAAGACACGGGAGGCGCATACAAGGAGAAAAAGTTAGGTCCAGCGCCGAAGCTAGTCGCAAAGAGGTCTGTCCGACCACGACCCAAACCCTTAGGAGACAAGGACTTAGCAACATTTGTGCCTCTACGAGCGCCGGTGGATCCATTAAGGGAGACGAGTAAAAAGGAGATAGAATTGGTGGTGAAGAAGAAAAAAAAAGCGGGGGTGGTGACGGAGGGGAGTGAAGAAGGACCATTGTCGAAGAAGGCCAAAGAGGGGGCAGTGGAAGTGCCCCCAAAAGTAGAGAAATGAGAGGCTAGGATTAGGGCAAAGGTAGAAGGAGGTTTGGCCGAGCCCCCGGTCGCCCAACTAATAGGTGGAGTGGACGAGCAAAAAGGGTTTCCAAAAGGCCGACCAATCTACCAACCTACCCCGCAAGGACGTGCTCTCAAGAGAAGAGCCCCCAAGGCAGGAGTTAGGGTCATTGGGGACCGCCACTCATCATTTTTGCGTCGTGGTCAGTCGCTCAATTGGTGATGGTAGTAAGGCCAGAGCTGCTACAAACTGCATGCTAGGGGCCATTGAGGATACGACTGTACGAGGGGTGTCACAATTCATAGAAGCAGAACTCATAAGAGGGCTCTGCTCTCCGCAGATGGAAGCAGTGACCCTGGCGGCTGGATTACTGGGCAAGGGAGTGGGGGCAATGACGGAATTGGAGCCGCTTAAGGCCTAATTAGAGGAGGCACAGGCGTAGTTGCAAAGTGTGAGAGCGGAAATAGCAGGCTGGAGAAAGGCGACGAGGAGTGCCTGCGCGAAGGGCTTATTGTACGCTCAAAGAGCGAAGAAGATGGAAGTGCTGGTGGTAGTGCAGAGTTACCTAGCTGAGCGCGCCACAGTAGGCCAAACTAAGGTCGCCGTAGAACTATCAATCGCCAAGGCAGAGCTGGAAGTGACATGTCGTAAGGCGGTGTCGATGGAGTTTGAACTGGCGAGTGAACAGAAGAAGGCTGACGAAGCCCAGAAAGCTTGTACCACCGCTAAGGAGAGGTTGGAGAAGGCCCTGCTAAATAACGAAAAGCTGCGTGATCTGGTCCTAAAGGATAAGGGAGAGGCAGATGCACGAATGGTTGAATTAGAGAAGGCACTGGTTGTGCAAAAGGCTTTAGAGGAGGAGAGTGAGAAGTCAGCGGATATGGCCAGGACTTTACAAGTAGAGAGAGCGGCCTACCCAGATATGTACGTCGCAGTGGTGGAGCAGTGCAAGCAGACCCCAGAGTTCCAAATGGCCATTAATGCTGCTGTGGCCATAAGTCTGGCTAAGGGGGGGAAGGGGAAGCTGGGCCTTCGAACGTGGCGACAGAGTTGATAGAAGGGCAAACCAAAAGGGAGATAATACAAAACTTCCAAGAGTTCGACTACTACAAACATGAACTGAGCACGTATTGGGACAGAGGTTGGATAAGCTTTAAATACAAGGCGCAGAAGCTATTCCTAGACATGGACTTTAACCTAGTGAAGCCAGGAGATGGGGATATTGCCCAAACACCACTGGATGAAGGAGTAGAGGAGGAAGACTTGGCATCCAGTGAAGGGGATGGAAGAAAAGGAGATTGAAGACTTGGCCTGAGCTGGGGTGGATTGCGTTGGGCCTGTTTGGTAACGTTTACGTTTTTAGTTTATATTTACAAAAATTTTATAAACTGATTTTTGTTTATTTTTTGTTTATTTTTAGAAAAACATAAACTACAAATGCGTTTGGTTTAAACAAAATGTTTAAAAAAATTTAAAAATATAAAAAAGAGTGAGAAGTGGCAAGTAGTGGCAGGTGATGGGTGGTGACGAGTGGTGGCGGTGGAAGACGGTAGTGAAAAATGATGGTGGGTGGTGGTGGCAGAAGACGGTGGTGGAAAATGGTGGTAGGTGGTGGGTGATGGTGGCAGAAGACGGTGGTGGAAAGTGGTGGCAAGTGGCGGGTGGGTGGGTGGTGGTGGCAGAAGACGGTAGTGGAAAGTAGTGGCAAGTGGCGGGTGGTGGCGGCAGCGAAAGACGGTGGTGGAAAGCGGTGACAGGTGTGTGGATGGTGGTGGCAGGTGGGTAATGGATAGCGGGTAGTGATGGGTGGTGGCGGGTGGATGGTGGTAGTAGTGGTGACGATAGTGGGTGGTGGCGAGTGGGTGGTGGTGGTGGTGGTGGGTGGTGGTGGTGGATGGCTGGTGGCTGTGATGACGGGTGGTAGATGGTTGTGCCAGGTGGGTTGTGGCGGCGGGTAGGTGGCAGGTGGTGGTGGTGGCGGCGGGCGGATGGATGGTAGTGGCGGGTGGTGGGTGGTGGCAAGTAGGTGGCAGGTGGCAGGTGAGTGGTGGTGGTGGTGGTAGCGAGTGAGTGGCGGGTGGGTGGCAGGTGGCTGGTGGCTGGTGGTGACGGGTGGTAGATGATGGTGGCAGGTGGGTGGTGAGTGGTGGTGGCAGGTAAGTGGCGGGTGGTGGTAGGGGGCGGATGGATGGTAGGTGCAGTGGTAGGTGGTGGCGGGTGGGTGGCAGGTGGGTGGTGGTGATGGTGGTGGTGGTGGCGGGAGGTGGGTGGTGGTGGCAAGTGGGTGGCAGGTGGGTTGTGGTGGTGGGTGGCAAGTGGGTGATGAGTAGTGGTGGCAAGTGGTAGTGGGGGGTGGGTGGTGGTGGTGGTGGAAGACGATGGAGGAAAATGGTAGCGGGTGGTGGCTAGTGTTGGGTGGTAAAAAAAATAAAAAAACTCAAAACTCAAAATAGAAACACATTTTTTGAGTTTACATTTTTTGGCCAAATTTATAAACTGAGACCACTGATTTATAAATTAAAAATTTACCAAACAAGTTTTTATTTGAGTTTTTTAAATTTTTGTAAATATAAACTGAAAACGTAAGTGTTACCAAATGGCACTGTTATGTTGTTGTTTTGTTTTTGTTGTTGTTGTTGTTTTTTTTTTTTTTTTTTTTTTTTGGGTCTTTATATAAAGGTTTAGGTTATGTTGATAAAAAGTTGTATAGTATTAATGAAATGATAAAACTTGGCTTTTGTTATAAATTATCGCTTTGTTGGTTTTGCCTTTTAATTTGCCAGTCACGAATTATCTTTGATGTTGAGTTGAATGCAGGTTTTTGAGTTGAATGTCGCACGTATAAATGTGGCTAAGCTTGAGACTTAGTCTTGGTCGAGCGCTTCAGGCTTAGTCTGGCTGAGGCTTATCACACTCAGTCTGGCTGAGCTCTTCAAGCTCAGGCTGGCTGAGGCTTATGGTGTTCGGTCTGTCTAAGGCTTATGTATCTTAGTCTAGCTGAGCTCTTCTGGCTCAGTCTAGCTGAGGCTTATTTAACTCAGTCTGGCTGAGGCTTATGGTGCTTGGTTTGTCTAAGACTTATGGTGCTCATTCTAGCTGAGGCTTATGTAACTCAATCTGACTGAGCTCTTCAGGCTCAGTCTAGTTGAGGCTTATATAACTCAGTCTGGTTGAGGCTTATGGTGCTCAGTTTGGCTGAGGCTTATTCTTCAGGAAGAGGGATACAACACCAAAAATGCGGATGAAAATGTTTTTCATTAAAGCATAGTCCTACAAATCATAGATTTACACATCATATGGAAAAAAATGAACAAGTGTTCTGAATAGCAAAGTGGATCATACAACAGGCTGAACCATACAAAAAGCAACATAAGCCATTTTATTGAAAATAGCACTTTAAGTGCTCTGTATTCCATGGATGATGGAGGTCTCTGCCCGTCATGTCCTGGAGACAGTAAGTACCCAGACGGGTTCTGGCTGTGACGATGTAAGGTCCTTCCCACTTAGCTGCTAGCTTGCCCTTGGTTAGGTTTTTGGCGGCAAGAGTGGCTTCACGTAAGACTAGGTTGCCTACTGTGAATTCTCGGGATCTGACTCTATGATTATAATGTGTTCTCATTCTCTGTTGATATGATGCCAGTCTGACAGCAGCTGACTCTCAGAGCTCTTCGATTAGGTCCAGGTTAGCCCGTCACAGCTCTTCGTTTAGTTCTGGGTTTGGATGTGGCACCCAGGGGGTTGGCAGACTGATTTCCACTAGGCTGACCGCCTCGGCGCCGTATGTTAGGCGAAAAGGGGTCTCTCCTGTAGGGGTGCAAGCTGTCGTTCAATAGGCCCAAAGTACGTTTAGTAATTCCTCAGCCTAGAGTCCTTTGGAAGCTTCCAATTTAGTCTTGATGATCTTCAAAAGGGGGTGATTGGTGACTTCGACTTGCCCATTAGCTTGGAGATGGCCTGGAGAGGAAAAACATGGTCTAATACAGAGCTCTTCGCAGAATTTTCCAAATTTAATGGAGAGGAAAAACATGGTCTGATACAGAGCCCTTCGCAGAATTTTCCAAATTTGGCGTTGTCGAATTGTTTTCCATTATCTAAGATGATGGCCTGGGGAATTCTAAATCATCACACTTTTGATTGCCAAATGAACTTGGTGGTGTTTCGTTCAGTGATTGCAGCAAGAGGTTCTGCTTCCACCCATTTGGTGAAGTAATTAATGGCAACCACAGCGACTTAGCCCCTACTAGTGGTAAAGGACTGGTTAAGTTGATGCCCCCACTTGGCAAAGGTGTAGGGACTGCTGAGTGTGATCAATTCCGCTGGCGGTGCATAAGGGATGTTGGCAAAGCGCTGGCATTTATCACGCCTGAATGGTTGCCACAAATGCCCTCGTGTATTTCTCTCATCACATAGTTCGCTTGAGCAGGACTGAGACACCTGTGGTATGGACGTGAGAATCCCCATTTGTACAGCAGGCTACCGATGATGACATAATGAGATGACTGAGCCCTGACTTTATTGACCTCTTGTTTAGCGTCTAGTAGCACCCCATGTTCTAAGAACGGGATGATGTCTTAGGCCCATAGGATAGGCTCATTCTGGAGGAAGTGGACCTCTTGTGGATCTGGCGAAACGGCTGGAGTGGTAAAGTATTCAACTCGAACGTCATGATTGAGATCCGACCGGTCGGCCGAAGCTAATTGAGCCACTTTATCCGCCTAAGAATTGTCTGGCCTGGAGATGTGCTGGATCTGAAAACTACTAAAAAGGCGAGTGAGGGGAAGAGCGATGTCCCTGTATGCTCGCATTGTTTTTTTCTTCGCGTCAAACTCCCCAATTATCTATCCGACAACCAATTGGGAATCACGGAATATGTGGATGTGGTCTACCCCAATGTCCTTGGCTAGTCGGAGACCCGCTATGAGGGCCTCATACTCAGCCCCGTTATTACTAGTGTTGAATAGAAAACGGAGGACACACTTAAAGTATTCGCCCTCTGGGGTAGTGAGAATTAAACCGGCTCTGCTACCCTCTTTGCGGGATAATTCGTCAACGTTAAGGGTCCAAGAATGGGGATCGGTTGTCTCAGGAATGGCTTATGGTTGTGGAGGGGGTATGTGCGGGGTAAGGTTGGTGAATTCCAAGATGAAGTCGACAACGGCTTGGCCTTTGATGGCTGTCCGAGGTCGGTAAGAGATCTCGTATTGACTGCCTGATGACTCTGGTTGTTGCATAATTTTCCTTAAAGGTTGATCAGTGAGGACCACAATTGAGTATGCCTAGAAATAGGATCGGAGGCATCTAGAGGCAATGACCAAAGCCAGAGTCATCTTCTCTAATAAAGGGTAGTTCTATTCTGCCCCCCAGAGTGTGCGGCTGATGTAGTAAACTGGGCGCTGGACTGAGTCGTCTTCTCTGATAAGGGTAGCACTGACTGTCGTGGTGGAGACAGCTAAGTAAAGGAAAAGTGTCTCTCCTAGCAAAGCTTAAAAAATGAGAGGGGGATTGGCCAAGCACTGTTTTAGTTGTTGGAAGGCCTCCTCAGACTCGGTTTTCCATTCGAAGGCCTTTCGGAGAACTTTGAAGAATGGAAGGTATTTGTTAGTTGCTCGAGAAATGAAACGATTGAGGGCGACAACTCTGCCTGTGAGCCGTTGGACCTCCTTCACCATTCTGGGAGACTGCATCTTTATTAGTGCCTTGATCTTTTCTAGGTTGGCCTCAATACCTCGGTAACTGACCATGAACCCCAAAAATTTACCAAATCCAACACCGAAGGCACACTTTTCTGGATTCAGCTTCATCTGGTACTTGCACAAGGTCTAGAAAGTCTCCCACAGGTCCGCTAGGTGATCGGAGGAGAGTTTGCTCTTAACGAGCATGTTATCAACATAAACCACCATATTCCGACCTATTTGGTTTTTGAAAACGACATTAACCAGGCGTTGGTAAGTGGCCCCTGCATTGTTCAAACCGAATGGCATCACGCGTAGTGATAAGTCCCCCTCTCAGTAATGAAAGAGGTGTGCTCCTGGTCAACTGCATGTATTAAGATCTAATTATAGCCGGAGAAAACATCCATGAAACTAAGCATCTAATGTCCCGCAGTCGCATCGACCAACAGATCTATTCTAGGAAGTGCGTAGCTATCTTTGGGGCAAGCTCGATTAAGGCCAAAGTGGTCAACGCACAGTTGCCATTTGCCATTATTTTTGCAGACCAAGACTACGTTAGACAACCATCTGGGATAGTCCACGTTTCTGATGAATTGTGTCTTCAACAGCTTGTCCACCTCAATGGCGATGAGGTTGTTGCGCTCTAGATGAAAAATACATTGCTTTTGGTGGAACAGTCGAAACTAGGGCTCAATACTGAGGTGATGCCTGGCATGTCCAAATGAGTCCAAGCAAAGACATCATTGTGCTCGGCTAAGAGAGCCATGAGGCCGGCCTTGGCCTGAGGTGTAACGCCCTGAAAATTTATAACATTATATAAATACATCAACCAACATTCATTATAACAAAATGTATGATTCTTCTACCTTTACATCATAGATCATTAAAGTTTGTACAAAATAGTCCTACATGCGAATTATACATTCAATGATATCAAATACAAGAATCTATAGCATGTAGAACATCAAATTCAAAACTAAATAAAATGCCCTCAAGGGCTTACAAATTCCAAGGCTTAAGCCCAGTTACACAAAAATAGTCTCTCGGATCCTAACAATTATAGCCCTTGGCTAACAAAAAGATACCACAACACAAAAATAAGAGCCCTATGCCCCCAACACATACGTCCACGCCCTAACTTGGCAGGATCACCACATCTTTTCCTGCACCAAAATCCCATAAGGGTGAGCATAAAACCTAGTAGAAAATTATTAACAAAGTATATATATTTTATACAAGCTTCACAAATGAAATGCACATGTTATGTTATACTATTTAAAAGAAAATGACATTTTTCATCCCTTTGAAAATCATAATGCTCAATAGTAACTTAAAATCTCAACAACTTAGAAATTTTCAATTTAGTTAAAGGGGCGGTAAATATGACTCAAGTAATCTCTAGGTTGATGTCCGCAAGTAGGCATAACTAGTACTACCAAAATCCCACTTTACCGGTTGCTAACTAGAAGGGAAGTGGTACCTCCTGCGCGCGTGTTTTCAGTCTTTCACCCTGTACACTCAGGCTAACTTAATCAAGTTCATCTACACCCTCTATCCAGACTTACCAATGTATTTACCCCAAAACAATTCCATGAGAAGTTTATTTATAAACCTTCTTTTCTCAATGTAAAAGTTTCCAGCTCTATTCAAAATATGTAATAGCTAATTGAATGGATATGCAATGCAACGATTATCAATATCAATAATTTCAAAATAATCAAAGTTTCATTTCTCCTTTCAATACTATCTCAGAAGATAACCACATTTTCATTTAAATCCATCAATAAATAACCACATTTCCATATCTCATGCAATCCCAATAACTTGGTCATTTCAAGACTATAGCAACATTTGAACGATAATTTCCAATATCAACAATTCTCATATTTTATGAAACTCATCATTTATAACTATAAATAAAAATTATTCCCATCCTTTACTCATTTTGATACACAAACTAATACATTAACAATGTCAACCATGTGTTCTCAACACCTTTTTAAAAACCCCCAATTTCTAGGTTTTTCTCACCACAACAACACACACACCCAAACATTTGAGAGAAACTCTCTAAAATATTATCTTTCCTCAATCAATGTAGTTCAAACCCTTAAAAGATTATTTACAAAAGGCAAGGGGCAAACCCACTTTTAAAATCATCCACATTCTTGAGCCAACAATCAAATTTCAAAGCTATCAAATGAGGATTTCGAAAATCATCTAAATTTTTTAAAAATATATATGACTCAAAGAAAATTCCTACCTCAAGTTTTAAAGAAGAAATGAGATAAAACCCCCAAAATCAACGGTGTCGAAGCTCGATCTTCACCACACACAACGTAGCCCTCGAGAAGTTATCCAACTTTAATGAAGAAACTATGGGCAAAGCTCTAATGGATTTAAAGAGATCAAGGATTTGATCTTGTTTAGTATAGGAAATGTAGAGAAAGGGGAGAGAAAAGAGTTTTTAGAAAGAGAGAGAGACACAACAAATGTGAGATACACTCAGTCCAGAGAGAAGAAAAAACAAAAATTTTTGGACTCACCTACCACCGCACGTGCGGCACCCATGCCCGCACATGCGGAGCGTGCCTTCCGTACGTGTGGCCCTTCCTCTCCCGCACCTGCTGCTTCTCATGCATTTATTTCAATATGCACCCAGGTCAAACCCTTGTTTTCCGCACGTGTGGCCTCATCTCCCACACGTGCGGCCCAAGCCCCCGCACGTGCAGCTCTGGTTTTCTAGCCCGGAAAGTTCTTAGCTCCACTCCTAACATTCAAACCTGATCTCGCACCCTCCGGAACAAGTGAAGTATTCGGGATCGAATTAAATACGAATGAAAATTTTGACAAAGAGTTTTCAACAACAATATACCCAACATAACTTAAAGAGGGACAAGGCGAATTATGTAGGTAAGTGGCCCCTGCATTGTTCAAACCGAATGCATCACGCGGTAGTGATAAGTCTCCCTGTCAGTAATGAAAGAGTGTGCTCCTAGTCAGCTACATGCATTAAGATTTGATTATAGCCGGAGAAAGCATCCATGACGCTAAGCGTCTGATGTCCCGCAGTCGTGTTAACCAATAGATCTATTCTAAAAAGTGTAGCTATCTTTGGGGCAGGCTCGATTGAGGTCAGAGTAGTTGATGCACAGTCGCCATTTGTAATTATTTTTGCGGATCAAGACTACGTTAGACAACCATCTGGGATAGTCCACATTTCTGATGAACTGTGCCTTCAACAGCTTGTCCACCTTAGTGACGATGAAGTTGTTGCTCTCTGGATGAAAAATGCGTTGCTTTTGGTAGAACGGTCAGAACTGGGGCTCAATACTGAGGCGATGAGTGATAAAAGCAGAGTCGATGCCTGGCATGTCCAAATGAGTCCAAGCAAAGACATTGTTGTGCTCAGCGAAGAGAACCATGAGGCCGGCCTTGGCCTAAGGAGACAGCTGGCTACCAATTTTAGCCGTCTTCGTTGGATCGTCAGAGTTGATGGACGATTCTATTAAATCTTCCACTATTTCCCCTCTGATTAATTCCTCTTCATCCCTAACGTCAAGACCTTCTATGATCATAGCTTCTTTCATTTTTAGTTCTTTTAACGAAGGGACTTAGCATTCTCTACCCACGGTCTGCTGGCCCCTTACGGTGTCGACTCCATGATCGGTCAAAAATTTGATTGCCATGTGGTAAGTGGACATCACGGGTTAGAAAGCATTGAGTGTTGTGCGTCCAAGGATGACGTTGTAGGCGGAGGGGCAGTCAACAACCAGAAAGGTAAAAATCTTCATATTTTGCCTTGGGTACTCATCGATAGTGATTGGTAGGTCGATGGACCCTATAGAAATTACCCAGTCCCCAGTGAAGCCAACTAAAGGCGTTTGCAGAGGCAATAACTTTTCTTCACCAATCTGGAGCTGCTTGAAAGCATTAAGAAAAATCATGTCTGAGAAGCTGCCATTGTCGACGAGCACACGTCAAACTTTGTAGTTGGAAAGGAAAGAGGAGATGACAAGTGGGTTGTCATGGGGGTATCGGATGCTTTCACAATCTGTATTTGTGAAAGTAATCAGTTCCGACCATTGCTTGAGTTGTTTGGGAGGTCAGTCGACCAACGTTACTTCCTTGTCTGACCCCTACCTGATTCATTGGAGCTCGACCCGCTATGCCGACAGCGACAGTCCGCCGCACACGAGGCCACCTGCAATGACCCTGATTTCACCAATAGGGGGAGCGGGGGCTCCTAGAGCTCGAGGTTGGTGTTGGGCCCTGTTACCCTTCTGTCGGGGCTGGTCAGCTGATCTTGGTGGGGTGTATCTGTTGTTTCACTTTAGGGGGTCAGTTCTGGTCCTTTGGTGAGGTCGGGGCGCAGTGAACTGAGTTAAGCGTCCCTGACAGACCAGGTGCTTGACCTGATCCTTAAGGTTGACGCATTCATCCGTGTTATGGTCATGGTCGCAGTGGAAACGACAGTATTTTGACTGATCCCGTCGATTGGAAGGAAACTTGGAAGATTGGGTCCATTTCAAGTTATAATCCTGCTGGATTTGGTTTAGGGCATGCTCCATAGGCATGTTAAGAGGGGTGTGCCACTCGAAGCGGCTGGGCAGTCGAGCAACAACTGCTCGATTGGAGCGTGAAGGTCAGTCAAGATAAATGTATTGGGGATGTCTAGGTTTTGACTATATTCTCTTGTCTTTGGGTTGTGAGGGTTTAGGTGTAGAGTCTTGGTAGGCTGCCAAAGAGTCTTCGACGTTCATGTATTTCTGGGCTTTGGTAAGGAGGGTGGCCATAGTCATCGGAGGGTTTTTTGAGAGAGAGAAGAGGAAATCAAATGGGCGCACACCGGCCATGAAGGCTGTTAAGATGACCTTATCATCATTCTCCTCAACCTCGAGGGCTTCTGAATTAAAGCGAGTGATAAAACTGCGCAACGATTCCCCGTCAATATGCCAAATATTCAACAGCTGGGTCGCCAGTCATCGCTAACGCTGAGCACAAATGAAATGGCTCAGGAATGAGTCACTTAGCTACTGGAAAGTTGTGACAGAGTCCGGCGGTAATTGACTGAACCATAGTCGTGCCGACCCCTTGAGCGTTACGGGAAAAACATGACACATGATTTCGTTACGGAAAACATGGAGGATCATGAAAGTCTTGTAAGCTTCTAGATGGTCAACCGGATCGGCCGTGCCGTCGAAGGTGTCGATCGGCAGCATCTTGAACTTGGAAGGCCGAGGTTTGTCCCTAATGGATGCGGCGAAGGGGGAGTTGGCTGTTGTGGAAGGTTTGTTCTGCATGACCCCCTGAAGTTGGAGCTTCATGGCTCGTAGTTCCACGTCCCAAATGTGAACATTGCCACCGCCGGAGAGAAATGGGGGTTGAACACTGCTAGCCTCACCTTCGGGAACGGAAGTGTGGTGTGATGGATGCGAACCCTGAGGTGGGGGGAGCAGTTCCTGAGACGGGGGCCGTAGACCCTCAGAATTTGGCAGATGAGCTTGTGGGATGAAATGTGGAGGAAAAGGTCCTCGAGGAGCATGTGGTTGGAGTGGATGACTTGGGGTTTGTTCCTGATTTGGAGGGATGTCTGGTGGTGGTGGAGGAGGAATAGAGAGATCCCGTTGGAGCAAGACATTGATCAAGGCCTGGTTTTGCTCGGTTAAATGGTTGATACTATTGGTGAGTTCCATGAAATATGGAGGTGGCTTATTTGGATTAGAGGACTCAACTTCAAGGTTACCAGTATTGTGTTAGAAAACCATGGACTTGGTCTTGACTATCCACCCAAACGTAAGAGGTGGGTGATAATGGGGTTCCTTCCGGTGACAATGAGCACAACTGTCTTTGCGGAATAGGGTTCCCACAGACGGCACCAACTGATGATGCAACGGTGATCCACGCTTCCAACGGGTCTGTTGACGACAGTGTTTCCCAGACAAGCCTGCAAAAAGGTCCGGAGGAGGAGGGGATCCCCTGACGGACATTCCAACGACCAAGTTAGGTTAGGGGAGATTGATTATAGATAGATAGAAGAGACGGAGGAAGAACTTAACCTTTAATGTATCTTGAAAGCTTCCTTATATCCTTTGCTTATCATTTCCTTATCTATTCCAGACTGTCTTGTTGGCCGAAAGTTTATAGTCTAGTTTACATCGTTCATGGTGAGTCTACCCCCTCCAGCGCGAAGAGCTTACTGCATTTAATGCGGCGAGGACCTCATTAAATAACTGATGTATGGGCACAATAACTTTACAAGATCTTTGTCTGCTTACGTAGCTATTTTCCTGCCTGTGTTTGCGTGCTGTTGGTCCTGGTCCAGCGTTACCCAAACCGTGGGCTAGGCCTTCTTGGATTCCCATTAGTATCAAAAACAACGAATTTTATATATCCTTCTTGGATAGGGAAATTCCATGGTTTTAGAATAGAAATTTTTTTTAATTTTACCATTTAGGAGTTCTCAATTTGACATTTTTTTGGTCCTAAATTTATAAATAGGTACTTAATCTTCACAATTCTCAATTGGCTTTCAAATTTATAATTTTTAGCCCTCAATTGAAAATTTCACTATAAATAATGAAATTTCTCATAGACAATTAAATTTTACTGTGTTGTGGTAATGAAATCTCACTATTTTAATAACATATCTTGGCAAAGGAAATCTTAAAATACTAATTTTATCAAAAAACTATATCCATTAAAAGCTAATGAATTTTTAAATTTCAAAACAATTTTAAAATTGAAAGGAAAAAAATGTTAAATGTGTTTCAATTTAATGCATTAATACGGAAAATTTTTGTTGGAAATTAATCTTCAAAATATCAAATAACTAAAGTTCAGTTATTTTGATTTTGTCCTTATATTAACATAATCTTATAACGGAGCTCTCCAACCAAATCTCCCAATATAAAACTACAAAATAATTATTAATATCTGTATATATAAGAAGCGTTTACCTGCTTGGGACTCATATTTCTTTTTTTCGATTTTGCCCTTTGGATTGGAATTATGTGTAATCCTTGGTGCCTCAAATTCACCTTGCCTTGAATGACTCGAATTTATGTTCACCGGTAGTCTGGAAAAAAGGCTGACAGCCGCGGTTGTCTCCTCGTCGACTACGGCTGTCGGCCTTTTTGCCAGACAATCAATAAACAGAAATTCAAGTCATTCGAGCCAAGGTGAATTCAAAGTACGTAACATTGCTCTGAAATTATTTACTATTAGAGACTTGCATTTTAGTTTTTCCATTTTATCTTTTTTATTTTTTTTTTATTTACCAATATTGGTGGTACTAATTTGGATGAAGGTTTTTGCAGGCTTGTATTTTTTTTCTTTCCATTTTACCCTTTGGTTTGGAATTATTTACTAGGGAAATTAAACTAACGGTCCCTATAGTTTGGGGATTGTGTCACTTTGGTTCCTAACTTTTTAATTGTAACATATTTAACCCTGAATTTTGAATCTTGTTCCAAATAAGGACAATTGAAGATACCATTGCTTAATTTTAAGGGCAAAGTCGTTAATTTGATAAAATATAAACCAATTTTATAAAAATAAATGTCAAAAAATATTTTCAAATTTTTAAAAATTATTTCTACCTGCCAAAGATAAAATTATATAAAATTGATAAATTTTTTACACATTTATTTATTTATTTATTTTTACTAAATTAATTTTTATTATATATTTGGATGACAATTATGTAATGGGTGGTTGTTTTTATTTTCATTAAATTGTTTCTATTTTTCCAAAAGTCAAATATGGTGACAACAAAAAATTCAAAACTAAAAACATTTTATATATTAAATATATTAATTACACATTAAAAGCCTAACAACCACCAATTATATGATCATTATCCAAACACATGATAAAAATTAATTTAGTAAAATAAATAAATAAATAAATAAATGATTTATGAATTTTACATAATTTTATCTTTGGTGGGGTAGAAATAATTTTTAAAAATTTAAAAATATTTTTTTGACATTTATTTTTGTCAAATTAGTTTATATTTTATCAAATTGACGACTTTGCCATTGAAATTGAGCAGTGATATATTCAATTATCCTTATTTGGAATAAAATTCAAAATTTAGGGTCAAAACCGTCACAATTAAAAAGTCAAAGACTAAAGTGACACGAGCTCTAAACTATAGGAACTATTAATGTAATTTGTCCATAAATGCTTGTATCTCAGTTTTCCCATTTTGCTCTTTTATTTTGTATTATTTTCCAATATTGGTAGTACTAATTTGGATGAAAAAAAATTCGTAATTATGCAAAAAAATCTTTTTCAGTTATAAAATATAAATATTTTGATTTTGGACAAATTACAAATACACCCCTGAGGTTTTCTTTCCTATTTTGTCATTTCATTTTGTATAATTTATTAATGGTAGCCTATAATTTGACTTTCTTATTTTATCCTCTTCTTTGGTAATATTTACCAATATTGATGGTACTAATTTGAGAGAAGGGTATTCGTAATAATGCAAAGATTCTTGCTCACATAAATATATATTGGTTTTGGGTAAATTATAAATAGACTCCTAAGGTTTGTTCAAAATATAAAATATCCCTACAATAATAGAAATTACAATTATTCCTCATTAGATTTTTTTATTTAACAGAATAAATAGAAAAAAGAAATTAAAAATAATTTGAAAAAAATACGAAATTTTTTATTAAAACAAACGAAAATTCATCTAAAAACAATTTTTGGAAAATCAAACCAAACAAAATAATTTGTTATAAGATTTGAATTTTGGAAATGTAAATTTCTAACAAGAATCGCCCGTGTCTGGCAGGGGTCTAAAAATATTTTTTTGCAAATGAAACTAAATCAAAGTTTAACAGTGATACCATATGATCATTGGCGTGTGTAGACATTCCATTTTTGACCACTCGCAAGACTTGGACGCTTTATCCTGCACACTCGATGTAACGACACCAAAATGCGTATAAGAAATCATCTTTATTTAATTATGAAATGATGTGTTTTAATTTAATTATATCTATTGGAATTAATGCTTTATCTGTTGAGTTACGGACTTAAAATTGAAATTACTGACCTTTATGGGTTCATGAATCAAAATTGAGTACTTGGGTATGTTAATGGAAATTTTTAGAACTATTTGGGAAAATGAATTGGAAATCTAATTTGTCTGATTTGTTAATACACATTTGAGTGGTTAACTTTATACTGCAAATTGAAGGCCTTAGAGGCTTTAGAAACCAGAACAGGGACATATTTATGATCAGCACAATTTTTAGAGTCATCTGGGAAGTTTAATTGAAATTTAATTTTGTGCGATTCATAAGAGCGTGTTTGGCCCTCCTTATTTGTGATAAAGCTTATCTAATTAAATATATAGGTGTGTATGAGTTATATAAGTGGTGAACTCATCTTTTTGGAGTCAAAAACACCAAAATATCTAAAGAGAGAGAGAGAGGAAACCATGAAAAGGAGAGAGGGAAGAGAGACAACTTTTCCAACATCCATGGAGGCTTTGAAGATGATTGAAGAGAATTGAAGGAAAAGAAAGAAGATCACCCATGGGACTTGGAGGAATTGAAGAGAGCTAAGAAATAGACAAGGATTGAGTTAGGTATGATAATCTATCTTGAAATCTTGTGTTTAAAGTATCAATTTGGCAAAATCATAAAGATCTTGGAAGATTTAAACCCATTTGGGGTTAAGGTTTATCTATGTATTTACTTGAGCTAATTTGAGGAATTAGAAATTGAGTTTTCTAATTTTGTTTATGAGTGGAGCTCAAGCTCATGGATATCATGAAATAAACTTTAGATTATGCAAGAATCATGTGAATTTGTGGGT
This sequence comes from Camellia sinensis, assembly GCF_055761805.1. NCBI lineage: Eukaryota > Viridiplantae > Streptophyta > Magnoliopsida > Ericales > Theaceae > Camellia > Camellia sinensis. The sequence goes on from NC_138965.1 coordinate 196,665,958, forward strand.
TGTGGGTTGTATTTTTAAGAACCTTGAAGATCATGAAAGATTAAGCATTAATTTTGAACTTTGAGACAAAGATTGAATTGTTTGAAATGAAATTACACTTGGTTGATGTTAGTTTATTATGTTATAGGGCAATTTTACATGTTTTTGAGTGATTTATGTTAAGAACCAAGCTTAAAAATGGAAAAACCAAGTGTTGGAGCAAAAAGAGCCATTTTCAGACTGCACACTGCCCAGAGCCGCACGCGCGGCTCTGTTTCCCGCATGTGTGGGAGACAGCTTTGTCCAGCCAACTTTGAATAAGCGTATCTTTTTCCTCGGGACTCCGTTTTGAATGATTCTTGAGCCTAAAATCAAGCCCTGGAAGTCTAGTTTCCAATGGAAGTAGTCTCACTCCCAAATTCTAAATACAGAAATAGTTATGCCCAAATTAGTGACGACTGTTCACTTTCTGTCAACCAATTTTATACCATTTCTTCACCTAAACCATTTGCCATTGATTTCTCCTGTTTTCTGAGACATGGAGTATAACTTATTAAGGAAAAATGAGCTTGGTACCACCATGGCTAATTGATTGAATGATCAAAGAGAATAAGTAAAGGATCGAGTATAATCTCATATTATGTGTTGTGCACTGTACTTGTAGGTCAAGACAAGGACATCGTTCCACCGCTATCAGAGACCTACCACTGTGAGTAATAGTACTGTAGTTGTACATTTACCTACCGTTAGTAATTCTTATTAATAACGCTCTGTTCTTCGCAAATTAATTACGTTAACTGTTATGAATGATTGGGAACTGTAGATTGCCTCTGTTTCTGCATGAATTAATACTGTACAAATTCTCGACAGGATGCAATTGTGAACATAATCCCCACCTACTAAGAACATGATGTTTTGAATATCATATAATGAATCATCGAAATGGCTAATTGGATAGAATTATGGTTTGCTTTATATGTTAATAGTTATTACTAATGATTTGTTATATGTAAGACAACTATGTCAACTTGTGATAAACCATGGGGAAATTTATGTGCACCATTGTGAACGGTATTCCTATGAGTCTGGGATTATTCTGTTCTGTTTATCCGTTTCGCTTATGCTATGACATGATATAATTGATTTCTGGTATGGAACAAAGTGCTGTACGGAACTAAGTGCTGCAATGCGAGCCACCTCTAGAATCCGTACGAGCCACCTCTTGAGTCCATACATATGTGAACTGAGGCCTATGGCCGTTCTGTGAAAGTTATGAGGCCTATGGCCGTTTTGAGAAAGTTATGAGGCTTATGGCCATTTTGTGACATATGTGAGGCCTATGGCCAATCTGTGACATCTGGGCCTATGGCCATTCTGTATGATCTGTTGTATGAAACAAAGTGTTGCACGGAACTAAATGCTGGAATGCGAGTCACCTCTAGAATCCGTGCGAGCCACCTCTTGAGTTCATACATGCATGAAGAGGGCTTAATGCCGATCTGTTTAAGGGCTGATTGCTATTCTGTTTAAGGGCTTAATGCCACTCTGTTCAAGGGCTTAAAGCCATTCTGTTTAAAGACTGGGGCCAAGGCCGTTCTGAAAATGTTTACAAGACAAGAGTAATTATATGACCTTTGCACTTATATACATTATAAATATTACAACTCAAGTTTAATCATTAAATTGTTTGAGTGCTATTATTCACTGAGCATTGCTCATTCTGTTTTATGTATTTTTCTGTAGGTGAGTCATCGGGGATTAACACTAGAGTTGTACCAAGGTTCGCCTGTCTGCCAAGACACCTGGGGTATGTCTCCACGTGGAGGCCGTAATTTATTATTGGGAGTCATATAAATTAGTAAGTCTTATGTGAGTGTGTGTGAGATCATATAAATTCTGTGGTTGTATATGTATATTTGGAATGTATTTAAATGCTTAAATCCAATTAAACCATCATGTATGCACAAGCTCAATGGACGTTGTCTTTTATTGATATTGCTTCCGCCTAAGGCCCCATAAATGGTTAAATATTATTTTAAAATTTTGTTTTGAGGCCTATGTACAGGCCGGTCATGGACCAAACTTTTAGGGGCGGGTTTGGGTCGTGACACTCGATGATGAAAGTTGCGTTGAGTGTGGTTCGAATTCTCAACGAAGGATTTAAGTTCAAGCTTCGAAACGAGACTAGACCTTTCATATTTACACTATCTATACCCCAGAATTCCATTTTGTTTGAACCATGTGCTGACCTGCACTGAGCTTGAAACAAAGGAACGAGGGAGCACATTGGGAGCCAGCCGTGCCCCATTGGGAGCCGGCCGTGGCCATTTGGGGCCGGTCGAGTCTCTATGGTAAGAAACACTGTTCTAGGTGGGAATAGTGAACTGTCTTTTTTTGAAGATATTTTCGACCTATTTTGCTCAAATTTTATAAATACGAGCTGATCCCACTGTGTTGAGGGTTAGAAAAATTTCAAAGAAACGAAAACACCATTGTGAGCTCCTTCTTCTTGTGCAAGCTAGCTTTGAAATATTTTATCATCCTTACGCCATATACAACTTTAGAGCCTTGGTTGAGACTTGTGAATCACAATTCACACTTGAGAGGGCCTTTGGATTTGAGTTTGGTTTACAACAAGAGTTTGTTCTCTTCAAGAGGCAGAAGCTTACCACCTTTATCCTTACTTTCATTTTTGTCTCTTTCTATCTATTTCTAGTGTTTTTGTATTGTTTTGGATCCATTCCAAGTGTTGGAACTTAGGGTTGAATAGCTACCAAAGGTAAAGAGGGCTAACACCCTTTCTTGTGCCTTAACTCATAGCACATACCTCTTGTTCTTGCTCTCTTTTCTTTGGCTTTCAAACTGATTTTCAAAGTTTAAAATGGCTGAAAAACATGGTTTAGAAGTCTCAAAAAGTGGAGAGATTAGCCACCTCTCCTTGCTCATATTTACTAGCTTTGTGTCTCTTTATTCTTCCTCTTTTTTTTGTGCACTTTTAGCCACTGTTTTTCACATGTTAGAGGTTTTTTAGGGCTGTCCTAATTTATTTAATTAGTTTATGCTTTGAATATCTACCTTGTTGTGTTGTACGTTCTCGTGGCTTCGGTTGTTTAGGCCCTTAGACACCGAGTCATTTGAGTTAACGGCTTTGCTTTACTTAGTTTTTATATCAAGAGTTTTATCCTAATAATCAAGTTCACGTGATCATTTCTACGCTCTTTCTCATTTCTTCTTTTCTTTCGTTTGAGAGTTATTTCAAAAGATTGATTGTTATTCAAGGCATGAGAAAAAGACCTATGCTCAATGGCTTAATCTCTACGGAGGTTCATCGTCATGGCGTAGTCGCCCTTTTATGTTATGCATCACTTCTCGTTTGACATTTCTTCTCATTTAGTAGACTTAAACATCACTTTGGACAAATTGATTAAAGAATGGAAAAGATTAATAAAATTGGCTTAAAATGAATAAAATCGACATAAAGAAAATGTTTAGATGGTTGGATTTGGCCAGACGTTATGCCAAGTCCATCGCTCTGAGAATTGTCACTTATCAATCCATGATACATTGATGAAACTTAAAGCGTGTCTACTTCCCTCTTTGAGCCTTCATGATAAGAGGGAGGAGTGGTCGTCTTCATTGCATTTATTAACTTTTTTGTCCAAACGTGCCTAAAATAATCAAGCAATCAACTTGCTATCGTTGATGGTTTCGGACTCGAATTTGTTCTTCTCTTGAGTTCCCCATGACAAAAAAAAGCAAAAGGGACAAACAGTGCCTAGAAAGGCTCTGTCTTCATTGTTTTCACCTCAGAGTACAAAAACATTTTTGGCATGAAATCAGAGCACAGCCGGCTGTTTATGGACCTGGCCAAATCTCATTTGGGGTCGGTCGGCCCCCAATGTTTGGTAAACAGCGCATTCTTGCAGAAACAGAAAGCAGTGACTGAAGGTGAAACAGAGCAAGTCTGGGCAGACAAAACAATTTCTAGGCACTGTGCATGCAATTGTTGTGCCTCATTGTTGCATGTAATTATTATTGTTGTAAATAATTATTGTTGCAATTTCATTGTTTGAGTTAGTATTATTATAATATCCTTGTTGTAATAAAATTAGATAGCTAGATTAAGTTAGAATTCATTCGAATTTGTAATAAGTAGTTAGTTTATTTATTATTCATTCAGTGTTGTAATAGCTAAGTAGTTTAATTCGGACATTCGAACCCTCTTGCATGAGGACAAATATATAATAATGGTGTATGTCTTTCAACCCCTATTTGTTTCTCCTTTTTATTTACCCGCTTATAATGGTAGCATAGACCATCATGTTTCCTTAGCATTTCATATGTTTGCATACACTCCTCTCACATACATTTTGGTTCGACTCATTATACTAACCAATGTCCCATTCAACTTTCTTAAATGAATACGTGATTTATCACATGTCTTAAATGGAATCATATACAATGCTAGTAGCCAAGCCTATTTAATTGCATGATTGTATGTGTCACATTAGTCATTTTGCATAAGTTAGGAGCATGCATGTTTTCTAATTATTTTTGCTTTGTTTGGCTTGCCTCGGAGTACTAGGTGATCATTTCGTGTTTTAGCATATTGCATTGTGTGTTAGTGTTACCATATCGAGCATGCTTTCCATGAGCTAAGTACTTAAGTGATATGCTTGTTTGAATGCTAATGGATGAAGACTAATTGCTAAAATTGGGATAAAGTGACTAATGTATATATATGTTGGAAAAAAATGGTTTTATAAGGCTTATTTTGGGCCAACTTTGAGCCCAAAATTGAATGGGGTCCACACATCTTTCGAGGTGGGTCCGAAGACATGACGTATTCCTTGCCGCGTGACAAGTCACACGGTGAAGACGGTTCATCAAAACCATCTATGAGTGAATGGGAACTTGACGTCGTTTTCAGGTTCGTGGAATGGACATTTAAAGAATTAAATGTGGGTTTCCTTGAAATGGGTTATCCCACATTGAAACTTTAAGAGAGCTTATGTATGTATATAAGCTCTAGATTACAACACTTGGGTTGGGCCCCAAAGAAAACCCCAAGTTTGTAGAAGGGAAGAGTTATGGACAAATAAAACCTTGGCTAAAACCAACGCGCACGCGCCGCCGCCGCCGTACGTCCGGCCGTACCGGGCGTGATTGTGGATCGGGTCAATTCTAGCATTAATTTTTTGGACAAAATTTATTTAAATTTTTCCAAAAATTCTTGCGGGAAAAAATGTATTTATTTAAATTTTTTGCGCCAATTTTTTCTGTCCAATCTGTACCCATTTTTCAGTCCATTTTCAACAGCACAACAAGTTCAAACTATCCAACAGATTGCGTAAACTGCCCAGCAGTTCCGAGCAGTTTTAAAACTACCAAACAGTTTGTAGATATGTTTAAATTTGAATTGAATCTGTTCAAAAATAGTTTACACCTGTTCACTTCTAAATTGTACCTGTTCGGGACAGATTAATTTGCCTATATATACCAGTCATTTCAGCAGTCTTTGACATCCGCAAAAAACAGTCTAGAAAATTCTTTTTGCTGTCCAATTTGCTCTTTAGTTGCATTATTCTTCATATAATTTTTAGAAAAAAAAATAAAAAGAGTATAGAAAACAAGTTTGGTTCGCTGTACAAATTGTTTGGAGTAATGCTACAATTTGTGAAGATCATTATATCATGAGAGATAGACACCATTTTAACCGTAAGCACCGTAGCGAAGCAAATCTATCTTAAGAACAGAGTGTCACATACTCAACTTGATCTTTTAATTATTCATTCGGTTAGGTAAACTAAATCCTATAAGTTATTTATTTTATTATGTTTGATTTGGTTTCAAATTATTTACTTTATACAGAAGATTGTTCCAACAATCTTAAGATAGATTCAAATTATTCTATTTATACAGAATTTTTCGTTTGTTTCCTTTCTTTTTTCTTCTTTGCACAGAAATTATTTTCAGTGATTTTACAAAATAATATTCTAGTTAGAAAATAAATAGTAGTAATATATTGTCTATTTTCTTTGACAACTAGTAGTAATATACTGGTGTCATTAACAATTCAGAATATTTATTTGTGAAAGTTTGTCAGAAATTAATTTTGGTTTCAGAAATAATTTCTGAGTGTTCATTAATTAAAATTCTGTTTCAGTATTTTAATTATTGAAGTATTACATAAATTTAATTTCTGTGTGGAATTAATTTGGTTAAATAAAATTTTATTTTATTTTCAAATTAATTAGAAATAAAAGTTACAATTCTTATTATTTTTATTTTACAAAATTTTAAATTCTGTGGTTTTGATTTAAATTTTCTGTGTAGTATAAAATTCTAATTATAATTTTGTTTTATAATTTAGAATTCATGGCTACTGAAACTGGTCAAACTAATGCCCAAACAAATACTAGTATGGTGGCTGCAATTGCTCCAACCCCTCATGTTGTGACTGTGCCAGTTAATCACGGTGAGAAGCCAAAGAAGTTCTTAGGAACTAATTTTAAAAGATGGCAACAGAAAATGGTGTTCTATCTTACAACTCTAAACTTGGCTCGTTTTCTCCGTGAGCATGCTCCTATTTTGAAAGAGGATGAAACTGACCGGCAAGTGATTGCTGCGGTCGATGCCTAGAAACATGCTGATTTCCTTTGCCGGAACTACATCTTGAACGGACTTAACAACACATTATACAATGTCTACAGTCCTATCAAGACAGCAAAGGAACTTTGGGAGTCTTTGGAGAAAAAGTACAAAACAAACGATGCTGGCTCAAAGAAATTTGTGGTTGGCAAATTCCTGGACTTTGTGATGGTTGATACTAAGACTGTGATCAGCCAAGTTCAAGATCTCCAACTCATTCTACATGACATTCACGTAGAAGGCATGTCTCTCAATGAATCCTTCTAAGTTGCAGCCTTAATTGAGAAATTACCACAAGGCTGGAAGGAATTCAAGCACCCTCAAACACAAGCACAAAGAAATATCTTTAGAAGAATTGATTGTGCGTTTGAGGATTGAGGGGGACAACCGCAATTCTGAAAAGGGCTAGTAAGCATCCAATGGAGTCTAAGGCAAATGTGGTGGAACATGCTCTAAAAATAAATAAACGGAAGTTTTCTGGAGAAAGTACATCACAAGGCTCTAAAGGGAGGAAACTAAAAAGTACAAATTTAATGGCAAGTGTTACATTTTTGACAAGAGGGACATCGCGCCAAAGATTGTCGTAGCAAAGGCAAGAGCAAAAAAATAACAAGCAAGAAGCCTGCTCAAGCCCATATGACTGAAGTGGACAATATTTCCAATGATGTAGATGATATCAATCTTTCTGCAGTTGTTTCCGAGGCAAACCTTGTCGGAAATCCTAAAGAATGGTGGGTGGATACTGGTGAACAACTTTTATGGGCAACTCTTTGACTTCTAAAGTTGAAGGACAAGGAAAGATTATTCTGAAGATAACATCTGGAAAGGAACTCACTCTCAACAATGTGCTGCAAGTTCCGGACATTCGCAAGAACCTTGTTTCCGGATCTTTGTTGAGTAAAAATGGGTTTAGGCTAGTTTTGAAAGTGACAAGTTTGTACTTACCAAAAACGGGATGTATGTAGGAAAAGGTTACATGTCTGATGATCTTTTCAAAATGAATGTAATGACTGTTGTACCCTCTGTTATTAATAAAAATACATCTTCTTCTTACTTGCTTGAGTCTTCAAATTTATGGCATGGTAGACTTGGACATGTTAATTATGAATCTTTGCGCAGATTAATTAATATGGAATGTTTACCTAAATTTGACATTAATTCGAATCATAAATGTGAAATTTGCGTTGAGGCAAAATTATCTAAAACTCCTTTTCATTCAATTGAAAGAAGTACGGAACTACTTGAATTAATTCATAGTGACATTTGTGATTTTAAATCAATTCAAACTAGAGGTGGGAAAAAGTATTTTATCACTTTCATAGATGACTATACTAGATATAGTTATGTTTATTAAATCCGAACCAAGGATGAAACTTTGGAAACTTTCATTCAATATAAGAATGAAGTTGAATATCAACTTGGTAAGAAAATTAAAAAACTTAGAAGTGATAGATGTGGTGAATATGAATCACCTTTCGGTGAGTTTTGTAAAGAACATGGAATAATTCATCAAACCACCGCTCTTTACTCACCTCAGCAAAATGGAATTACTGAAAGGAAAAATGGGACTTTAAAAGAAATGATGAATGTCATGTTAATAAGTTCTGGATTACCTCAGAACTTGTGAGGAGAAGCAATACTTTCTGCTAATTATATATACTTAATAAAGTACCCCAGAAGAAAGTAAATCAAACACCTTATGAAATGTGGCATGGGAGAGTATCATCCTACAAATACTTAAAAGTGTGGGGGTGTTTGGCTAAAGTGGCTATTCCTAGTCCTAAAATGACTAAGATAAGTCCTAAAACTGTTGATTGCATTTTCATTGGTTATGCCAAGAATAGTAGTGCATATCGGTTTTTTATTCATAAATTAGAACATTTTGAAATGCATGTAAATACTGTTATTGAATCTCGAAATGCATCTTTCTTTGAACATGTGTTTCCGAATAAGATTGGACAAAAGACTAGTAATAAGAAAAGATCTTTTGATGCTATTACTAGTAATGATCAAGAACAAGATCAAGAGCAAGAGCAAGAAATAAATCAAGATGAAGAAGAGGAACCTAGGCGTAATAAACGTACTAAAACCTCAAAATCTTTTAGTCCAGATTTTCTAACTTTTTTGTTAGAAAATGAGCCTTTAACTTTCAAAGAAGCTATGTCCAGTCTTGAGGCTCCTTTATGGAAAGAAGTTGTTAATAGTGAAGTTGAATCCATCTTGCAAAATCACACTTGGGAATTAGTGGACTTACCACCAAGTTGTAAACCTCTTAGGTACAAGTGGATTTTCAAAAGAAAAATAAAAGCGGATGGATCAATTGACAAATACAAGGCAAGACTTGTGGTCAAAGGGTATAGACAAAAAGAAAGTCTTGATTACTTTGACACATACCCACCGGTTACTAGAATAACATCCATTAGAATGCTAATTGCTATTGCATCTTTGCACAATTTAGAAATTCATCAAATGGATGTGAAAACTATTTTCTTAAATGGTAAGTTAGATGAAGAAATTTACATGGAACAACCTAAAGGATTTTTTGTTTTAGGAAAAGAAAAGAAAATGTATAAATTGGTTAAATCATTATATGGTTTAAAACAAGCGCCAAAGCAATGGTATGAGAAATTTGACAAGGCAATAATGTCAAATAGATTCAAAATTAATGAATGTGACAAATGTGTTTATATTAAAAACACAAACAAATGCTATGTTATAGTATGTCTTTATGTGGATAATATGTTCATCATATGTAGTAATAATGATATGATTAAAACTATCAAGAAAATGTTGAATAAACATTTTGACATGAAGGACATGGGCATTGCTGATGTAATTCTTGGTATGAAAATTACTAAAACATCAGAAGGTTATGCTTTGTCACAATCTCATTGTATTGAAAAAATACTTGACAAATTTAGCAAAGATGATGATCATCTTGCTAGAACACCTGTAGATATTAATTTGTGTCTTTCTAAGAATGTACAGGAAAGTATTTCTCAATTAGAGTATACCTAAATTATTGAAAGCTTAATGTACTTGATGAATTACATTTGCCCAGATATAGCTTATGCAGTAAGTAAATTAAATAGATATACGAGTAATCCGGGAGTACAACATTGGAAAACAATTATAAGGGTTCTAAGATATTTCCGATTTACTTGTAACATTAGGCTGAAATATACTAGATATCTAGCAGTACTTGAAGGATACTGTGATGCAAACTAGATATCGGATACTAGAGACTCAAAATCCACCAGTGGGTATGTCTTTACTCTTGCTGGGGTGGCTGTATCTTAGAAATCCTCCAAACAGACTTGCATTGCTAGGTCTACTATGGAATCAGAATTCATAGCTTTAGATAAAGCTGGGGAAGAAGTAGAATGGCTTCGCCACTTCCTTGAAGATATTCTAATGTGGCCAAATTCGGTGCCTGTTATATGCATACATTGTGATAGTCAATCAGTAATTGGTAGAGCACAGAGTCATATGTATAATGGTAAGTCACGACACATTCGTCGTCGACATAACACCGTGAGACAACTACTCTATAATGGAATTATTTCCATTGAATATGTGAAGTCTAAAGACAACATAGCGGATCCACTAACCAAAAGGCTAGCAAGAGAGTTAGTTGAGAACTCATCGAAGGGAATAGGACTTAAGCATATTAAATAAGAGTTACCATAATAGCAACCCAACCTAGTTGACTGGAGATCCCAGGATCTAGGTTCAAAGGACAACCGAGTTGTGTATGATTCAGAAGGATCACTGTGAAGTCAAACTCCTACCCATTTCTATGATGAAATAGTGATGTCTGCAACGTTTTAGGTTAAGTAATACTTTTAATGATTCCTATATCTAGGTATACCTAGTGGAGTATGGCAGGATACTCTTCATAAGAATCACCTATATAAGTGTGAACTAGGCCGGTTCTATCAGATTATGAAGGGCTACAATTCTCTAGAGCACTCATGAAAGACCAGGTTGTTCAGGGCCAAAATGAACACAATAGTGAGAACTAAACTGTGTCAGGTAATATGAACACAATTGTTCAGGGCCAAACGGCTGAACAATTCAAGACATCATGATCACTGGTTAGCCAGTAAATCCAATAGTATCTCACAAGAGAAAGTTCAAAGCCAAAAGCTACCTATCCTTTGCAGAATATTTTCAATTTCTGTACTCTTTATAATTAGATCATTTTGTTGCATTTTCTCTCCGTCAAATTCCATTCATGTGGGGGATAGTTGGAAAATTTGGTTTTATAAGGCTTATTTTGGGCCAACTTTGAGCCCAAAATTGAGTGAGGTCTACACGTCTTTTGAGGTGGGTCAAAAGAGGTGACGTGTTCCTTGCCGCGTGGCAAGTCACACGGTGAAGACGGTTCATCAAAACCATCTATGAGTGAATGGGAACTTGACGTCGTTTTCGGGTTCGTGTAATGGACATTTAAAGAATTAAATGTGGGTTTCCTTGAAATGGATTGTCCCACATTGAAACTTTAAGAGAACTTGTGTATGTATATAAGCTCTAGATTACAACACTTGGGTTGAGCCCCAAGGGGAATCCCAAGTTTGTAGAAGGAAAGAGTTATGGACAAACAGAACCTTTGCTAAAACCACCACACGCGCGCACGCACTCCGCCGCCGTCGTACGTTCGACCGTGCCGGGCGCAGTTGTGGGTCAGGTCGGTTCTAGCATTAATTTTTTGGACAAAATTTATTTAAATTTTTTCAAAAATTCTTGCGAGATAAAATTTATTTATTTAAATTTTTTGCGCCAACTTTTTTTGTCCAATCTGTACCCGTTTTTCAGTTCATTTTCAACAGTTCAACAGGTTCAAACTGTCCACCAGATTGGGTAAACTGCCCAGCAGTTCAGAGCAGTTTTAAAACTGCCAAACAGTTTGCAAATCTGTTTGAATTTGAATTGAATCTGTTCAAAAACAGTTTACACCTGTTCACTTCTAAATTGTACCTATTCGAGACAGATTAATTTGCCTATATATACTAGTCATTTCAGCGGTCTTTGACATCCGAAGAAAATAGTCTGGAAAATTCTTTTTGTTGTCCAATTTGCTCTTTAGTTGCATTATTCTTCATATAATTTTTAGAAAAAAAAATAAAGAGAGTATAGAACACAAGTTTGGTTCGATGTACAATTGTTTGGAATGCTACTACAATTTGTGAAGATCATTGTATCTTGGGAGATAGACGTCATTTTAACCGTAAGCACCGTAGCGAGGCGAATCTGTCTTAAGTACAGAATGTCACACACTCGACTTGATCTTTTAATTATTTATTCGGTTCGGTAAAATAAATCTTGTAAATTATTTATTTTATTTTGTTTGATTTGATTTCAAATTATTTATTTTACACAGAAGATTGTTCCAACAATACAAACTCACTTTTTCAAGTGACGCGTAATCAAAATAATTTTCAAACAAATATGAAATCAAAGTGTTCCAACTTTTACAAATTAATCTATACTTGTGTGCAACACCTAGTAATGTTAGCTTAATAATCGGAATAAGAACATATAATAGAAATAAAAATCACATCATGATTAGTAGAGGCTGATATTTGACCAGGCGAGTGGGGTGCTCAATTCATGACATTTTCTCTCATACCTAAGTTCCCGAGTAGAGACACTTTGGTGATGATGAGCACGTGACCTTTGGCATGAGTCATGGATTTCCTAAGTTTTCCAAAAATATTTAGGTGGCGACTCTGAAATTTGGCAAAGCAATCTATTTTTTGCATTGAATTCAAACATCGATTTTTCAAAAGATTTGTCGGATTTAGACTCATTTGTGTTTATCTATTTCACATTGCACTTGTTGAATCAGATTCAGAACCACGAGAGTCCGAACTATAGGGCTAATCGTATCTAAAAGGAGCACGAAAAGCAAGCTACTGCATGTAATATCACCATTCGATTATTCCGTCCTAAAAAATAATAATTCACTCATTTGAACTAAAATTTTATCTCATTTAGTTATTCCATAATTGTACTTTATAATAGAAATTAACATTTTGATCACATATTCAATCATTGATTCTATTCAATTTTGTAAAAAAACTAATCTTATTTTTAGAGAAAAAGTTCAGGTGGTGGACTGGAATAAAGTGTAATGGAATGAAATGATTATTTTTTTCTTTTTTTTTATGGAATAAATTTTTTTTTTTTTACAATGCTTTTTTTTTTTTTTTTTTTGAATGAATCAAATATAAAATAAATATTTTCAAAAAAATGTCATATTATTCTATTTCATTTGATAAACTCAATAAAATATCAAAGTCAAATGGTCATACTAACCCGTGCTTTGCACGGGCCTTTTTCACTAGTATATACATAAGAATCACTTACTTGCTTAAGGTTCGTTATTTTTTTCCGATTTTGCCCTTTTATTTTGAATAATTTACTAATGGTGGCCGATATATTGAGTGAAGGTTTTTTTGTAATTACACAAATATTCTTGATTAATTATGAAATAGGTTTTTTTGTAATTATGCAAACATTCTTGGTTAATTATGAAATAGGTTTTTTTGTAATTACGCAAACATTCTTGGTCAATTATGAAATATAAATCTTTATTTTTCAACAAATTACAAATACATTCGTAAATTTTGTTTAAAATATGAATCGCTCGTATAATACTAGAAATTACAACTATTGTTTATTATAAATTTTAATTTAACACAAATTATTAAAAACACTATTCTCCTATGCAGTAACAAATTATTAAAATTATTTATTGAAAAATGTTTCTCATATCATTAAAAACTGTTAATTAACTTAATGATTTATTTATTAACAAAATGGTTAACTGAAAAATATTTTTCATATCATTAAAAATTGTTAATTTATTTAATGATTTATTTATTAATAAAATTGGTCATTTGTTATGCAAGTATGAATTATGTATTAATAAAATTAGTTATTTGTATATATATGTATTTTCTTCTGCTTATTTATTAGTTCGATGAATTATCTTAATAGTTTTTTTAAGATGAGAGAATTATCTTAATATTTGTTTTATATTTATCTGTTAAGAAAAACCACACACCATATTTTTTTTTTTTTTTAAATTCGGAAGAAATGTTAAAAACTCATAAATTCACCCAAAATGATATAGTAATAGAATTGGATTTTATATCATTAAGGGTGTGTTTGTTTTGAAGGATTAGAGTGTGAGATTGGACTATTAGTCCCACCGGACTAATAGTTTATTTTTGTTTGAAAAATTTTACTCCGGACTATTAGTCCCACAAATATGGGACTATCCTATCCTATGGGGGGTGGGATAGAAATCATGGAATAACTCATCCCATGGGAATAGACAATAAAATTACATTTTTGTCCTCTAATATTTAATTATGTATTATATTTAGTAAAATTCAAAAAAATTTAAATGTCTCAATTTGAAAATAAAATAATTTTTATTTTTATTTTTATTTTTGTTTTATTTATTTAATTTTTTAAAATATTTTTTATAGATATTTTATTGATGTTTTATTTTAAAATTTTGTTTATATTTTATTTAATTTCATTATTTAAATTTTAATAGATGTTTTATTTTATTTCATTATTTAATTATTATTATTTAAAATAATTTATTTAAAATTTTAATTAAAGAAATAACATATATTTTTATTTATATTTAATTTTTTAAAAATAAATTTATTTAATTGTGCAAAAAATAAAATAAAATAAATTTTTATTAAATCTAGCTAAAAATAATTAAAATATTAAAGCTATGTTTAATATTGCTATTATTTAGTAAATAATTGAAAATGATAAAATAGTCATTTGAGCATTTATCTTTCTCCATAATATCCAAACAAACATTGGATAACTAAAAATAGTCCAATCCAGACATCTAATCCCATGACTAAACAAACATATGATACAAATTCAGTCCAACCAAATAGTCCCGGGACAATGTATCCCAGGACAAATAGTCCAATGAATTACAATCCCCCCTTATTCAATCCGTCCAAACAAACGCACCCTAAGTGTATAACAAATCCAAAAACAAACAATACATATCATACTACAAAATTTTACCATATATCTAACGATTTATTCTATTTAATTTCATAAAACAATATTCTAATTATTAAAAAATTATCGAAATACAAAAATTAAACATACTGTAACACAGGCCTTTAATAATATAAATCACTTGAGGCCCTGCTTTATGGGTTTATATATATATATATATATATATATATATAATTTTAAAACAAAAGCAATAGGACAATATCACATGTCATGAGGTAGCTTTTGGGCTGGACCAGATCATACCAGGGCTGGGTGTGTGATGGCAAGACCCAAGCCGAAGGTGCTTCTTTAATTTCTTTCTCTTTTTTGGATTAATCGTAACCAGTCCTTTCACTTATCTTATTATTCAACTTATTATTTTCGCATATAGTTTTAGTAAATTATTTAGAATTTTGGGTCAATTTTTTTACTTGTTTAGATTAAACTATCTTTAAAAAAAAAAAAAAACTTTAAAATCCATCAAAAACAAAAATAAATCATTTAAAAAATATTTAGTATCATCCAAGTTAGACGGACTTAAAAATAAAATATTTTAACCCAAAATTTAAAAAAACAAAAAAACAAACAAAGATCAAAAATAAATCAATTTATAAGTTGTGGCCAACAGTTATAAAATCTGTCCATTATTGACAAATTTTATAATTTTGATCTATAGATTTGTATATTTTCAACTGGCAAATGCATAACCTTTTTGAAAGGAATAAAGTAATTTAGTTTATAATTTTATTTTATTTTTTTTAAAGTCAAAATATACCAATTTATGAAAATAAAATGATAACAAAAATATGGAAGAATTAGTAAAACATCCCTTTCCAATTTTGTGTAGTAGGAGAGGTCCAAGATTTTTTTTTTTTAATTAGCTAAGGTTCCTCAACATTTTCACAAAGAAAATTTGACTCAGAGAAATTTTACCCAACTCAGAGAAATTTTACCCAACTCAGAGAAATTTCGCCCGATTAAGAGAAATTTCAATTTTCACAGAGAAATTTCTTTGGTATGATCACAAAAAAATTTCAAAATTTCTCTGTGAAAATTGAAATTCTCTTAGTCGGACAAAACTTCTTTGAGTTGAATTTTCTCTGTAAAAATGTTAAGGGACCTTAACTATTATGAAAATATTGTATGTCTTTTATCTTATAAAACCTTAATATCATAGACCTTAAAAAAAATTCGCCCAAAAATATTGGAGAAATGTTGGCACAATTAACCTTTGAAAAGCCACAAAATAAAAATTTTAAAAAAAAAAAAAATTATACTCACCTATCTTGAGATTTGAAAAACAATTGGTCCATAAATATAGGGTCATGGGTTACAACAAAAGGATTGCAGTTATTTCATCAACTCAAACCATATGCCTCTAACTTTCTTATTGTCTTAAATGATAATTACATGAACCACTATACCTACAAAGGTAAATATACATTTCAGTAGAAAATAAATGGTAACATTATTTTTTTATCAATACCATTCACAATTTTTTAATGAAAAACAACTTAATATTATGTAAATTAAAATTCTATATCAGATAGTTATGTAAAAAGGTGTAAGACTAACTATATTTTCTCTAAATTTCAAGAAGGTGAGTGTTAAAAAAATAAGAGTAAATTATAGTAAACACTCTTAAACTATGATTCATTTGCATTTTATTTTCCTAAACTTCAAAAATTAGTTAACTCCATCAAAATATTATTTTATTACAGTTAACTCCTTTTGTTAGGATTATGTTAAAAATTTACAAAAAATTAGATCATATGTAAAGCACGTGACACATTTATTAAATTTTTAGGGCAATAATACTCGTTATTAATTGTTTTAGAATAATAATACTCTTATTTAGTGATTTTATATGCATTTTGTTTCTCTTATTTTGGTGGCAAAGTGTAAACAATGCATCAGACACTACAAGAAAAGTGGGTTTATGAGACGGAACTATTTGCGACGGCACACTTGCCGTCTCAAAAAGTCACTTTTTGCGACGACAGAAAATGTTGTCTCAAAAAAGCAGAGCATTTGCGACGGCACCATTTGCCGTCTCAAAAGCAAATAATGCCGTCGCAAATATTCTGCTTTTTTGAGACGGCATTTTCTGCCGTCGCAAAAAATGACTTTCGTGTTTTTTTTTTTTGGGAGGTGAATATTTTTAAAATTTTAAATATTTTTTTTAGATGCACCTTACTTAGATGTATCTAAAAAAAAAATTATGAAAAAATATTTTTAAAAATTAATAAATACATGAAAATACAAAAAAAATGTATTGAATTATTGTATTTTTGGTATTTAGTGAATTTTTAAAAGATTTTTTTTACAATTTTTTTAATTTTTAGGTATATTTATGTTAGGTGTGTCTAAAAATTAAAAAAAAAATACTTAAAATATTAAAAAAATTCAGTAAAAACAATATAACACGGAAAATAAGAAAGTATAATGTTCTCAAAAGAGTTTTTGGAAAACTCTAACCTAGCATAGTGATTATGGTTTTGAGACAGCTTCATATATATACAGTCACAAAATGGTTTGAATAATTTCAACGGTATCTTTCTGTCGCAAAAAAAAATTAAAAAAAACAATGTCGTCTTTCTCTTTTGATATAACATTTCTCTTTTCATTCATTTTTTCATCTTTCTGTCTCTCTGTCTCTATCTATCTCTCTTCTCTTTATCTCTTTCACTCATCACTCTTCTTTCTCTGTCTGTCTGTTTCTCTCTCTCATTTTCTCTCTGTGTCTTTCGCGTATCTCTCTTCTCTCTATCTCTCTCATCTGTTTTCTCTCTATGTCTCTCTCGCTCATCTCTCTTCTCTCTATCTCTCTCATTTCTTTTCTCTCTCTCTCTCTCTTATCTTTCTATGTCTCTCTACCTCTCTCGCCTATTTCTCTTCTCTTTCTGTCTCTCTCTTTTTCTGTGTGTCTCTCTCGTTCATCTCTTTTCGCTCTATTCCTCTATCTTTTTGTCTATCTCTCGTTCATCTCTTGTTTCTCTCTCTTTTTCTATATCTTCCTCTATCTCTCTATCTTTCTCTCTCTATCTCTTTTTCTGTCTATCTCTCTCTCTCTGTCTCTCTCTCACTCCTTACTCTTCTCTCTCTCTCTGTCTACTTGTTTATTTGTCTATTTCTCCCTCACTATGTTCGCCTTACTCACTCTCTTACTTACATCTTCTCTATTTATTGAGCTCCTTCTCGATTTATCGATCCACTATAAACGACGTCGTCTTACTCTTTTGAACATTTCTTTTTTCACCCATTTTTTCATCTTCATATCTCTCTGTCTCTGTCTCTCTTCTCTTTCTCTCTATTACTCATCACTCTTCTCTGTCTATCTGTCTCTCCCTTTCTCTATATGTCTCTGTCTCTCTTCTCTCTTACTCTCTCTCACTCATCACTCTTCTCTGTCTGTCCGTCTCTCTCTTTCTATCTGTGTTTCTGTCTCTCTTCTCTTTCTCTCTCTCACTCATCACTCTTCTCTGTCTGTCTGTCTCTCTCTTTCTTTTTCTCTGTGTCTCTCATCCATCTCTCTTCTCTCTATCTCTTTCATCTATCTTCTCTCCCTGTCTATCTTCTTTCTCTCTCTTCTTTTTTTCTCTCTCGCTCTCTCGCTCATCTCTTTCTGTCTCTCTCTCGTTTATCTCTTTTCGCTCTTTTTTTTTCTCTCTCTCTATCTCTCTCTCTCTCTCTTTGTCTATATCTTTTCACCCATTTTTCATCTTCTTCTCTCTCTTTTCTTTCTATCTCTCATTCATTACTCTTCTCTCTATGTCTGTCTATTTGTCTCTCTCTCTCTCTGTGTGTCTCTCGTTCATCTATCTATTCTCTCATCTTTTTTCTCTCTTTGTCTCTTTCGCTCATCTCTCTTCTTTCTATCTCTCTCACCCATCTCTCTATATCTCTCACCTCTCTCTCACTCATTTCCCGCTCATCTCTTCTCTGTCTCTCTATCTCTTTCATCTATCTTCTCTCTCTGTCTGTCTTCTCTCTCTTTTCTTTTTTTCTCTCTCGCTCTCTCGCTCATCTTTTTCTGTCTCTCTCTCGTTTATCTCTTTTCACTCTTCTTTTTTCTCTCTCTCTCTCTCTATCTCTTTCTCTTTGTCTATATCTTTTCACCCATTTTTTCATCTTCTTCTTACTCTTCTCTTTCTCTGTCTATCTGTCTGTTTGTTTGTCTGTCTGTCTGTCTCTCTCTCTCTCTCTCTCCCTCACTATGTTCGCCTTGCTCACTCTCTCCCTCATCTTTTCTCTATTTATTGAGCTCACTCTCGATTTATCAATTCAACCATGTTGGGGACCCCCAGTGGGAGGTGACCCCCAGCACTCCCAGAAAACAGTGAAGGTGGTGGGGGTCATTCCCACTGGGGGTCTAGGGCATTTTCCTTATCGATCCGCTACAAGAAAATACACTTTTACTACCATCATCGCCACCACTCCACTACCACTACTGCCACTACTACTACCATTACCTTTCCTCCACCACTGCCACTCCATCTCCTCTGTCTGTCTCTCCCTTTCTCTATGTGCCTCTGTCTCTCTTCTCTCTCTCTCTCACTCATCACTCTTCTCTGTCTGTCCGTCTCTCTCCTTCTCTCTGTGTCTCTGTCTCTCTTCTCTTTCCATTTCTCTCTCTCACTCATCACTCTTCTCTGTCTATCTGTCTCTCTATTTTTCTCTGTGTCTCTCATCCATCTCTCTTCTCTATCTCTTTCATCAATCTTCTCTCTCTGTCTCTGTTCTCTCTCTTCTTTTTTTCTCTCTCGCTCTCTCGCTCATCTCTTTCTGTTTCTCTCTCGTTTAGTTCTTTTCGCTCTTTCTCTCTCTATATCTTTTCACCTATTTTTTTATCTTCCTCTCTTTCTTTTATTTCTCTCTCTCACTCATCACTCTTCTCTCCCTGTCTGTCTATTTGTCTTTCTCTCTCTCTTCCTCACTGTGTTCGCGTTGCTCACTATTTCCCTTCCGTCTTCTCTATTTACTGAGCTCCCTCTCGATTTATCGATCCACTACAAGAAAATACACTTTTAGCAACCACTTTGTCTCTCTTTCGCTCACCACTCTGTCTCTCTCTCTCTCTTCTATCTGTCTTCCACTTATCTCTCTCTCTTACCACCCATCTCCTCTACCACCTTTACTACTACTGCAAACACCATTTCACTACCACCACTACTACCACGGTCGCCATTTCACCTCTACGACTACCATTACAATATTTTTCATTAAAATATTACCCATACTTTTACTAAATAAAAAAATAATAATAAATTTTTTTTCATTAAAATAAAAATGAAACAAATAAATTTTCAGGCTTCGTAACTAAAATAAAATAAATTTTTTTAAAAAAAAATTATTTTAACAAAAAATAAAGTTTTTTAACGACGACAACCCCTGTTGCAAAAAAAAAATAATTAAACAGCGTTGTTTTATTGTTTAAATTTTCAAAAAAAAAATTTTTTTGATTTTTTCTTTTCTTCCCCCCTCTCCCTTTTTCCATCCCCCCCCCCTTTTTTTCCCATTCCCGCTCTGTTCCCCGCCGCCCGCCCAAAACCAAAAAATCCTAATCTCTTCTTACCCCTCCCTCTCTATCGATCGATCGAGCGGCGGCAGACGACGGAAAGCGGAGAGAGAGAGAGAGAGAGGCGGAGAGATGGTATGCGGCAACACATTTGCGAAGACCATATGCTCAATCTGCTACAAAGATCTCAAACCCATCGTCGAAGACCTTCAATCCATCTCCATTTGTGGTCACGTCTTCCACGAGCTCTGGTCAGTCATCACTCATTTATATTTCATATATATATATATACACACACACTCATTCACATTAATCGATTAAAAATTCTGTTATTTACCTTTGTAAAAACCCTAGCATTCAACAATGGTTCGAGTACTGTTCATATGGGAAGAAGAGAAATTGTCCTGTATGCAAGCAGACCTGTTCGGAGGCCAAGCAGACCTGTTCGAAGAATTGAATCTGTCTGCCGATTTGTTGAAGGGTTTATATGTGGAGATGAAGTTTGAGAGGCCGAGTAAGATCCAAACAATCAGTTTGCCTATGATTCTGACCCCTCCTTACAAGCACTTGATCCCTCAGGCACACAATGGCTCTGGCAAGACTACTTGTTTCGTGCTTGGCATGTTGAGCCGTGTTGATCCCAAACTCACTACTCCTCAGGCGCTCTGTATCTGCCCTACCCGAGAATTGGCGATCCAGGTTTGTTAACATATGCAAATTTGTACATAATTTCTATTTGTTGATGTTTACAAGTATCTGAATGTTTGAACTCTGTTTAATATATATATATTTTTGGCATGTGAATTTGGTTTTAATTAATGGTACTCTTTGGATTGGGATTTCAGTGTTTTAATCATATTTACTTATTCCTTTATGTATATTTTGTTCTCTTTTGATCCTTGAAGTGTCTTTGTGAATTCAGGGTTCCCCTCAACCTTTGGATAGGGAAAAGGATCATAGATTATTTGGATAGGGAATGGGAAAATCTGAGGAAAATGTTAATGAAATATAAGCTCAATTTTTTGGATTTTAGACTTCATTTGGCGAATGGGTTTGTAACCAAAAAGCGAAATATAAAATCAACTAAAATAGCCAATTACCAACGGGGAAAGTGTGGTTGTGTGTGGTTTCTTTAGGTTGTTTGTGGGTGGTTAAGTTTTGTTGGTTGGGTTCGCTGTGGTGATTTTATTTATTTATTTGGCTGCTAGTCTATGTAGTTATGTATTTGTTATATTCTGTTCTGCAATGTTTGTGAAACTAAGGATGAATTAATGATATATGGTTCTCTGGTGGGTTTAAAGATCAGTGTTCTTTAACATGTAGTTTAATATTTAATCAATGGTAGCAAGTGGATCACGTGTACACATTTTGTTGGGACTTTTCTCTAAAGTGTTTGTGAGTTTAGGATTTAACTAATAGTAGTGGATGACAATGATGCAGAACATGGAAGTTCTTAAGAAGATGGGGAATTATACAGGAATTACTTCTGAATGTGCTATACCAATGGATAGCAGCAATTATGTTCCAATTTCAAAACAAGCACCAGTGACAGCACAAGTAGTGATTGGCACTCCTGGTACAATCAATAAATGGGTGACAGCAAAGAAATTGAGCACGAACTATTTGAAGATTCTTGTTTTTGATGAAGCTGACCACATGTTGGCAGAGGTACTATCATACCTCTTATTGAGATTATGTATGTTTTATGTGCTTATGATAAAACCCAAAAATTAGTGGCCTACTGTGTCTAAATTTTTTGATATTGTTTTCCTTACTTCAATTATTAGTAAATCTTATACCCCCAAATCTAGTATTTGTATATTCTTTTATTTACTTTTAATTTTAGATATTGATGATGGTTTTGCTTTGATTTGTATTTTTCGATCTTTGTTATGTATGTATAGATTTAGAAATTTATGTATGATCTACGAGTTTGATCACTAAACTCGTGTTATTTTGAAACAGATTTCCCTAATCCCAAGTTGTTTTGAACGTATTTCACATCCTGGGTTTGAGAAATAAGTTTAGGGTTTAGGGTAATTTGTTCGAAAATGACATGGGTTCAGTTAATAACTCCATGATCTTCAGTGCTTCCGCTACTTTTCAGTCTTTTTATTTTTTGAATTAATTTTGTCTTTGAATTTTATATTTTTATGATATGTTGTTTTATTTTGTCCTTTGGTGCTGACTGCTGATATAGATTAACCAAGGAATGGGGCAATCTATTTTCTTTGTTTAATTTTAAAGATATTTTTAGCCCTCTTTCTCCTGAAAAATGAAAAACCAAATATGAAGAGGTTTTGCCAGAGTTTTAAATGTCAGCTGTTATGGTTTGGGATTTTGGACTTCTGATGCCATTATTAATTGATATTAGTTGTCGATATTGTTTGATATTAACCGTATCATTCATACCGATACATATCCTGATAACTTTATTAAAAAAAAATGGGTTTTGCACATAATAATTTAGGGTTGTGCTCCCCTTGGTTCCCAAATCCCAACTATGCAAATGTTCAATTTGTGGCCAAAAAAACGGATGAATCACAAAACAAAAGAGACACTGTTTGATTTTTAAGTTTACTTTTATTATTTACTAATTTATCATTTAGATTGGAAATCAAACATGATTAATTTATCATGGTTATCAAACATGCTTCTTCATTTACTAGACAAATTTTGATATAGTTTTGTTTGCGTCTTTGGTAGATAATTTTCATTTATTTCTAGTGTTGGTTGAATGCTTTCATTGAGAGGGTTTCTGGTCTGGAATGCAGGAAATGTGAATGCTTTGTTTTGAATAGAAGTTTGATGATACTATTTCCTTTGTTGACACAGAATCTTTTCTGACTTAATTATGCTTTTCTTAGCTACTAGCAGTCAAGAAACTCGATACTACAGCTTGCAGGAAGCAGAGCAATGAAGATTTCCTTGACCTAGTGTTTAGTGTCTCCAAGCTTAAACATGCTAATGTAGTTGAGCTTGTGGGTTACTGTGCTGAGCATGGACAGCAGCTACTTGTCTTTCTTGGGGGTGACTTTGGAGCAGGTTTTCTATCTCCTACATTGAGTGCATAGAAGATTTCCCAGATGGGGTAATTGATTGAAAGGGTTGAACCTCTTTCTAATTGCAGTTGTTTGCAAAGTCTTATGCGTCCATTTCTAATTTGTAATTTTTTTTTTTTTTTTTGGGGGGTTTTGTGGCAAAGGTATCTGCATGAAGTTTGTTAATTAGTTAGTCTTTCTTGTACAATATATGATAGCAAAAAGAAAAAAATAGAAGATGAATTTTCATATTTTTAATTATGGATGATTTTTTATTTATATACTGGACTTTTTATATTATTTTGTAATTATTGGTTTTTTTTAAAGTTATTTTTTATTTAATACAGGTCATTTTCATAATTTTAATAATTTTATTACATTTTTTTTTTTTTTTGAGACGGCAGCACACACCGTCTCAAAAACAAATTGAACCGGAGTTTTTTGCGACGGCACCTTTACTGTCGCAAAAGATAGGAAATTGGTTGAAATGTAATACCTTTAGCGACGGTTTTATTGCCGTCGCCAATAGTCCTTTAGCGACGGCTCTGCTTGCTGTCGCAAATACACTTTTAGCGACGATGTGTTCTGTCGTCGCAAAAAACCCCTTTAGAGACGGCAAATAATGCCGTCGCAAAAAACTCAAATTTTCATCCATTATTTGTGACAGAAATTTTCCGTCGCAAAAAAGGCATTTTCCCGTCGCAAAAAAAAGGCGACGGCCTTATGCCGTCGCTAAAACCCTTTTGCAACACCCTTTGTTGCGACCCTCACTTGCCGTTGCAAAAAGTCACTTTACCGTCGCAAAAACCTTTTGCGACGGCATTTGGAGTATTTGAGACGGCGCTTTGCCGTCGCAAAAAATAATTTTTTTTATAGTGAGATAAAGGTCATTATTGCTCTAAAATTTTAATAAATGTGCCATATGCTTTACATATAAAACTATAATAAAATAATACTTAAAGGAAGTTAATTGTTAAGTTTTTGAAATTCATGATGCAAAATTTAAATAGGTCGTAGTTTAATTAAAAAAAATAATAATAATACTAATCAATGTGTTTGGTTTGAGTTTTCTCGATTAAGTTTTTTGAAAATTGACTTTTTTGGTTTTCGTATTTTTTTGTTTTTAGTGAATATTTTTTCAATTTTAAACATTTTTTTTTTACTTTTTTAGATGCATCTTACTTAGATGTATCTAAAAAGTAAAAAATATTTTAAAAAATATTTTAAAAAATTAATAAATACATAAAAATATAAAAAATGTACTGAATTCTTGTAATTTTTTTTAATATTTTTGGTGTTTAGTAAATTTTTAAAAAAAAAAAATTTACAATTTTTTTACTTTTTAAGTATATTTATGTTAAGTTTATCTAAAAGGTAAAAAAATTACTTAAAATATTAAAAAAATTTAATAAAAACAAAAAAATATAAAAAATAAGAAAGTAAAATTTTTTAAAAAGTGTTTTTTAAAAGGGAAAACCAGTGAGGTGATACTAATAACAATAGTAATAAATAAATAACTTTGAAAACCCTATCCACCCACAACCACATTAACGGTTACCTTACACACCTCATCTCCACTCCATCATCAGTAGAAGTGAAAGACTATGGCCACTCTCTTCTCCCTCCCTTTATCTTCCTCCGCTTTTCTTTCCTCTCTCAAAAATTCCCTAAATCAATCGACTTTCCCAAGAAACAAACAAACCCTCCATTTCAAAACCCCTCTCTCTGTACACTCTCTTCTCTCCCCTGAATCTGACCCACCACCACTGGCCATCCAAACCTTCTGGCAGTGGCTCTCCAGCGAAGGAATCATCTCTTCCAAGTCTCCGGTGAAGCCCGGAATTGTACCTGAAGGTCTGGGACTGGTTGCTCAGAGAAACATAGCTCGAAATGAGGTCGTTTTGGAAGTACCCAAGAAGTTCTGGATCAACCCAGATACAGTCTCGGGTTCGGTGATTGGGAGTGTTTGCGGTGGTTTGAAGCCTTGGGTCTCTGTTGCTCTGTTTTTGATCAGAGAGAAGAAGTTAGGAGATGACTCCAAGTGGCGATATTACATTGATATTCTTCCAGAGTACACTGATTCTACTATATATTGGTGGGTTTGGCTTTGTTTGGTTGTTGGTTTTGTGATTCAGTGATTTGGGCTTGTCTTACTTGGTTGGTTTTTTGATGGGTTTGAAATTCTGGTGTTGTTTGATGTATCCAGTGCAGGTCAGAAGAGGAGCTCTCTGAGATTCAAGGTTAGTGTGTTACAAGGTTTCTTTGATGTTTGAATTGTCGTTTGTTTATTGTTTGAATTTGAATCATATAAATTTTCGAGTTTGAAGTTAAAGTTTGGGATTTAATTTGGTGCTGCTTATGGACAATTTGATGCAAATGTGTGTGGTTGGTCATCCATATTGTTTACAATGGTGAAGTAAAATGCAAATGCCTGTTTGAGTCATGGTGCTTGATGCAATGTCTGGTAACCCACTTTATTTTTTGTTTTTCCTCTCAAACTTTGTTATATTCAAGTAAAATTTGATAGATGTGTTGACACTTTTTTGTCTAAACTGTTAGAACAATCTTCTGTGAAAAACAAATAAATTGAAACAAATCAAACAAATAAAATAAATTACGTACCGAATTTATTTTTACCGAACCGCATGAATTTTTAAAGACCAAGTCGAGTGTGTGACAGTCTATCCTTAAAACAGATTCTCCCCGTTACGGTGCTTACGGGTAAGTGGCGTCTATCTCCCAAGATACAATGATTTTCACAAATTTGTAGTAGCACTCCAAACAAATTTGTCCGGCGAACTAGAACCTTGTGTTCTTGTGTTCTGTACTCTCTTTAAAATTCTCTAAAACTAGAATGTAGAATAAATAATGCAGAGCAAAATAGGAAGGAAACAAAGAAATTTCAGGATAATTTCAGGATGCCAAATCTGTTGGACTGTGCTGGAAGGCCGAACAGGTGTGATATAAACCTGGAACAGATATGAGTTTAAACCGAACAGGTGCAACACTATTTCAAACAGATATAATTTGAATTTCAAACAGATTCACAGCAGTTACAGAACTGAATCTGTCTGGGAAAACAGTCCGAAACTGCTGGGAAGTTTTGGCAGTTTAAGACCTGTTTGAAAATTGAATCTGTTGAGGAATGAGGAAGAGACACAAAATTTTGGAAAAAATTTGAATTCAAATTTAATTTGAAATACAAATAATTTACTACAAGAATTTTTTGAAAAAATTCAAATAAATTTTGTCCAAAAAATTAATGTTAGAACCGACCTGGTCCACACCCGGAGGGACGGAGGCGCGTGTAGTGGTTTGGGCTAAGATTCAATTTGTCCATAACTACTCCCTTCTACAAACTTAGGGTGCCCCTTGGGACCCAACCCAAGTTAGTACACTAAGAGCTTATATCCCCACAACTCTCTTAAAGTTTCAATGTGGGATTAGCTTTACAAAGAAACCCACATTTAAATCTTTAAATGTCTAATTCCACGAACCTAAAAACGACATTAACTTCCCATTCAGTCAAAAATGGTTTTGACGAATCGTTTTCACCATGTAACTTACCAAGCGGCAAGGAACACATCACCTCTTCAGACCCACCCCGAAAGATGTTTGGGACCCACTCAATTTTGGGCTAAAAAATAGCCCAAAATAAGCCTATATAAAACCATTTTTCCAACATAAACTCCAGGGAAAGAAATTTGCGAACTTACTTTACAAATTGATGCGTCTTGTCACTAAATGTGTTCTTCTTAGGCCATCTCCAGCTCTTACTCAAATTTGAGTGAAAAACATATTTGATATGATGTACTCCAATGGATAAATTTGTATTTAAGCATAAATTTGAGTGAAAGCTTCAGTAATAGTAGAGTTGTATAATTGGAAGCTACAAAATGGTCTTGAAAACAGGAGTAAACGTTTGAGCCTCCTTTGACTTGGGTAAAAAAATGGGTAAAACTCAATTTGAAATAAGTTTGAGTCAAGGAGTGGAGAGATTTTTGAGTGGCTATTACCCAATTTTAAGTTTGATATAGGTTTGAGTCAAAGGTTGGAGATGCCCTTAAACCACATGGTAATGTGACAAATTCAAGTTAGGTGCCACATCACTTTGTAAGCAAAGTTTGTTTTTTTAATAGAAGTGGCATTTTCCTTTTCATTTCAAATGCCTTGTAAGCTGCTGAGGGCTAAAGATGCTTGAACTCAAAACATTGGTCCAACAAGTAAATAAGGTTAACCCTATTTTGAGATCTTAATCATAAGACCAAAAACTCTAAACAAAACGTCCGTGTGGGCTGATCACAATGTCTCTATGGTTTATAGTTAATCTACCAATTGGCTGCATTTTCTTGTCATCCAGAATTGGAATTTTGATAGAACTAAAATTTTGCAGGGACCCAACTGTTGAGCACGACAATGGGGGTGAAAGAATATGTGCAGAGTGAATTTGAAAAAGTGGAAGAGGAAGTCATACTTCCTCATAAGCAGCTTTTCCCTTTCCCTATAACATTTGATGATTTTCTGTGGGTGTTTGGGATACTCAAATCAAGAGCATTTTCTCGCCTTCGTGGACAAAATCTTGTTCTGATCCCTCTTGCCGACCTGGTATGTTCTTTTCTCCCCCATGAAATCAGCTTTCATTGGTACTGTTTTTCGAACTTTGATTATCAGAGTAATATAGCTTGTGAACAAAGAACAGAAGTTCTCTAATTCCAGTAAAGAGAGCCCATGTTTTCTAGGCCATGATTCAGCATCAACTCCGTAAAAATATTAATATTATGCTTCATATTATGTCTTTGGATGGTGTGAAGGTATTACTCAATATAATTATTCCAGGAATTACTGAAGTTGATATTTTTTTTTTTGATAAATAAGTAAATTTATTAGAAAAGCGTTAAGATGATGCAAAGAATACAATTTCAAACCCCCAAAGAAACAATGCTAAACTATCAAATCCTCTATGAAATCAACATAAGCTAAAACATATGGATCAACCAATCCTCTAACCCAATTATATAGCACCATAAGTAGCAGCCTCTCCAGCCAAGAAATTGACTGAGACACCCCTTCGAATACACGCTTGTTAAGCTCCAACCTAATAAGCCACATTAAACGGTCAGAGGCAATCAGCCATGCCTTCCAACGTCTCCTCCCAACCCTATCCCCAGCCCAACTTTGCAAGCCAACACTGAACCTGGCTGCACCCAAACCAAATCAAAAATCCCCACAATAAGCATCCAGAGCCGATATGTAACTGGACAATGAACGAGCAAATGGTCCACTGACTAAGCATCACCACCACACAAATAACACCAATTCACCAATATATGCCCACGACACATCAAATTGTCACGACACATCAAATTGTCAATCCTAAGGCCACCGTCCACACAAAGAAAGCTACCTTAGATGGCATGCCCAACACCCAGACACATTTCCAAGGAAACAAAACCGCATCAACATAAACGAGCACACCATAGTAGGAAGACACATAGAAAAGCCCCTTAGAACCGGGACAGGCCCAAACTATAGAATCTTCCCCTGCACCCCCAGGTTGCAACCCATATAAGAAACCCAACAGCTCCACTAACTAATCCATCTCCCAATCCTGAACCTCACGACGTAGCCGCATATTCCATACCACCACCTAGCCTTGACCTATTCGAGCCGCCTCCACCATAACCTCACAATCCTCTGCAATCCCAAAAATCAAAGGAAACAGGTGCTCTAGAGAGGCATCCCCACACCACCTAGAAACGAACTCTATCGCCCAGCCCTACCTTCAACTAAATCCTTCTCCAAAACTTCGCTTAACCCAACCAAATCCCTTTCCAGACACCACAACCATGAGGGTGTCCCACCCTACCTGAGCACCACCCCCTTCTACCCAGACCAAACTTTGCCACAACCACCTTCCGCCATAAATGCTCCATTTCCCCCACAAAACGCCACAACCACTTAGCCAGTTATGCCAAATTAAACATAACCAACCACCTAACTCCCAAAACCCCTAACTCCTTAGGATGACAAACCCAATCCCATGCCACCAAATGAGAATGAGAACCCTCCCCCTCATTTCCCCATAAAAAATCCCGCTGCAACTTCTCAATCCGCTTCGCAACTGTCATCTAGATCACATGAACCGACATAAAATAAGTTGGGATACTCGACAAGACACTCTTGACTAACGTAATCTTCCCACCTTTAGATAAATATTGACGCTTTCACCCTGCCAACTGCCGCTGCACACGCTCCACCACTTTGTCCCACCCCACGAGGGCCTTGAAAGAAGCACCCAAAGGAAGACCAAGACACGAAACTGACAGAGACGCCATCTTGCAACCAAAAATTGCTGCCAACACCGGGAGCCGAACCACCTCACCTACTGGAGTTAATTCAAACTTTGAGAGATTCACACGAAGACCAGACATAGCCTCAAAACACAGCAACACACACTGAAGATGTCCAATCTGACTAGCATCCGCATCTGAAGTTGATATATACAACTATAATGGCTGTGGATTTTATAATATTTTATATATTTTGTCTGTTTTATAATGAGAACATTTTATGAACAATACAAATCCTACTTATTAATGACAAATATGTTATTACCAACTAAAAAAATTTATATATTTTATTATATAAATCACACAATTCACTACGCTTGAACCCAAATATTTAACATAACAGCTACTCTAAGGACCAAAAAGTAAAATCAACCAAACAAAAACTGCTGTTCAGTTGCTCACTACACCCTTTGCATTCTCACCCACAATCTCATGGTAGTTTTTCGACAAAGTAATCAAGGATATCATCTTCAACCACCATGTTTTGTATCAAATAAAGAATTCAAGTCCAGTTCTGCAGTGTTCTATCTTCATGTGATGTTTTGTTAAATTTAACTGCCTTTAGTCAGAAACTTCACATCTGCAAACCTAACTTTTGTATCAGATCAACCACAGCCCCAACATAACCACAGAGGAATATGCATATGAGATCAAAGGAGCCGGTCTTTTCTCTAGGGACCTTCTATTCTCTTTACGGAGTCCAGTATATGTCAAGGCTGGTGAGCAGGTGAAATTTCCATGCTTGTGATATTTTGAATGGGGAAAAGTCTATGAACCCAGAAAAAATAACCTGAAAATTATCCAGAATTTCAAATCTAGGGTGTAGATTTAATCTTCTTGTTGTGGGGCCATTCCATGAATGAATTTTGGCCTTAGATTGTAAATTCTGGGTAATTTTCTGATCTTTTTCTGGTATGTAGACCTGCGGTTTTAACTGTATTATTTCAGCACTAGTGGCTTAAACAATTATGTATGCCTCTATTTATATATATTCTGAAAGGTTTTTGTGGCGGAGATTTTGGACAAATCAGTGGGATCCCAAATCAGTAAATATACATGCCTCTAGTCTATTGGATTGGATATTAATTTTGAAAAACAAAACAAGATCTTAACTAAATCTTTTATGTCTAAACTGTCTAGGCCTAGTGAATAGGCCAAGATTATGATCACAACCCACTAAATTCTGAAAATATATATATTGTATAAAATTGTTGAAAACTTAATCAAGAATTTATACTGTAATGTTTGAATGATTGATATGGAAGTTGTAGGGCGTCATTGTAATAACTTGCGGTTATGAAGTTATATAAAGTACTTTGATAACTATCAAACAATGAAACACAGAAAAATTGCCTCATCAATACCCCGAAATCCTGAAATTAGCATTGGAAGGTTGAATGGAGTTTTTTTTTTAAATCCAAGTAAATGGTTATACAAGATCTTATATAACATAGCTTTATCTGATAGGTACTGATACAATACGATCTGGATAAGAGCAATGCTGAGTTGGCTATGGATTATGGATTCGTAGAATCAAGGCCAGGGCGCAATGCATATACCTTAACGCTACAAATATCTGAATCGGATGAATTTTTTGGGGACAAGCTGGACATTGCTGAATCAAATGGTCTGAGCGAAACTGCATACTTCGACATCACTTTGGGCAGTCCTCTCCCACCTGCAATGATTCCGTATCTGCGGCTCGTAGCACTTAGGGGAACTGATGCTTTTCTCCTCGAGTCCATATTTAGAAACGCTGTTTGGGGCCACCTTGAATTGCCTGTTAGCCGTGCCAATGAAGAGCTCATATGCCAAGTTGTCCGCGGTGCTTGTAACTCTGCTCTTGCTGGCTATCATACCACGATTGAAGAGGTAAATTGTATTTAATTTTCATTTCCCT
Source organism: Camellia sinensis (assembly GCF_055761805.1). Lineage (NCBI taxonomy): Eukaryota > Viridiplantae > Streptophyta > Magnoliopsida > Ericales > Theaceae > Camellia > Camellia sinensis. The sequence continues at coordinate 196,697,446 of NC_138965.1, forward strand.
TATAATATGTTCTTATTTTATGTTAATCTAGTTATCTATTTTTTATGCATGTGGCATAAAATAATTGATAAATAAGAATTATATAATTGAACTAAGTTTGACTGCCTAGACATCCTTGGAATCTCCAGAGTCACATTAATAATGCTTTGCTGTTATGTGGTAACACTGTTTGTTTACTGTAATAGTATGCTAATGCTAGATTAATCTTCTATTCCAAATTGTAAAAGATGGTTTCTTCCCACACTATCTTCTTTTTTTTTTTGGGAGGGGTAAAAAAAAAAAAAAGATCATCCATTTATAGATGAAAATATGCACTTACGTTTCTTGGTACATGGATCGGTAACATGGTATACTACATTCTCTAAAATGCAGTATGATAGGTGTAGACTTGTTTAGATTATACTATTAAAATTTAAAATTTCTCTAAAACAATTTTCTTTTAACAATTAGAGATTCCATAAAATGTTGCTTTTCTTTTAAAAATTAATCATGTTACAACACGTTTCTATGAGCATTATGACATTATTATTTTTTTACATTTTGTCATAACAAAACTCCACTCTCTAGATTTTAATTTATTATATATTTTATTATTTTTATCCTAAGATAACTTTTAAAAGCTGTATTGGAAAATATTTTTGGGATTGCTTTGGATCGAAAATGTACTATATTTCATAATGTATGTTCCAAAACGTAAATTGCTAAGGTATTAGCTGTTTTTTTTTTTTTTTTCTTCTAGTAACACTGATATACACAGTTTTGTTGTTGCTACTTGATACTGTCCGAGACTTAATTGCTCTAAAAGTTGTAATAATTAAATAGAAAAGCTGAATATACACAGTTTTGTTGTTTCTACTTGATACTGTCCGAGACTTAATTGCTCTAAAGTTTGTAATAATTAAATAGAAAAGCTGAATGCAGGATGAGAAGTTGATGGAAGACGAAAATCTTGATCCGAGGCTTCGCATAGCAGTCGGGATTAGAGCAGGGGAGAAGAAAGTGTTACAACAAATAGAAGGAATTTTCAAGGAGAGGGAACTAGAATTGAATGAGTTGGAATACTATCAAGAAAGGAGGCTCAAGGATCTTGGCCTCGCTGGCGAGCTAGGCGAAATAATTTTCTGGGAGCCCAAGTAGGAAATTCCGAGGTCTTCTACATGTAGAGATTACAAAATGGGGTTTAAGAGGCAATTCCGTGAATGCTACGGAAAATGAAGACTCCAATGTACTGACCAGAGAAAAGAGAACAGCTTATACAGACCATTAATCAAGTTTCCGGGGAGATTTGGACATGGATCTTTCTACAGAGGTTTATTTTCTTGTTTTAATTTTTTTCACAACTTAAAGTTTAGTCTATGTTACCCAGATTTACCTATCGCTAGGCTACCTCTCATTCAAAAGACAGAGAGTGATTACCCATATGCATTATTTAAACTCTGACCTGATGTATTTCCATGACAAGAGTGACAATCAATCTGTAATATGCCATTTCCTCCATTCACTTGGAAACCAAGTTATCTTTTTAATAATTATTATTATCTTTTTACATTTTCTTGTATTTATTGCAATCATTTTTAGATCCGTACTGAGAACAATGCTTCTGTGAGCCAAAACGGGTATAGAAGAAAGTGTTATTGTTTCTAAAACTATATTTATTAAGCTACCTCCAAGCTCTTTAATGAGCCTTCTCAAGACATTTCATCATCTCCACACAGGCCAAGAATTACGTCTCCAAATTTCTCAATTCTCAAATCTCTCGTCTTTTTATTTGAACACAATCGTTGAATCAGATAAAAATTTTGGGATATGGCTTATGAGTTCTTTAAGACGAGGAAAAACTAATTTGATTGAGAAAATTGAGGATCAAGTGAAAAGAACAAGGATTTTAGCATCTTGATGGAGCTCCAACATAAGAATGCTGAGAGCGGTAATGCAAGGGATTAATGCCCTTGTCCAAGAGCACTGTAAACATTTCTAGTTTGAATTTCACTTTTTCTTATTTTCCAAAGTGCACTAGCGCCCCTTATTGAAAAGCAAAGCAAGAATAAAGAAGGTTGACTTCGAAAAAGAAGGGCCAACTATTCATGTTATAATCGTTGTAAAGGCACCTTAAAAAAGCGTTCCTTCAAACAATAACACATCAATAGTATTGCATTTGAGAGCTTCTGAAAAATAAATACAATGCTGCAACATCCTTTTAACTGTGGGAAATTATGTAACAGCACTGGTCAAGTCAACCAAGAGAATAAAGTAAAAAATAACATATGAACAAAGGAATGATGAATACATCTCTAAATGTGCCCAAAAGGAGAACTTTCAAATTTCTTTGCCGCCGTTTCTTACCAAGAAGCTCATCGGATACAAAAACAATTCTTTAGACACCCGAATGAACTCCAGGTTAGATAACCCGTTAGGAACGAGCATACAGTCATTTCAAGCGCTGGTTGGTTCACCAGAATATCTCTGCAATGGGCTACCAACAGGGCACCCAAAATGAAGGAGCATTTAGATTTTATGGCATACCTCACTGGATTGTAGTCGAATTGCCAGAGAGTAACAAGTCATCACAACTTGTTCTCTCACAAAGGCACTCTTGAGGATTCGCATAGAAATAATCTTCTTCCTTGGGCTTGTCTGCAATAACAATACGACGAGTTGGCTGACCCATTTTTTTTTCATGTGCCAGCCGAACACGAACTGAGAACTCATCCCACAATAGCGTCCCATTCTGATGCAAATCCAACAACTCTACAAGCTTTCTTCGATCAAGTTGGGTGGTGTTTTTAAACCCGAGATACCTGCATGAGTTCTAATCAGGAATGTCTTCAAGATTTGTTGCAAATTTGTCATCTTGTTTTGCAAAGTAGGGTATATATATACCTGCGGTGACCTTCCACTAATCTTGCCATGTTCCCATCGTAAGTTGGGACAAAAATGTTACTGGCAATTGAAACCATGAAATCCAAGGCTGCCATTTGAGATGAATGATTCTGGAATTGCCGCAGTTCTTCTGGATCCAGCAGCATTTCCTTTTTCACCTGAAAATTACAATTGCGGCTGAATTCAATAATCATACACAACACAAAATTACTAGAAAGTGTAGCCAATTGTAATTAAGAAATCTGCAGTTACATATAAGAGAGACAACCATGCCCATGCTTAACCAAATAAATATGCATACTCTGGACTTGTTCCTGCCTGGTAAGGCTCCCAAGCTCATGTGAATAAGAATGATCAGAATGGTCCCATTTGTCATTTTAATGGATATTATCATGATGAAGTTTCATAACCATCAATAACATGTAATAAGTTAGAAGATCCAGGTCAAACATTATTATTATTATTTGGGTTAAATACACAATTAGTCCCCAAAGTATGCGTCTTGTGTCATTTTAGTCCTGATGTTTCAAATGTATCAATTTGGTCCTCAACCTATTAATTTTGTTATTAGCCCCCACCTCCATTTCCATCTACAATTGACAATGGTAGTAAAGGCATTTTCTTCAAACCTCTTATGACTCTGAATAAGTTGGGGACTAAGTTGTCACAATTGAAATATTGGGGACCAAAATGTAACAAAACACATTCTTTGGGGACTACTTTTTTGCTGATGTGTAAATGTGGGTTGACAAAAATGCCGTTACTTCCTTTATCAATTGTAGACCGAAACGGAGGAACGGACCACTTAGTGACAAAATTAATAGGTTGGGGATCAAATTGACACATTTGAAACATCGGAGACCAAAATGATACGAGACACATACTTAAGGGACCATTGTGTATTTAATAATTATTACTGATAAATACATTCTAAATAAAGCATCAGTCATTCATTTTCCTTAGGAGGACAGATCAAATTTAAAAGGCATCCTTGACCTTCAACATGCATGCTACAAGCACCAAGTACCTTGGCGTGACATCATCATGAGCTGATTAATATTCATCCTAAAATGATGATCGACAGATTTTGGGCAAAATCTGAAGTTTCACAAGCATTCAGCAGGGTTACAAAATTTCAGAAGTTTCAAATTTGCAGGATCAAAACAAAAAAGACAAGACACGAGGTAAAAATAACTCACAATCTGTGGAAATGCAGTTCTTAATGCCGCAAGTCTCCTCCAACCACCATAAATCTCCCCAGATGCAATATATATTTGTGTATCCTTATCAAAACCCAATGCTTGTAAAACTAATGCTGCCTCCTCTGGGGTAAGTGGACACAGACCTTGTGATCTCTTCTCTTCAGACACTATCTCTTTCTCTCTCCACCAAGGGAATGCATACCTGGACCAACAATGCAATAAAGAAACATTTTATTTATTACATGTTTCTCATTAAATGACCAGACCTAATCTCTTTGATGATTGTTCTAAGATACGATTATTGAGTAAAGAGAACATCAGATTCATAAATTAGGTCAGCTAAGTCGAAGCAAAAGTTCTTGCCTTAACCAGCATCTAACAACTGTTTCAAAAACAACAGAAAGAAATCACCAGTATCTGGCAGACCCAAATACAACTCAATTAAGTTAAACCAGCAAATCATCTCACACAATCAATATCCTTTTCAAGAGTATGAACTGTTATGAAACAATAAAATTTTCTCAATATTGGTTATGTATTACCAAATTAAATTTATTCACTGTACAACTGTCTAATTGAGATATATTATAAGCAACGAGGAAAGATAAGATTCTACTGAAAAAAATGTTTGAAAATTACAATGCAGTTACCTCAACCGTTTCAGCTCCTCAGCTTCCTCCTTGGAGCAGCCATGGGTACAACCCGAGAAAGCCAACATGTCCATCTCATATCTTAGATGCAATGCTAAAAAGGGTCCCTTTCCTTGAAGAATTCGAACCAATTTGTATCCCAAAGCCTCAATCTCAGGAGTGAATTTCAGTGCCTGGAAATTGACACGGCACCTGAGTTTCTGAAGATAGAGAGGAATGCCATTGTTTGCCAAACGAGTGTCTGTTCTGTTGAAGTGTATCACCTTATACTTGTCAAAAAGGGGCAAAATCTGCAAAATGAAGCAAAACCATCAGATCAGGATGCTCAGCAGTTCAGAAATAAGAAACGGAGAGGCTATTTCACAATGGTCTGGCTCAAGTTATCTAAAGATTGATCCAAAGCCAACCAAAGCAAACTTGAGTGTACTTATACTCAGCTGTATGCTTTGTATCCCCACTCAAAAACAAGAGGGAGTGAATATCAATTAAAATCAATACAAGGGTGTAGAATCTAGAATGAGCATATCTGCATTTGCATGACCAAACTAAACAATTTACAGTTTGGCAAACACATCTCAATAAAGATTGAAGTTTCCCTTCCTTTTTTTCCTTTTTTTCTTGGGGAGGGGGTGGCTGTAGAGCAAATGCAAAAGTTATTTTCCAGATTTAGTTTGGATAGTCAATGTCAACATTATTTTCTGAATTGATTATCTACAAAATTTTACACACGCACAACTGCAGAGAATTATCCGAGAGAGAGAGAGAGAGAGAGAGGGGAATCAAATTTTCAGCCAATGTCATTTCAAACAAGCCATAGATTTACATGAGTAAAATATTTGTATTTTGCTCGCGTAAAGAACAACTAGAAAGTACACAAACCTGTTTTAAGTAATATTTTTCATTTGACCAGCTAACAGGAGGCATCTCAAAAGGTTGGTATCCATATTTCCTATTAAACCTCTTTGGCAACCTCCTGACAATTCTAACCTCATCTCTTAGTGAATCAATGAAGTGTTTCACATCAAAAATATCCTCAAAATCACTGCAAGTAAATACCACAAGTTGACACTTCAGAAGAATGAAGAAAAGAAAATGAAGTCACAACTTTTCAGACCAATAAAAATACCTAGGATCAGCCCAAAAGGACGTCTTATCAAGCTCTGGAACAACCAAAGTAAGATTCAAAAGACGAGCAACTGTCACCATATCACAGATCTGAAAGACAGAATATAAGTCAACATAAATACGAGCAGACCACATCAGAAAAAAGAAAAATAATGTATACAAACCGCAGCACGCATTTGATTCAAGCCTCCATTGCAAGACACTTTTAGGAAACCATTACTTGTGTAGTTCCCTGCAAAGTAATAGGAGTGGTAAGTACTAGTTTACAATAAATAAACTCTCTTGAGTAGAAAATCATGAACTTCTATAGGGTGTCATATGTCAGAGTTCCAATTGAAAAAGAAAAGGTTCACTGTATCTTACCAAATCATACTAAAATTAGTGTGATTATTCCCACCCAGTCACTCAATCTCACACACTCACATTTACATACACTCACTATCATTTACTTATTCACTCACACAAACACAATCACACAAACACACAAAGGAAGCAACAAAGTCTAGTTCGATCAATTTTTCACTGAGACAACATTCAGTGATAAATTTACCAGTCTGGTTTGTAGAAAATTATAGACAGAATCTGATTCACTTACACTCACTCACAAGACACCCCCAACACACACACAAAGAACAAGAGAGACTGACAAATGAATATGCAGCAGATTTGGCTTGAGAAACAGAAAAACAGAGACAGAGAGAGATGGACTGGAGGAGGAGCAAGATCTAAAAACACTGTTGCCTGGAGTCATTTGGAGTCGATTTCACTATTGGAACAACTAGATCGGTGTAGATCTAGAACTAGATGGGTGGATCGGCTATAGTGGAGGGTAGAGTGTAGAATGGAAACGGTGGAGGTGATTGGTGAACAATTGCACTGGATCAACGACGATGGAATGTAAATCAATGATGGTGGAGTGTAGATTGGTGGCGGTGGCCAGTTGATGGTGACAGTGGTGGTGGCCGGTGATAGTGGTCATGGAGGTGGCAGTGACACTGGCAAGCAACAATGGCAGTGGAGGTGGCCGGCAACAATGGCAATGTTAGTGTCTTCTTGGAGAAATGTTGGAGAGAGAGAAACATAGAGAAGAGAAGAGAATAAATGAATGAGAGCAAAATAAGTATATTAGGGTTTATTGATGCATTCAAAAAGTGTTCAGGACTTAAAAGTATTTAAGTCCATCAAATAGGATTGGTAAGTAATTTTCCCAAAATAAAACTAGGAGATGAAGGACTTTATGGTTCACAAATTCATACCTCTTTAGAAAACAAAAGAACCTGCGAATAAAAAAACATACATTCAGTCTTTGTTTCTCATAAATTTAATCAAGAATCCAAGAAAATTTGATGTTATGATGGGAAAAGAGAAAATTTGATGCTCTTCATTGTACCACGCCAAATCCTCTTAATCAAATTTCTCTCATTTTATCTTCAATGGGCACGCTATAGCATAAATCTTGTTCATTCCCTAATCCTATCTTTTTTAGTTTTGACACACATCCACCTTGACATCCTCATCTCGGCTAGACTCATTTTGTGAACTCGTTATTTCTTGATTGTCCAACACTACCATAATGGTTGGTCACATAGCCGCCTTACAAAATTTTTCTTTTGAACTCATAGGTATGCATCAATCACATCAAATGCACTCCTCCATTTGCACATTTTGTCTTAATACTATGAGTATCATCATTACCAATCTCTCCCCATTTATGCATAATTGAACCTACGTTGGTATTTTTTAACTTTTACTTAAACTACATTCTATATCTTCAGTTTTTTTCAACTTATTGTACACCCTGTTGACTCTAAAGCCTGTCCGTCCAAACTTCTAATTTAACATTTAGTCCTTGTGTTTATCCAATAAACAATATCATTAACGCTAAGCATCCACAATAGTACCTTATCTTGTATATTATTTGTCAATTCATCCATAACTACTACAAAAATATATGGGCTTTATGAGACCACTGATTTAAACCCGCATTGATAGCGCAATCACTACATTTTCCTAAGAGTATGTTCACTGTGGTCATAGCTCCACAATACATATCCTTATAAATTCAATATATCAATTCATAACCCCTTTATTTTATAAAACCAACCATATTATATCACTACAATCCTATATCATAGGTTTTCTGGTCTATAAAAATCACATGAGGATTTTTTTTTTTCATTTCTTTGTACCTTTCCATTAGTCTCTTCAGTACATAAACTACTTCTATTGTTGACCTTCCATACATGTATCCATGATCATAAGCTTAATACCTTCGTAATTTGTACAACTTTGAACATCTCACTATTTTTGTTCGTACATACTAAAATTCTCTTCTACCACTCACCTAGTATTTTCTTAGTTGATATAATTATATTAAATAGTTTTGTTGGCCTAGACACGCATAGTCATCAGATATTTGGACCCAACAACTCTTCTAGTTTTCAATCTTCGTCAATGGATATGTTAAGGAGTATACAGCTGTTTTCTTTATATATATATATATATATATCAGAGTGGCTATGTCTGATGTTGAGAGAATGAATAATCTTCGGCATGATTGAACCTCAAATACCCTAATTCTACAGATCAGCTATAGCCTGCAAGTATGAAGTTACAAAATCAAATCCCTCCCTTTCATTTTTCGTAATAGCCATGATGAGAAAGTATCAATTTCATGTAATTCCATGAACAAGATCATAGATCAAGCAGGAGATATTAACTAAATACAAAACTTTCAAATTAAAAGAAAAAAAGAAAAAAGAAAAAAAGCACATAATTGAATCAGAATAACCTGCATTTCTACAAGCTCCCCCACATATATCCAAAAATTCAAATCATCGAACCTACTAATCTTACTAGTAACAAATCTAGCTACTTTAAATAGATAATTTGTTATCCAAATTGTCAATTGCATCATAAAAACAATAGAAAAATTCAAAACCACACATGCCCATGTGCATAATCACTCTCAAACTTCAATGCATTTTCAGGCAAATCCTTCAAATCAATTGCAAGTTAGAGAATTCAAAAAGGGACTCACTTGGTGGAAGAAGAGGAGGAGACAACGGAACCTCTTCGACCTGGAACGATACTTTAGTGAACCCGATTAGCCGGTTCGATAACCCAGCCAACAATCGTGGCTGCCATAGCTCGCTCACCGCCACAAGCTGAACAAAACAGGTCCATATCAAAATGCTGGAACAAACCCTGATGAACCACACCTGTAACCGAGTCCTCTGGATCGCCGGCGCCGGCAAAGGCGCCGGAATCTTATCAGACCTCAACTGTACACCCTCAGATCTACCCTCCATCTCTCTCCTTCACACCTCATCGCCGCTTCATTCCCAAACACCGACAATCACCAAATTCTCATCACATTGATCAACGAAAACTAATGAATTTCATCCCGAACAAACAAACAAACAAAAACCTAGCACAATCATAATCTGAAAAATCCAAATCCTCCAAAACTGATTCAAAACAAAAAATCAAATCAATGAATCAAATCAAAACCTTTAAAGAGAGAAAATTTATTGAGAGAGGGGACAGGAGAGTTGAGAATTCACGAGGGAAAAGGAGATGAAATTAAAGAAGGTTCATTCACCCACCAAACACAACCGTGAAACGCTCTCCTCTTTTTCTTTTTTTTTTCCGGGGAAGCTTGTTATATTTTCTCGCTCTCTTCCTGTCCTGCTTGCTTTCTTGTACCAGTGGTTGAATGAATGAAGGGAACAGGAATTGATGAGAGAGAGAGAGAGAGTGTGTGTGTTTGGCTGGAGAGAAAATGACAGAAAAGAAAAGCCGTGTCTCCGAATGTGACGGAAATAGATCGCCGATCGACCAAAACAAACTTTGGAGACTCGATTGTTCCTATGCTTTTGAATCGTTTGTACTTTTTATTATTTAGATTAAATTAGATTTAGATTAGAAGCATATGATTAATGTTAATTTCGAATGTAAGTATGGTGTGTTCAGGTATTTTTGTCGTTTATTATTATTTCCGTACCAATTGCAGTGAATACTTCCACACTTCATTAACAAACCAAAAATATATATATTTATGCGTACAGGTGTGAACATTCTCACAATAAATTATATTAAAGTATTCAGGTATTATTAAAGTATTCAGTATTATTGATTAATTGAATATTTACAGCTAATAAGGAAAAAGATGTTTTAATGTCCTATTTAATTATATAGAGACTTTTTTTATTATTGAAATGGGTTGTCTTTTCATATTTTAAAGTTTTATAAGGTGTGCACGGTGTAATTTGATAATAAAATTACAATAGAATGGTGAATGATGGATTAATAAATTTATTATTTGTAATTAAATTATGATTTGAACAGTTTTAATTGTTAGTTAATTGACAAATAATTTTAAATAATTATCAAATATTTACATGATATATAACAATAATTTATATAACATTTGTTATATATATAATCCTAACTCATTTTACATAATATTTGTAATGAATTTTACATCTTAAATCTCTCTTACATTATTTTTACTTTGATATTTTATTGAAAGTAAAATATATATATATATATATATATATATATTAAACTATGGTACTGTGGGATAATTTGAAAGATGAATTATAAATTTCAAATCGTAAATCAAATAATCCATGATTAACGGATGAATTAATGTGAATCAAGCGATTTTGACATTTGAGTCCTACTTATATGATATTATCATATTATTAAACTGACTTTTATTTCAAATTTTATCATTACATCACATATCAATTAATAAAAAAAATCATATAATATTTTTCTTTTTGTCAAAATATTAGTGACACACTAACATCAAACATGGATTATCCCTTCCAAGTTTGAATATTCACAAATACTAAGAACACGGAAGAGATTACATACAATATCAGGGGCAGAGCTACTAGTGTACTGGAGTTAGTCGATACCAGTGAAGTTTTAAAATATTGTAGTGTATATATAGGACTTTAACAACAAGTTTGGGATTTTTAGAAATTGACCCCAATGAAACGATATATTAATTTTGATAAATTTCTATTTGTTCATAAATTGACCCCAATAAATTACTTGTAATTAGTTTTGTCAATGTAATGAACAATATATGAAATTTAGAAAGTTTCTTGTAAATGTTAATGTCATATATTTGAATATTATATATTTATTTTTATTAAATTTATTAACCATGAGTGTGGTCAGATTTTCACCCACACAATTTGGCGCCGTCTGTGGGAACGAAGGAAGAATAGATGGCCAGTAACGGACAGCAGGAAAATATTTGGGATGACGCTCCCGCTGGGAGTGGCAGACCAATTGACCTTGACATTGAAGGAGACAACCACAATACAGAAGCCCGTGACCAGGGTCACAGAGAGAAAGACGTCATCCAGGAAGGCGACACATCAAAAAGGACAGACCAAGGAAAGTACTACAATGAAGATAACCTCCAGGTATGGAGGGACAGATGCCTACGGAGGGATGAGGAAGTAAAAGAATTGGCGAACAAGTTGGCAGACCTTCAGTCAGTCGTCAACTTCATGATGCAGAATAATGTTATGCAGCCACCATACCCGCTGCAAGATACGCCGATGCCAGTAACCAACACCCAGAAGGACGGAAGAAAAACAATCCCCGAGGTCCCTCAGCATACCAGGAGTGGAAGGCATTCCCCCCGGCCTTCCAGGGAAGTCGGACGAGAAGAGCCGAGGCAAGAAGAGTCCCGAAGGACGCACCACATGAAGAATCCAGAACCCAAAGGACATCGGCATGTTCGAGGGCAAGCACTCTGCTTTGACACAACCCACGGAGAAAGATCCAAACGGACCCACCACGAGGCCGAAAGCAGTGTACCAAAAAGACTAAAATCCAAAGACAGCTGAGCTCCAGGGAGGAGCAAAGAAGACCTGAGGGACTACCTCAAAAGGAGACAGCAGAATGTTGAAGTCGAGGTAAACTCCCCAGTAAAGCCGAAGACAGCCTTCTCGGTGGAACTGGACAAATTCGAACCACCAAAGAGATTCAGTATGCCGAGGTTTCAAATTTATGATGGTAAGTCAGATCCAAACTTTCATGTTGGACTATACCTAAATTCAATGGCATTATATAGCGGAAACGAGCCGTTGCTCTGCAAAGTTTTCCCCTCATCCTTTGGGGAAATTGCATCTGATTGGTTCCATAAATTACCAAAGGGAAGTGTAAAGACATGGGAAGGCCTGGCCGAGATGTTTGTGGCCAGGTTCGTGACCAACAAGCTGCAGCCCCTGAGGGTTGATGCTTTGATGGCTCTAAGAATCACCAAAGAAGAAGGCCTTAGGGCCTATGCGAAGAGATACTACGAGGTGTTCAACCGAATACCCGAATGCAACCAAGAGGTAGCGGTCGTGTCTTTCAAGAACAGCCTGAAAGATGACTGCTCACTACGGAAGTCTTTGGCAAAAACATTGCCAAAAAGCATGGAGGAACTCATGGCAAGAATTGAGAAGTACGCCAGAACCGAAGAAGATACATCGCGAAACAAAGATGTAAAGCAAGAAAAGGCAAACGGCTCGCCGAAGCAAGGCCGAGGCAACAATGGGCCGACCAAACAAGAAACAGAGTTGAGAAGTAAACAGGCAGTAACGACGGTATTCCGAATCCCAATCCATAAAGTCCTAGATCAAATTCGAAACCAACCTTATTTCAGGGCTCCGGCAAGAGCACCAGGGGAATTCATGGGAAGGAACGTTGGTAGACGTTGTGCCTACCACAATGAAGAAGGACACCCAACTCAAGGTTGCAGAGCCTTGAAAGCACACTTGGAGGACCTAGTGAGACAAGGCCTTCTGAGGGACCTGGTCGATGAAGCCAGGACAAGGGAAGAACAGGCAAGGTTGCCTCAAGCACCAGCAGCGCCGCCTCCCCCAGCACAGCCACCACAAGCAGGAGGACCGAGGGTGGTTAATGTGATCCATTCAAGGGTCAACGAAAACGAAGTCAGAGGGGAGACCCAGAAGGTAAGACATTTACAGCATGTCTACCAAGTCGGGGAGAAGAGACATCGGCCAGAAGAATGCCAAGGGCCGATGATAGCCTTTACTGAAGCCGACCTGGAATTGGTCCAACATCCGCATAATGATGCCTTGGTAGTATCCCTCCAGGTTGGGGAGTGCCAAGTGAAACGCATCCTAATAGATCAAGGCAGCTCCTGTGACATCATGTATGTCAGATGTTACAAGGAGCTGGGCCTTCACCCTGATGACTTAGAACAATCCAGCGGCCCGATGGTCGGCTTTAATGGAACGCCGACATGGCCACTAGGCGCAACAAGCTTGGAAGTACAAGCCGGCACTAAGAAGATCCAGACGGAATTTCTGGTAATTGACACGCCCTCACCATACAACATCATCTTGGGAAGGCCGTGGTTGCATGCAATGGGGGCAGTTCCCTCAACGTTGCATCAACTACTACGGTTCCCAACAGAGCATGGGATTGAAGAAGTCAGAGGAAATCAACTACAAGCAAAAAATTACTCCATGACAGCAATGAAGTCCACCTGTAGTATACGGGAGCCAAGAAAAGCAGAAGTTGAAGATGAGGACATGAAGGTCCTAGAAGACGTCGGGAAAGAACCAGTCGAAAAGAGCGAAGAGGCGCTAAAAAAAATTTTCATCCAAGAGGACGACGAAGAACGCTTATTTCTTCTCGGCTCAGGTTTAGCTAGGGAAGAAGAAAGAGAGCTGGAAGATTTTTTAAGGGCAAACATAGAGGTGTTCGCCCGGACACCTTATGAAATGCCAGGCATTGACCCCGAGGTCACTTGCCACAGACTGAATGTCGACAGATCGGCAAAACCTGTGATTCAACGAGCCAGAAGACCGACGTTGATGCACGTCGAAGCAGTAGAAGAAGAGGTAGACAGACTCCTGGAGGCCAGGGCCATCCGAGAAGTTCAGTACCCAACATGGCTGTCCAACACAGTAGTAGTAAAAAAGAAGAATGGCAAATGGAGGGTTTGTGTAGACTTTACCAGCCTCAACAAAGCTTGCCCCAAAGACAGCTTTCCTCTGCCCAAAATCGACCAACTGGTAGACGCCACTTCAGGACATGAAAGGATGAGTTTTTTGGATGCATACAGAGGGTACCACCAGATTACCATGTACCCTCCAGACGAGGAGAAGACCGCGTTCATCACCCCTAAAGGCCTGTACTGTTACAAGGTAATGCCTTTTGGGTTGAAAAACGTAGGAGCAACCTATCAGAGGTTAGTGACAAAGATGTTTAAGCACCTGATTGGCAAAACAGTAGAAGTCTACATCGACGACATGGTCGTAAAGACCAAGGAATCAAAGGGTCATCTTGCCAACCTAAAAGAGGTCTTTGACATACTCAAAAGATATCGGCTCCGACTCAACGCCTCGAAGTGCGCCTTTGGAGTTGGATCAGGTAAATTTTTAGGATATCTGGTAACAAGAAAGGGCATTGAGGCCAGCCCAGACCAAATCAAGGCCATCCTGGACTTACAGAGCCCGACATCGGCAAAGCAAGTTCAAGTGCTTACTGGAAGGGCCGCAGCCCTAAACAGATTCATCAGCAGAAGCTCAGATAAGTGCAGACCCTTCTTCAAACTGGTGAAAAAAGCCACAGACTTCCTATGGACAGAAGAATGTGAAGCCACCTTAACCGACCTAAAAAAGTACTTGACCACGACTTCGGTTCTTTCCAACCCAGTACCAGGGGAGGAACTGTTTTTGTACTTAGTAGTCTCAGAACACGCAATCAGTGCAGTGCTAATCCGAGAGGAAGAAGGGGAGCAAAAGGCAGTTTATTATGTAAGTAAAACTTTGGCCGACGCAGAAACAAGATACCTACCACTGGAAAAATTAATGCTAGCCTTAGTAATGGCTTCAAAGAAGCTGAGCCATTACTTTCAGGCACACAAGATTGTGGTCCTGACAGAGCACCCATTGAAGTCCTTGTTGCAACAAGGAGACTTAACAGGAAGGATAGCAAAATGGGCAGTAACCCTGGGCCAGTTCGACCTGGAGTTTAGGCCAAGAACAGCAATAAAGGGCCAAGTTTTGGCCGATTTCGTCGCAGAACTCACACCTGAAGCCATCACACATCGGGCTCCGTCGAGCCAAGATGAGCATTGTCCCAACAAGCAAAAAGAATCCCAGCCAAAGACAAAAAAGCAAGAGAAAGAGAAGCTCAGACCCTGCAGCATCTACATCGGCGATTCATTCAGACTATTCGTCGATGGAAGTTCAAACCGCCAGGGAGTAGGGGCAGGAGTACTGCTGATATCTCCAGATGGAGAAATAGTAGAACAGTCCATCCGTTTGGGGTTCAAAGCCTCCAACAATGAAACAGAATATGAAGCATTAATTGCAGGGCTAAAGCTGGCAACAGCAGCAGAGGCAGATGAGGTAATTATTTTTTGTGATTCACAACTCATTGTTAACCAGTCAACAGGAGAATTTGCAGCCAGAGACGAAAGAATGTCGGCATATGCAAAGGAAGTCATCAGATTGGCAGTCCTATTTCAGAACTGCAGATTACTCCAAGTTAGCCGAGATGACAACACCCACGTCGACGCATTGGCTAACCTGGCCAGTTCAATTCAAACTGGAAAAACAAGGACAATTATGATCGACTACATGTCGGCCCCGAGCATAGATAAACAGAGTACCGAACAAGAAGCAATGTGCGTGGACTTGGGACCAAGCTGGATGGATGCAATCATTGCATTCCTAAAAGAGGGGAAGCTGCCAGAAGACCACAAGGAAGCACATAAAATCAGACTGAAGTCGGCCAGATTCAGTCTAACAGCAGAAGGCCATCTCTACAGGAGGTCCTTCACTGGGCCGCTTTTAAGGTGCGTACACCCTTTGCAGGTTGAAGATTTTCTTTACGAAATTCATGAAGGAATTTGTGGAAGCCATGTTGGGGGTAGATCATTAGCCCACAGGGCCATTACCTAGGGGTATTGGTGGCCCTACATGCAAAAGGATGCCGAAGCCTATGTGAAGAAATGTGAACAATGCCAAAGGTTTGCACTTTTGATACATCAGCCAGCTGCTGACCTGAACCCAGTATCCAGCCCTTGGCCGTTTGCCCAATGGGGCATGGATCTGGTTGGACAACTTCCCAAGCAACTGGGTAGAGAAAATACTTGCTGGTAGCAACAGACTACTTTACAAAATGGATAGAGGCAGAACCTCTTGCCAAAATCCGAGATGTGGATGTCAAGAAATTTATATGGAGAAACATTATCACCAGATTTGGGATTCCAAGAGCAATAGTTGCCGACAACGGAACACAATTTGACAGCAAACTCATCAAGAACTTTTGTGCAAAATTCAAAATCAAGAATTATTTCTCAACACCAAGCTTTCCTCAAAGCAATGGGCAAGCAGAGGCATCCAACAAAGTAATCCTGGATGGAATAAAGAAGAGGCTGCAGGCAGCAAAAGGAAAGTGGGTAGACGAGCTGCCCAACGTACTTTGGGCATATCGGACTACGCCGAGAAGATCAACAGGAGAATCCCCCTTTGCCATGACTTATGGCACAGAAGCAGTCATCCCATTGGAGATCGGCATCCCAGGGATCAGAACCCAGGGAGTAGAGAATGGCACCAATGACGTACTCTTAGCCCGAGATCTGGATTTGTTGGAAGAACGAAGAGAGAAAGCTACAATTCAGCTTGCAGTATACCAGCAACAGCTTGCCAGAGCTTACAACAAGAAGGTCAATCCAAGAGATTTTCAAGTCGGCGACCTAGTCCTGAGAAAGGTCGTCGGGAACAAGAAGGATCCCAGGGAAGGCAAGCTTGGCCCAAACTGGAAAGGACCCTACAGAATTACTTCAGTATTAGGCAATGGAGCTTATCGGCTTGAGGACAATGAGGGCAAAGCATTGCCCAGACCTTGGAATACTTGTAATTTGAAATTTTTCTATCATTAGATGTACATCATATTTTGGCCGATATCATCAATAAAGTCTTTTCAGAATTCTTTCAACACATATGATTGAGAAAGTTATGCATTGATGTTTATTGAAGACATAATTAATGTGAACCCAAGTCAAACTCAGGTTCACATTGGGGGCAAAGAAAAGGCAGAGATTATTCCTTAATTCACTTGTTGAAATTTGTAGCAATTTACAAGTTGGAATTAAGCTGATTCCTTATCTTCACTTGTTGAAATGTGTAGCAATTTACAAGTTGAAGTTAAGCCGAGATTATTCCTTAATTCACTTGTTGAAATTTGTAGCAATTTACAAGTTGGAATTAAGCCGATTCCTTATCTTCACTTGTTGAAATTTGTAGCAATTTACAAGTTGGAATCAAGCCAATTCCTTATCTTCACTTGTTGAAATTTGTAGAAATTTACAAGTTGAAGTTAAACCAAGATTATTCCTTAATTCACTTGTTGAAATTTGTAGCAATTTACAAGTTGGAATTAAGCCGATTCCTTATCTTCACTTGTTGAAATTTGTAGCAATTTACAAGTTGAAGTTAAGCCGAGGTTATTGCTTAAGTTCTCATAGCAATATGTGGGTTGTTTAAACCCTAAGGAAGATGCTTAACACTTGTTGAAATTTGTAGCAATTTACAAGTTTATGTTATGCCGATATATGGTCACTAGCCGAAACTTACAAGTTGAAGTAAAGGCTAAGTATATTGTTTAAACACTTGTTGAAATTTGCAGCAATTTACAAGCAGATTTTTATTTAACACTTAGAAAAGTTTACAGTATATGTTAACACTTGCTGAAATTTGTAGTAATTTACAAGTAAGTCAGACCGAAGTCCCTGTTTAATACTTGTTGAAACTTGAGAAGAAGCCTGCAAAGTTTACATTGAGTAGTATATGTTTTATACTTGTTAAAATTTATGCAAGGTTTGCAGGTCAGTATCTTGCCGACGTAAAAGTTTTGCAGTTATACCCGAGGTATGTAACCCCGAGAAGATTGCACAAAGGAAAATTTCTAAGTATAGAACCATGACAGAAGCAATCAACAGAACATCACAAGATTAAAAACATCTATAAAAAGAACAGTTGCAGTTACATATTGAAAAGGCTACGTCGGCCATAAGAAGGAGTTTTACATTGTCCAGAAATTAAAAGAAAGTACAAAGTACAAAGTGCAGAAAAAGAAGAAAAAAGTACAAAAGACATTATCAAGACTTTTCAGTATTAGCAGCTGTAGGGATTGGGACCTCGGACGATTCTGGAAGAACCTCCTTGGCCACTTTTTCCGCTTGTATCTCGGCATCAATCTCTGCTAATGTTTTCTTAACACTTCTTTCTACCAAGAGAAGATCGGACAATAGCTGCTCAACAACAATTTCCTTGGCTGCCTCCTCAACCTCATCACCCTCCTCATCCAAGGTTAAGTCCGTAACTTGCTCAGGTGGAGGAAGGGACTTGGCTTCGACGGCATCCTTAGGTTTTCTCACCAAGGCTTCTTCATTGATCTCTTTATCTTCATCCTCGGCATCAGCCTCAGACTCTGATTCGCCTTCAGGTGGAGGTGGAGGAAATGGTAAAGGAACAGCGTCGGCCTGGCGCAATGGCGAGTCAGCAGGAAGATCAAGCTTCTTTATCAGGGACATCCAACCAAGAGAAAATCCCCTGTTGCATGCCTGCCTGACTTGAAGTTTATAATCCTCTGTGACGTCGGCCATACCCTGGGCATAGGCCTTTTCGTCGGCCTCTTTGACTTCGGCCTCTTTGGTGGCCAGAGCTTGCTGAAGTTCTTTCTCCGCTTGGGCCTTCTTAGCCTCAGCCTCTCTTTTCTCGGCCTCAGCAACTTTTTTGACAGCCTCAGCGGATTTGGCCTTCTCAAGAGCTAAAGCTTGGGCTTTAGTTGCAACCTCGGCCTGATCCTCCAGTTTTTTCATTTTTAATTCAAGAGACTTTATCTCCTTCTTCAGAGAGGACGCCTCCCTCTTCATATCAACCAATCTTTGACGATTTTCAAAAGATTGCATTGAAAATGAATGGGCGTGTTGGATGGCTTGAAGAAAAAAAACAGAAGTATTAGAAAATATTCTCAGTAAGAAACAAGAAGGAAGAATCACGAGTGCAAACAGGAACACTTACCTGAACGGAGTGTTGGAGCATGAGAGCGTAATTCTCATACTCACTGAGCTTAGCATTTCGCTCCAAATCATTCGGAAGGAGAAGAGCAGTGCTGAGGGCGACACCAACGTTAATATCGTCGGCACTTTCACTAGCCATAATAGGCCTATCCTCCAGGGTTAGATCAGGGGCCCATGGAACGTCGGGCTTCTTGGACGCCGAGGTCGTCGCAGACGATGACCTTGGCCTCTTTGATTGTGTGGACCCCGAGGGTTGGGTTTCAACGGATCTTTTTGTGGAAGAAGAGGTAGTCTTTTTGCTCTCAGCCAGTCGAGAGATAGGCAAAGCATCCTCAGTCTCGGCGTCAGCGGCCTTGGCTTTGGGCTGAGCTTTTTTTACTCTCTTCGGCTTTGGTGGGGGCATCGCATGCGATGGTACAGCATCAGCGTCGGTTGGAAGGTCGGCAAGAAGATCTTGAACGACAGGCCTTGGACAAACCATCTCGGCAGTCTTTACAAGTCTTCGTCGGCGTTTACGTTCTGGAATTGGTATTAAGTAGGGGGCCGAAGTGGATGGAAGATCGGCTGGGTCAGAGGTGGATCCTTGATCTGTTCGGGATGAAGACGCAGTTACAGTTGTGGCAGTAGGAGAAGAAAGACTCTTTTTCTTCCTTTTCGGGACGTCGGGTAAAGTGGATTTATATGTCGGAATGAAGTTCAGCAACAGGGGAGCCTTACGCTTATGGATTGGAAGACCAAGAAGCTTCTTTAAATCTTGACCAGGAAAGAAGGATTAACGGAAGTTCTTTGGTGGTTGATGAAGATCTGCAGGACAAGCAAACAGACATTAGAAACAGAAAAATTTTAAAGACTTAAATAAAAACAACTAAGCATTGGCACTGGGCTCTTACCCTTGCCCTCTGTAATTGTTCGAGGAAGAGGGTAGAGGTGGACATCTTCATCTGGGCCAAATTCCCAATTTCCCGAAGCAATAAGAAAGTCATCCCCAGCCCCCTTGTTGGAGTCTGGGAGGTTGGCTACAATTTTAAACTCAGTAGACCTCGGCTTAAGGTAATAAACAAAGCCCCTATCTTTCAGGTTAAGGGGGCACATTGTATAACAGTACTGAAGGTCGGCCAGGGTGATCCTAAGATTCTCCTGCCTAGCTAAAGCTATAATACCGTTAATCACCCTGTAGGAGTTGATAGTAAGTTGCATGGGGTTCAGCCTGTAGAAATGAAGAACTTCGCGAAACAAGGGATCAAGTGGAAGCCGAAGTCCACATTCGGTGAAGGCTACTATAGGAAAGGGCATCGTATGGTCTGTGGGCATAATGGTATCATCATCCCCAGCTAGCTTAAGATGAACATCGGCTGGGATAGAGAATTCCTGCCTAAAGTATTCGAGTTTTGTTGGGGTATTTACCCTATGCCTCCACATACCCATTACGTCGGCCTAAACAGAAAGGAATGTGTTCCAGAAGATGGGCGTTTTAGAAGGATTGCAAAAACCTCGCCAAAGGCCTAGGAAAGGACTGATAAGGCTTGTTTCAGTTTTCCCTAAAACCTAAAGGTTCTACACACAAATCCCAAGCCTAAGAACTATAAAGATCAAGATCGAAGGCACAGATCTGGGACAGATACGAAAAACAGAAAACAGAGACATAGTTTCAGATTCAAAAACAGAGGTATAGTTCTCAGAAACAAAAGAAGTACAGGGAAAAAAAAATCATCAAGAACAGTGGCAAGAAAAGTGGTGAAATAGTGCAAGTGTTCAAGACGTAGTCACGATTCAAGATACAAATAAATCCAAGGCTTTGGACAAAAGCGATAATAGCAACAGGCAAACGAAAGCACATAAGGAGGGCTAAGAGTGAAAGGAGCAGAATCTTACCAGAACAAATGAAACCGGGGCAATATTCGCCGAGATCAGAAATCGGTTGTGACAGCAAAGAAAGCTTCGCAAGAATGGAAGATTAAAGACAGTTTCAAAAGATTAAAGCAATGGCAGATTCGAAGAAAAAAAGAGCTTTCGAAGAGAGAGAGAGCAAGAAATCAGAATGAAGAAAGTGAAGAAAGAAAGAGGCAAGGAAAAGTTTTGTCAAAAACGTGAAACGGCGGCAAAAATAGGGCATTTATTATGCCTAGAGCAACGCAACGCGTCAGACGGCGCAGATGAATGACAGACAGCTTTCAGGCGCGTCACAGACACGCTCCAATGAAGACAAAACACGTGAAAGGAACGGTTAGATATGCATGACAGCTCATGCGCGTGGAAAAGTACGTTCGAAACCTTGTTCTCCGAAGAGAACACGTCGGCTGGAAGTGGATTATCTCGGCTAAACAGTTTTTGAGCCATTACTCAGAAAAGGAATATCGAAATATCGGTATAGGTTCCATCACCTCAGAGTGTCGAGGTAATAGAACCAAGGGGGCAGTTGTGGGGATATATTTTCTGAATACCAACACGTGGCATGGTGACGCCGACGTGTCAGCCAAGGTGCCACGTGTCGTGGTAGTTAGGCCGAGATGATCTCGGAGAAGCCGAGGTTATCTCCGAAGATATCGGAATCCGAGATAAGCGAATAAAGGACAAGAGTCCTAAGACGAAGAGGGGACTTAACCAAGATAAGGATAAAGCTCTTAGGGAGTTTATCTTTATCTCTTAAAGAGTCCAAAGTAAGCACTAAATTGGAGTTCATAGAAGTCATACTTCTAGTAGGACTTGGATTGAGTATATTATAAAAGAGAGGCACCCCCGTGGGTCTAAGGTATGTAATTTATGTTTTGAGTATTAAGTTTAGCACTTGATTATCTTTGAGAGATATACTGACTTGAACGTCGGAGTGCCCCCGGGTGGAAGAACCACCGCCGGAGCCTTTTCTTTCTGTTACAGGTAACTGAAGCCATCTATTCTGTCTGTGCTCTCCAGTTGATCACTAAGCAAGCAGTGTGGTCAGATTTTCACCCACACACCATGAGTATGCTACTTCAAATAAAAAAATAAATAATAATAATAATAAATAATAATAATAATAATAATAATAATAATAATAAATGACATACCAGACGTCCTTAGCATAATCGATTAAAAAAAATAAAAATAAAAATAGGACACTTCTACTAACATGTCTTATTACGTGATTGTGTCGAACACGTATCAAACACTAGTACATGGTCTATGAAAAGATGTCCATGCGTCATATTTGTCGGCTATGTAAAATCTAATAATTGACCCCGCTGAACAAAATTTCTGGCCATGCCACTCTACAATATATTGATATATTAAAACTTATTTTAAATGAAGATCTCATTAATGATTGGGTTTAATACCAATCATCTAATTTTTAATCAAATTCCAGTGTTTTAACTTCTAAATTTGTCCCATCTTAAAATATTTATAAAAAAAACTTATAAATTGGTGTTTTGTTACTGTTTGAAAAGTTTTCTTTTAATTATAACTTTAATTTTTTGAATGAATAAATTATAACTTTAATTAAGATTTTTTTTTTATTTTCATCAATCTGTTTAGACATGCTACTAAAATTTAATTATATTTGAATTTGGCTTTGACTCAAATTCAAGAGAAAATAAGACCCACCTGGAAAATTTTGAACCATTAATTTTCTGAGCTGTAAAGTTCTTGTCAAATTAAATTATTCTTGATTATTTTGTCTTTTATTATGGATAATATTATTCAATTGCATAGATAGAGTTGCAATTTTTCATCAATTTTGTATTATTTTTTTCTTGATTCAAGACTTTTGTTTTTGTTTTTTTTAAGATTACAGAACCTTCAGTCAAATCCTTTTTAGTTTTTTTCACACTACTCCAGTTTAAGATAAGTGTGTATGTAAAGAAAATTGTGTATAAAAATAATTAGCTGACATCATTGATGATGTCAATAAAAAAGTTTTTTCCTTGAATTTAATAAGGATCAAAATGAAGAGTTGGCTTTAAAAGTTAATAAAGTGTGTAATAATCAATGAATATTTAATAACATAAAAATTTGCATTATTCAACTTGTGATGGCTATCAATAGATAGATGTAGTATGGACTTTTGCATTTCAAGTGACTAGTTACTTCTTGTTCTTGATCATCACAAGATCTATTCACTCTGTTTGATTTGAAATTTTTAAAAATAGTTTTTAAATTTTTAATTCTTATTTTTTAATATGTTAATTATTATTTTTATATATTTTAGATCTACTTTAATTTAGATACACTTACAAAATATATAATTTGTGAAAAAAAAAATATTTAAAAAATTCACTTTAGTACAAAAAAAATTCATATATTTTTGTATTTATTGAATTTGTTTTAAATTTATTCACAAGTATTTTATTTTTTAATCAAAATTAGGTACAGCTAAAAAAATAAATAAATAAAATTTGACTAAAATATTTTTAAAAAAATTACTGCTGACTATAAAATGAAAAAAAAAATCAAAATTCCAAATTACAAAAATATTTTAAAAAACTCAAAACCAAAGCCCTTTTTTCTATGCTAATATTTAAAACCAAAAAACAATGAGTGCCTTAAGATTTAGCACTATTAGTTAGTTAACAAAATATTAATTAATTGCACATTTCTCTGCTATTCATTTTTATAATAAAAAAATTAATTAAATGAAGAACAATTATTCTAAATCTATTAAAGTTAACATCACCTATTTATATAACAAAAATGTTAGATTTACCATCTTCTCTTCTTAATTGAGAACATGATGTGGTGCAACTAGGGGTGAGCATGGTCCGGATTGGACCGGATTGGGATAAAATCAGGACCAATCCGTTATCTACGGTTCCTAAAAAATTGGAACCAATCCAATCCGTTTAAATCATAGAACCAATCCGAACCAATCCATTTAAATACGGATTGGATCGGTTTAGGACCACGGATTCACATAATTAAATAACAAAAATATATTTATAACACTTTAATTTTATAAAAATATAAACATAGCGCTATATTAGTTCCACAATAGCAACATATTTTTCTATAATAGCGACATACTGTTCTAAAATTTAAACAACCATAAGAAAATTTGGTTTCACTATAAGTATTTAAACCATTACAAATTAAAACTAAAAACCAACAAACAAGAGTAATAAAAGAAAATATTATACGGTTTTAGGTTTGAGTTTAGATTTTATATAGAATTAAGAGAAGATACTATGGGAGAGGATGTATAATAAAAATATAGACTATTTGTATACGGTTCGGATCGGTTCCAATCCGGAACCGTAGGATTCATTCCGGAACCAATCCATAGACTACGGATTTTTAATTCTTCAATCCGGAACCGAACCGCGGATTCAAAAAACCGATCCAAACCTATCGGATTGGACTGGACTGGATCGGATTATGGATTTCACGGATCACTTGCTCAGCCCTAGGTGCAACAGATCTAACACGAGTACCACTAACATTCAATAATTGTGAAAGCACATATCAAGTGATAAATAAAATATAATAAATATAAGCATTTTTACATGTCTTTAATGTTGTAAAAGAATCCCAACAAAACAATCCGTAAACTATAAATATTACGAAACGGGTAATTAAGGGTGCATTTATTTCAATGAAGTACATGAAAAAATAAGAAAACGAGCCGAAAAATAAATAATATCAATGTGCTAATCATTTTAGTTTGCAAATTCTCTTGGTAAATGTTCTAGATAAATTAGAATAAATTTTTAGATTAATGGTGGTTAAAATTTTTATTTTTTACTCTCACTTAAGTCAAGTTTGAGAAGTGTAAAAAAAGTTAAAAAGTTATTACTATTCACCAAAAGTCAAAAATTATGACTGCACAACTCTCAATACTAATTTTTCCCTACACACTAATTTATACAATTTTTTAATACTCATTTTTTCATAAAAAGTCAAAAAGTTAACTCAAACATCCATATTTTTTCCCTTAACTTTTTAGTCTAAAAAGACAAAAGGACACCCCAAACAACCCCTTAATACCACTTCAAGCCTTAAACTCTATAATTATTTAGGACATATGAGAACTATATAAATTCAAAGAATTAATTGAGATGAAATCTCAAACACTCTCATAAAAAGGAAAGACAAAAAAAAAATCTATTTTTATATGGATTTTAAGATCATGACCAAGAAGAAAGATGCATCCTCTAGTATACCCCACAACGTCCTGATTTGGTATTTGTATTGGAGCTAAATAATTATAAAAAGACAAAATTGATTATAAAAGTCAATAAGATAAAATATTATTTTTTATCCATAATTATTATATTTTTTCTCTTATAAAAATCAAAAAAAGTCTCAAAACAAAAATTGAACAAAACTAAAAAAACCTGACTAAAAAAGTTCTAACACAGAAAAGTTGGCTAAAAAGCCAATGCCAAACGAACCTTACATTGAACCAAAAAGTAAAAAATAAATAAAATAAAAGTGCTACTTTGCCTTTCAAAAAGATCTGAACTGTTTAAAATACCCAACGCGGTATTACTAATTCCCCCATAATCTCTAAACATTATTTATCCCCTAATCCCAAAATCAAATATGGAAATCAAGCAAGGCTTTAATCGTAGATTGAAAAATGATCTAAAGATAGAAAACATATAAATAATTTAACACCAGAGAAGATGGAGTTATGACTTTTTAAAAATAATACTCCTATAAGTTTGAGTTTTTGTTTTCAAAATAATAAGATTTAAAACTTATGTTTAAAAGTTATACATAATTTTTATTTTTTGTTTTGGAGATGATTATATAAAATTTTTTGTTTGGTAGTAATCCAAAATGAGGATAGGTTATCCTTATTTCCCACCACCTTCCTAGTACAAAAAGAAAACTTCACTTTCACGAAAAGCATGTCGTTAATTTTGAAACTCTCAGCATTTTTGTTTGGAAAATTTTTATGTTAGTGTACAAATGAAAAAATAAAATTTATAAATATTAATAATTTTTTCAAATTACCATAATTACCAACTTTTGTTTTATCGTCTTATATTTTAAGGGAAATTATTCAATAATTTCGGAATATCACGTGACCATACTCCAAGTCAATCACTAATTACTTAGTCTCATGTTGTTCCCCACCATCAACATAAATTGTGGCCTCTATCCCTCTCTATCAATTAAAATCTTATAAAGCACCACGTATCCATACTCTGAGAATACTGAATAATCATTCATATTTTACGTAGTTTAGGTGCAATGACGTCGTGAGAGCATCTCTAACAGTCTACTAAATAAGTTGTTAAAGGCAAAATATAATAGGTATAGAAAAATATGATACTCCAACGATTTGCTATTGGAGCTGTTAAAAATAATAATTGCTATAACTTGTGTCAAATTTGACATACGTTTTACTTATATATCTAAAGTTGTCAGCACAATAAATTTTGAATGACCTACTAGAAAATCACTCAGATGACCACTTAATGTTTGTTGCTTGGATAACCATTCAGATGACCACTTAGACGACGGCCAGACCCGGATGACCACCCGAAAGTTGGTTAAGTTAAAAAATAACAATTTGATCATTAGAGCAACGTTACTATCATATTACTATTTTATATTATTTATTGTTAAATTATAACTTTAACTTTTAATTTTACCTATTCAAAGACATTTTAGCATAAAAAATATATTTTTTTTTATTCATACTACTAATAAATCACTGATAATTTGCTAAGAGTTTATTAAGTTGAGTTTGAACACTTAGTAAGAATTTGGTAAGAGTATTATTAATAGTACCTTAATTAATATTTTGGACCTCCTATTTCATTTAACTTTTACCTACAAAATTTAAAACTGAAAATTTTTATAAGAACTCCCCATGGAATACCAAAACTATCATTATAAAAACACTACACCCATCAAAATGCACACCTATCTCCCCTTCCAAAAACCCTTCAATCTCCCAAAATCCTAACAGTTCACCCTTCTTTAACCATTTGAAAATCAACCTCTCTCACCATCAAACTCACGTCGTTGACCGCTCTCGCCGTTGATTTCTCTCTTCATTATCGATCTCTCACCACTGATCTCATTATTAGACAAAATTTATATTTGTTTCAAACTTTGTTTGATACTGAACTTTTGAACAAATGGAATTAGTTCAGTTAGACCTTGTCAAATTATTGCCTCTAATTCGACTCTGTGTTGTTATTTTTTTGACATACGTTCAGGAGTTTAGTAAATGTCGAACTATTTTCATTATTATTATTTTTGTGTCTAAAAAAACTTATCATTACAAGATCAATTTCATCCAAGCTGTGAACCTCATCCAAGCTAACATTGTGATGCTTCATTCAGTTTACAATATTGGGGTTGCTAGAAAACTGGCATTCATTCTCATTGTTATTGCCATTGCAAGAGAAGTATGAATTGTCCAAGACTTTTGGAGAATACTTGTTGTCGTTGCCGCCAGAGAAGCTTGCACAAATTAGGTATTCTGACTGCGTAGGTTTTGAGGTTTTCAAAGTGTGTGGGTGGAGATGGAGGTTAGTGCTTTCAAAATTCTATGTTATAATTTGATATGGAGTTTAATTATCAGATAAGATGTTTCAATTGCGAGATGTGGTGTTCTAATTGCATTCATATTTTTTTTGAATAATTTTATTTAAAATTATTATTGTAATAGAAAATGAAAATATATATATAAAAAAAAAAAGTGAGGAGTCCAAAATAAAAATTACGGGAAATTACAACAACAACAAAAAAAAACCAGCGTTTGGCTTGTTTTTCACATTAAACCCCAATATTTTAATTTTAACAATTTAAACCTTAAATTTTTAACCATGTCCCAATGTTGACCCTCCATCTATTCTCGTTTATTTCTACTAACTTTTTACACTTATTTGATACATGAGTCACTTTTTGATTCGTCTATAATTATTATAATTATTTTATTCCAAAGTTATTCCAACACTCTCTCTTCTCACCCTCTTTTCTCTTTCCACCCTATCTTATCTTCCCTCTATCATCAATCAGTCCCATTTTTTTCTATTAGTGCTCTCTCTCTCTCTCTCTCTTCAGTTGTCATCGCCGCCGTTCGTCGATCCCTACTACCGATCACCACATCTCACGGTCACCTGCAACTCCACATAAGTCCCCTTCACACACACACACACACACACACACACACACACACTCTCTCTCTCTCCCTAGTTGTCATCGCCGTCATTCGTCGATCCCCATTACCGATCGCCACCTCGCACGACCACCTGCAACTCCACATAAGTCCCCTTCCCACACACACACATACACACACACACACATACACACACACACACACACACTCTCTCTCTCTCTCTCTCTCTCTCTCTCTCTCTCTTACATCATCACCGTCCTCCTTCACCTGTAAACTATGAAAACATACTTCAATAGCGATATAAGAGTAAGGAAGTATATGATTAACGAAAGAGCTTCAATAACACCCTTTATATCTCTAACTCCATGAGGAAAAGTATTGTAGAACACCTATAAGGGTTTATCAAGAGTCTCCATTAACCACTCCAAGACTCTAAAATGCCAATTGCAGAAGCAATAATGAAGAGAACTTCTGTAGGATTTGTGTGTGTCAATTTTCCGATCACACTGCCCAACTTAGTATTCAGCTGGAGAACATTGGCAGAATAGATGACACATGGCTAACCTGCAACAGAAAGAGAAGATTCCGGCGGTGGTTCGTCCACCCGGGGGCACTCCGACGATCAAGTCAGTATATCTCTCAAAGATAATAAAAGTGCTCAACTCACTATTCAGAATACAAAAAGCACCTTAGACCCATGGGGGTGCCTCTCTTTTATAGCCAACATTTACATAATCTCAATAGAAGCCTAACTTCAATGGACTTAGGATTACTGCTAATCTTAGACTCCCAGTAGGATTGAGATAAACTCTCTAAGAGTCTTATCTTTATCCAAACTAAAGTCTTCTCTCATTCTAGGACTCTTGTCCCTTATCCGCTTATCTCAGATTCCAATATCTTCGGAGATAACCTCGGCCATGCCGAGATCATCTCGGCGATGTCGAGATCATCTCGGCGTTACGATCAGGACACGTGGAATCTCGGCTGATACATCGGCGTCACCTTGCCACGTGTTGGTACTCAAAAATATATCCCCACAACTGCCCCCTAGGTTCTATTACCTTGGCATTCTGAAGTGATGGAACCTATATCGGTACCTCCTTCCAGTACGTCGGTTTAAATTATTTTAGCCGAGATCATTGTTTAAGGCCGACATGTCTCCCTTAATCAAGAATTCCAGTGAATTCCTTCACTCGTATGAGCTGTCATACATCACTATTTAATCGTTTCATTCACGTGTCTTATCCTCATTAGATCGTGCCTGTGACGTGCCTGTAAGCCGTCTTGCGCCTGCATACGCCGTCTGACGCATTTGCTGTTCTAGGCGCATTAACTGCCTTTTTTTCGCCGTCGTTTCAAGTTTTAACAAAAACTTTTCCCTCTTCTTTCACTTTTCATTCGATACTCTTGCTTTTTCTCTTTCTTACTTTTTTTCTCTTGAATCTGCCATTGTTCCAGACTTCAAGCTCTGCAACTGCCTTCATTCCTTCATCTTGGTGAAGCTTTCGTCGTTCTGTTACCTCTGTAACCGTCGCCTGACTTCGGCGATTTTCATACCGGTTTCACTTTTTCTGGTAAGCCACTGTTCCTTTCGTTTTCAATTCTCTGATGCTCTTTACTACTTGTTACCATTACTGCTTTGTTTAAACATTCAATTTGTGAATCTCATATCTGAGTGTGTTTATCCATGACTTTGCCCTTGCCCATGTCCTGAATACACGCATTATTCACCTTTTCTTGCACTTTGTACCCCTTGTACTCGCTATATAATTGATAGCCTATCTTTGTTCTTGATTCTGAAACTTGTTCTTGTTTTCTGTTTTTTGTGTCTTTTCCAGATTTGTGCCTTCAATCTTCGTTTCCATAGACTTAGGTTTGGGATTTGTCTGTAGAACCCACAATTTAGGAAAAAACTGAAGCTTGTATTTACCTAAGTGTTTGCCGAGGTCCCAATAACCTTTTCAAAATATCTTCTGAAATCCAACCCCTTCGATTAAGCTGATATCATGGGTATGTAGAAACATATGGTAGACACCCCATCCAAACTAAAATTCTTTAGACAAGAGTTTGAAATCCCAGCCAATGTCCATCTGAGGTTGGCTGGGGATGATGACTCCATCATGTCTACTGATGACTCCATGTCTTTCCCTGTGGTAGCCTTCATTGAGTGTGGACTTCGGCTCCCACTCGACACCCTTTTCCGTGAAATACTTCATTATTACAAGTTGCACCCAATGCAACTTTCCATCAATTCCTATCGAACCATCAATGGTATCATAGCCTTAGCCAAACAAGAAAATACTAGGATCACATTAGCCGACATCCAATATTGCTACACTATGTGTGGCCTCAAAAAAGACACTGGCTACTGTAGACACCCCATTTTTGACCGACCTTAAGACTCAGACGTCACCGATTGAGCGCTTGGTGATGTTGCATAATGTGCTTGTTCAGAAGCTTCAGAGTTGCGGCCGTGAGCCCTGCCTCCGGACTTCCGAACCCTCTTCTGTGCCTTGTCTCGGTTTGCGAACCAGACTCGGTTTTCTCAGTTTCTTTTCCTGAGGGGAGGGAGAGGTCTAGTAGACCATCTCTCAATGTCCGTAGGCTACATTTGGTGGCCGTAGGCCATTTTGCCCTTTTCGGAGCCCGGTTTCCGGTTTTCCGGGACCGTCAGGCCGTGTGCCTCGGTTCGGGACCGCCTAACCATCTCCGTTTGCTCTGATTTTTGGCATACATCCTATTTCATCCATTTTGAGGGACACTGAGGGCTGAGAAACCCACTTCGAGGTCAAATACAATTTTCGGTGCTTAACAGCCCATTTCCGGGACCTCGAAATGCGTGTTTTGGCCCCGGAACATTCGTTTTGCAATGGTTTTCGTTCATTTTTGGCAGGTACCTCTGTTTTATCACAGGGAAGGTCACTGAAGGGTGGGAGGCCAGCAATTGTTGCAGCAGCCAGTTATCTCTCCTCCCGAGCCTCCCGGCGCCCGTTTTTCGCACTTCCGGGCTAATGTTGAATACCTTAGAGCTAGCGTTGCCAACTTTCGATCACATATCTGTGATCTACACATCTGAGAGGCCCCTAAAAGTTCATGGCCGGCCATTAAGGTCACCTGACCCTTTTGACCCCTTTCTTCCGGGCTAATGTTGAACCCCTTGGACCTTTTTTCTTGAACTTTGAACCACATATCTGTGATGTACACACCTGAGAGGCCCCTAAAAGTTCATGGCCGGCCAGTAAGTCAACTTGACCCTTTTGAACCCCTCTTTCCGAGCCACTGTTGAACCCCTTGGGCCCACTTTCTTGGAATTTCAATTACATGGTTGTGTTGTACACACAAAGGCCTACCTCCCCAATACCTGGCCGGCCAGAAAAGATGGTTGACCCTTTTGACCCCTAGCCGGCCGGCTAGGGGGTGTGGCCGGCCGGCCACCTTCAGCAAAAGTGAGCGGCCGGCCGTGCTCTCCTCACTGTGCCCCTTCCAGCTGTGAGGCAATATCCCCCAGATATTTTCTGTATCCGGGGGATATTTTGGGAGAGAGTTTTGCTCTCCTTTGCACCCCCCTTTTACACCCCCTTTCTTGACCTTATAACCAGCTGAGGGCCTTCTTCTTGAGGGTTAGAAAATTTGATCTTAAGAACTCCATAGCCAACTCCATCTTCATCTTCTTCAATTCTTCAAAAACCCTAAGTCCATTAACCTCCATTCCTTCTATACCACCAAACTCTACCACCACTATCTCATTTCCAGCAGCTAGGAAGGGTTCTTGAAGGCCAAAGGAGCAGCAAATCCATCCAAGAAGCAACCAAAGTCTAGATCTTCAAGGGTAAGTTCCACTTTGATCCTTTTGACCCTTTCCTTTGATCTATTTCTAAGCCTCATTTCTTTTTGGTTTCAAGCTTCGGTCCTAACTGAAAAGGACCATATTTTGAGCTCATCATCACTTCTCATTAAGGGCTCAACCTTGTTTGAGCTCTCCATAATATACTTGCTTCATTGACCATGTTGTATGTCATGATTTTGTATGCCTTTTTTTGACCTATGAGCAATTTATTTTCGAGCATGGTGTAAACTGATATGAGGCATATTTTGAGCCCCTCTTCAACATTGGAGAAGGGCTCAACATTGTTTGGTGTTTCCATATGTCACTTGTAGTTATACCCCCTATTTAGCCCCATTTTTGCATAAATTAATAGCTCTCTTTGCTTCTGTTTTTGGACCTTGGTCCGAACTGAAAGAGGTCTTATTTTGGCCTATACTTCATGTTTCATTCACACTTTTTTTCTGTTTGGTGATTATTTTATACACTTCATGTTTTAGCACCTTTTGAGCCTTATTTTGCATCATATTTTTAGCATGTTTGTATACTGATTTTGAGGCTGCCATATACTGTAAATGTTCATATTTTTGGTCCATCTTCAGTGTTGTAGAAGGAAATTTTTCAGTTTGAGTTTTTCTTATACCACTTGCTTCTTTACCCCTCTTTTGGCCCCCATTCTTGCATGCTATGCTTCCCTTACCTATGCTTGCTGTTTGGCCATGTTCATAACTGCGAAAGTGCATCTTTTGGGACTGTCTAGCTTCTGTCTTTGCATTGCATGTCCATATTGTGCATATTTAGTATGGCTATAGGCCATTTCGGATGCCTAATGTTGCATTTCGGGTCATTTCCTTACATTTCATGTCATTTCACTTCATTTCGGGACTGTTTTCCCCCATATTTTGTTGCTGAAATTCCATTAGCATGCTTACATATCATTTTCCATGTCATTCGCATCATTTTATCATTGCCTCGGTTTGCGTGCCCGTGTGCACGCATTTCGAGGCACTTCATTTTCATCCGCCGGCATCTTATGTGAGTGTGGCTGAGGCTCTCTCATGTTAGTATAAGTCCATGTTGCATTTTCCATGTCACTTTAGCACCGCCTCGGTTTGCATGCCCGCGTGCACGCATTTCGAGGCACTTCATTTTCTGCCATCGGCATCCGATGTGAGTGTGGCTGAGGCTCACTCATGTTGGTGTAAGCCCATTTGTCATTTCCATGTCATTTTATCACTGTCTCGGTTTGCGCGCCCGTGTGCACGCATTTCGAGGCACTTCATTTTCTGCCATCGGCATCCGATGTGAGTGTGGCTGAGGCTCACTCATGTTGGTATAAGCCCATTTGTCATTTCCATATTATTTCATCACATTTTATCATTGCCTCGGTTTGCATGCCCGTGTGCACGCATTTCGAGGCACTTCATTTTCATCCGCCGGCATCTTATGTGAGTGTGGCTGAGGCTCTCTCATGTTAGTATAAGTCCATGTTGCATTTTCCATGTCATTTGCATTGCGTATGCATTGCCTCGGTTTGCGTGCCCGTGTGCACGCATTTCGAGGCACTTTATTTTCTGCCATCAGCATCCGATGTGAGTGTGGCTGAGGCTCACTCATGTTGGTATAAGCTCATTTGTCATTTCCATGTCACTTTAGCACCGCCTCGGTTTGCGTGCCCGTGTGCACGCACTTCGAGGCATCTCATTTTCGTTGCATCTGTCATCGCCTCGGTTTGCGTGCCCGTGTGCACGTACTTCGAGGCACCTCATTTGTATTGCATCTGTTATTGCCTCGGTTTGCGTGCCCGTGTGCACGCATTTCGAGGCATCTCATTTTCACTGCATTTACCATTACCTCGGTTTGCGTGCCCGTGTGCACGCATTTTGAGACACTTCATTTACACAACATTTTACCATTGCCTCGGTTTGCGTGCCCGCGTGCATGCATTTCGAGGCACCTCATTTTCATTGCATTCTGTCATCTTCTCGGTTTGCGTGCCCGTGTGCACGCACTTCGAGGCATCTCATTTTATAGCATTGTGTATGTTAGGATTACATCTTAGTTGCATTTCATGCATATCATGCATATTGCATCGTGTCCGGAATAGGAGTTACTCCGGGCACGGGAAACGAGGTACATTTCGTACTCCGAGTGACGGAATGTGTCTCAATTCCCCAGTCACCGACACTCCGGATTATCCATGATGGAGTTAGGTTTTAGCTGTAGTTTCATGTGCATTCATCCTATATTGAGTTGTGCATTTCGGTTCCTCTGCCATCATGCCTCGGTATGCACGATTGGTGGCACGAGGATCGAGACATGCATATATTTGTGCAAATACATTGCTATGCCCCTTTCCTGCTCTCTGTTGCAGCAAAACCAGGAATCAGCAACCTTTTGGGGCTTGGCACACATTTCAAGAACAGGTGTAAACAGAGGCTAATTGGGGCATTCCGGTGGATTTCCGCGCAAGACAACCCGGACATGCATCATCCATCAGAAGCGAGATAGTCCCTGGCTTGCACGCCAGTTTATTTACTTTCTAGTTAATTCATTAATTAATTAGAATTCTGTAATATTCTTTTATTTTGGGGACTGTAATATTCGGACTGTATATTTATTCGGACCCTCTGAGTGAGGGCACAACTGTAATAAGTGTGGGTGAGTGTGATGTATGTCTTCCAACCCCACGTCTTTCTCCCTTTTATTTATCCGCTTTTTATGGTTAGAGTAGGGCATGTTTAAATTAGCATACAGTATGACAGCATGTTTTGTATTCATTCATCTGTATTGCATGCACCGGGCTCGGCGCATCATACTAACTGCATTGTACTTTCAATTTCAAAATTGAATACATGTTAGTTGTCGCATTTCATATATCATCTTAGAATAGCCGAGCCTACTATAGTTGCATTTTCGCATGTGTTGCATTAAGCATTTTTGTATACTTAGGATCATGCATGATTTCTAATGTAGTTTCTGTTTTTGGCTTGGAGTACTCGGTAAGCTTTATGCTTTAGCATCCTTGCATGCGTGTGAGTGTTGCCATGAATAGCATGCTCACCATGAGGCTATGTGCTTATCTGATATAAATGCCTGAATGCCTGTGGGTGAAGGTTGGGTTATCTGAATTGGAATGAATCATCAAAATGTTTCAAGCCTACCTGCGGGTAGCAAACCATTTTCAAAAACAAACATGAAATGTTTTATTCCAATTCGGGCGACCCGGTCTATACTTATATGCTGTGAGTATCACATAGTAACCTAGGCTAATAACCGGAATAAGAACTCACAATGTTTTCAAAAATTGATATCATGGTTAGTAGAGGCCGGTCTATGACCGGGCGAGCGGGGGTGCTCACGAAGTGACCTTCCCCAATCGTACCCAAGTTCCCGAGCCGAGGCAACTTTGGTGATGACGGACACGTGGCCTTTTGGCACCGAGTCAGGGTTTCCTAAATTTCCCAAAATAAAATATTTAGGTGGCGACTCTGTATCTGGCAAAGCAGTCCATGTTTGGCACTTCTTTCAAAAATCAGTTTTCCTAAAACGATTTGCCGGATTTGGACTCTTTGGTTCAGATTTAGAACCGTGACTGCGAAAGTCGAGTCCGAGCTGTAGCGAGGTCTCCCCGCGGGCTTGTTACAGCTACGTTTACTACCTCAAGCCGAGGTCCACTGAATACAAAATCGTTGCCGACCTCCCTGACTCCAACAAGGGAGCTGGGGACAATTATTTCATTACTTCGGGGAACTGGGAGTTCGCCCCAGATGAAGACCTCCATCTCTTCTCTCTCCTTCGATCAGTCTTTGTAGAGGGCAATGGTAAGAGCCCTGCATTCATACCTACTTGTTTTTTAAAGTCTTTCATACTTTATCTATTTCTTAATGTCTGTTTTTCTTGCAGCTTGTCCTAAGCCACCAAAAGACTTTCGCCAATCCTTCATTCCCAGCAAGGATTTGAAGAAACTTTTGGACTTGCCAGTCCATAAACGAAAGGCTCCTCTACTTCTTAATTTTATTTTAACATACAAGTCAGCTCTGCCCGACGTCCCTAGGAGGAAGAAGAAAAGTCTTTTTCCATCCTCTGTCACAACTCCACAACACCGCGTCCACATCTCGGACAGACCAAGGGTCAACCTCTGATCCGGCTAAGCAACCGTCAACCTTGGCTCCGTACTTGATTCCAATATCCCAACGCCATCGTCGACGCCAAACAGTTTCTTCTGCCGAGATGGGTCGCCCAAAACCAGTTGCCAAAGATCTCCTGGCTAACATTCCAACTGATGTTGACGCTCAGCCAACACAAACCCAGCCTCCTTCAAAGCCAAAATGAATCAAAAAGGCTCAGCCAAGGGCAAAGGTGCCTCAGATCGATTCTGAGGATACCTTGCCAGTTTCCAAACTGGCTCTGAGTGAGAAAACTGCCTCTGTCCTTGCGAAGAGGTCCGCTGAAACACTTCCATCCGAATCTACCAAATCCAAAAGGCCAAGGTCATCTTCTGCAACGACCTCGAGGTCTAAAAAGTCTGATGCCCCCTGGGCCCCCGAAATTACCTTGGAAGATAAGCCAGTCATGGCCAACGATAGCACTGAGGACATCAATGTCGGCGTAGCCCTCAGTACTGCTCTGCTTCTCCCCGGCGATCTTAACCGAAACGCCGAGTTGAGTGAGTATGAAAATTACGCTCTGATGCTTCAACGTTCTGTTCAAGTGAGTGTCCTTACCTGGCAATTTTTCTCTTTCCTGTACTTTAGAAGATTTTGCAACAACTTTTGTCTTGTGTTTTTTCAGGCCATCCAGCATGCCCATTATTTCTCTGTTCAATCTTTTGAAAATCGGTAGAAGTTGGCCGAGATGAAGAGGGAGTTCTCTACTCTTCAAAAAGCCAACAAAAGCCTTCAATCGAAAATGAAGAAGTTAGAGGACCAAGCCGAAACTACCATCAAGGCTCAGACCGATGCCGAAGAGAAGGTTGATTCTGCTGAGGCCATTAGGAAGGTTGCTGAGTCCCAAAAAAGAGAGGCCGATGAGAAGATGGTCCAGGCCCAAAAAGAGCTGCAGGAGGCCTTGGCTACCA
The DNA here is from genome assembly GCF_055761805.1 of Camellia sinensis. Lineage (NCBI taxonomy): Eukaryota > Viridiplantae > Streptophyta > Magnoliopsida > Ericales > Theaceae > Camellia > Camellia sinensis. The sequence continues at coordinate 196,734,339 of NC_138965.1, forward strand.
AAGAGGCTGAAATCAAGGATGCTGACGAGAAGGCGTATGCCCAGGGTATAGCCGATGTCACGGAGGCCTACGAAAAGCAAGTGAAGGAGGCATGCAACAAGGGTTTCACCCTTGGCTGGATGTCCTTTCTAAAAAAGCTTAATGTCCCGGAGGACTCGCCTTTGAGAAGCGCCGACGCCATTCCTCTTCCATTCCCTCTAACTCCAACTCTAGCTCGATCTGATGATGAATATGATTCTGAGGATGAGGCCGAGGAGGAAGTTTTAGTGAGGAAATCAAAAGAGACTATTGGGACCAAGTCCCCTTCTCTGAATGAACAAGTCCTGGACTTGACTCAAGATGAGGAGGGTGAAGAGGTCCTAAAAGATGCTGCGGCTGAGAAGACATCGGCCGTCGTTCCTCTTGCCGACAAGAGCCTGGATGAAACTCTTGCAGAAATTGACGCCGAACTTGCGGCGGATAAGGCTGCTGAGATGTCTTCCCAACAATCGTCTGAACTTCACATTCAACCAACTGCTACTGCTGAGGAGTCTTAGCCTTATGTTTTTCCCTTCTTTTCCTGTAATTTGTTTTTATTTTTTGAAATACTGTAAACTTCTTCATATTTGCCGATGTGTTTTTAATGCAACAACTCTTTTGCTTTTGAATGCTTGCATGCTTGCTTTGTATGCCTCCATTCTTGGAATATTTTGCATATCTTCAATATATACTTCAATCCTTGTGCAATCTTTCTCAGGGTGACACACCTCAGTTGTACAAACTGATGATTTATCTCAGCAAGTACCTAACTACCTTTCTCGGCGTAATCTTGGTTTTACCTTGTAAATATAAAATTTCAACAAGTGTTTAACCTTAGTCTTCCATCTTGTAAATTGTCCGTAAATTTCAACAAGTGTTATACATCATCTCGGTTTAACTTCAACTTGTAAATTGTCCACAAATTTCAACAAGTGTTAAACAACGATTTCGGTTTAACTTCAACTTGTAAATTGTCCACAAATTTCAACAAGTGTTAAATATATTCTTTATCTCTCTACCCCCTAATGTGAATCTGAGTTCCACTTGGGTTCTCATTATGCATGTATTCTAAAGATAATGTCAAGTATTTTGAAAAGAGAACCAGCTGAATCTTTATTTATTTACTTCGGCAAATGGCAAAGGAACAAAGAAATTCTAATAATAAAAAAATTTCAAATTACAAGTGTTCCAAGGCCTTGGCAACTCTTTGCCGATGACTTTTCTCAAGACCAGGTCGCCGACGTGGAACTCCCTTGGGTTAACCTTCTTGTTATAAGCTCTGGTAAGCTGCTGCTGGTACGCTGCGAGCTAAATTGCAGCTTTCTCCCTTCGTTCTTCTAGAAGATCCAGATCTCGGGCTAAAAGTACATAATTAGTTTCGTTCTCTACTCCCTGAATTCTGATTCTTGGGATGCCGACCTCCAGCGGAATAACTACTTCTGTGCCATAAGCCATGGCAAAGGAGGATTCCCCTGTTGATCTTCTCGGCATAGTCCGATATGCCTAGAGTACATTGGGCAGCTCGTCCACCCACTTTCCTTTTGCTGCCTGCAACCTCTTTTTTATTCCGTCCAGAATTACTTTGTTGGATGCTTCTGCTTGTCCATTGCTTTGGGGAAAGCTTGGTGTTGAAAAGTAGTTCTTGATCTTGAACTTTGCACAGAAGCTCTTAATTATCTTACTGTCAAATTGTGTTCCATTGTCTGCAACTATTGCTCTTGGAATCCCAAATCTGGTGATGATATTTTTCCAAATGAATTTCTTTACATCCACATCTCGAATTTTGGCAAGGGGTTCAGCTTCTATCCACTTAGTGAAGTAATCAGTTGCCACCAGCAAGTACTTCATTTGCCCAGTTGCTGGGGGTAGTTGCCCAACAAGATCCACGCCCCATTGGGCAAATGGACAAGGACTGGATACAGGGTTCAAGTCCGCTGCTGGTTGGTGTATTAGTGGTGCGAATCTCTGGCACTTTTTACATTTCTTCACATATGCTTCTGCGTCCTTCTGCATGTAAGGCCACCAATACCCCTAGGTAATGGCCCTATGGGCGAGTGATCTGCCCCCAGCATGGCTTCCACAAATTCCTTCATGAATTTCATATAAAAAATCTTCAACTTGTAAAGGATGTACGCACCTTAAAAGGGGTCCAGTGAAGGACCTTCTGTAGAGATGCCCCTCTGCTGTCAGACTGAATCTTGCCGACTTCAATCTGATCTTGTGTGCCTCTTTGTGATCGTCTGGAAGCTTCCCTTCTTTTAGGAATGCAACAATTGCGTCCATCCAGCTTGGTCCCATGTCCACGCATATTGCTTCATGCTCTGTGGATAGTGGCTCGACACTCGGGCCCAACAAATAGTCGATCATTATTGTCCTTGCTTTTCTAGGTTGTACTGCACTAGCTAGGTAGGCCAACGCATCGGCGTGGCTGTTATCATCTCGGCTAACCTGAAATAATCGGCAGTTCTGAAATAAGGCTGCCAGCCTGATGACCTCCTTTGCGTAGGCCGACATCCGTTCATCTCGGGCAGCAAACTCGCCCGTTGTCTGGTTGACGATGAGCTGGGAGTCGCAGAAGACTATTACCTCGTCTGCCTCTGCTGCTACTGCCAGCTTCAGTCTTGCAATCAATGCTTCATATTCTGCTTCATTGTTTGAGGCTTTGAACCCCAAACAAATGGACTGTTCTACTAACTGTCCATCTAGAGATATCAGCACTACTCCTGTCCCCGCTCCTTGTCGGTTTGAACTCCCATCAACGAGCAGTCGAAAAGAGTCGCCGATGTAAATGCTGCAGGGTCTGAGTTTTTCCTCTTTTCTTTGTTCTTTCGCCTTTGGCTGAGCTTCTCCTTGCTTGTTTGGACATCGTTCACCCTGGCTCAACGGAGCCCGATGTTCGATGGATTCTGGCGTGAACTCGGCCACGAAGTCGGCTAAAACCTGGCCTTTGATTGCTGTCATTGGCCTGTACTCCAGGTCATACTAGCCTAGGGTGACTGCCCACCTGGCTATTCTTCCTGTCAGGTCTCCTTGTTGTAGTAAGGACTTCAAGGGGTGTTCTGTTAGCACCACAATTTTATGGGCCTGAAAGTAATGGTTCAACTTCTTTGAAGCCATTACTAAAGCCAGTGCCAATTTTTCTAAGGGTAGGTACCTCGTTTCTGCATCGGCCAGGGTTTTGCTTACATAGTAAACAGTCCTTTGTTCCCCTTTTTCTTCTCGGATTAGTACTGCACTTATCGCATGTTCTGAAACCGCCACGTGCAAGAACAGCTCCTCCCCAGGTTCTGGATTCGAAAGAACTGGAGCTGTGGTCAGGTACTTCTTCAGATCAGCTAATGCTTCTTCGCACTCTTCTGTCCAAAGAAAGTCCGTGGCGTTCTTTACCAAGTTGAAGAAAGGTTTGCACTTGTCTGAGCTTCTGTTTATGAACCTGTTCAGGGCTGCGGCCCATCCAGTTAGCATTTGCACCTGTTTTGTCGACGTTGGGCTCTTCAACTCGAGGATGGCCTTGATCTGATCTGGGCTGGCCTCGATGCCCCTTCTGGTCACCAGGTATCCTAAAATCTTACCAGATCCAACTCCAAATACACACTTCGATGCATTGAGTCGTAGCCGATATGTTTTAAGGATTTCAAAGACTACTTTTAGATCGGCGAGATGACCCTCAGGCGCCTTGGTCTTAACGACCATGTCGTCGATGTAGACTTCTACTGTTCGGCTAATCAGGTGTTTGAACATTTTGGTTACCAACCTTTGGTAAGTTGCTCCTGCATTTTTCAACCCGAAAGGCATTACTCTGTAACAGTACAGGCCTTTTGGGGTGATGAACACGGTCTTCTCTTTGTCTGGGGGGTACATGGCTATCTGTTCGGCTAATCAGGTGTTTGAACATTTTGGTTACCAACCTTTGGTAAGTTGCTCCTGCATTTTTCAACCCGAAAGGCATTACTTTGTAACAGTGCAAGCCTTTTGGGGTGATGAACGCGGTTTTCTCTTCGTCTGGGGGGTACATGGCTATCTGGTGGTACCCCCTGTAGGTATCTAGGAAGCTCATTCTTCTATGCCCTGAAATGGTATCTACTAGCTGGTCAATCTTGGGTAGAGGAAAGCTGTCTTTGGGACAGGCTTTGTTGAGGCTGGTAAAGTCTACGCAGACCCTCCATCTACCATTCTTTTTCTTTACCACCATTGTATTGGATAGCCATGTCGGGTAGTGAACTTCTCTAATGGCCCTGGCCTCCAGAAGTCTATCTATTTCTTCCTCTACTGCTTCAACGTACATCAACGTCAATCTTCTGGCTCGTTGAATTACAGGTTTGGCTGACCTGTCAACATTCAGTTTGTGGCAAGTGACCTCAGGGTCAATGCCTGACATTTCGTAAGACGTCCACGCGAACACCTCAATGTTTGCTCTAAAAAAAGCTTCCAATTTTTTTTTTCTCTTTTTCGGCTAACCCCGAGCCGAGAAGAAAGAAGCGTTCTTCATCCCCTTCCTGGACGAGGATTTTCTTCAGTGCTTTTTCACTCTTCTTGGCTGGCTCCTAACCGACATCTTCTAGGACCTCCACGTCCTCGTCTTCGATCTCTGCTTTTTCTGGTTCTCGAATGTAGCAGGTGGATTTCATTGCCGCCATGGAGCAATTTTTTGCCTGCAGCTGATCTCCTCTGACCTCTTCAATCCCATGCTCGGTTGGGAACCACAATAGTTGATGCAGTGTTGAGGGAACAGCCCCCATTGCATGCAACCATGGCCTTCCCAAGATGATGTTATAAGAGGAGGGTATGTCGATTACGGTGAACTCTGTTGTTACCTTCCTGGTACCTGCTTGCACCTCCAAGTTGGTTGTTCCCAGTGGCCATGTCGGCGTTCTATTGAACCCGACCATTGGGCTATTGGATTGCTCCATATCGTCTGGGTGAAGGCCGAGCTCCTTGTAACATCGAACGTACATGATGTTGCAAGAGCTGCCTTAGTCGATCAGGATGCGTTTTACTTGGTATTTTCCAACCTGGAGGGATACTACCAAGGCATCATTATGCGGATGTTGTACCATCTCAAGGTCGGCTTCTGAAAAGGACACTACTGGTCCTTGGTGCTCCTCTGCCCAATGCCTCTTCTCCTCGACTTGGTAGACATGTTGCAGGTGCTTCGCCTTCTGGGTCTCTCCCCTAATTTCATTCTCGTTGACCTTCGAGTGAATCACATTGACTACCCGAGGCCTGTCTGAAGTTGTGGTGCTGGAGGAGGCGGAGCTGCTGCCGCTTGAGGCAATCTTGCCTGTTCTTCCCTTGTCCTGGCCTCATCGATGAGGTCTCTCAGATGGCCTTGCCTTACCAGTTCTTCCAAGTGTGTTTTCAGGACTCTACAACCCTGAGTCATGTGCCCATCTTCATTGTAGTAAGCACAATGTCTGCCAAGTTCCTTCCTATAAACTCTCCCGGTGCCTTTGCTGGTGTTCTAAAATAGGGTTGGTTCCGAATTCGGTCCAGGACTTTGGGAACCGGGATTCGGAACACAGTTGTTACTGCTTGTGTGGCCCTCAGTTCTACCTCTTGTTTGCTCGATCCATTGTTACCTCGGTCTCGCTTCGGCAAGCCGTTTCCTTTCTCTTGCCTTATCTCCTTAGTCTCCGACGTGTCTTCTTCGGCTCTGGCATACTTCTCGATTCTCGCCATGAGCTCTTCCATACTTTTTGGCAATGTCTTTGCCAAAGACTTTCGTAGTAGACAGTTGTCTTTCAGGCCGTTCTTGAAAGATACGATCGCCACCTCTTGATTACGTTCGGGTATTTGATTGAACACCTCATAGTATCTTTTTTCATAGGCCCTAAGGCCTTTATCCTTGCTGATCTTCAGGGCCATCAGTGCGTCCACCCTTAATGGCTGCAGCTTGTTTGTCACGAACCTAGCTACAAACATCTCGATCAGGCCTTCCCAAGTCTTCACGCTTCCCTTTGGTAATTTGTGGAACCAATCTGATGCAATCCCCCCGAAAAATGAAGGGAACACTTTGCAGAGCAACGGCTCGTTCCCACTATACAATGCCATTGAGTTCAAATATAATCCAACGTGGAAGTTGGGGTCTAACTTACCATCGTATATTTGAAACCTTGGCATACTAAATCTCTTCGGCGCCTCAAACCTATCCAATTCTACCGAGAATGGTGTCCTCGGCTTATCTGGGGAGGTTACCTCGGCGTCGGTATTCTGTTGCTTCCCCTTGAGGTAATCTCTTAAGTCCTCATTCGTTCACCCAGGAGCTCGGCTATCTCCTGCTTTCAGTCTTTTTGGTGCACTACTTTCAACTTCGTGGTGAGTCCTTTTCGACCCTTCTCCATGAGTTGTGTCGAAGCACAGTGCCTGCCCCTGAACATGCCGATGTCCTTGGGGTCTGCCTCCTTTGTGAGATGCGTCCTCTGTGATTCTTCTCTTCTTGACTCTCTTCGTCCGACTTCCCTAGAAGGTCGGTGAGAGTATCTTTCGCTCCCGTTGTGCTAAGGGGCTATGAGGATTGTTTTCTGCCCGGCCACTGGAATCGGCGTGTCCTGTAGCGGGAACGGTGGCTGCATGATGTTATTTTGCATCATGAAATTGACAACCGACTACAGGTCTGCCAATTTGTTTGCCATCTTTTTTACATCTTCATCCCTCCGCAGGTATCTATCCTTCCATACCTAGAGGTCGTCCTCGTTGTAGTAGCCACTTTGATCTGGTTTCTTTGGTGCGTTGCCAATCTGGCCGACGCCTTTCACTCCGTGATTCTAGTCACGAGTTTCTGCATTGCATTCGTCTCCTGTGATATCAAGGTCAATAGGTCTCCCACTCCTAGCAAGAGTGTCGTCCCCGATCTCTTCCTTCTATCCGTTACTGGCCATCTATTCTCCTTTCTTTCCCACAAACGGCGCCAAATTGTGTGTGTCAATTTTCCGATCACACTGCCCAACTTAGTATTCAGCTGGAGAACATTAGCAGAATAGATGACACATGGCTAACCTGCAACAGAAAGAAAAGATTCCGGCGGTGGTTCGTCCACCCAGGGGCACTCCGACGATCAAGTCAGCATATCTCTCAAAGATAATAAAAGTGCTCAACTCACTATTCAGAATACAAAAAGCATACCTTAGACCCATGGGGGTGCCTCTCTTTTATAGCCAACACTTATCTGATCTCAATAGAAGCCTAACTTCAATGGACTTATGATTACTGCTAATCTTGGACTCCCAGTAGGATTGAGATAAACTCTCTAAGAGTCTTATCTTTATCCAAACTGAAGTCCTCTCCCATTCTAGGACTCTTGTCCCTTATCTGCTTATCTCGGATTCCGATATCTTCGGAGATAACCTCGGCCATGCCGAGATCATCTCGGCGTTACGATCAGGACACGTGGAATCTCAGCTGATACATCGGTGTCACCTTGCCACGTGTTGGTACTCAAAAATATATCTCCACAGGATTCAAAAGCAAATCCGTGAACAAAACATCAATGTAGCTTCATCAGTTACAATATCCTTTAGTCTGACAATTTTTCTTAACAAAAAAAAAGAAAAAAAGAAAAAAAAAAGAAGATCTGGAAACTATTTTTATAGAATTCACACTATCATCAGGTTTGCAACACAAGAATATGAGTAATTTGTTAAGATTTGAATCCAAAATTTCCCAAATCCAAAAATTTTCATATTGCACAATAATTTTCAAATCATCATTGATCAAACAAAAACTCAGTAAGATTTATGCTCTTTCCCCATTGTTTAAACAACCAAACTAGTGGTACAATGCAAACACAATAAAAGAAATCAAGGTCTGCTCAATTATAAATTCAAGTTAGATATATAAACAATTAGCTTTTAAATCAGTTCATCAATGTCAACAAATAATTATGCATCTTACTTTTTCTTTGTACATGTTTTTAAGTCTTCCTATTTCTTCATCCATGGGTTGATCAAGATTCTGCTCCAAAATCCACATACTACCTTTGTTTTCAGTTCCATCTTCAATTTCCAATCCAATAGCCATGCAAAACTAGCAACTGATTCCATCATTTTTACCACTCTCTCTCTCTCTCTCTCTCTCTATCTCTCTCTCTCTTTCACCCATATCGCCGTCATCTTCCACTATTCATCTCAGTGGTGACGGATGCGACAAACGAACCATCGACCGCCATAATCCGATCGTCAGAGACGCCAAACGCATAGGCATATCCCTCTATCTTCCATCGTGCATTTCTCAACCACCGCCCATAGCTTCGATTCCTTACAATCATCTTCACCACCGTAAGGACTGAAAGAGCTCTTCCTTTAATTCCAAATCAGATGATCGAATGATTATGGGGTCTTAGGGTTTTGAGGAAGAAGGAAAGAGATTATGGGGTCTTAGGGCTTTGGGGAAGAATGAAAAGGTTTAGGCCGTGTTTCTCTCCGGTTGCTTTTCTCTCTTGCTTTCTTACTCTGACATGCTCAGCCATTCTGGCTAACCAATTTTATTACGCTGTGTTTGGTTGGGGGATTTGGGAAGGGAAATGGAAAGGGAAATGGAAATGAAAGGAAAAGGAGAAAGAATTAATAGAATTCCAAATCCCAACTATGTTTGGTTGTGTTGGTTATAAAATAGAATTGATGTCCTAAAAGGTATCTTATTTCTTTATTTATTTCTCACCTCCTTTCTTTTCCCATATATTTTTTATTATAACCAAACATAAATAGGATTACATTTCTCATTCCTTTTCCAAATCCCACCTCAAAAATTCCAACCAAACACAGCATTAGAGAGCCCTGATATGGATTTGAGGAAAAAGACGATTGAGAGCTGAGAGAGAGAGAGAGATGTGGAAAATGTTGTGGTAACGCAGGGGCAGTGTGGACGGAAGTTGGCGAACGGTGGGAAGATTGGCAAACGAGACAGAGGTTAACGATGGGGCATTTGGAGAGGTCGACGATCGTTTATCCTAAGAGAGAGAGAGAGATGATAGAAAAAAAGGTAATTTAGAAATCAAATAATTATAATAATTATAGACGAATCAAAACGTATATCAAATAAGTGTAAAAAGTTAACAGAAATAAACGAAAACAGATAAGGGGTCAACATTAAGACACGATTAAAAATATAGGATTTAAATTATTAAAATTAAAATGTTGAGGTTTAATGTGAAAAGCACGCGGAATTATGAAATTTTTTTTTTTTTTATTTTTTGTAATTTCCCCTAAAAATTGAGAGGTGAAGTGTTAAAAAAAAAAAAAAAAAAAAAAAAAAAAAAAAAAGTGTATTGTACCTGGAATATTTAACTACACGTGCCCTATTGACTCTACTTTTCGTTTGTCAAACAGAGATTGTCAAATGGTCATTTATAACGAAAGATCCAAATCAAAGCCCATAGAATTTGCCGAGGAACAATCTCTCTCTCTCTCTCTAGATATTTGTAAATTTTCTTTATCTCCTCTCCGCCTTTGGAGCTATAATAGAGGTGTTAGTTAACGCTAATTCCTAGTTAATCAACCATGGCGATTCACAGAGTCACAGTCGTTTCTGTTCTTTTGATGCTAGGGTTTCTATCGAACACCGCACGATCGCTCCGATTCGATCTCCAATCGGGTCACACCAAGTGCATCGCTGAGGACATCAAGAGCAATTCGATGACCGTTGGCAAGTACAGCGTCGTCAATCCCGACGAAGCCCATCCTTTGCCCGAATCTCATAAACTCACCGTCAGGGTATGTTTACTTTCATTTTCTTTTTTAATTTTCTCAGATGCCAAACGGAGGATTTGTGTATTTTGTTTGAATTTTGCGGTTTACAGATAGGAAAAATGAGAGCTTTCACTTTCTTAGATTTTCTCTGCTGCCAAAAGGAGGGTTGTATGGGTTTTTGTTTTAAATTGTGGGTTTTTTTTCTTTGTGGCTTACGGATAGAAAAAATGTTGACTTTCATTTTCTTAGATTTTCTCTGCAGCCAAAAGCAGGGTTTTGTGGGTTTTCGTTTGAATTGTGGGTTTTTTCCTCCGTAAATTTTGTTTGAATTTTGTGGCTTACAGATTTAATATATAAAAATAAAATTAAAAAATGAGAGATTTCATTTTCTTAGATTTTATCTGTAAGCAAAATGAGGGGTTTAAGGGTTTTTGTTGTTGAATTGTGCGTTTTTGTTTAGGTGACATCCACATACGGTAATAGCTATCACTACGCGGAACAGGTGGGCTCGGGACAGTTTGGTTTTCAGGCAGTGGAGGCTGGGGACTACATGACTTGCTTTTGGGCTGCTGATCACAACCCGCAGACAACAATCACGGTCGATTTCGATTGGAAAACTGGTGTGGCTGCTAAGGATTGGACCAACGTTGCTAAGAAAGGCTCAATCGATGTGAGTCTCTCTGTCTTTCTGTAATGTTTGTGTTGTTTCATTTGCAAATATGTTCTATTTATTTGAACTTTTTGATTTTAGGTTGCTTTATGAATTTTGTCATGTGTGTTTTTAGATGAATATATATATGTCCTCAAATCTGCTTGAAGAAATGTAGATCTTTTAAGTTATTTGAAATAGGAAATAAATAAGGGAAAAAAAAGGTATATACAAAAAGGTTTGGACCATTGTTGAAAAGTTACTTCCATTTTACTCAAACTCAGAATCCAAATGATGAAAGAGAGAACATAAATCGATCCCGGGACCAAGCATATAGCAACTTTAATTGTTATGAAAAAGTAAATAATTTATATTGTAAGCCTGTAGAAATTAGATAGGAAGTTTTATAGTCCTTTTTTTCTTTTTGGGCATTCCCTTCTTTACAAGTTAAATCACTAGCAATGTGCTTAGAGATTTGTTCAGACATGCATGGCGAGCTTGGCACTGAAAGGTTGGTATGAAAATAAACAAGTGGGCTGGTCAGACCATTATAACAAATGACGAAAATGCAGACATGTCTCTGCCTATATAAATCAAGCTTTCGGGTACTTTGGTAAGATTTTGAGGCATAAATCCTGAGGTCTCAGGATCTACACTCCCCAAGGCCAACTCCTAGGGGTTTGGTGCTGTGGTCCTAGTACGACCCTCTAAGTGCTGGACGAATCATATTCAGGACTTGGGTGTGGGGTTGAATCCTGACAGATGCACTCCTTGACTTAAATGGTGTGTGCGTTGTGGAGTCGGTGCACATACTCGAGGTTTAGCCCTCTTCCTACTCCGGTTAAACCGACATTAGGTAGTTGATTTTGAAGTCAGCGAAGCACAGGTTGGGAAAGTTTACTAGTTAACTAAAAAAATCAAGCTTACCAATGGTGCTACAAAAGGTTAACATATGAAGCACTGGTGTAGGTACGGATACTGGTATGGGTACGTTGATACGTCAATACCTAAAAAAATAAGATACAGGTACAACTGGAGTACGTTAATAAATTTTTATTTTTTATAACTTATTATTTGAGATTCAATCTACAAATCAAAATTCAATACTAAAATTAAAGGGAGAAATTACAAAATCAAAAAAGAAATTGTAGTTTAATAATACCAATACCAAAGCAAGTCTATAAGTTATTTTAATGCCATTAAATATGAGAAATTACAAAATAAAGTTTCATTCCAAAAGCAAACTAAGCAAAATTTGAATATTTGAAGTTTTAGTTTTCACTTCTATCAATTTTATCATTGAATAATACATCTTTCATCTCTGACACATCAAGTAAAGGATTTACAATTTCAAGTAAATCAGAGCTCTTTAATAAATTAAACGTATCTCTACCAATATCTCATAACTTGGTGTACTCCAATGTATCCATGAAATACCCATGGAGGACCCAACTGTTAAAGAATGTATAAAAAAGTATCCGGTACGTAAATACTTGGTACGCATGCAACCCTATCGATACGAGTACCAATACTTGGTAAATGCCCGATACGAGTACGGCAACATTTTCGGAGGATCCATACTTCATTAACACTTGTGTTGTTGCCCCTTAGGTGGGGGGGTCCTTTGTTTTTACTGCTGAATCATAAATCTGTCTGTTGTTTGCTTTATTTCTGAAACTCGGACTCAAATCCAATATTTAGCAGCAATAATGACCATCTGTAGTGTACATTATAACTTGCTTATATAGATAATACATGTTTGCGTGAATGTTCTTTTCTCAAACATGGGTGTGTTTTTGTTCAAACAGTCTATTAGAATTTGTTTACAAAGCGCGAATTAAATTTCAGTGTGCTCACCTTACCTACGTATCCTTTCTTCGTTCGATTGCATTGAGGAGGTTTGATTGCATTGTGCCTCTTTTATCTGAGTTTGTTTTTTCTTATTTCATCACGAGGCCCCTAAATTATTATTATTTCTTATACAACAAAATCAATTTTTTGAGTATTGCTTCTCAATTGCCGCATAATGGTTGTATGGTTGTTACAACATGATGTTTGCGTTTAAATTTTCTTCATGTGTATGGAGTGAAACTTGTAATACGGAAACGAAGAAACCTAATACACAACTCAACTTAGGTTGCTTTGTGTAGGCTCAATTTGTGAAACAAAACAAATGCCCATGATATACATTGAGAAACATTCTTAGAGTTAATAAGGATGTTCCAAATGTATAATAGCCAAAGCGTTCACCTGATGCTCAACCTTTTGATATACTCTTTTGTCCAAGTTAGTCTAATTATTTTTTTTTATTTTATCTTTTGCTACCAGGCCATGGAAGTAGAGCTGAAGAAATTATATGAAACTGTTACATCTATTCATGATGAGATGTTTTATCTCCGTTCAAGGTTAGTGACAATTCTTTACCATGAACAATTCATGACATTATTTCTTTGAGTATTTCCGTTAATTTATCTAATGCATTTTTTTTTTTTCATGCTTGTTGCAGGGAAGAAGCAATGCAGGAGCTTAACAGAACAACCAGCTCCAGAATGACTTTATTGAGTTTTCTTTCACTTTTTGTTTGCTTATCTGTAGCAGGTTTGCAAGTATGGCACTTGAAGACCTTTTTCGAAAAGAAGAAGCTCATATAATAGTTTTCCTTTTATGTACAATTTTCCATTAGTGGCATATTAAAGAAACGGAAAATTTTATGTCAATTTCAGATTATTGAGTTACAAATAATTAAAAACATGTGCCAAGAACGTCTTTTCTTCTCTTTCTGACTTGTCCAGAGATGCTGTTAGTATTCTTCTATGGATATTTTGGAATCAGTAATGTTATGGTGATCAAATTATGGGTGCATTGACATCACTACCTACCTGATGTGTGTAACAAAAGTTGGATACATTAAATTACAACACTAACACATAAGATGATAATCAAAATCTGGTGCTCAAATTTTATCAGCAGTCTTACTGTTTTTGAATTGCTTGGAATTCTGTTTCAGAATATGCTTTTAGAATTTTTTTTTTTTTAAATAGAAATTAATTTGACAAAAATAAAAAAAAAAATTCAATTTAAAAAAAAAAAATAATAATAATAATTTCTGCCCTCCAAAAAGGGTAAAACTGTGTAAAAATAATGTGTATTTTTCAACAATTACAGCAATTAAGTAAAGAAAAACAGAAGTATTAATAGTCAAGTGATAACAAAAATATCTTCAAAATTGATGTATGATTTTTTTTTTTTAATACCATTATTTGAAAATTTTGATATCATGATATTTATTATGTCAATAAGACTACATTCACTGTGTTTTTATATCATGTTTTATTTACTATTTAATGTATGACATGCACAATGATTGTTGTAATGGTATCCATACAAATCTTATTCATATTCATATTCAAACATTAATAGTTGTGCTAAACAAAAAAAATGGTACAAAAATATGATAAGCATAAAATTAATTATTTTTACCCACCCAAAATAAACTAATTATTTGTTTAAACAAATTTTTTTTTTTTTGATAAATCTATTTTTTTGAACAATTTTAATGGTGTCAATTTATGAAAACCTCTCAAAAAATTTATATAATACTACATAATTCTCTGAAAAAAAATAAAAATAAAAATCAAAGTTAAGTGGGTTCAATTGAACCCACTACTTCATGCATGGCTCCGCCCATGCCCAGATGAGTGTTCATGATCCATCTGCACAATCAAATGTGGGAGTACAGGGGGAGATCAACATCATAAACTTTCCATCGGAATCTATAGATACGCTTGGGTCTATAATGTCATGAAGTAAAGATGTTCCAGTGATGATCTGATGGTGTGTTTTCTTTAACCTTGTCAAGCCGCTTTAGAATTTCCAAGAAAGAGGGTCTTTGGTTCATATCTGCAGCCCAGCACAGCTCTATTAACCTAAAAAGTTCAACCAAACAGCAGAAATTAGCATCCCAACATTCCAGGTCTTATATTATATCTCATATTCTAACATGGAAACACCATCACAGAAAGTAATTAAGCAAAGGAAAATAAGATTTAGTAAAATATCAGCACAATCAAACAGCAGAAATTATCAATCTTTGTTATTTATTAGAATTGAAATTCATACAATTGAGAGTTAAAATATAGCATGAATATTATAAAGTTCAAACCAAAAATAAAAATTGATGACTAGAAGAATTGTGGTTGACATACTCTCTCAATTCAGAAATGCAACATTTTGCCCTAAACATGGGTCTGTGTCCTTCTGCCATATATTTGGCTGCTTCATAAGGTTCGTAGTTTGACAATGGTGGGTCACCTTCAAGCATCTGCACTAGTTAAGAACATCATATACTTAATCTTGTTTCCATCAGTTCAAATCTTGTTTGAAATTCTTATAAAAACAAAAATTACCTCATATAATATCATCGCAAAAGAGAAAACATCAACCTTCTTATCATACTTGCGGTGCTTGAAAACTTCAGGAGCCATATACCGATCTTTTGTTTTATACCATAAAAAAACAAGACACTTTAGTCATGAAAGTACCAAAAATATTCAAAACACGTAAATGTTATATATATATATATACAACTCACAACTTCCAGTCTCGCCAGTCATTTTGTAGACATCATGAGAATTTTGCACCCTGATGAGCTTGCTTAGTCCAAAGTCCCCAACTTTTAAATGGTCTGCACTTGAGTTGACTAGAAGAACATTCCTGAAATAATCACCAGATTCAGCCAGCACATATTAAAATAACCACGCCAAACCAACACACGAGAGATTGTAATCCCTGCATCTGCAACTAATTAAGATTTTATTGATGAATTTAAGACACTGATGAAAGGTATAAAAGTAAAAGTTCAATCAGACAACACTCTTGTATGTCCACTCAGATCTGACAAAAAGATGAACTCACCTTGGTTTTAGGTCTCTGTGAATTATAACATTTGGCTCATTGTGAAGATAAGCCATGCCTCTGGACTCACAAATTACAAAATTTAGATTAGTATGGCATTCAAATTCAATAAAGCTAGTTGCATTTGGCAATTTGGAAAAATTACTAGGAAATCATTCTAGACAGCTACAACTTTTTTCGTCTTGGTTGCTGAAATGCAAGTATAAAAGCGATGCATAATATAAGAACCTATATTGCCTGCTCATGTTTCAGAGAGCATATACCTCAAAAGATAAAGGAATTTGTTTTCCTTCACTGAAAAACATTAGACATTATCATCTCCTATTGAAGTACAATATTAGTGGGACCATTCTGGAAGCATTGCCTCAAAAGATAAAGAAAGTTTATTTTTATTTTTTTTTCAATGAAAAAAATTTGACATTATCAAGTCCTGCTGAGTTCATTCTGGAAGCAATGCCTGGATCTACTCACTATGTTCTAAGCAAACTAAAACTTACTTCAACAAAAAAGAAAAAGGACCTTTTATGTCAAAGTTTTTTGTATCCGCTCAGCTCTTTTTTTTTTTTTGGATAAATAATCAGATTTCATAAGAAAGTATCAAGATGATGCAAAGAATACAAAGATGCAGCCCAAAGAGGGACTGAAACAAGACTAACTAATCAAATCCTCCACAAAATTTACAAAGACCAAAACATTGGGATCAACTATACCCGTAACCCAACTATGCAACACCATCAATAACCTATGCTCTAACCAAGAGACAAAGAAGCACACATCCTGAAACACTCGCCTATTACGTTCTAACCAGACCAACCAAAGCAAACAATGAGAAGCAAGCACCGAAGCCTTCTGGCACCTCTTCCCTACTCTAGCCCCACCCTAACTCTGTAACACCCGCAAAATAGACCCCGGTTGCACCCACACTAAGCCAAACAAAGCAACAATATAATTCCAAAGTCTAGACGCAACCGGGCAATGAAGAAGCAAATGATCAAGTTTTTCTACTTAGCTCTTTATATCATGTTTTTCTCTCTCTTCTTCTTTTTATTTATTTATTTATTTTTGTGGTGACAAAGCCCATGCAATAAATTTGAAAACATTCACATGAGACAAGTTCGATAAAACTGAGTTGCAGGAGATATGCTGGTACATAAGCCACACTGATTCCCAAGTCAAAAGTAAACAGATCATAGACACTTATTGAAACTGACTAAATTGATATGTCAAAAGGGAAAGAGGTTGAATAAGGGTGGCAGAGCTCGAAGAGTAAAACAAGCCGCACTAGCCTATAACATTTTTCAGACTAAATTCCGATGCCACATTCTGATTCTTGATGGATTAACGGAAAACTTGCATTCCTTTTTTTTTTTTTGAATAACTACAAAATTTTATTAAAACGGGAAAGAGAAAGAGGAAGAGGACAAGATGTCCTCATACAAAGAAAGAAAAAGAGAAGAAGAAAAGCAAAACAAAATCACAAAACTCGTAACCCTAAGGATGGCAAACAGCAGCCCAATCCCTAGAGATCAAAAACAAAGGGACCCTTTAAAAGAAGGAGATACAAAAGCCCAAAAAGAGGCGAAATATTCAGCCCTATCCCACAAATCCTCTACACTTACTTCCTTGCCTTCAAAAATTCGAACATTTCTCTCCAACCATATAACCCAAAAAATAGCAAAAACAATGTCTGTCCACATTGTTTTGGCTTTTCTTGGTACTCCCAAACCCGTCAAACCGAATAAGAAGCATATGCATACACTCCCGTGGAGCAGCCCACTGCACATCACATAACCAGAAAAGACGCTGCCATAATACAGCAACCACCGGGCAATGAAGAAAAAGATGATCCGCTACCTCCAAATTTCTCTTGCACATCACACACCATTGGGGGCATAGAGAATGATTAGGTCTTCTCCTCTAGAGAACATCATTAGTTGTAATACCCTTTTGAGTCAAAAACCAAATGCAAAACTTCACTTTACGAGGGACACCCGTGTAGAAATTTAATGTATAAAGAGAAATAGAGAATTGTATTATTGATTGATTTATATTGATATCTATTACAATGATTCATGATTCCTATATATAGAAGAGGGTGAGTGTGTAGTAGGTAAGGAGTAGGTGAAGTGGAGGTGGTAGTGGTGTAGTGGGTTAGGTTTAGTGGAGTAGGTGAGGTGGTAGTGGTGTAGTGGGTTAGGTTTAGTGGAGTAGGTTTAAGTGGGTGAAGTAGGTGGAGAGTAGGTGGATTTTAACAGCCCCCCGCAAACTCAAGGGGGATAGGAACTAACCAACTTGAGTTTGGAGAGAGTAACAAAACAAGAAAATACATAAAAATAAAAGAGGATAAGAGACACTGTATGGTCGTGTCAGACCATTGGTGAAGACACTGGATGGTGGTGTCATAACGTTGTAGAGGACACTGTATGGGGGTGTCATAACCATGTAGAGGACACTGTATGGTGGTGTCATAACGGTGTAGAGGACACTGGATGGCGGTGTCAGACCGATGTAGAAGACAGTTTATGGGGTCATGTCGGACCGTTGTAGCAGACAATGTTGTGACAGTTGTGGTGACAGTTTACGGAGTCTTGCTGGATCCTTGTAGAAACTAACCGGAATCAATGTCGGGACAGTTTACAGAGTCTTGTCGGACCCATGAAGGAGCTAACCGGAATCAATGTCGGGACAGTTTACAGAGTCTTGTCGGACCCTTAAAAAGTCGCACCCTCAAAAGGTGTGCCCAATCTTTCAAAAGGCGTGCCATCAAAAGGCGTGCTCAATCCATAAAAAGGCGTGCCATCAAAAGGCGCGCCCACTTCATCAAAAGACGTGCCCGACAGAAAGCGTCGAGCCATCAAAAGGGGCGCCTGACACGCGGCGATGCACGTGATTGACAGAGCGCGTGTCGGCCTCGTCGTCTCTGTCTTTATAAACCAAAGCGAAGTCTGAGGCTTGGAAGCATAACAAACCAGTTGAAACCTCTTCGTTCTCTGTAACATTCTGTAACCAACCCTTCTCTGAAACACTCAGCAACCCAAAAACATGGCTTCTTCTTCCCGTTCAGCTACCCAGAACATAGCCTCTTCTTCCCGTGGTCTGCTCACTCTCTTTCCCGACCTCAACGAGTCAACAAGAGAGATAACTGGTGCGGTGGCCTGTGAACCTCAACCAAACACCTCTGGTTTTGCTCCGTTGAACTTTCCGATGCGGTCGGTGGAGCAAAAAATGGCAGTGCAAACGGATATTGAAGTTAATCAGTATACATTGAAGTCCTGTGTTGAAACTATGACTGCGGTCACAAACTTGTCGCACCGGCTGCAGAGTAGGACAAATGAGGTGCAGCAGTTAAACGCCCAACTGGCTCTGCTCCAACGCATGTATAAGGATGCGCGAGCAGAGATAAGTGTGCTAAAGGCGGAAAATAAGGAGCTGAAGCGGAAGGCCACCGTTATGTTCCGATTTGGAGGTCCGCCATATGCTGTAGTGGAGGAGCATGATGGAGTGATCGTGCCCAGTGGAGTGGGAAACACGGAGGCAACACCGTCAAGGGCCGCCCAGGACGGAGGTAAGAAGAAAAGACCGGCGGAATAGGCGAAAAAGTGAGGTCGGTGGGTGGCCGTCTGCAGAAAAGAAAACAAATCTTGTGGTGTTGAGGTTTGTGTTGTTTTTTTTTTTTTTTTTTTTTTAATTTTTTTTTTGTTAAAATTGTGATCGGGGTTGATCCCTGAGATGAATAAAAGATGGTTTGGTGTGCAAAGCTATATGGTATGAATGGAATTTGAAAAAGATTAAAAAAATAATGTGAAAGAAAAATAAAGAAAGAAATAATAAAAATATATTTGAAATCAAAATGAAAGATGGGGGAAATAAGG
Organism: Camellia sinensis; assembly: GCF_055761805.1. NCBI lineage: Eukaryota > Viridiplantae > Streptophyta > Magnoliopsida > Ericales > Theaceae > Camellia > Camellia sinensis. The sequence continues at coordinate 196,753,475 of NC_138965.1, forward strand.
AAAGTGGTTTGGAGAAAATAAATAAAAATAATGGATTTTGAAATCAAACGGAGGAGAGAGAGGGGACAAGCCCATGTGAGAGAAAGAGGGGAAAAATGATAGCCGATGCACCCAAAAATAATCTAACTGCTATCCACAGGCGCTTAGGGAAAGGAAATGGTAGCAAGAGACGGCCAACACCATATATGGCTATAGCAAAGAAATGGAGTATCAAGCTCAATGGGCCAGGATTTAGACCAGAGAGTAAAGCCACTGGTCCTGTTGAACACACACTTCCAAGGCTCAAATAATCAAAACATGCTTCACGCATTTCCTTCCTTGCTTGATCAGGAGATGCACAAAACACCTTATACATGGCTCCAGTCATTCCTCCACCAGTTAAAGGATGACGCATGTTGAAAGCATCACCTATTAATAGTGCTCCAGGAGTAGGGTAAGGAGCAGCTGGCATACTTCTATTGGGCATTGTTCTAATACTTCCCTTATCAATTGCAGCTATAAATGAATCATGCAGCTCAGGTGGAACCTGGGGAGCCACCAGAGGGAAGCAAAGCCGAAGGCTGCTGCAAAGCCGAAGGCTGTAAAAGCGAAAAAGGAAAAGAAGGCTGCCGTGAAGCTGAAAGCTGCAGTGAAGCTCAAGGCTGTGGCGAAGCCCAAACCAAAGCCGAAGGCGAAGGATCCTAACAAGAGGCAAATGAGCATGGAGGAGAAGCATAGATTGAGTGTTGGGTTGCAGAGTTTGCCCCAGGAAAAGATGCCACAGTTAGTGCAGATTATGAAGAAGAGGAATTCACATTGGCCTCAAGAGAGAGGATTTAGGCAGTGATGGAAAGGTATGTGTAGAAAATAAGCGGAATAGGTTGAGGTCCGGCGGGCGGCCAAGGCGAGGTTGTCGCCCGCCGGTGAAACGAAAAATACCAAGTGCTTAACCTTGCTCTGATACCATGTAGAAATTTAATGTATAAAGAGAAATAGAGAATTGTATTATTGATTGATTTATATTGATATCTATTACAATGATTCATGATTCCTATATATAGAAGAGGGTGAGTGTGTAGTAGGTAAGGAGTAGGTGAAGTGGAGGTGGTAGTGGTGTAGTGGGTTAGGTTTAGTGGAGTAGGTGAGGTGGTAGTGGTGTAGTGGGTTAGGTTTAGTGGAGTAGGTTTAAGTGGGTGAAGTAGGTGGAGAGTAGGTGGATTTTAACAACCCGCTTTTCAAATTTTCTTATGAAAAGAGAACAAGAGAACCGAGGGATTATCAATAATCTTATCAAAGAAGGATTTGCATGAAAAGACCCCAGAAGAGACAAGATTCCACACACTACTATCGGAAGACGAAGAAAGAGAAACCCCCTCGAGCACAACCAACAAAGATGCCAACTCACCCGCCTCCCTATCATTCAAGTTTCTAATGAGATCAAAATTCCAGGAGCTGGGTGCCATAGACGAGCAAGCCACCGACGCTATAGACACATTTGGAGAACAAGCCAACCTGTAAAGAAGGGAAAAAGATCTAGCAAACGAAATATCCCCTATCCAAACATCCTCCCAAAACCGAACATTCTCCCCATTCCCCATTCTGAATGAAAAAAAATTAAACACAAGAGGATACAAGCGAGAAATGAATTTCCACAGAGAACGACAATTGCCTCTATTAACCACATTAGAATCTCTACTGTTGGATTGAACTCCATACTTGCTTTTAATAACTGAACACCATAACGACTCACTTTCAAGAGGAAATCTCCACAACGACTTACCCAATGAAGCAATATTCCTAGCAACGATGTTTTCTATAGCCAAGCCACCTTTTGCCCTAGAAAGAGAAACAGTCTCCCACCTAACCAAATGAACTCCTTTACCCTCCTCACACCCTTCCCAAAGAAAATCCCTCATCAGTTTCTCAATCCTTCTTGCAATGCTAACCGGAATTTTGAAAAGGGACATGAAATAAATAGGAACAGATCCTAACACGGATTGTACCAATGTATACCTCCCTCCCTTAGACAACAAAGCTCGCTTCCATCCCTCCAATCTTTTCCTAATTTTGACAAGAACAGGTTCCCAAAAAGACACCAAACTAAGATCTCCTCCCAACGGAAGTCCAAGATATTTGAGGGGAAAGGAATCAATTGAGCATCCCAACATAGCTGCTACCCTATGCACATGACTATCATTCAAATTAATACCCACAACACAGCTTTTGCTAAGATTGACCTTGAGGCCCGACACTATTTCAAAAATTCTCAGAATCTTCGGCAAACTCCCCACCTTACTTTCCTCCTTAGATGAGAAAAAAATAGTATCATCCGCAAATTGTAAGTGAGTAACACCTATCCTATCCCTTCCCACCACAAACCCCTCAATGACCCCCTTATCCCTAGCTAAATCAATAATCCTACCCAACACATCAGCAACTAAAATAAACAAAAATGGTGATAAAGGATCACCCTGTCTTAGACCCCTAGATGCTTGGAAAAAATCCCCCGCCTTGCCATTCACAGTGATTGCCATATTGCATGACGACAAGCACCCCCAAATCCACTTCCTCCATCTAACACCAAACCCCTTCCTTTCCAAAACAAAATCCACAAAGCCCCAATCAACATAGTCATATGCCTTCTCAAAATCTACCTTAAACACAATACCCTCCTTACGTAGTCCCCTATACTCCTCCACAACCTCGTTAGCCACTAAGACTACATCCAAAATCTGCCAACCCTGCACGAACACACCTTGTGCCGAAGAAATTGTTCCCCCCAGGACAACTCTTAGGCCTCGTTTGGCAAGAGGCTATTTTAGCCAATTAGCCAAAAAGTTACTAAATTAGCCAAAAAGCCAACAACCCATACCAAAAATTCAAAGATTCTCTTTTCTCTCTACTTTTTGCACATCTTTTCGTAATTAGCCAAAAAGTCATCCCAAACATACAAGTTTTTTTTACCTACCTTTTTAGCCAAATAGCCAAAAAGTTACTAAATTAGCCTGTTCCCAAACGAGGCCTTAGTCTCCTAGAAAGCACTTTAGCTAAAATCTTATAAAGAGATGTGACCAAGCTAATAGGTCTAAAATCCCCAATCTTGATCGACTTATCCTTCTTGGGAATTAGACAAATGAAGGATGCATTGGTGCACAAATTAACCTGCCCACTCTCAAAGAACTCAAAAAATACCCTCATAAGATCCATTTTTACAATTTCCCAACAATCCTGAAATACTGCCATTGAAAAACCATCTGGGTCTGGAGCTGTGTCTCTGTTGCACTCAAATACAGCTTGTCTCACCTCATCTTCGTCAAAGGGTCTTTCCAGCCAACTAGCAGACGCTAAATCCACTGGGACCCAATTAACGCAAAACTTGCATTCTTAACAATGCAACTGAAGATTCATACACTATTTTACTTTTTCAAAATAAAAAACTCAAACATGTTCTTTTCTTCCTGCCAAGTTCCATCAGATAGTTCTTAGAACTTCCCAAAAAAGTTATTAATATTATCTAATGGTGCTTACATAAACTCCTCCTAGTTTCTCATGCAATAAAAACATTTTTATATAAACGATGAATGACGAGAATTAGAAGGCTATCTTGCATTTTCCAATGGAAGTTGATGAGAGAAAATGACATAAAGTACCTGGCAATGTCTAATGCAAAGTTGATAGCTGTTGATGGACTAAGTGCCCCCTTCTCCTTTAGATACTGATGAAGGTCACCCTAAAACAACAAATTCATTAATGCCATAATTTAGCACAGAAAAATTACTTTTATGAGAATAAAAATTATGCTCCAAAACACACACACACACAAATAATAATAATTATGCATTCGTTTACCCCTCGTAGGTACTCGGTGATCAACATTAGAGGCTTTTTTTCAGTTACAGCTCCAAGGAATTGGACTATATTAGGATGGCGAAGCTTCACTAGCAAATTCACCTCATGCCTGAAGTCCTGACTGATTCAGAGAAGAAGAACATAAGGAATTTGAAGAGTGTACACAAAAGTATATAAAATACAACTAGACAACAATTAATTTGTTCTCTTCTTCAGGCAACCATGAAGCAAAATATATGTCAGTAAAATCCCTTTGTAAAGTTAATGGCAAGCATAATCTCTTTGAAAGAACATGTGATGTATCTATTAAAGAGAGTGCATGGCCGTTTTGAAACAATTAAAATGTCAGCTCTTGTGTCTCCTTTATAATTATCAAAGTTTAGTAAATAATGTAAACAACATCAATAACTCAAATTATCAACCCAGATCCTGTAGCTCATAAGTAAAAATTAAAAAATTCAAATCCAATGATAAGCAATTGAGAAAAAGATCATGGAACTCACATCACTAATCTATCATCTGAAAGATTTGGAAGAATGCGTTTGATAGCTACCGGTGTTCCACGCCAACATGCTTTTAAAATCTCACCAAAAGATCCCTACTAGCATCAGAGCACTATCCAGTAAGAGTAAATCATGCAGATAAAAATTGAAGTATGTGTTAGAATTTACCATAATTCACATCCACCTACCACCTCCACTACACTTCACCTACCACCTCCACTACCACCTTCACCTACTCCCAAATCATATCCTATATAAACAGCATTTCAACATTTGTAAATAACACAATAACACATGAATCAAGATATCAATCAATTCATCAATTAATAATACATATATTTTTACATGGTATCAGAGCAGGTTTAGAACCTACTATTTTTCGTTTCACCGGCGGGCGGCAACCTCGCCTTGGCCGCCCGCCGGACCTCAACCTAGTCCGCTAAGATTTTTTTTTTTTTTTTACACATACCTCGCCAGAGCAAAAACTCCAAACGCCCTACCCTTCGCCGCCCACCGCCGCCGTTGACGGCCACTCCTCCACCGGCTGTTCCTCCACCTGCACCGCTTGCTACTCCACCTGCTCAGGTTCCGGCCCCAGCTCCGAGCAAGACATTGTCCGGGTCATTCACAGCCCTCCTTGCCTTAAAGAAACAGAGTAGACTTCTCTCTCTCTCTGTTCTAGTATCTGGACAAAGCTTAACTCTTGAGTGGCTAAACTCTTTCAAGTTTTTCACCTGCAACTTTTCAAAGGTTTTTCGAAATGGAGATCTGGACTTTGTTACATCTTTTTGTTCTTCTTCTACTAGTATCATCATCACCATCTACTTCAAATCAAGAGGGTGATGCTCTGTCTGCATTGAGGAGAGCTGTGAATCAAGAAGCCAAAATCTCCGTCGCCGTCGCCGTTGGCAGTGAGTCCTCCGGCACCGCCGACGGAAGCACCAGCAGCGCCGTAGCCAAACCCATGCTCCCAATCTCCTACTCTCTCTCCTCACTTTGCATCTATACAGCTTATTGGTGCACCCTTTATTCTCCACTTTCATTATTTTATATATATATATATATATATTTTTATTATATTATATTAAAAAAAAAAAATAAAAAATAAAAAAAACCAACACGGCACATGCATACACATGCACACACGGCAGCCCACTCAAACACACATGCACTGGCTCTCTCTCTCTCTCTACTCAAGGACAAAACCCATTCTTCTTTTCTTTATTTCATCAAACCCACTAAGATTGTCTTCACCTTTCTTTTATTTATACATAATTATCATCTTTTCTTTATTTAATCAAACCCACTCAGATTGTCTTCACCTTTCTTTTCTTTATACATAATTATCATGTTTTTTTCTATTCCACCCCTGTGGGCTTGTCTCCCATTATTATTATTATTATTATTATTATTATTATTATTATTATTATTTAAAAAAAAAAAAAAAAAAAAGGCAGACGACGAACTTGCACAATACACTCATTTTATTCATCTCGGGATCAACCCCGATCACCATTTTCCAACATAAAAAAAAAAAAAAAAAACAAAACAAAACAAAACAAAACAAAAAAAAACAAAAACAACCACATCCACAGTGGGATTTTTTCCTTCTCTACTCTGCAGCCGGTCTTTTCTTCTTGCCCCCGTCCTGGGCAGCCCTTGCCGGTGTTGCCTCCGTGTTTCCCACTCCACTGGGCACGATCACTCCCCCATACTCCTCCACTGCAGCATATGGCGGACCTCCAAATCGGAACATCACGGTGGCCTTCCGCTTCAGCTCCTTGTTTTCTGCCCTTAGCACGCTTATCTCTGCTCGCGCATCCTTATACATGCGTTGGAGCAGAGACAGCTGGGAGTTTAAATGCTGCACTTCATTTGTCCTACTCTGCAGCCGGTTCGACAAATTTGTGACCGCCGTCATGCTTTCCACACATGCCTTCAAAGTATACTGATTAGCCTCAATATCAGTTTGCATCGCCATTTTTTGCTCCACCGACCGCATCGGAAAGTTCAATGGAGCAAAACCAGAGGTGTTTGGTTGCGGTTCACTGGCCACCGCACCAGTTATTTCTCTTGTGGGCTCGTTCAGTTCTGGAAAGAGCGTGAGCAGGTTCTGGGTAACTGGACGGGAAGAAGAGGCCATGTTTTTGAGTTGCTAAGTGTTTCAGAGAAGGGTTGGTTTCCGGGTGTTTCAAGATTTGCAGAGACAAGCTCTCCGAGCGTTCAGAGGTTTCAGACTCGTATGCACAGCCTTCGCCTCAACCTTGTTTTAAATAGCCAGGGCCAGCCACGCGCATCGCGCGCCTCTTGCCGCCCGACAAACTGGCACGCCTTTTCATGGCACATCTTTTGATGAATTGGGCACGCCTTTTTATGGCACGCCTTTTGACAAATTGGGCACACCTTTTGAGGGTGCAACTTTTATGGGTCCGACAAGACTCTGTAAACTGTCCCGACATTGATTCCGGTTAGCTCCTTTATGGGTCCGACAAGACTCTGTAAACTGTCCCGACATAGATTCCGGTTAGTTTCTACAAGGGTCCGACAAGACTCTGTAAACTGTCCCGACATTGATTCCGGTTAGTTTCTACAAGGGTCCAGCAAGACTCCGTAAACTGTCACAACATTGTCTTCTACAACGGTCCGACATGACCCCATAAACTGTCTTCTACAACGGTCCGACATGACCCCATAAACTGTCTTCTACAAACGGTCCGACATGACCCCATAAACTGTCTTCTACAACGGTCCGACATGACCCCATAAACTGTCTTCTACAACGGTCCGACATGACCCCATAAACTGTCTTCTACATCGGTCTGACACCACCATACAGTGTCCTCTACAACGTTATGACACCCCATACAGTGTCTTCACCAACGGTCTGACACGACCATACAGTGTCTCCTATCCTTTTTTATTTTTATGTATTTTCTTGTTTGTTACTCTCTCCAAACTCAAGTTGGTTAGTTTCTATCCTCCTTGAGTTTGCGGGGGGCTGTTAGAATTTACCATAATTCACATCCACCTACCACCTCCACTACACTTCACCTACCACCTCCACTACCACCTTCACCTACTCCCAAATCATATCCTATATAAACAGCATCTCAACATTTGTAAATAACACAATAACACATGAATCAAGATATCAATCAATTCATCAATTAATAATACATATATTTTTACAGTATGCTAACAGCATTAATGCTGAAAGGCAAAGAATAAATGGAATTCAAAGAATTCTATGTGCTTCATATTTAACTTGGTTCATATTCAAAGCTTTCAGATTCAAAATTCAATCAGTGTATCAACAATAATTACGCAACAAAAAAAGAAAAAGAAAAAGAAAAAGAAAAAAGCTCATACCTTTCCAATAGTATTTGAGTTTGAGAAGTCCAACTCAAAAGGGTCAATCTCCCAATCACACTTATTTGGTAGAGGAGGCGGAACAGGCCTCGGTTCAAAATGACTTCCACTTTGGCCCTGCAGCATAATCTAGGACATTAGAGCCCACCAAGAGCATATATTTCCAGAATCAAGAAGGAACAATAGCATCTTCATGAAGTAATCTCGTATTATATAGTATAGCATCAATAAATCAGAGATTAAGAACTGATGCAGTATGTCTAATATATGTGCAGGTATGTATAATTGAAGTCAGTCACTGAAAATTGATTATTTTCCGTGTGGAAAGTCTCATGTACGGCCTCCAAAAGATAACACATGTTGGTTTACATGCATCATCACTTTACAGAGAGAGAATTTAATTTTGTATAGTTTTATTCTCATCTTATGTGCCCATATAAAATTATGTTGTTCCTACTTGATACACCTGGTTCTCCTTCTAAATGTCCTGACTGGTTGGTACTGAATTGAAAGCACAAAAATTACCTCCCCGTAACACCTTCAAAACTGAGGTCACAAGATTCTGCATCAATTGGTAACAATCCCAACAACATAATCTAATAAAACTCATTAGTTGTTCAAAATTACATTAGATCCAGAAGCTGCCTGTTCTAACCACATCCATCAAGTCCACTTGAAGATTCTGAGTACAATTTTGCAGGAGACCTGCTGGTTTTTAGACTAAAGGAGAAAATTTTCCATCTGTAATTACGCTTGTAGAAATTTGAGTCATATATACTAAACAACTGTTTTCACATCTAAAAGTAAATAATACGAGTACCTATCCCAAAGTTGAAATTGCAGTTCCATTCCAACATAATGTCCACGGACAATGTTAGCCAACTTCTGATAAATAACTTCTCGAAAGATAACCAATGAATAGCATCAAAGGAATTACACTAAATAATGATTCAAAAGCAACAAACAAATACAAGAAGGCACAATGACTGCTTCAAATTGCCTGTAACATCTTAAAGTCCAAACTCATACGTCACAACTCTCTACTAAAGAAACCAATGGAGTTGGCATTCATTACACATGCATTTAATTTGGGATATAATGAGATTGTGATTGAAGGTGATTCATTAGTTGGTATTCAAGATCTACAAGGCAAGCAAGCAAAATACGGGGTGGATCATGATTGAAGGTGATTCCTTAATTGTCATTCACTATCTCAAAGGAAAGCAAAATATGGTAGGCCTAAAGTAAATAAATTCATATAATTTTTTACTACTGCATCCAATATCAATTTATGTCTTTCCCTCCTCCTAATATTTCCACTTATGGTGATCATATCACTCTTCCTTATCACTACATCTACAAGTCTGCTTTGTATATGATCAAACATCTTAGCATGTTATTTCTCAACTTATCTTTAATTGGTGCTACTCTCACCATTTCGCAAATATTTTCATTTCTAATTCTGTCTTTTCTAGTCTTACTATACACCCATCTAAACATCCTCATCTCAACCACACTCATTTTGTGAACGTGTTGTTTCTTACTCCCAATTAGACAGAGCGATTATCCTATAATAGAGCTCAAACAGCAAAGAGTAGAGTGTAAATAAAGTTGACCTTACGGTCCACTGATAATTCTAAAAAATAATTGCGAGAAATGCTAATGAATAATAACAGACACCATAATGTTTGTAACTTACTCTTTTACGCTCAAACACAAGCTTCAATGTACACAATTATTAGCAATCTAGTTTCACAGTTCTGTGAAATAGCCACCAGCTATACCCAGCTTATCAAGAATTGTTAAGGGGCAAAAAATAATGAAATAATAGGAATTTACAACTTTAAATATGTATATTCAATATTCATAATATGCAAAAGAAGAAGACGAAGAAAAGTAAACTAAAACACAACACAAGCATGTTGCCAAAAAGCATAAAGTTAATATTAAATGCTCAAAATTTTTAAAAATATTTTAAAAACAAATAATAATAAAATGAGCGGAAGAGAAAGCATTGAACTTACATAGGACAGACCACCGTATGACTTTAACAACTCAATCATAGAATGTTTTTTAGCTCCTTCTGCATCAGCTAGAGGCTGTCATGACAAATACAAAGTTCAGAAAGCAAACTCTCCAGTGTTGTTATAGGCAACAAAGCTCAGTGAAGATTGTAGAATGAATATGAAATAGACTTGTGGAAAAAACAATACATAATGGAAAAGAATGACCATTGTATTGAAAAATGGGACGCAGATCCTAATGAGCTCAGACTGCTTATCAAGCTCATTTGGCAACACCATAAATAAGTTGCTTACTAGCTTATTTGGGTCACATCACTTCTCTACTTTTTTGCACGCCTTTTTGTAATAAGCAAAAAAGCCAGTTTATAAGCCATACCCAAAAAATGGCAATGAAGGCGCAAGCGGTAGACAACAAACAAGCAGGTTTAAATTCATTTTTTGTATGAAAACAAACAAAAGGCTCCATTTAAATGAGAATTTGAATTTTCAAATAAAGGGACTTACGTAATTGAAGGTAGAGTAATAATTCTAAGTGGAGGTTTGCATAGAGGTAGGAGAAATAAATTTCATGAAGATTCTTCTACAAGTATAATCTTTTAGGGAATGATCCAAATAATTATATTCACCATGTTATTTCAAATACCTCAATCTAAAGTTCTCAAATTCATTCTTGAAATGTAGACCTAAAATATTACATTGGTCATGCTCCTTGAATAAGTGACACCCTATGAAGCACGGATATGGGTATCTTGATACCGCAACACCTAAAAAAAATATGATACGGGTATGATCTATGAAGCACGGACACCTCTCCGGAGGTCACATACAGGTGTTTGACATATATCAAACACGGACACACGCCGGACACGCTCTGGACACGTGTCAGACATGCTGGAAAGAGTTGGACACGTTGGGACACTTTGGACACGCTGCGGACACTCTAGGGATACATTGTGGATAGGCAAGGGACATCCTAAGGACACTCTAGGGACGCGCTAAGTACTATTTTTTTCAAAAAAAATTAAAATTTTTAATTTTTTTACTAAAATAGCATACTTAAGATTGATAAATTTGATAAAGTTAAATATTTGACCAAAAAAAAAATATTAAATATTTAAAAATATATATACAATTAAAATATATGTTTTGAACGTGTCTCTAACATGTCATGTCCTGCATTTTTTGAAAATTTACGTGTCCGTGTGTCTATGTGTCCCTGTCGTATCGCTTGTCCATGTCTGTGCTTGTTAGGGTATGATTTGGGATACATCCATAAATTTTTTTTTTTTTCAATTTGAAGTAATGCATGATATATAACAATTAGAAAATCAAATGCAAAAAGTAGTTAAAGCAAGGTACAAACTAGATTTTATGCAAAATTAGTTCAAGATCCAACCTGCAAATCAAAGTTCACTGCCAAAAGCAAGTTCCATTCAGCTGGTTTAATGCCATTAAATTAAAAAAGCTACAAACCACAGAAATTTGCAAATTTGCTGAGATTCAATATGACCTTTAATAAAAGAATCCTTCTCTATGATTTGAAAATTTGCAGTGATACTCTTCATTTGTTTTATTTAAAAATAGAAAATTTCATTTAAGTCTCGTTGTACCCGTGTAAGTATTCTGTACATACCCAAGACGTACCTGAGATGTACCCAACAATGAATTATGTTTTTTAATTTTATAAAATAAATACATATTTCACATACCTAGTACACATACCAAATCACTTCATTTCAAATCCATAAATCAAAATGCAACTAAATATGTATCAGCAAATTATTCAAAATGCTTAAACATATAATAGCAATTGCTTTCTTCCAAGATCCAGTATGAAGTAAGGAAAACCAAGTATCACCTGCATTTGCAATGTTTTAGTTTATATCACATTTACCTTCTTAGAAGTGTCCGTGCTTCTTAGATGAAGAATGAAGATGAATAGAAATCATTTGTAAAATTTTGAATATCTGAATCAGTTTTGCCCTCATGTGATTTTGGACTAAAATGTACCAATTTCATCCAAATTAATTGAAATTGTACCACAAGTGCCTAATTGATGAGTTGGCATGAAAAAAAGTTGAAGTTAAAGTCAAATCTCAATGCAAAAAGACAATTCTATCCTTATCTTCATCTTTCCCAAATCAATATAAAAATCCTCACCAAACCCTAGCCCTAATCAAGAAGAAGGAAAGCAGCAGTTGCATTTTCCCAGCCACCCCATCTCCCCTTCTTCATCATCCCTCTCCCCTCTGGTTCTCCGACCCAACAACTTCAGAAAGAACCTCACAAGGTGGATCCTTTCTCTACAGTGGCATTACTTGACATCACAGCAGTTGCAAGACTTGGCCTCACATGTTGTAATTGAATGCCCTTTCTCTACCGTGGCATTACCGCCCTTTCCTCTACCTCCACCAGCTCTCCTCCTGATTTTGTTAATGTGCATTGGTCAAAATTTAGGAATGACAACTAATTTTGATTAATTTTGCTTTTGGAATTCACATGCAATTCATAAGCTCTTTTGATGTTGATTAGAGCGAGTAATCCCAAAAAAACACATTTAGAGAAGTCTAGCAAAACAACTAAATTATGTCAGAATTTTTATTTAAACAATCAATTTCTGGGTTTGGAATGCAGCAAACTTGAATGATTTCTTTTGGCTAGAAGTTGATGAGATCCCACCAACACTAATTCTAATTCTATTGCTTTTTCTTCTCTTCCCATAATTATTTCTATACAGACTGTCAAAAAACTGTGCAATGCTCTTGGATAGTGAAATCCATAAGAAACTGCTCATGGCCCTTTTGCTATTGATCTGCAAGCTTGCTATTGTGTAGTAAGAAGCCTTTGGGAGCCATCAAACTTCACTTTCCATTTGTTCTCTTCCGGTTTTCACTCAACAACCAAACAAGAAGGAGATTGTAACATTTCTTTTCCCCGGAAAGCACCTATGGCAAAGAAGCAGAAATCCTAGGTTTTCCGGAGGAACAAGAAAATAAGTGTTACATGCGCGCGCGCGCGCGTGTGTACGAAACTAGTCAATCGTTATTGCTATTGAGGTTATTGAATCCGGTGGTGGGGGTGGTGGTGGGTTGAATATGGCAATGGTGATTGACACTGAGTCGGGAGGGAGGGAGAAATGTTGAGGGTATAAAAGTTTATTTTAACAGTGTTAAGATTGCACTTTAATTTAAAATCACGTTCGACCATTTTCACTATTTTTAAATGTTAGATTAGAAAAGTAAAGTGCAAAAGCGCCAATACCACAAGGAGGCAAATGAGATTTTGCCCTATATATTATACATACACACATTATACACAACAACAACAGAAAAAAACAGCTTTCTGCATTAAAAACCAACCCTTCCCTAATGATGAAAACACACACCAATGAACAATTAACTCAAAACAACAAAAAAACAAACAAAGTCTACAAAAACGTACATTATCGCGTATATATGAATATAAGTGATTACCGTGTTCTTCCAACGATCTTGGGCATTGACATCAGCTCCGTATTCAATCAAACACTTGGCGACATCGATCCAGCCATGAAGAGAGGCGACGTGGAGAGGAGTCCGACTATCGTAATCCCTAGCTTGAACCAGAGACCGATCTTCCTCCAACAACTTCCGGACGGAAGTGACGTCGTTCTGGTGAGCGTGCCAGAGTATGAGAGACGTCCTGCTCACCCTCGCCTTCACCTTGTCCTTCTTTTCCTCCGCCGACGACGACGAATCTCCGGCGTCGCTGCCACTCATTGAACGAATAGATTTTGATTGAATGTTGGGATTTTGATTTTCAGAGTTTGTTTTCTGTGATTTTGTTGTTGTCAATACAAAATCAAAATTTGTGTTTTCTTTTTTTCATATTTGTTGGAAGTGTGTGCGCGTGTGTGTGTGTGTGTGTGTGTGTGTGGGGGGGGGGGGGGGGGGGGGGGGGGTGTGGATGGGAGGAAGTGTGACATGAAACGAATGCCGGTGGTGGGAAAGGGTGCTCAAACGTGGGCGTTACTCTGTTTTACTTTTTCAACTGAATTCGATTCGCTTGACTAAAAAATTCACTTAATTTTTAGGATATATTAAAATCAATCATTCATAACACCTATATCTACCAAATAAATTTAAAAACTAAGACTAAAGTTTGACCTTTTTAAAAAAAATAAAAAAATCACTATCTAACTCACATTACATCTCTACCACATCACTTCAAACTCAACTCATATTTCATAAAAAATTAAAAAATACACTTATTTAGAACATTCCAAACAACCCTATATCATCTTTCATAATATTTTTTTATGCTAAAAACCTTCAATATTATTTTTTAATTGTTTTAAATTAATTACATTTGAAGTCTTCAAAAGATCATATTCATTTGGTTATCAAAATTTAATATTTAAATTATATTGATTTATTTTTAAATGTATAAAAATATTTTAATTTGATACTTTATATTTAAATTATATTAATTTGATTCTTAATATAAATATTAACAATTAAAATGATATAAAATTTAAATTTTAAAGACCAAAAACATAATTAAGAATTAATTACCTAAAAGTTCTATTTATAAATGTTATGGTAGCTAAGGCCCTATTTAAAAAATTTTGAACCAATAAATCCTGTTTAGTAAAAGTGAAATTATTATCAGTTTTTCTCAATTTTTAAAACTAAAAATATTATCAATTTTACATAGTAAATTTTCAAATAATTCTTTCACTAACTGACAAAAAAACAGAATATGGATTAAAAGTTTTTGTTTTTTTACTTATTAGTTTGATTCAACTATTTAATAAAACCGAAAACATTATTCAACTTGCTTGGTTCCATTTTTTCAAAAACACTTTTCAGAAAATTCTACTTTTTTATTTTTAGCATTTTTTTGTTTTTATTGAATTTTTTTAATATTTTAAGCAATTTTTTTACTTTTTAAATACACCTAACATAAATACATCTAAAAAGTAAAAAAATTTGTAAAAAAAATCACTAAATACCAAAAATGCAAAAAAAAAAATAAATACAAGAATTCAGTACATTTTTTGTATTTTTTATATATTTATTAATTTTTTTAAATATTTTTTTCACAAATTTTTACTTTTTAGATACATTTAAGTGAAGTGCATCTAAAAAAATAAAAAAAAAAAATGTTTAGAATTATAAAAATAATCACTAAAAATAAAAAAACACAAAAACCAAAAATAATCACTAAAATCTTTTTAAAAAATACACTAAATACCAAAAAATACAACAACAAAAAAGAAAGAAAGAAAATTCAGTACATTTTTGTATTTTTGTGTATTTATTAATTTTTTAAAATATTTTTTCACAAATATTTTACTATTTAGATATATCCAAATAATGTGCATCTAAAAAGGTAAAAAAATGCTTAAAATTTAAAAAATATTCATTTAAAACAAAAAAAAACATTTTTCAGAAAACCGAAATCAAACACAATAATTAGTTTTTTTTTCTTTTTGCACATAATTTTTTTAAATTTATTTAATTTGAAATTGATGTTTTAAAGTTTTGAAGATCAAAATAAATATCAAATCATCATGTTTCTTTATAAATAATCATAAATAATAAACAATCATTATTTTGAATGGCAATTCCGACTATTAAAAATTTAATGGGACTTGAAGGTCAAAAAAAATTTATAAGTTCATAAATTAAAACTTATATATAAATGTTCTTATAATTAACCCCCCTTTTTTTTTCCATACTCAATACCTTTAAATATTTACCTGTAGAGAATAGTAATTAAAAATAAATAAAAAATTATATGAACCGAGATAATATGTAATTTGTGTATAAGTAGAAAGTCTTGATCTATGGAAGAAAAATTGAAGCTGTTAGCAGTAATGGTTAAGTTCCAAAAGAGATGGTAGGGATCTCTTAAAAAAAAAAAAAAAAAATCTCAAACATTGTTGTTAATAAATATTATTCTTAATTATTCCTCATCCTGACTTCCGTCCAGCTTACGTCCAATGAACTTCTTTCATAATCCTGACTTCCGTCCAGCTTACGTCCAATGAACTTCTTTCATAATGACATGAAATTGTAGCAATTTTCAAGTTGTGCATTTCACCATTTGACTTGGTCTTATTGTATTGAGAAAGATAGAGATAGATAGTATCATCTTGCTGATGATGCTCCCCCGTTTACCAGGTTTTAAATGCTAACTTTTCTGTAAAGTTATCAACTTCGTTTGGTTTTAGATTTTTGGTTTATATAAAAAAATAAAATTAAATACATAAGTTAATAAAATAAAATATTACATTTAAAATATAATTATTATATTTTTTTTTTTACAAAAATCAAAAAAATCAAAAAATCAAACTAAACGAGGTTAAAAGAGTACTAACATAAAAAACACTAACTAAAAAAGTCAATGCGAAACGAAGGCTTAATCTCCTCGCACTGAATGGGCATCAGCTTCAATATATGGCCTTATGACTTTGAGAAAAAATGTGTTATTGATAAACAGTCACCCAAATTATATATATATATATATATATATAAAATGAGATTCAAATTCTTAATCTCTTAGTGAGGTGCTAAAATTTTGATGAAACTGAATTAATTTTGATTAATTTATAATAAATAAAAATTTCAAAATCCATGGAGTCAACTAATGAACCAGATCAGAGGATTGTTGATTCCTTAGCACTCAAAAGAACGGTCTAACCAAGGGATTTTTCCTCAGAAATGAAGGATATGAATATTGCTACCACAACTCCTTTTATTTTGTATTTTATTTTTTGGAAAAATCAAAGAAGAAAACTCTCTTAATTGCTCAAAGTCAGCAACGCAGCTGATGGTGGTTTTATAAGGTCTTTTTTTAAAATAAAAAAACAAAAAATCTAAGGGTCCAACAAACGCAGAGAGGTGGGATGGGGGGCAAAGAGAACTTTTTTTTTTTTTTTTTTTGTACTATGTATTTCTTAAATAATAATTGAGCTGAAAGGCAAATTTATAATAAAAAAATTAGGGCCCTAATGGCAGAGTTAGGAAATTAAGTTTGAAGGAACACTTATTAATTATAATTGTTTATTTTTTTAAAAAAAAAATCGTGATCAACATTAAGATAATAATAATTTTATGAGCTAAATTTAAACATAAGAAATTAAAAATCATTATTAATAAGAACAAATCAAAATTTTATAATAGTGTATAATAGCTCGGTGTGAGATGGTGATGTAAGTTTGTAATTTTAGCACAAAAAATTAAGGATCAAAATTCTTAAATTTTGGGCAATTTACATATACCTCCCTTGACGTTTGGTTAAATTACAGATACCCCCTGAGGTTTCGGAAATTACATCCCGCTCCCTAAGGTTTGTATTTTCATAACAATTTGCCCCCTGAGATTTAAATTTCATAACAAATTACCCCCTAATTTGTTATGCAAATATAGCATTCAGAGGGAAATTTGTAATTTCTCAAACCTCAGGGGTATTTGTAATTTAGCCAAATCTTAAGGGGTATATGTAATTTGCCCTAGAGATAATATGACTTATAAATGATGTGTTTTGAATAGAAATTATCAAATAGTCTTAGAGTACTATATGGTGTTGCCTATGTGATATTCAAAGCATGAGAAATCATAAATTACACTAAGTAGCTTGTTAACTACCTGAAAATAATGAGTTAATTATATTCAATCCATAAAATTTCCTACTACACTATTGGTTTAGACTACTACATAAATAATACCATATAGTGTTCTCAAGGTATCAAATAACTACTTATTATGAATAATACAATAAATCTTTAACTAAAGAACATGTTAAAAGAAAAAAAATACATTTTAATATGACCACAAAACAAAAACAAAAAAAAATTCAAAATTGAGAAGAGACACAGCTCCGCCTCTGTGTTTAATCTTCTCTCTCTTTCGCTCTCTCTCTACAAGTGAAACAAGAACCATGGCAGATCTTATTTCTCTCTCTCAAATCTGATCAATTTCCTTGCAAATCACAACTAGAAAAACTAAAAATATCTTCAACGTTCAGTGGATGAAACTTTTCGACTCTTCTCTTCTTCACTATTCTTCTTCTTCACATCATTGTTTTCCTCTCTGTTTTTCACTTTCTTCTCAACCACTCGTCAAAGCTCGATCATGACATCGGCGATGGAGTAGAACTTCTGCATCTGTATAATCAGGATCCAACTCAGTTGCCGCCGGTGGATCGCAATGAACGCCGAATCGATCCTCTACTGCCCTCAAGCTGTTTCAGGTAACAAAATATTTGTATTCCTAATTTCTTAGGCTTATTCAATTCATCTCTTTCTTGTATGGCCCTTTCTTTCTCATCAGTATGACAGTCCAAGAAGAGAGGCAAATAAAAAATAGCTTAGAGTCCAGGAAAGGCTGAAAGGCCAAAGAAATTTCAAAATTTCTCTGGAGATGTAACGTTGTGGAAAGGCAGAGAAATTTCTCTAGAGAGTGGGAAGTATATGGAAGACAGAGAAATTTGAAATTTCTTTGGAGAGTCCATGAAAGGTTAGGGAGGCCAGAGAAATTTAAAATTTCTTTGGAGAGGTAATTTTGTGGGAAGACCGGTGAAGTTAGAGAAATTGTCAAATTTTTCTGGAGTGTTGAGCTCACAAGAGGCAAGAAGAGTAGAGAAATTTTGTGGAAAGACAGAGATATTTCTTTAGGAGAGTGGGAAGTATATAGAAGGCAGAGAAATTTAGAGAAAGGAATGACATAGAAATTTATAGTGGGAAGTTTAGGGAAGGTCAGAGAATTTAAAATTTCTCTGGACCAATTTTCTCTGTGACGTGAATTTTCTCTAGATCAACTTGAGGGACCTTAGACATTATTAAAATATTGAATGTTCTTTATGTTATAAAATTTTAATACTAGGGATCTTAAAAAAAAATCCCCTAAATTATATTAATTTGATTCTTAATATAAATATTAGCGACTAAAATGATACAAAATTCAAATTTTAAAGATCAAAAATATAATTAATCTTTTTTTTGGTCACTCAATATACATCAATAATAGTTAATATGTCACGACCCAAACCCGGCCCTATGGGTTTAGCACCGTAACCGGCCAGTAATCCGAGATTACCGAAGGCCTGCAGAACGGTAATACAGTAAAACAGAGTACAGGGCCTGGCGGAAGCCAATACAGTAAATAAATAGTGTCCATTGAGCTGTGACAGTCTGTATGCAAAAAGGCTTTTCATACATTCACACATAAACAGTACAGAACAGTATGTACAATATTCACATCCATTCAACTAGGGACTCAACCCTACAGAACAGTACAGAAAACATTCCGTCTGTACAAAACAGTACGGTCTATACAAAACAGTAAAACAGTACAGAAGGGGGAAAAGCAGACAAAACACCCCCAAGCCATAGCATGGCAACTCGGAACCTCACAGTGAGGCACAAAGGCTGGCTTGACAAAACTGGAGTAACCCTGACGCCTCTAGCTGCGGTCCGGTGCCTGTACACCTACATATATATATGAGCAGTGAGCTAAAGCCCAGTGAATAACATAAAGCGTAAAGGGGTTTAGAATGAATGTCCTTACAGTATGAAAACAGTTCATTTCAATCAGTCATTCAGTTGTTCAGTACAGTAAACAGTCATATGTGGTACATCCATTAGCATAACAGTAACAGTAGGTCTTAAAAGACCGAACAGTAATGATGGCCATCAGTCAGTAAACAGTAGTGGTTCCACGAGGGAACCGACAGAGATCTCTGTGACAGTAACAGTAACAGTAAACCGTAGATACTAAGGATGCCACAGTACAGTTCAGAAATAAAGGACATACATTCATTCAGTAAATAATACCAGTTCAGTAAACAGTTCAGTTCAGTATTCAAAAGATATCAGTTGAACATATCTTTACACAATTGTTACTCACAGAGTTCTGGGCTACAGTATGCTAGAGCGTGTCTCCCCAGTTGCCAACCCTACACAGTTCACAGGTTGAACACACACTAAGCTACACAGTTGGGAGATATCATAACTTAATCTCTAATTTGCCTTGGTGTGTTCTACAACGATATCCTCATCTAAATGCCTTAAACTAGGCCTAAGAATACCTAGGATGGGATGAGGATGCAAAAATGCACATTTAAAAGCATTTTCAGGATTTTCAGAAAAACAGAGTCCCGCTCGAGCTCAGGTTTCCCCGCTCGAGCGTACAGGCAAACAAAGGTACTCGCTCGAGTGCAAACTTTCCCGCTCGAGCGTACTGTAAAGGTACTGGATGGGTGAAATCCCCGCTCGACGCCCGCTCGAGCTTGAGACATGACTCCGCTCGAGCGCCCAATCCTCTGCTCGAGCGGACTGTAAAACAGTGCAAGATGCTGGAAGCTCGATTTTCCCGCTCGAGCGGCACTTCCCCCGCTCGAGCGGACGACGGAAATCTAGAAATCCCAGATTCGAGCTCCAGGTCCAAAACCAAGCTCAAAAGCATCAAAACCAATCCTCTTGGGCCCATTTTCTGGAAAACATTTATAAACACATAGGATATCATGTTTCAAAGCTCAATTTTAAGAAATCAAAGCCCAAGGGTGTTTAATTCAAACCCAATTTAAACCATTTTTCAAGCACAAGATGAACATGCAAACATGCATGAATTCAAACCATTTTGAAGCTTCAATTTGATGCTCTCAGGAGCCAATTCTTTTCAAAACATGGTGAAATCATGGACTTAAACATGATTATGAACATGCATGTAACCCTTTGCCATGAAAACAACTCAAACATCTACAATACAAACATGCATGCATGAAATGAGCTTCAAATCAACAACAATGAACCAAAATATGACTTAGTTCTACAATGAAGCATGACTCATGCAAGAACTAGCTCAAACACATCAATAAAGGTTGAGTTCCCTTACCTAGAGCCTCAATTCCAAGTGTAGGACCACAAAGCAACAATCAACCTTCAATTCTCTTCAAATTCTAAGCAATATTGAAATGAACTCAAGACTCTCACTTCCTCTCTCTCTAAATTCGGCTAGAACAAGAAGAAATGGCTGAGCAAATGTGTTTGGCTCAAGTATAATGAGCTCAAAGTGTAGAGGTAGTGGCCCACTCAAGGGCAAAACGGTAATTAAGTCCAACTCTTTAATTAGCATATTTTAATCTAATTTAATCATACCTAATCAGTTTTCAGGTAAATACACCACAAAATCACATAAATTATGATGATCATTAAACATCAATCAGTTTCTAATTCGGCCGCCGATAAGGCCTTCAATTAGCAGTTTAAACATATAAGTATGAACAGATAATCATACAATCAAACAGATAGAATGCAATTTAACTAACATATACTCAATCAATTCGGTTTCCAGTTTCAGTCAGTCAGTTCAGTACTTTTAATCAGTTCAATTATCAGTCAGTTATCAGTCATTATCAGTCTCGTTTAACAGTAATCGGCGATCAATCGGTCATTAATCAGTAAACAGTATGAGGGTTGTTACAGTCTCCCCTCCTTATAAAGAGTTTAGTCCTCTAAACTCGAGTTACCTTCATTCTGGAAGAAAACAGGATTCAGTGGAAACAGTTCAGGATATCTTTTGGCCATGTCATCTTCCCTTTCCCAAGTGGCATACACACCACCATGGTTCTGCCAGTCAACTTTCACTAGCGGGATCTCTTTGTTTCTCAGTTTCTTGATCCGTCTGTTAACAATCTGTATAGGCCGTTCCTCGTAAGTGTAGTCATCACTCAGCACTACACGAGTAGGCTCTATTACATGGAAAGGATCCCGAAGATAGTCTCTCAACATAGAGATGTGGAAGACGTTATGCATATGCTCCATTTCAGGAGGAAGCGCAACTTGATACGCCACCGGATTGATTTTCTCAATGATCTCATATGGTCCGACGTATCTCGGTGCTAACTTGCCTTTGACTCCAAAACGAGTCTGGCCTTTCATTGGTGTCACTTTCACAAAAACGTGATCACCCACTTCATACTCTCTGTCCCGTCTTCTGACATCTGCATAACTTTTCTGTCTGCTCTGCGCAGTTTTCAGTCTCTGTTGTATCAGTTTCACTTTCTCAGTCGTTTCATATACGATTTCGGGCCCAAGCAAAGGCCCATCTCCAACTTCTGCCCAGCAAATCGGAGATCTACATTTTCTGCCATACAATGCCTCGAAAGGCGCCATATCAATACTCGAATGGTAGCCGTTGTTGTAGGCGAATTCAACTAATGGCAGATGACTTTCCCAATCTCCCTGAAAATCAAGGACACACATTCTCAGTAAATCTTCCAGAGTTTGGATGGTCCTTTCTGACTGTCCATCTGTCTGAGGATGATAGGCACTACTCAGCCTCAATTCAGTACCCAATGCAGTCTGTAGACTTTGCCAAAACCTTGATGTAAACTTCGAATCCCTGTCAGAAACAATAGACACAGGCACTCCATGCAGTCTTACAATCTCATCAATATAGATAACAGCCAATTTGTCCGCATTATAGATCGTCTTGACAGGTAAGAAGTGAGCAGATTTGGTTAATCTATCAACAATAACCCAAATTGAATCCATACCTTTTCTAGAGCGAGGCAATCCAACGATAAAATCCATCGTGATATGCTCCCATTTCCACTCTGGTATGGGTAGGGGTTGCAATAATCCAGCAGGTCGTTGATGTTCAGCTTTGACCTGTTGGCAATGAAGACATTTGGACACAAAGTCGGCAATTTCTTTCTTCATTCCCGGCCACCAGAAATTCTGTTTCAGATCTTGGTACATTTTCGTATTCCCCGGGTGGATAGAAAATCTTGAGTTGTGGCCCTCTTGCAGAACTCTTCTTTTCAGTTCAGTATCATTTGGTACACACAGTCTTTCTTGAAATTTCAGTACATTATTCTCAAATTTGAATCCCGGTCTCTGTTTGGATTCTCTTTCCTCGATGATCTTCTTCAAGAAATCATCCAGTTGTTGTTTTTCTTTAACCTCTTCAATCAGTGCCGGTTGAGCAGAAATAGCAGCTAAGGTTCCACCTTGTTCTCTCAAAACAATCTCAATTTCAGATTTTTCAAGGTCACAAAGCAACTCTTTCTGTCCTGTAAGCAAACAGGCTAAGTTTCCAATCGATTTCCGGCTCAATGCATCGGCAACGGTATTGGCTTTTTCCGGATGGTACAATATCTGTAGGTCATAATCCTTAATCAGTTCCAGCCATCTCCGCTGTCTCATGTTCAGTTCTTTCTGTGTGAAGAAATACTTTAAACTCTTGTGGTCGGTGTATACTTCACATGTCACCCCGTACAGATAGTGACGCCAGATTTTCAGTGCAAATACTACTGCAGCAAGTTCCAGATCATGGGTCGGGTAGTTCTTTTCATGTGGTCTCAACTGTCGGGAAGCATAAGCAATAACTCTCCCATTCTGCATTAAAACACACCCCAGACCCTTATGAGAAGCATCACTAAATACAGTATAACCATCCGTACCTGAAGGTAAGGTAAGAACTGGTGCAGTCACTAATCGAGTTTTCAACTCCTGAAAAGCAGATTCTCTTTGGTCAGTCCAGTCAAATGATGTCCCCTTCTAAGTTAACTGAGTCAATGGTAGGGCAATTTTGGAGAAATCCTTGACAAATCTTCTGTAATATCCAGCCAGCCCCAAAAAGCTTCGGACTTCAGTCACATTGGTCGGTCTAGGCCAGTTCACTACAGCTTCAATTTTCTGCGGATCAACAGAAATTCCATTTTTGCTAACAACATGCCCCAGAAACATAACATGGTCAAGCCAAAATTCACATTTAGACAGTTTAGCATACAGTTTCTGTTCTCTTAAGGTTTGTAGGGCAAGTCTCAGATGATGTTCATGCTGTTCTATACTTTTGGAGTAAATCAATATGTCATCGATAAATACAACAATAAAGTCATCAAGGTATGGTTTAAAAATTCTGTTCATGAGGTCCATAAAAGCAGCTGGTGCATTCGTGACTCCAAAAGGCATAACTAAAAATTCGTAATGTCCATACCTCGTTCTAAAAGCAGTTTTATCAATGTCTTCCGGTTTAACCTTCAGTTGATGATATCCGGATCTAAGATCAATCTTGGAAAATACTTTAGCACCCTGTAACTGATCAAACAGGTCATCAATACGCGGTAATGGGTATTTATTCTTTACAGTTACCTTGTTCAATTCACGGTTGTCAATGCACAGTCTCAGTGAGCCATCTTTCTTCTTTACAAACAAAACAGGCGCACCCCATGGCGAAGTGCTAGGTCTGATAAACTTCTTATCCAGTAGTTCCTGTAGTTGCACTTTCAACTCCTTCAGTTCAGTTGGGGCCATTCGGTACGGAGCTTTAGAAACTGGTTGTGTTCCGGGAATCACATCAACGGTAAATTCAATCTCCCTATCAGTCAAATCTCCTGGAAGATTATCTGGAAAAACATCTGGAAATTCTCTGACTATAGGAATACAATTCACATCAGTTTTAATA
Source organism: Camellia sinensis (assembly GCF_055761805.1). Lineage (NCBI taxonomy): Eukaryota > Viridiplantae > Streptophyta > Magnoliopsida > Ericales > Theaceae > Camellia > Camellia sinensis. The sequence continues at coordinate 196,777,655 of NC_138965.1, forward strand.
CTATCATCAGTCGACACAGTCAGTACAGAACACAGATATCCTTTACACCCCTTTCTAATTAATTTAACAGCTTTCACTGACGAAATCAAATACGGAGGAGATACTACTCCACTCCCATTAAACACAAATTCAGGCAGACCAGGTGGACGGAAAACAACTTGCTTGGTCACACAGTCAATAGTGGCATGATATTTTGTTAACCAGTCCATTCCCAATATGACATCAAAATGATCAATGTTCAATGGCAGTAAATCAATAAACAGATGCATATCCCCAACAATAATTTCACATGCGGGGTACATATAAGCACATGTCATGGATCCCCCTACGGGTGATGATACGACTAGCAGATAGTTCATAGGTTCTAAGGGTCTATTCAATTTCCGTGAGAAAGCATGCGATACATAAGAATGTGTAGACCCCGAATCAATTAATACATATGCATTTTGTGCACAAATAGAAAGAATACCTGACACAACGGTCTCGGTATTCTGCACATCTCCCAGTACTAGTGCGAACACTCGGCCTTGCCTCACAGGCTCTTTCCCGGTAGCTTTAGGGTTAGGCTTTGGTGGAGCATTTGATGCTGCGCCGCTGGCTGCAGCTTTGCTATTGCCTTGAGGAGCAGAAGGGCAATCTTTAACCATGTGGCCCACCTTGCCACACCTGTAACAGGCTCCAGATAATTTGTGACAAACCCCTTTATGCTTGTTACCACATACAGAGCAGGGTGGAATGAACCCACTCCCTTGGCTGGGGCTAGTCATTGATCCCGTGTTCTGTTTCTTATTGGCTGGGTTGTGCTTGCCTTTCTTGAATTTGAAACCCTGCCTTTTACCATGCCATTCAGTTGTTGGTGTTTCAGATTGTTTCACTGCTGCAATGTTCGACTCGGCCATCAATGCCCGGTCGAGAACACCTACAAAAGTCGGTAATTTCAAAACATTTATCCGGTCAAGTATTGCCACATTAAGGCCACCTTCAAATTTTCTGGCCTTCTTATATTCAGTATCCACCATGCGCGGTGCATAACGGGCAAGTTCAGTAAATTTCGTTTCATATTCGGCAACCGACGTGGTGCCCTGTTTCAGTTGCTCAAATTCAGTCACTTTCCTATCCCTGACACACTGAGGGAAGTACTTTTCAAAGAAGGACTCCTTGAACTGAGCCCAAGTCATAACAGTATTTGTATCACGGATCAACATCCACCACCTTCTAGCTTCTTCTTGGAGGGTGAAGGTAGCTAACAATACCTTATTCGCTTCCGAGCACGGAAACACTTCAAATAATTTTTCTGTTTCAAGCACCCAAGCTTCAGCCTTTAACGGTTCGAGGCCTCCCTGAAAGGATGGCGGTTTCATCTTGCTGAATTTATGGGTGAGAGCAATAATATCCCCATCATCCACATTCGCATTAGGTTCCGGCTGTACCGGAGGAGGAGGAGGTGGGGGCGGTTGGTTCTGTTGTTGTTCAAGTCTAGCAGTTATCAGTTCGATCATTCTTTCCATTCTTTCCATTCTTGCCTCAGTAGATGAGGACTCAGGTTCATTTGCATTGTCCATTTCACTATAAGCAGTTATAACAGTTTTAAACATAAGCAGTCATTTGTTTAACAGTTTAACACATTAGCAGATATTCAGTCATAACATAACCACACACTTTTCAAGTTCATGAGATGCCCTAATAACTTTTCTAGGACACCCTATAGCTCATTTGGACACGTGTGTGCGGTATAACTCGTGGTAAGTATCGCTCTGATACCACTCTGTCACGACCCAAACCCGGCCCTATGGGTTTAGCACCGTAACCGGCCAGTAATCCGAGATTACCGAAGGCCTGCAGAACGGTAATACAGTAAGACAGAGTACAGGGCCTGGCGGAAGCCAATACAGTAAATAAATAGTGTCCATTGAGCTGTGACAGTCTGTATGCAAAAAGGCTTTTCATACATTCACACATAAACAGTACAGAACAGTATGTACAATATTCACATCCATTCAACTAGGGACTCAACCCTACAGAACAGTACAGAAAACATTCCGTCTGTACAAAACAGTACGGTCTATACAAAACAGTAAAACAGTACAGAAGGGGGAAAAGCAGACAAAACACCCCCAAGCCATAGCATGGCAACTCGGAACCTCACAGTGAGGCACAAAGGCTGGCTTGACAAAACTGGAGTAACCCTGACGCCTCTAGCTGCGGTCCGGTGCCTGTACACCTACATATATATATGAGCAGTGAGCTAAAGCCCAGTGAATAACATAAAGCGTAAAGGGGTTTAGAATGAATGTCCTTACAGTATGAAAACAGTTCATTTCAATCAGTCATTCAGTTGTTCAGTACAGTAAACAGTCATATGTGGTACATCCATTAGCATAACAGTAACAGTAGGTCTTAAAAGACCGAACAGTAATGATGGCCATCAGTCAGTAAACAGTAGTGGTTCCACGAGGGAACCGACAGAGATCTCTGTGACAGTAACAGTAACAGTAAACCGTAGATACTAAGGATGCCACAGTACAGTTCAGAAATAAAGGACATACATTCATTCAGTAAATAATACCAGTTCAGTAAACAGTTCAGTTCAGTATTCAAAAGATATCAGTTGAACATATCTTTACACAATTGTTACTCACAGAGTTCTGGGCTACAGTATGCTAGAGCGTGTCTCCCCAGTTGCCAACCCTACACAGTTCACAGGTTGAACACACACTAAGCTACACAGTTGGGAGATATCATAACTTAATCTCTAATTTGCCTTGGTGTGTTCTACAACGATATCCTCATCTAAATGCCTTAAACTAGGCCTAAGAATACCTAGGATGGGATGAGGATGCAAAAATGCACATTTAAAAGCATTTTCAGGATTTTCAGAAAAACAGAGTCCCGCTCGAGCTCAGGTTTCCCCGCTCGAGCGTACAGGCAAACAAAGGTACTCGCTCGAGTGCAAACTTTCCCGCTCGAGCGTACTGTAAAGGTACTGGATGGGTGAAATCCCCGCTCGACGCCCGCTCGAGCTTGAGACATGACTCCGCTCGAGCGCCCAATCCTCCGCTCGAGCGGACTGTAAAACAGTGCAAGATGCTGGAAGCTCGATTTTCCCGCTCGAGCGGCACTTCCCCCGCTCGAGCGGACGACGGAAATCTGGAAATCCCAGATTCGAGCTCCAGGTCCAAAACCAAGCTCAAAAGCATCAAAACCAATCCTCTTGGGCCCATTTTCTGGAAAACATTTATAAACACATAGGATATCATGTTTCAAAGCTCAATTTTAAGAAATCAAAGCCCAAGGGTGTTTAATTCAAACCCAATTTAAACCATTTTTCAAGCACAAGATGAACATGCAAACATGCATGAATTCAAACCATTTTGAAGCTTCAATTTGATGCTCTCAGGAGCCAATTCTTTTCAAAACATGGTGAAATCATGGACTTAAACATGATTATGAACATGCATGTAACCCTTTGCCATGAAAACAACTCAAACATCTACAATACAAACATGCATGCATGAAATGAGCTTCAAATCAACAACAATGAACCAAAATATGACTTAGTTCTACAATGAAGCATGACTCATGCAAGAACTAGCTCAAACACATCAATAAAGGTTGAGTTCCCTTACCTAGAGCCTCAATTCCAAGTGTAGGACCACAAAGCAACAATCAACCTTCAATTCTCTTCAAATTCTAAGCAATATTGAAATGAACTCAAGACTCTCACTTCCTCTCTCTCTAAATTCGGCTAGAACAAGAAGAAATGGCTGAGCAAATGTGTTTGGCTCAAGTATAATGAGCTCAAAGTGTAGAGGTAGTGGCCCACTCAAGGGCAAAACGGTAATTAAGTCCAACTCTTTAATTAGCATATTTTAATCTAATTTAATCATACCTAATCAGTTTTCAGGTAAATACACCACAAAATCACATAAATTATGATGATCATTAAACATCAATCAGTTTCTAATTCGGCCGCCGATAAGGCCTTCAATTAGCAGTTTAAACATATAAGTATGAACAGATAATCATACAATCAAACAGATAGAATGCAATTTAACTAACATATACTCAATCAATTCGGTTTCCAGTTTCAGTCAGTCAGTTCAGTACTTTTAATCAGTTCAATTATCAGTCAGTTATCAGTCATTATCAGTCTCGTTTAACAGTAATCGGCGATCAATCGGTCATTAATCAGTAAACAGTATGAGGGTTGTTACAGTCTCCCCTCCTTATAAAGAGTTTAGTCCTCTAAACTCGAGTTACCTTCATTCTGGAAGAAAACAGGATTCAGTGGAAACAGTTCAGGATATCTTTTGGCCATGTCATCTTCCCTTTCCCAAGTGGCATACACACCACCATGGTTCTGCCAGTCAACTTTCACTAGCGGGATCTCTTTGTTTCTCAGTTTCTTGATCCGTCTGTTAACAATCTGTATAGGCCGTTCCTCGTAAGTGTAGTCATCACTCAGCACTACACGAGTAGGCTCTATTACATGGAAAGGATCCCGAAGATAGTCTCTCAACATAGAGATGTGGAAGACGTTATGCATATGCTCCATTTCAGGAGGAAGCGCAACTTGATACGCCACCGGATTGATTTTCTCAATGATCTCATATGGTCCGACGTATCTCGGTGCTAACTTGCCTTTGACTCCAAAACGAGTCTGGCCTTTCATTGGTGTCACTTTCACAAAAACGTGATCACCCACTTCATACTCTCTGTCCCGTCTTCTGACATCTGCATAACTTTTCTGTCTGCTCTGCGCAGTTTTCAGTCTCTGTTGTATCAGTTTCACTTTCTCAGTCGTTTCATATACGATTTCGGGCCCAAGCAAAGGCCCATCTCCAACTTCTGCCCAGCAAATCGGAGATCTACATTTTCTGCCATACAATGCCTCGAAAGGCGCCATATCAATACTCGAATGGTAGCCGTTGTTGTAGGCGAATTCAACTAATGGCAGATGACTTTCCCAATCTCCCTGAAAATCAAGGACACACATTCTCAGTAAATCTTCCAGAGTTTGGATGGTCCTTTCTGACTGTCCATCTGTCTGAGGATGATAGGCACTACTCAGCCTCAATTCAGTACCCAATGCAGTCTGTAGACTTTGCCAAAACCTTGATGTAAACTTCGAATCCCTGTCAGAAACAATAGACACAGGCACTCCATGCAGTCTTACAATCTCATCAATATAGATAACAGCCAATTTGTCCGCATTATAGATCGTCTTGACAGGTAAGAAGTGAGCAGATTTGGTTAATCTATCAACAATAACCCAAATTGAATCCATACCTTTTCTAGAGCGAGGCAATCCAACGATAAAATCCATCGTGATATGCTCCCATTTCCACTCTGGTATGGGTAGGGGTTGCAATAATCCAGCAGGTCGTTGATGTTCAGCTTTGACCTGTTGGCAATGAAGACATTTGGACACAAAGTCGGCAATTTCTTTCTTCATTCCCGGCCACCAGAAATTCTGTTTCAGATCTTGGTACATTTTCGTATTCCCCGGGTGGATAGAAAATCTTGAGTTGTGGCCCTCTTGCAGAACTCTTCTTTTCAGTTCAGTATCATTTGGTACACACAGTCTTTCTTGAAATTTCAGTACATTATTCTCAAATTTGAATCCCGGTCTCTGTTTGGATTCTCTTTCCTCGATGATCTTCTTCAAGAAATCATCCAGTTGTTGTTTTTCTTTAACCTCTTCAATCAGTGCCGGTTGAGCAGAAATAGCAGCTAAGGTTCCACCTTGTTCTCTCAAAACAATCTCAATTTCAGATTTTTCAAGGTCACAAAGCAACTCTTTCTGTCCTGTAAGCAAACAGGCTAAGTTTCCAATCGATTTCCGGCTCAATGCATCGGCAACGGTATTGGCTTTTTCCGGATGGTACAATATCTGTAGGTCATAATCCTTAATCAGTTCCAGCCATCTCCGCTGTCTCATGTTCAGTTCTTTCTGTGTGAAGAAATACTTTAAACTCTTGTGGTCGGTGTATACTTCACATGTCACCCCGTACAGATAGTGACGCCAGATTTTCAGTGCAAATACTACTGCAGCAAGTTCCAGATCATGGGTCGGGTAGTTCTTTTCATGTGGTCTCAACTGTCGGGAAGCATAAGCAATAACTCTCCCATTCTGCATTAAAACACACCCCAGACCCTTATGAGAAGCATCACTAAATACAGTATAACCATCCGTACCTGAAGGTAAGGTAAGAACTGGTGCAGTCACTAATCGAGTTTTCAACTCCTGAAAAGCAGATTCTCTTTGGTCAGTCCAGTCAAATGATGTCCCCTTCTAAGTTAACTGAGTCAATGGTAGGGCAATTTTGGAGAAATCCTTGACAAATCTTCTGTAATATCCAGCCAGCCCCAAAAAGCTTCGGACTTCAGTCACATTGGTCGGTCTAGGCCAGTTCACTACAGCTTCAATTTTCTGCGGATCAACAGAAATTCCATTTTTGCTAACAACATGCCCCAGAAACATAACATGGTCAAGCCAAAATTCACATTTAGACAGTTTAGCATACAGTTTCTGTTCTCTTAAGGTTTGTAGGGCAAGTCTCAGATGATGTTCATGCTGTTCTATACTTTTGGAGTAAATCAATATGTCATCGATAAATACAACAATAAAGTCATCAAGGTATGGTTTAAAAATTCTGTTCATGAGGTCCATAAAAGCAGCTGGTGCATTCGTGACTCCAAAAGGCATAACTAAAAATTCGTAATGTCCATACCTCGTTCTAAAAGCAGTTTTATCAATGTCTTCCGGTTTAACCTTCAGTTGATGATATCCGGATCTAAGATCAATCTTGGAAAATACTTTAGCACCCTGTAACTGATCAAACAGGTCATCAATACGCGGTAATGGGTATTTATTCTTTACAGTTACCTTGTTCAATTCACGGTAGTCAATGCACAGTCTCAGTGAGCCATCTTTCTTCTTTACAAACAAAACAGGCGCACCCCATGGCGAAGTGCTAGGTCTGATAAACTTCTTATCCAGTAGTTCCTGTAGTTGCACTTTCAACTCCTTCAGTTCAGTTGGGGCCATTCGGTACGGAGCTTTAGAAACTGGTTGTGTTCCGGGAATCACATCAACGGTAAATTCAATCTCCCTATCAGTCAAATCTCCTGGAAGATTATCTGGAAAAACATCTGGAAATTCTCTGACTATAGGAATACAATTCACATCAGTTTTAATACTATCATCAGTCGACACAGTCAGTACAGAACACAGATATCCTTTACACCCCTTTCTAATTAATTTAACAGCTTTCACTGACGAAATCAAATACGGAGGAGATACTACTCCACTCCCATTAAACACAAATTCAGGCAGACCAGGTGGACGGAAAACAACTTGCTTGGTCACACAGTCAATAGTGGCATGATATTTTGTTAACCAGTCCATTCCCAATATGACATCAAAATGATCAATGTTCAATGGCAGTAAATCAATAAACAGATGCATATCCCCAACAATAATTTCACATGCGGGGTACATATAAGCACATGTCATGGATCCCCCTACGGGTGATGATACGACTAGCAGATAGTTCATAGGTTCTAAGGGTCTATTCAATTTCCGTGAGAAAGCATGCGATACATAAGAATGTGTAGACCCCGAATCAATTAATACATATGCATTTTGTGCACAAATAGAAAGAATACCTGACACAACGGTCTCGGTATTCTGCACATCTCCCAGTACTAGTGCGAACACTCGGCCTTGCCTCACAGGCTCTTTCCCGGTAGCTTTAGGGTTAGGCTTTGGTGGAGCATTTGATGCTGCGCCGCTGGCTGCAGCTTTGCTATTGCCTTGAGGAGCAGAAGGGCAATCTTTAACCATGTGGCCCACCTTGCCACACCTGTAACAGGCTCCAGATAATTTGTGACAAACCCCTTTATGCTTGTTACCACATACAGAGCAGGGTGGAATGAACCCACTCCCTTGGCTGGGGCTAGTCATTGATCCCGTGTTCTGTTTCTTATTGGCTGGGTTGTGCTTGCCTTTCTTGAATTTGAAACCCTGCCTTTTACCATGCCATTCAGTTGTTGGTGTTTCAGATTGTTTCACTGCTGCAATGTTCGACTCGGCCATCAATGCCCGGTCGAGAACACCTACAAAAGTCGGTAATTTCAAAACATTTATCCGGTCAAGTATTGCCACATTAAGGCCACCTTCAAATTTTCTGGCCTTCTTATATTCAGTATCCACCATGCGCGGTGCATAACGGGCAAGTTCAGTAAATTTCGTTTCATATTCGGCAACCGACGTGGTGCCCTGTTTCAGTTGCTCAAATTCAGTCACTTTCCTATCCCTGACACACTGAGGGAAGTACTTTTCAAAGAAGGACTCCTTGAACTGAGCCCAAGTCATAACAGTATTTGTATCACGGATCAACATCCACCACCTTCTAGCTTCTTCTTGGAGGGTGAAGGTAGCTAACAATACCTTATTCGCTTCCGAGCACGGAAACACTTCAAATAATTTTTCTGTTTCAAGCACCCAAGCTTCAGCCTTTAACGGTTCGAGGCCTCCCTGAAAGGATGGCGGTTTCATCTTGCTGAATTTATGGGTGAGAGCAATAATATCCCCATCATCCACATTCGCATTAGGTTCCGGCTGTACCGGAGGAGGAGGAGGTGGGGGCGGTTGGTTCTGTTGTTGTTCAAGTCTAGCAGTTATCAGTTCGATCATTCTTTCCATTCTTTCCATTCTTGCCTCAGTAGATGAGGACTCAGGTTCATTTGCATTGTCCATTTCACTATAAGCAGTTATAACAGTTTTAAACATAAGCAGTCATTTGTTTAACAGTTTAACACATTAGCAGATATTCAGTCATAACATAACCACACACTTTTCAAGTTCATGAGATGCCCTAATAACTTTTCTAGGACACCCTATAGCTCATTTGGACACGTGTGTGCGGTATAACTCGTGGTAAGTATCGCTCTGATACCACTCTGTCACGACCCAAACCCGGCCCTATGGGTTTAGCACCGTAACCGGCCAGTAATCCGAGATTACCGAAGGCCTGCAGAACGGTAATACAGTAAGACAGAGTACAGGGCCTGGCGGAAGCCAATACAGTAAATAAATAGTGTCCATTGAGCTGTGACAGTCTGTATGCAAAAAGGCTTTTCATACATTCACACATAAACAGTACAGAACAGTATGTACAATATTCACATCCATTCAACTAGGGACTCAACCCTACAGAACAGTACAGAAAACATTCCGTCTGTACAAAACAATACGGTCTATACAAAACAGTAAAACAGTACAGAAGGGGGAAAAGCAGACAAAACACCCCCAAGCCATAGCATGGCAACTCGGAACCTCACAGTGAGGCACAAAGGCTGGCTTGACAAAACTGGAGTAACCCTGACGCCTCTAGCTGCGGTCCGGTGCCTGTACACCTACATATATATATGAGCAGTGAGCTAAAGCCCAGTGAATAACATAAAGCGTAAAGGGGTTTAGAATGAATGTCCTTACAGTATGAAAACAGTTCATTTCAATCAGTCATTCAGTTGTTCAGTACAGTAAACAGTCATATGTGGTACATCCATTAGCATAACAGTAACAGTAGGTCTTAAAAGACCGAACAGTAATGATGGCCATCAGTCAGTAAACAATAGTGGTTCCACGAGGGAACCGACAGAGATCTCTGTGACAGTAACAGTAACAGTAAACCGTAGATACTAAGGATGCCACAGTACAGTTCAGAAATAAAGGACATACATTCATTCAGTAAATAATACCAGTTCAGTAAACAGTTCAGTTCAGTATTCAAAAGATATCAGTTGAACATATCTTTACACAATTGTTACTCACAGAGTTCTGGGCTACAGTATGCTAGAGCGTGTCTCCCCAGTTGCCAACCCTACACAGTTCACAGGTTGAACACACACTAAGCTACACAGTTGGGAGATATCATAACTTAATCTCTAATTTGCCTTGGTGTGTTCTACAACGATATCCTCATCTAAATGCCTTAAACTAGGCCTAAGAATACCTAGGATGGGATGAGGATGCAAAAATGCACATTTAAAAGCATTTTCAGGATTTTCAGAAAAACAGAGTCCCGCTCGAGCTCAGGTTTCCCCGCTCGAGCGTACAGGCAAACAAAGGTACTCGCTCGAGTGCAAACTTTCCCGCTCGAGCGTACTGTAAAGGTACTGGATGGGTGAAATCCCCGCTCGACGCCCGCTCGAGCTTGAGACATGACTCCGCTCGAGCGCCCAATCCTCCGCTCGAGCGGACTGTAAAACAGTGCAAGATGCTGGAAGCTCGATTTTCCCGCTCGAGCGGCACTTCCCCCGCTCGAGCGGACGACGGAAATCTGGAAATCCCAGATTCGAGCTCCAGGTCCAAAACCAAGCTCAAAAGCATCAAAACCAATCCTCTTGGGCCCATTTTCTGGAAAACATTTATAAACACATAGGATATCATGTTTCAAAGCTCAATTTTAAGAAATCAAAGCCCAAGGGTGTTTAATTCAAACCCAATTTAAACCATTTTTCAAGCACAAGATGAACATGCAAACATGCATGAATTCAAACCATTTTGAAGCTTCAATTTGATGCTCTCAGGAGCCAATTCTTTTCAAAACATGGTGAAATCATGGACTTAAACATGATTATGAACATGCATGTAACCCTTTGCCATGAAAACAACTCAAACATCTACAATACAAACATGCATGCATGAAATGAGCTTCAAATCAACAACAATGAACCAAAATATGACTTAGTTCTACAATGAAGCATGACTCATGCAAGAACTAGCTCAAACACATCAATAAAGGTTGAGTTCCCTTACCTAGAGCCTCAATTCCAAGTGTAGGACCACAAAGCAACAATCAACCTTCAATTCTCTTCAAATTCTAAGCAATATTGAAATGAACTCAAGACTCTCACTTCCTCTCTCTCTAAATTCGGCTAGAACAAGAAGAAATGGCTGAGCAAATGTGTTTGGCTCAAGTATAATGAGCTCAAAGTGTAGAGGTAGTGGCCCACTCAAGGGCAAAACGGTAATTAAGTCCAACTCTTTAATTAGCATATTTTAATCTAATTTAATCATACCTAATCAGTTTTCAGGTAAATACACCACAAAATCACATAAATTATGATGATCATTAAACATCAATCAGTTTCTAATTCGGCCGCCGATAAGGCCTTCAATTAGCAGTTTAAACATATAAGTATGAACAGATAATCATACAATCAAACAGATAGAATGCAATTTAACTAACATATACTCAATCAATTCGGTTTCCAGTTTCAGTCAGTCAGTTCAGTACTTTTAATCAGTTCAATTATCAGTCAGTTATCAGTCATTATCAGTCTCGTTTAACAGTAATCGGCGATCAATCGGTCATTAATCAGTAAACAGTATGAGGGTTGTTACAGTCTCCCCTCCTTATAAAGAGTTTAGTCCTCTAAACTCGAGTTACCTTCATTCTGGAAGAAAACAGGATTCAGTGGAAACAGTTCAGGATATCTTTTGGCCATGTCATCTTCCCTTTCCCAAGTGGCATACACACCACCATGGTTCTGCCAGTCAACTTTCACTAGCGGGATCTCTTTGTTTCTCAGTTTCTTGATCCGTCTGTTAACAATCTGTATAGGCCGTTCCTCGTAAGTGTAGTCATCACTCAGCACTACACGAGTAGGCTCTATTACATGGAAAGGATCCCGAAGATAGTCTCTCAACATAGAGATGTGGAAGACGTTATGCATATGCTCCATTTCAGGAGGAAGCGCAACTTGATACGCCACCGGATTGATTTTCTCAATGATCTCATATGGTCCGACGTATCTCGGTGCTAACTTGCCTTTGACTCCAAAACGAGTCTGGCCTTTCATTGGTGTCACTTTCACAAAAACGTGATCACCCACTTCATACTCTCTGTCCCGTCTTCTGACATCTGCATAACTTTTCTGTCTGCTCTGCGCAGTTTTCAGTCTCTGTTGTATCAGTTTCACTTTCTCAGTCGTTTCATATACGATTTCGGGCCCAAGCAAAGGCCCATCTCCAACTTCTGCCCAACAAATCGGAGATCTACATTTTCTGCCATACAATGCCTCGAAAGGCGCCATATCAATACTCGAATGGTAGCCGTTGTTGTAGGCGAATTCAACTAATGGCAGATGACTTTCCCAATCTCCCTGAAAATCAAGGACACACATTCTCAGTAAATCTTCCAGAGTTTGGATGGTCCTTTCTGACTGTCCATCTGTCTGAGGATGATAGGCACTACTCAGCCTCAATTCAGTACCCAATGCAGTCTGTAGACTTTGCCAAAACCTTGATGTAAACTTCGAATCCCTGTCAGAAACAATAGACACAGGCACTCCATGCAGTCTTACAATCTCATCAATATAGATAACAGCCAATTTGTCCGCATTATAGATCGTCTTGACAGGTAAGAAGTGAGCAGATTTGGTTAATCTATCAACAATAACCCAAATTGAATCCATACCTTTTCTAGAGCGAGGCAATCCAACGATAAAATCCATCGTGATATGCTCCCATTTCCACTCTGGTATGGGTAGGGGTTGCAATAATCCAGCAGGTCGTTGATGTTCAGCTTTGACCTGTTGGCAATGAAGACATTTGGACACAAAGTCGGCAATTTCTTTCTTCATTCCCGGCCACCAGAAATTCTGTTTCAGATCTTGGTACATTTTCGTATTCCCCGGGTGGATAGAAAATCTTGAGTTGTGGCCCTCTTGCAGAACTCTTCTTTTCAGTTCAGTATCATTTGGTACACACAGTCTTTCTTGAAATTTCAGTACATTATTCTCAAATTTGAATCCCGGTCTCTGTTTGGATTCTCTTTCCTCGATGATCTTCTTCAAGAAATCATCCAGTTGTTGTTTTTCTTTAACCTCTTCAATCAGTGCCGGTTGAGCAGAAATAGCAGCTAAGGTTCCACCTTGTTCTCTCAAAACAATCTCAATTTCAGATTTTTCAAGGTCACAAAGCAACTCTTTCTGTCCTGTAAGCAAACAGGCTAAGTTTCCAATCGATTTCCGGCTCAATGCATCGGCAACGGTATTGGCTTTTCCCGGATGGTACAATATCTGTAGGTCATAATCCTTAATCAGTTCCAGCCATCTCCGCTGTCTCATGTTCAGTTCTTTCTGTGTGAAGAAATACTTTAAACTCTTGTGGTCGGTGTATACTTCACATGTCACCCCGTACAGATAGTGACGCCAGATTTTCAGTGCAAATACTACTGCAGCAAGTTCCAGATCATGGGTCGGGTAGTTCTTTTCATGTGGTCTCAACTGTCGGGAAGCATAAGCAATAACTCTCCCATTCTGCATTAAAACACACCCCAGACCCTTATGAGAAGCATCACTAAATACAGTATAACCATCCGTACCTGAAGGTAAGGTAAGAACTGGTGCAGTCACTAATCGAGTTTTCAACTCCTGAAAAGCAGATTCTCTTTGGTCAGTCCAGTCAAATGATGTCCCCTTCTAAGTTAACTGAGTCAATGGTAGGGCAATTTTGGAGAAATCCTTGACAAATCTTCTGTAATATCCAGCCAGCCCCAAAAAGCTTCGGACTTCAGTCACATTGGTCGGTCTAGGCCAGTTCACTACAGCTTCAATTTTCTGCGGATCAACAGAAATTCCATTTTTGCTAACAACATGCCCCAGAAACATAACATGGTCAAGCCAAAATTCACATTTAGACAGTTTAGCATACAGTTTCTGTTCTCTTAAGGTTTGTAGGGCAAGTCTCAGATGATGTTCATGCTGTTCTATACTTTTGGAGTAAATCAATATGTCATCGATAAATACAACAATAAAGTCATCAAGGTATGGTTTAAAAATTCTGTTCATGAGGTCCATAAAAGCAGCTGGTGCATTCGTGACTCCAAAAGGCATAACTAAAAATTCGTAATGTCCATACCTCGTTCTAAAAGCAGTTTTATCAATGTCTTCCGGTTTAACCTTCAGTTGATGATATCCGGATCTAAGATCAATCTTGGAAAATACTTTAGCACCCTGTAACTGATCAAACAGGTCATCAATACGCGGTAATGGGTATTTATTCTTTACAGTTACCTTGTTCAATTCACGGTTGTCAATGCACAGTCTCAGTGAGCCATCTTTCTTCTTTACAAACAAAACAGGCGCACCCCATGGCGAAGTGCTAGGTCTGATAAACTTCTTATCCAGTAGTTCCTGTAGTTGCACTTTCAACTCCTTCAGTTCAGTTGGGGCCATTCGGTACGGAGCTTTAGAAACTGGTTGTGTTCCGGGAATCACATCAACGGTAAATTCAATCTCCCTATCAGTCAAATCTCCTGGAAGATTATCTGGAAAAACATCTGGAAATTCTCTGACTATAGGAATACAATTCACATCAGTTTTAATACTATCATCAGTCGACACAGTCAGTACAGAACACAGATATCCTTTACACCCCTTTCTAATTAATTTAACAGCTTTCACTGACGAAATCAAATACGGAGGAGATACTACTCCACTCCCATTAAACACAAATTCAGGCAGACCAGGTGGACGGAAAACAACTTGCTTGGTCACACAGTCAATAGTGGCATGATATTTTGTTAACCAGTCCATTCCCAATATGACATCAAAATGATCAATGTTCAATGGCAGTAAATCAATAAACAGATGCATATCCCCAACAATAATTTCACATGCGGGGTACATATAAGCACATGTCATGGATCCCCCTACGGGTGATGATACGACTAGCAGATAGTTCATAGGTTCTAAGGGTCTATTCAATTTCCGTGAGAAAGCATGCGATACATAAGAATGTGTAGACCCCGAATCAATTAATACATATGCATTTTGTGCACAAATAGAAAGAATACCTGACACAACGGTCTCGGTATTCTGCACATCTCCCAGTACTAGTGCGAACACTCGGCCTTGCCTCACAGGCTCTTTCCCGGTAGCTTTAGGGTTAGGCTTTGGTGGAGCATTTGATGCTGCGCCGCTGGCTGCAGCTTTGCTATTGCCTTGAGGAGCAGAAGGGCAATCTTTAACCATGTGGCCCACCTTGCCACACCTGTAACAGGCTCCAGATAATTTGTGACAAACCCCTTTATGCTTGTTACCACATACAGAGCAGGGTGGAATGAACCCACTCCCTTGGCTGGGGCTAGTCATTGATCCCGTGTTCTGTTTCTTATTGGCTGGGTTGTGCTTGCCTTTCTTGAATTTGAAACCCTGCCTTTTACCATGCCATTCAGTTGTTGGTGTTTCAGATTGTTTCACTGCTGCAATGTTCGACTCGGCCATCAATGCCCGGTCGAGAACACCTACAAAAGTCGGTAATTTCAAAACATTTATCCGGTCAAGTATTGCCACATTAAGGCCACCTTCAAATTTTCTGGCCTTCTTATATTCAGTATCCACCATGCGCGGTGCATAACGGGCAAGTTCAGTAAATTTCGTTTCATATTCGGCAACCGACGTGGTGCCCTGTTTCAGTTGCTCAAATTCAGTCACTTTCCTATCCCTGACACACTGAGGGAAGTACTTTTCAAAGAAGGACTCCTTGAACTGAGCCCAAGTCATAACAGTATTTGTATCACGGATCAACATCCACCACCTTCTAGCTTCTTCTTGGAGGGTGAAGGTAGCTAACAATACCTTATTCGCTTCCGAGCACGGAAACACTTCAAATAATTTTTCTGTTTCAAGCACCCAAGCTTCAGCCTTTAACGGTTCGAGGCCTCCCTGAAAGGATGGCGGTTTCATCTTGCTGAATTTATGGGTGAGAGCAATAATATCCCCATCATCCACATTCGCATTAGGTTCCGGCTGTACCGGAGGAGGAGGAGGTGGGGGCGGTTGGTTCTGTTGTTGTTCAAGTCTAGCAGTTATCAGTTCGATCATTCTTTCCATTCTTTCCATTCTTGCCTCAGTAGATGAGGACTCAGGTTCATTTGCATTGTCCATTTCACTATAAGCAGTTATAACAGTTTTAAACATAAGCAGTCATTTGTTTAACAGTTTAACACATTAGCAGATATTCAGTCATAACATAACCACACACTTTTCAAGTTCATGAGATGCCCTAATAACTTTTCTAGGACACCCTATAGCTCATTTGGACACGTGTGTGCGGTATAACTCGTGGTAAGTATCGCTCTGATACCACTCTGTCACGACCCAAACCCGGCCCTATGGGTTTAGCACCGTAACCGGCCAGTAATCCGAGATTACCGAAGGCCTGCAGAACGGTAATACAGTAAGACAGAGTACAGGGCCTGGCGGAAGCCAATACAGTAAATAAATAGTGTCCATTGAGCTGTGACAGTCTGTATGCAAAAAGGCTTTTCATACATTCACACATAAACAGTACAGAACAGTATGTACAATATTCACATCCATTCAACTAGGGACTCAACCCTACAGAACAGTACAGAAAACATTCCGTCTGTACAAAACAGTACGGTCTATACAAAACAGTAAAACAGTACAGAAGGGGGAAAAGCAGACAAAACACCCCCAAGCCATAGCATGGCAACTCGGAACCTCACAGTGAGGCACAAAGGCTGGCTTGACAAAACTGGAGTAACCCTGACGCCTCTAGCTGCGGTCCGGTGCCTGTACACCTACATATATATATGAGCAGTGAGCTAAAGCCCAGTGAATAACATAAAGCGTAAAGGGGTTTAGAATGAATGTCCTTACAGTATGAAAACAGTTCATTTCAATCAGTCATTCAGTTGTTCAGTACAGTAAACAGTCATATGTGGTACATCCATTAGCATAACAGTAACAGTAGGTCTTAAAAGACCGAACAGTAATGATGGCCATCAGTCAGTAAACAGTAGTGGTTCCACGAGGGAACCGACAGAGATCTCTGTGACAGTAACAGTAACAGTAAACCGTAGATACTAAGGATGCCACAGTACAGTTCAGAAATAAAGGACATACATTCATTCAGTAAATAATACCAGTTCAGTAAACAGTTCAGTTCAGTATTCAAAAGATATCAGTTGAACATATCTTTACACAATTGTTACTCACAGAGTTCTGGGCTACAGTATGCTAGAGCGTGTCTCCCCAGTTGCCAACCCTACACAGTTCACAGGTTGAACACACACTAAGCTACACAGTTGGGAGATATCATAACTTAATCTCTAATTTGCCTTGGTGTGTTCTACAACGATATCCTCATCTAAATGCCTTAAACTAGGCCTAAGAATACCTAGGATGGGATGAGGATGCAAAAATGCACATTTAAAAGCATTTTCAGGATTTTCAGAAAAACAGAGTCCCGCTCGAGCTCAGGTTTCCCCGCTCGAGCGTACAGGCAAACAAAGGTACTCGCTCGAGTGCAAACTTTCCCGCTCGAGCGTACTGTAAAGGTACTGGATGGGTGAAATCCCCGCTCGACGCCCGCTCGAGCTTGAGACATGACTCCGCTCGAGCGCCCAATCCTCCGCTCGAGCGGACTGTAAAACAGTGCAAGATGCTGGAAGCTCGATTTTCCCGCTCGAGCGGCACTTCCCCCGCTCGAGCGGACGACGGAAATCTGGAAATCCCAGATTCGAGCTCCAGGTCCAAAACCAAGCTCAAAAGCATCAAAACCAATCCTCTTGGGCCCATTTTCTGGAAAACATTTATAAACACATAGGATATCATGTTTCAAAGCTCAATTTTAAGAAATCAAAGCCCAAGGGTGTTTAATTCAAACCCAATTTAAACCATTTTTCAAGCACAAGATGAACATGCAAACATGCATGAATTCAAACCATTTTGAAGCTTCAATTTGATGCTCTCAGGAGCCAATTCTTTTCAAAACATGGTGAAATCATGGACTTAAACATGATTATGAACATGCATGTAACCCTTTGCCATGAAAACAACTCAAACATCTACAATACAAACATGCATGCATGAAATGAGCTTCAAATCAACAACAATGAACCAAAATATGACTTAGTTCTACAATGAAGCATGACTCATGCAAGAACTAGCTCAAACACATCAATAAAGGTTGAGTTCCCTTACCTAGAGCCTCAATTCCAAGTGTAGGACCACAAAGCAACAATCAACCTTCAATTCTCTTCAAATTCTAAGCAATATTGAAATGAACTCAAGACTCTCACTTCCTCTCTCTCTAAATTCGGCTAGAACAAGAAGAAATGGCTGAGCAAATGTGTTTGGCTCAAGTATAATGAGCTCAAAGTGTAGAGGTAGTGGCCCACTCAAGGGCAAAACGGTAATTAAGTCCAACTCTTTAATTAGCATATTTTAATCTAATTTAATCATACCTAATCAGTTTTCAGGTAAATACACCACAAAATCACATAAATTATGATGATCATTAAACATCAATCAGTTTCTAATTCGGCCGCCGATAAGGCCTTCAATTAGCAGTTTAAACATATAAGTATGAACAGATAATCATACAATCAAACAGATAGAATGCAATTTAACTAACATATACTCAATCAATTCGGTTTCCAGTTTCAGTCAGTCAGTTCAGTACTTTTAATCAGTTCAATTATCAGTCAGTTATCAGTCATTATCAGTCTCGTTTAACAGTAATCGGCGATCAATCGGTCATTAATCAGTAAACAGTATGAGGGTTGTTACAGTCTCCCCTCCTTATAAAGAGTTTAGTCCTCTAAACTCGAGTTACCTTCATTCTGGAAGAAAACAGGATTCAGTGGAAACAGTTCAGGATATCTTTTGGCCATGTCATCTTCCCTTTCCCAAGTGGCATACACACCACCATGGTTCTGCCAGTCAACTTTCACTAGCGGGATCTCTTTGTTTCTCAGTTTCTTGATCCGTCTGTTAACAATCTGTATAGGCCGTTCCTCGTAAGTGTAGTCATCACTCAGCACTACACGAGTAGGCTCTATTACATGGAAAGGATCCCGAAGATAGTCTCTCAACATAGAGATGTGGAAGACGTTATGCATATGCTCCATTTCAGGAGGAAGCGCAACTTGATACGCCACCGGATTGATTTTCTCAATGATCTCATATGGTCCGACGTATCTCGGTGCTAACTTGCCTTTGACTCCAAAACGAGTCTGGCCTTTCATTGGTGTCACTTTCACAAAAACGTGATCACCCACTTCATACTCTCTGTCCCGTCTTCTGACATCTGCATAACTTTTCTGTCTGCTCTGCGCAGTTTTCAGTCTCTGTTGTATCAGTTTCACTTTCTCAGTCGTTTCATATACGATTTCGGGCCCAAGCAAAGGCCCATCTCCAACTTCTGCCCAGCAAATCGGAGATCTACATTTTCTGCCATACAATGCCTCGAAAGGCGCCATATCAATACTCGAATGGTAGCCGTTGTTGTAGGCGAATTCAACTAATGGCAGATGACTTTCCCAATCTCCCTGAAAATCAAGGACACACATTCTCAGTAAATCTTCCAGAGTTTGGATGGTCCTTTCTGACTGTCCATCTGTCTGAGGATGATAGGCACTACTCAGCCTCAATTCAGTACCCAATGCAGTCTGTAGACTTTGCCAAAACCTTGATGTAAACTTCGAATCCCTGTCAGAAACAATAGACACAGGCACTCCATGCAGTCTTACAATCTCATCAATATAGATAACAGCCAATTTGTCCGCATTATAGATCGTCTTGACAGGTAAGAAGTGAGCAGATTTGGTTAATCTATCAACAATAACCCAAATTGAATCCATACCTTTTCTAGAGCGAGGCAATCCAACGATAAAATCCATCGTGATATGCTCCCATTTCCACTCTGGTATGGGTAGGGGTTGCAATAATCCAGCAGGTCGTTGATGTTCAGCTTTGACCTGTTGGCAATGAAGACATTTGGACACAAAGTCGGCAATTTCTTTCTTCATTCCCGGCCACCAGAAATTCTGTTTCAGATCTTGGTACATTTTCGTATTCCCCGGGTGGATAGAAAATCTTGAGTTGTGGCCCTCTTGCAGAACTCTTCTTTTCAGTTCAGTATCATTTGGTACACACAGTCTTTCTTGAAATTTCAGTACATTATTCTCAAATTTGAATCCCGGTCTCTGTTTGGATTCTCTTTCCTCGATGATCTTCTTCAAGAAATCATCCAGTTGTTGTTTTTCTTTAACCTCTTCAATCAGTGCCGGTTGAGCAGAAATAGCAGCTAAGGTTCCACCTTGTTCTCTCAAAACAATCTCAATTTCAGATTTTTCAAGGTCACAAAGCAACTCTTTCTGTCCTGTAAGCAAACAGGCTAAGTTTCCAATCGATTTCCGGCTCAATGCATCGGCAACGGTATTGGCTTTTCCCGGATGGTACAATATCTGTAGGTCATAATCCTTAATCAGTTCCAGCCATCTCCGCTGTCTCATGTTCAGTTCTTTCTGTGTGAAGAAATACTTTAAACTCTTGTGGTCGGTGTATACTTCACATGCCACCCCGTACAGATAGTGACGCCAGATTTTCAGTGCAAATACTACTGCAGCAAGTTCCAGATCATGGGTCGGGTAGTTCTTTTCATGTGGTCTCAACTGTCGGGAAGCATAAGCAATAACTCTCCCATTCTGCATTAAAACACACCCCAGACCCTTATGAGAAGCATCACTAAATACAGTATAACCATCCGTACCTGAAGGTAAGGTAAGAACTGGTGCAGTCACTAATCGAGTTTTCAACTCCTGAAAAGCAGATTCTCTTTGGTCAGTCCAGTCAAATGATGTCCCCTTCTAAGTTAACTGAGTCAATGGTAGGGCAATTTTGGAGAAATCCTTGACAAATCTTCTGTAATATCCAGCCAGCCCCAAAAAGCTTCGGACTTCAGTCACATTGGTCGGTCTAGGCCAGTTCACTACAGCTTCAATTTTCTGCGGATCAACAGAAATTCCATTTTTGCTAACAACATGCCCCAGAAACATAACATGGTCAAGCCAAAATTCACATTTAGACAGTTTAGCATACAGTTTCTGTTCTCTTAAGGTTTGTAGGGCAAGTCTCAGATGATGTTCATGCTGTTCTATACTTTTGGAGTAAATCAATATGTCATCGATAAATACAACAATAAAGTCATCAAGGTATGGTTTAAAAATTCTGTTCATGAGGTCCATAAAAGCAGCTGGTGCATTCGTGACTCCAAAAGGCATAACTAAAAATTCGTAATGTCCATACCTCGTTCTAAAAGCAGTTTTATCAATGTCTTCCGGTTTAACCTTCAGTTGATGATATCCGGATCTAAGATCAATCTTGGAAAATACTTTAGCACCCTGTAACTGATCAAACAGGTCATCAATACGCGGTAATGGGTATTTATTCTTTACAGTTACCTTGTTCAATTCACGGTTGTCAATGCACAGTCTCAGTGAGCCATCTTTCTTCTTTACAAACAAAACAGGCGCACCCCATGGCGAAGTGCTAGGTCTGATAAACTTCTTATCCAGTAGTTCCTGTAGTTGCACTTTCAACTCCTTCAGTTCAGTTGGGGCCATTCGGTACGGAGCTTTAGAAACTGGTTGTGTTCCGGGAATCACATCAACGGTAAATTCAATCTCCCTATCAGTCAAATCTCCTGGAAGATTATCTGGAAAAACATCTGGAAATTCTCTGACTATAGGAATACAATTCACATCAGTTTTAATACTATCATCAGTCGACACAGTCAGTACAGAACACAGATATCCTTTACACCCCTTTCTAATTAATTTAACAGCTTTCACTGACGAAATCAAATACGGAGGAGATACTACTCCACTCCCATTAAACACAAATTCAGGCAGACCAGGTGGACGGAAAACAACTTGCTTGGTCACACAGTCAATAGTGGCATGATATTTTGTTAACCAGTCCATTCCCAATATGACATCAAAATGATCAATGTTCAATGGCAGTAAATCAATAAACAGATGCATATCCCCAACAATAATTTCACATGCGGGGTACATATAAGCACATGTCATGGATCCCCCTACGGGTGATGATACGACTAGCAGATAGTTCATAGGTTCTAAGGGTCTATTCAATTTCCGTGAGAAAGCATGCGATACATAAGAATGTGTAGACCCCGAATCAATTAATACATATGCATTTTGTGCACAAATAGAAAGAATACCTGACACAACGGTCTCGGTATTCTGCACATCTCCCAGTACTAGTGCGAACACTCGGCCTTGCCTCACAGGCTCTTTCCCGGTAGCTTTAGGGTTAGGCTTTGGTGGAGCATTTGATGCTGCGCCGCTGGCTGCAGCTTTGCTATTGCCTTGAGGAGCAGAAGGGCAATCTTTAACCATGTGGCCCACCTTGCCACACCTGTAACAGGCTCCAGATAATTTGTGACAAACCCCTTTATGCTTGTTACCACATACAGAGCAGGGTGGAATGAACCCACTCCCTTGGCTGGGGCTAGTCATTGATCCCGTGTTCTGTTTCTTATTGGCTGGGTTGTGCTTGCCTTTCTTGAATTTGAAACCCTGCCTTTTACCATGCCATTCAGTTGTTGGTGTTTCAGATTGTTTCACTGCTGCAATGTTCGACTCGGCCATCAATGCCCGGTCGAGAACACCTACAAAAGTCGGTAATTTCAAAACATTTATCCGGTCAAGTATTGCCACATTAAGGCCACCTTCAAATTTTCTGGCCTTCTTATATTCAGTATCCACCATGCGCGGTGCATAACGGGCAAGTTCAGTAAATTTCGTTTCATATTCGGCAACCGACGTGGTGCCCTGTTTCAGTTGCTCAAATTCAGTCACTTTCCTATCCCTGACACACTGAGGGAAGTACTTTTCAAAGAAGGACTCCTTGAACTGAGCCCAAGTCATAACAGTATTTGTATCACGGATCAACATCCACCACCTTCTAGCTTCTTCTTGGAGGGTGAAGGTAGCTAACAATACCTTATTCGCTTCCGAGCACGGAAACACTTCAAATAATTTTTCTGTTTCAAGCACCCAAGCTTCAGCCTTTAACGGTTCGAGGCCTCCCTGAAAGGATGGCGGTTTCATCTTGCTGAATTTATGGGTGAGAGCAATAATATCCCCATCATCCACATTCGCATTAGGTTCCGGCTGTACCGGAGGAGGAGGAGGTGGGGGCGGTTGGTTCTGTTGTTGTTCAAGTCTAGCAGTTATCAGTTCGATCATTCTTTCCATTCTTTCCATTCTTGCCTCAGTAGATGAGGACTCAGGTTCATTTGCATTGTCCATTTCACTATAAGCAGTTATAACAGTTTTAAACATAAGCAGTCATTTGTTTAACAGTTTAACACATTAGCAGATATTCAGTCATAACATAACCACACACTTTTCAAGTTCATGAGATGCCCTAATAACTTTTCTAGGACACCCTATAGCTCATTTGGACACGTGTGTGCGGTATAACTCGTGGTAAGTATCGCTCTGATACCACTCTGTCACGACCCAAACCCGGCCCTATGGGTTTAGCACCGTAACCGGCCAGTAATCCGAGATTACCGAAGGCCTGCAGAACGGTAATACAGTAAGACAGAGTACAGGGCCTGGCGGAAGCCAATACAGTAAATAAATAGTGTCCATTGAGCTGTGACAGTCTGTATGCAAAAAGGCTTTTCATACATTCACACATAAACAGTACAGAACAGTATGTACAATATTCACATCCATTCAACTAGGGACTCAACCCTACAGAACAGTACAGAAAACATTCCGTCTGTACAAAACAGTACGGTCTATACAAAACAGTAAAACAGTACAGAAGGGGGAAAAGCAGACAAAACACCCCCAAGCCATAGCATG
This sequence comes from Camellia sinensis, assembly GCF_055761805.1. Lineage (NCBI taxonomy): Eukaryota > Viridiplantae > Streptophyta > Magnoliopsida > Ericales > Theaceae > Camellia > Camellia sinensis. The sequence continues at coordinate 196,801,390 of NC_138965.1, forward strand.
GCAACTCGGAACCTCACAGTGAGGCACAAAGGCTGGCTTGACAAAACTGGAGTAACCCTGACGCCTCTAGCTGCGGTCCGGTGCCTGTACACCTACATATATATATGAGCAGTGAGCTAAAGCCCAGTGAATAACATAAAGCGTAAAGGGGTTTAGAATGAATGTCCTTACAGTATGAAAACAGTTCATTTCAATCAGTCATTCAGTTGTTCAGTACAGTAAACAGTCATATGTGGTACATCCATTAGCATAACAGTAACAGTAGGTCTTAAAAGACCGAACAGTAATGATGGCCATCAGTCAGTAAACAGTAGTGGTTCCACGAGGGAACCGACAGAGATCTCTGTGACAGTAACAGTAACAGTAAACCGTAGATACTAAGGATGCCACAGTACAGTTCAGAAATAAAGGACATACATTCATTCAGTAAATAATACCAGTTCAGTAAACAGTTCAGTTCAGTATTCAAAAGATATCAGTTGAACATATCTTTACACAATTGTTACTCACAGAGTTCTGGGCTACAGTATGCTAGAGCGTGTCTCCCCAGTTGCCAACCCTACACAGTTCACAGGTTGAACACACACTAAGCTACACAGTTGGGAGATATCATAACTTAATCTCTAATTTGCCTTGGTGTGTTCTACAACGATATCCTCATCTAAATGCCTTAAACTAGGCCTAAGAATACCTAGGATGGGATGAGGATGCAAAAATGCACATTTAAAAGCATTTTCAGGATTTTCAGAAAAACAGAGTCCCGCTCGAGCTCAGGTTTCCCCGCTCGAGCGTACAGGCAAACAAAGGTACTCGCTCGAGTGCAAACTTTCCCGCTCGAGCGTACTGTAAAGGTACTGGATGGGTGAAATCCCCGCTCGACGCCCGCTCGAGCTTGAGACATGACTCCGCTCGAGCGCCCAATCCTCCGCTCGAGCGGACTGTAAAACAGTGCAAGATGCTGGAAGCTCGATTTTCCCGCTCGAGCGGCACTTCCCCCGCTCGAGCGGACGACGGAAATCTGGAAATCCCAGATTCGAGCTCCAGGTCCAAAACCAAGCTCAAAAGCATCAAAACCAATCCTCTTGGGCCCATTTTCTGGAAAACATTTATAAACACATAGGATATCATGTTTCAAAGCTCAATTTTAAGAAATCAAAGCCCAAGGGTGTTTAATTCAAACCCAATTTAAACCATTTTTCAAGCACAAGATGAACATGCAAACATGCATGAATTCAAACCATTTTGAAGCTTCAATTTGATGCTCTCAGGAGCCAATTCTTTTCAAAACATGGTGAAATCATGGACTTAAACATGATTATGAACATGCATGTAACCCTTTGCCATGAAAACAACTCAAACATCTACAATACAAACATGCATGCATGAAATGAGCTTCAAATCAACAACAATGAACCAAAATATGACTTAGTTCTACAATGAAGCATGACTCATGCAAGAACTAGCTCAAACACATCAATAAAGGTTGAGTTCCCTTACCTAGAGCCTCAATTCCAAGTGTAGGACCACAAAGCAACAATCAACCTTCAATTCTCTTCAAATTCTAAGCAATATTGAAATGAACTCAAGACTCTCACTTCCTCTCTCTCTAAATTCGGCTAGAACAAGAAGAAATGGCTGAGCAAATGTGTTTGGCTCAAGTATAATGAGCTCAAAGTGTAGAGGTAGTGGCCCACTCAAGGGCAAAACGGTAATTAAGTCCAACTCTTTAATTAGCATATTTTAATCTAATTTAATCATACCTAATCAGTTTTCAGGTAAATACACCACAAAATCACATAAATTATGATGATCATTAAACATCAATCAGTTTCTAATTCGGCCGCCGATAAGGCCTTCAATTAGCAGTTTAAACATATAAGTATGAACAGATAATCATACAATCAAACAGATAGAATGCAATTTAACTAACATATACTCAATCAATTCGGTTTCCAGTTTCAGTCAGTCAGTTCAGTACTTTTAATCAGTTCAATTATCAGTCAGTTATCAGTCATTATCAGTCTCGTTTAACAGTAATCGGCGATCAATCGGTCATTAATCAGTAAACAGTATGAGGGTTGTTACAGTCTCCCCTCCTTATAAAGAGTTTAGTCCTCTAAACTCGAGTTACCTTCATTCTGGAAGAAAACAGGATTCAGTGGAAACAGTTCAGGATATCTTTTGGCCATGTCATCTTCCCTTTCCCAAGTGGCATACACACCACCATGGTTCTGCCAGTCAACTTTCACTAGCGGGATCTCTTTGTTTCTCAGTTTCTTGATCCGTCTGTTAACAATCTGTATAGGCCGTTCCTCGTAAGTGTAGTCATCACTCAGCACTACACGAGTAGGCTCTATTACATGGAAAGGATCCCGAAGATAGTCTCTCAACATAGAGATGTGGAAGACGTTATGCATATGCTCCATTTCAGGAGGAAGCGCAACTTGATACGCCACCGGATTGATTTTCTCAATGATCTCATATGGTCCGACGTATCTCGGTGCTAACTTGCCTTTGACTCCAAAACGAGTCTGGCCTTTCATTGGTGTCACTTTCACAAAAACGTGATCACCCACTTCATACTCTCTGTCCCGTCTTCTGACATCTGCATAACTTTTCTGTCTGCTCTGCGCAGTTTTCAGTCTCTGTTGTATCAGTTTCACTTTCTCAGTCGTTTCATATACGATTTCGGGCCCAAGCAAAGGCCCATCTCCAACTTCTGCCCAGCAAATCGGAGATCTACATTTTCTGCCATACAATGCCTCGAAAGGCGCCATATCAATACTCGAATGGTAGCCGTTGTTGTAGGCGAATTCAACTAATGACAGATGACTTTCCCAATCTCCCTGAAAATCAAGGACACACATTCTCAGTAAATCTTCCAGAGTTTGGATGGTCCTTTCTGACTGTCCATCTGTCTGAGGATGATAGGCACTACTCAGCCTCAATTCAGTACCCAATGCAGTCTGTAGACTTTGCCAAAACCTTGATGTAAACTTCGAATCCCTGTCAGAAACAATAGACACAGGCACTCCATGCAGTCTTACAATCTCATCAATATAGATAACAGCCAATTTGTCCGCATTATAGATCGTCTTGACAGGTAAGAAGTGAGCAGATTTGGTTAATCTATCAACAATAACCCAAATTGAATCCATACCTTTTCTAGAGCGAGGCAATCCAACGATAAAATCCATCGTGATATGCTCCCATTTCCACTCTGGTATGGGTAGGGGTTGCAATAATCCAGCAGGTCGTTGATGTTCAGCTTTGACCTGTTGGCAATGAAGACATTTGGACACAAAGTCGGCAATTTCTTTCTTCATTCCCGGCCACCAGAAATTCTGTTTCAGATCTTGGTACATTTTCGTATTCCCCGGGTGGATAGAAAATCTTGAGTTGTGGCCCTCTTGCAGAACTCTTCTTTTCAATTCAGTATCATTTGGTACACACAGTCTTTCTTGAAATTTCAGTACATTATTCTCAAATTTGAATCCCGGTCTCTGTTTGGATTCTCTTTCCTCGATGATCTTCTTCAAGAAATCATCCAGTTGTTGTTTTTCTTTAACCTCTTCAATCAGTGCCGGTTGAGCAGAAATAGCAGCTAAGGTTCCACCTTGTTCTCTCAAAACAATCTCAATTTCAGATTTTTCAAGGTCACAAAGCAACTCTTTCTGTCCTGTAAGCAAACAGGCTAAGTTTCCAATCGATTTCCGGCTCAATGCATCGGCAACGGTATTGGCTTTTCCCGGATGGTACAATATCTGTAGGTCATAATCCTTAATCAGTTCCAGCCATCTCCGCTGTCTCATGTTCAGTTCTTTCTGTGTGAAGAAATACTTTAAACTCTTGTGGTCGGTGTATACTTCACATGCCACCCCGTACAGATAGTGACGCCAGATTTTCAGTGCAAATACTACTGCAGCAAGTTCCAGATCATGGGTCGGGTAGTTCTTTTCATGTGGTCTCAACTGTCGGGAAGCATAAGCAATAACTCTCCCATTCTGCATTAAAACACACCCCAGACCCTTATGAGAAGCATCACTAAATACAGTATAACCATCCGTACCTGAAGGTAAGGTAAGAACTGGTGCAGTCACTAATCGAGTTTTCAACTCCTGAAAAGCAGATTCTCTTTGGTCAGTCCAGTCAAATGATGTCCCCTTCTAAGTTAACTGAGTCAATGGTAGGGCAATTTTGGAGAAATCCTTGACAAATCTTCTGTAATATCCAGCCAGCCCCAAAAAGCTTCGGACTTCAGTCACATTGGTCGGTCTAGGCCAGTTCACTACAGCTTCAATTTTCTGCGGATCAACAGAAATTCCATTTTTGCTAACAACATGCCCCAGAAACATAACATGGTCAAGCCAAAATTCACATTTAGACAGTTTAGCATACAGTTTCTGTTCTCTTAAGGTTTGTAGGGCAAGTCTCAGATGATGTTCATGCTGTTCTATACTTTTGGAGTAAATCAATATGTCATCGATAAATACAACAATAAAGTCATCAAGGTATGGTTTAAAAATTCTGTTCATGAGGTCCATAAAAGCAGCTGGTGCATTCGTGACTCCAAAAGGCATAACTAAAAATTCGTAATGTCCATACCTCGTTCTAAAAGCAGTTTTATCAATGTCTTCCGGTTTAACCTTCAGTTGATGATATCCGGATCTAAGATCAATCTTGGAAAATACTTTAGCACCCTGTAACTGATCAAACAGGTCATCAATACGCGGTAATGGGTATTTATTCTTTACAGTTACCTTGTTCAATTCACGGTTGTCAATGCACAGTCTCAGTGAGCCATCTTTCTTCTTTACAAACAAAACAGGCGCACCCCATGGCGAAGTGCTAGGTCTGATAAACTTCTTATCCAGTAGTTCCTGTAGTTGCACTTTCAACTCCTTCAGTTCAGTTGGGGCCATTCGGTACGGAGCTTTAGAAACTGGTTGTGTTCCGGGAATCACATCAACGGTAAATTCAATCTCCCTATCAGTCAAATCTCCTGGAAGATTATCTGGAAAAACATCTGGAAATTCTCTGACTATAGGAATACAATTCACATCAGTTTTAATACTATCATCAGTCGACACAGTCAGTACAGAACACAGATATCCTTTACACCCCTTTCTAATTAATTTAACAGCTTTCACTGACGAAATCAAATACGGAGGAGATACTACTCCACTCCCATTAAACACAAATTCAGGCAGACCAGGTGGACGGAAAACAACTTGCTTGGTCACACAGTCAATAGTGGCATGATATTTTGTTAACCAGTCCATTCCCAATATGACATCAAAATGATCAATGTTCAATGGCAGTAAATCAATAAACAGATGCATATCCCCAACAATAATTTCACATGCGGGGTACATATAAGCACATGTCATGGATCCCCCTACGGGTGATGATACGACTAGCAGATAGTTCATAGGTTCTAAGGGTCTATTCAATTTCCGTGAGAAAGCATGCGATACATAAGAATGTGTAGACCCCGAATCAATTAATACATATGCATTTTGTGCACAAATAGAAAGAATACCTGACACAACGGCCTCGGTATTCTGCACATCTCCCAGTACTAGTGCGAACACTCGGCCTTGCCTCACAGGCTCTTTCCCGGTAGCTTTAGGGTTAGGCTTTGGTGGAGCATTTGATGCTGCGCCGCTGGCTGCAGCTTTGCTATTGCCTTGAGGAGCAGAAGGGCAATCTTTAACCATGTGGCCCACCTTGCCACACCTGTAACAGGCTCCAGATAATTTGTGACAAACCCCTTTATGCTTGTTACCACATACAGAGCAGGGTGGAATGAACCCACTCCCTTGGCTGGGGCTAGTCATTGATCCCGTGTTCTGTTTCTTATTGGCTGGGTTGTGCTTGCCTTTCTTGAATTTGAAACCCTGCCTTTTACCATGCCATTCAGTTGTTGGTGTTTCAGATTGTTTCACTGCTGCAATGTTCGACTCGGCCATCAATGCCCGGTCGAGAACACCTACAAAAGTCGGTAATTTCAAAACATTTATCCGGTCAAGTATTGCCACATTAAGGCCACCTTCAAATTTTCTGGCCTTCTTATATTCAGTATCCACCATGCGCGGTGCATAACGGGCAAGTTCAGTAAATTTCGTTTCATATTCGGCAACCGACGTGGTGCCCTGTTTCAGTTGCTCAAATTCAGTCACTTTCCTATCCCTGACACACTGAGGGAAGTACTTTTCAAAGAAGGACTCCTTGAACTGAGCCCAAGTCATAACAGTATTTGTATCACGGATCAACATCCACCACCTTCTAGCTTCTTCTTGGAGGGTGAAGGTAGCTAACAATACCTTATTCGCTTCCGAGCACGGAAACACTTCAAATAATTTTTCTGTTTCAAGCACCCAAGCTTCAGCCTTTAACGGTTCGAGGCCTCCCTGAAAGGATGGCGGTTTCATCTTGCTGAATTTATGGGTGAGAGCAATAATATCCCCATCATCCACATTCGCATTAGGTTCCGGCTGTACCGGAGGAGGAGGAGGTGGGGGCGGTTGGTTCTGTTGTTGTTCAAGTCTAGCAGTTATCAGTTCGATCATTCTTTCCATTCTTTCCATTCTTGCCTCAGTAGATGAGGACTCAGGTTCATTTGCATTGTCCATTTCACTATAAGCAGTTATAACAGTTTTAAACATAAGCAGTCATTTGTTTAACAGTTTAACACATTAGCAGATATTCAGTCATAACATAACCACACACTTTTCAAGTTCATGAGATGCCCTAATAACTTTTCTAGGACACCCTATAGCTCATTTGGACACGTGTGTGCGGTATAACTCGTGGTAAGTATCGCTCTGATACCACTCTGTCACGACCCAAACCCGGCCCTATGGGTTTAGCACCGTAACCGGCCAGTAATCCGAGATTACCGAAGGCCTGCAGAACGGTAATACAGTAAGACAGAGTACAGGGCCTGGCGGAAGCCAATACAGTAAATAAATAGTGTCCATTGAGCTGTGACAGTCTGTATGCAAAAAGGCTTTTCATACATTCACACATAAACAGTACAGAACAGTATGTACAATATTCACATCCATTCAACTAGGGACTCAACCCTACAGAACAGTACAGAAAACATTCCGTCTGTACAAAACAGTACGGTCTATACAAAACAGTAAAACAGTACAGAAGGGGGAAAAGCAGACAAAACACCCCCAAGCCATAGCATGGCAACTCGGAACCTCACAGTGAGGCACAAAGGCTGGCTTGACAAAACTGGAGTAACCCTGACGCCTCTAGCTGCGGTCCGGTGCCTGTACACCTACATATATATATGAGCAGTGAGCTAAAGCCCAGTGAATAACATAAAGCGTAAAGGGGTTTAGAATGAATGTCCTTACAGTATGAAAACAGTTCATTTCAATCAGTCATTCAGTTGTTCAGTACAGTAAACAGTCATATGTGGTACATCCATTAGCATAACAGTAACAGTAGGTCTTAAAAGACCGAACAGTAATGATGGCCATCAGTCAGTAAACAGTAGTGGTTCCACGAGGGAACCGACAGAGATCTCTGTGACAGTAACAGTAACAGTAAACCGTAGATACTAAGGATGCCACAGTACAGTTCAGAAATAAAGGACATACATTCATTCAGTAAATAATACCAGTTCAGTAAACAGTTCAGTTCAGTATTCAAAAGATATCAGTTGAACATATCTTTACACAATTGTTACTCACAGAGTTCTGGGCTACAGTATGCTAGAGCGTGTCTCCCCAGTTGCCAACCCTACACAGTTCACAGGTTGAACACACACTAAGCTACACAGTTGGGAGATATCATAACTTAATCTCTAATTTGCCTTGGTGTGTTCTACAACGATATCCTCATCTAAATGCCTTAAACTAGGCCTAAGAATACCTAGGATGGGATGAGGATGCAAAAATGCACATTTAAAAGCATTTTCAGGATTTTCAGAAAAACAGAGTCCCGCTCGAGCTCAGGTTTCCCCGCTCGAGCGTACAGGCAAACAAAGGTACTCGCTCGAGTGCAAACTTTCCCGCTCGAGCGTACTGTAAAGGTACTGGATGGGTGAAATCCCCGCTCGACGCCCGCTCGAGCTTGAGACATGACTCCGCTCGAGCGCCCAATCCTCCGCTCGAGCGGACTGTAAAACAGTGCAAGATGCTGGAAGCTCGATTTTCCCGCTCGAGCGGCACTTCCCCCGCTCGAGCGGACGACGGAAATCTGGAAATCCCAGATTCGAGCTCCAGGTCCAAAACCAAGCTCAAAAGCATCAAAACCAATCCTCTTGGGCCCATTTTCTGGAAAACATTTATAAACACATAGGATATCATGTTTCAAAGCTCAATTTTAAGAAATCAAAGCCCAAGGGTGTTTAATTCAAACCCAATTTAAACCATTTTTCAAGCACAAGATGAACATGCAAACATGCATGAATTCAAACCATTTTGAAGCTTCAATTTGATGCTCTCAGGAGCCAATTCTTTTCAAAACATGGTGAAATCATGGACTTAAACATGATTATGAACATGCATGTAACCCTTTGCCATGAAAACAACTCAAACATCTACAATACAAACATGCATGCATGAAATGAGCTTCAAATCAACAACAATGAACCAAAATATGACTTAGTTCTACAATGAAGCATGACTCATGCAAGAACTAGCTCAAACACATCAATAAAGGTTGAGTTCCCTTACCTAGAGCCTCAATTCCAAGTGTAGGACCACAAAGCAACAATCAACCTTCAATTCTCTTCAAATTCTAAGCAATATTGAAATGAACTCAAGACTCTCACTTCCTCTCTCTCTAAATTCGGCTAGAACAAGAAGAAATGGCTGAGCAAATGTGTTTGGCTCAAGTATAATGAGCTCAAAGTGTAGAGGTAGTGGCCCACTCAAGGGCAAAACGGTAATTAAGTCCAACTCTTTAATTAGCATATTTTAATCTAATTTAATCATACCTAATCAGTTTTCAGGTAAATACACCACAAAATCACATAAATTATGATGATCATTAAACATCAATCAGTTTCTAATTCGGCCGCCGATAAGGCCTTCAATTAGCAGTTTAAACATATAAGTATGAACAGATAATCATACAATCAAACAGATAGAATGCAATTTAACTAACATATACTCAATCAATTCGGTTTCCAGTTTCAGTCAGTCAGTTCAGTACTTTTAATCAGTTCAATTATCAGTCAGTTATCAGTCATTATCAGTCTCGTTTAACAGTAATCGGTGATCAATCGGTCATTAATCAGTAAACAGTATGAGGGTTGTTACATAATAGGAGTTCAATGTTAATCAAAATGAAAAAACAACAAAGGATATCAACGTCTTCCCCTATGGAGTTAAACTCACAATTTCACACTATAAAATGGTGTTATATAACAATTCAGGCAACTATCCATACTCAATACCTTTAAATATTTAACAACAGAGAATAGTAATTAAAAATAAATAAAAAATTATATGAACCGAGATAATATATAATGTATGTGTACAAGTAGAAGGTCTCGATCTAAAGAAGAAAAAAAAATCAGAGTCATTAGCAACACTCTTGATAAACATGTTATTAGTAAATGCACATAGCAGCCAGCGACTTTTTTTTACCCCACTAGCATATAAATTAGGAGATTTAATTTTTTGACTAAATCATATTACTAGTCAGTGGATAATTAATGTAATTGTTCTAGTCTTGAAGCTGATTATTGACCAATACTATAATACAACTTGCAATATATAGATAGTGAATAATAATAATAATAATAATAGTGTGATTTATAAATATTATTCTTAATTATTCCTCATCCTGACTTCCTTCCAGCTTAAGTTCAATGAACTTCTTTCATAATGACACGAAATTGTACCGTTTGACTTCGGCCTTTGGAATTTTATTGTATTGAGAAAGATAGGGATAAATAGTATTTATCTTGCTGATGATGCTCAACCGTTTACCAGGTTTCAATTGCTAGCTTTCCTGTTAAGTTATCGACTTCTTTAATCTTCTTGCACTGAATAGGCATCAGCTTCAAATTCAATACATGGTCTTACAACTTTGAGAAAATTTGTGCATCCCTTCTTTCTAAATTACAACGCCATAAGAATTATGCTCTCATGCATATATATATATATTAAATGAGATTGTGGTCTTTTGCCAACATGGCAAAAAAAGTCACGTTTTTAGCTTGGTTCGAAAAAAGCTATTTAGCTTTTTTAGGAAAAAATTATTTGGCAAGTTGAAAAAAAAATACATATAAAATTATAATTATACCCTTTATATTATTTAAGGTTATACATGGATAAAAATGTAAATTTTCTAAATTAAGTGGGGTAGTTTAGTCATTTTATTGTGATGTGATATCATAAATAAATATTAACAAAAAAAGCCAAAAATAATTTTTTATCAACTTCCCAAATCACTTTTTAAAAAAACCAAAAAGCTTGGTAAACTAGCTTTTTACCATCTCCTAGTGAGGTGCTAAAATTTTGATGAAACTGAATGAATTTTGATTAAGGCCCTTTTTGAAAATTGGGTTATAATCCACTTCCCAGATTATAATCCACTTCCCCTCTCACAAAAAATCTGCTTAAGCAGCTTTTAACCACAAAGCTGATTATAACCATCTTTCCAAAATAGTTCTAATTTATAATAAATAAAATTTACAAAATCCATGAAGTCAACTAATGAACCAGAGGATTGTTGATTCCTTAGCACTCAAAAGGCCGGTATAACCAAGGGATTTTTCCTCAGAAAGTCATGAATATTGCTACCACAACCCCCTTTATTTTGTGTTTTATTTTGATGAAAAATCAAAGAAGAAAACTCCTCTAATTGCTCAAAGTCAGCAACGCAGCTGATGGTGGTTATTATAAGGTCTTTTTTTAAATAAATAAATAAAATCTAAAAGTCCAACAAAAGCTGAGAGGTTGGGTACGGGGGCAAAGAGAACCTTTTTTTTTTTTTTTTTGGGGGTGGGGTGGGGTGGGGGGGGGGGGGGGGGGGGGTGGGGTACTATGTATTTCTTAAATAATAATTGAACTGAAAGGCAAATTTGTAATAAAAAAAAATTAGGGTGATTTCTACAAATTTAAATATCTGTCATCTCCCTACTACTGCCATACATCGGCCTCTTCCTCTTAGGGTTGGGGTGCTGGTTCACGACTGTATGGGTTGGGGTAAGGGAATGGTAAGGGGCAATCACATCGGAGGAAGTCGCGGTTGTGGCAATCAGATGCAACGGTAGATTGAAAGGTGAGGAAAGAGGTGTAAAGAGAAGATTGAATGTTGTGTAATATTATAAACTGAAAATATAAAATTTTGGAAAGAGGTAATTTAAAAAGCAAGTGTAGTGAGGTAAAAGTGTCATGTAAATAAAAACTCCCATTCTCGTTATCCAATAGTGATGGGTTACACAACCAACCAAAGGGAGGGGTCCTGCCAACTTTTTCTTTTGCATGACCTCCCAACCCAGTCTTGATTCCAGGCATCTTATGTGGTCATAAACTTGTGCTAATGGAGTCCAAGTACAAGACCTCCACAAATGTGCCCCCAAATTGCTTGATTATTCTAAAATATTATAGTGCCACATAACAAAAATATATATATATTTAAACAAATGGATTTGATAACACATTTATCATAAAATCTATACCACCCATGCAGAGCAACTTTTCACACTATGTCCTCTTGGTCCTCAAGGGATCGCTTTCGAGCCTTCAAGTTAAGCTTGAGGCTTTCAGGCAGAGGCGGCGTCCTCCCTCTACGAAACAGAACTGCAAGAGCCCTCATCATCCGGCAAAGATCAAATACCTGCAGACGCAGTATATGGAAATTTCATAGAGCAGCAACTAGGGGAGTTTCTACTTCCACACATTATTTTTGGAAAGTTGATTTCTGAACAAAACTATTTGGTTCGGAAATCAACTTCCAAACCAAAATTTCGGAAAATAAGTGTGAATTGAGATGTGGTGTGTGAAAATAGAAGCTTCTAGCAAGGCAGACGTGACGATTGCAGCATTACTTACTGAAGACGCTTCTATCTCTGCAACACCTTCACAACCTTGACCACCTCCCTCCAGCAAGTCACAATATTTTGCAGCTTCGTTCTGGTCTTCAAACACCTGTAGCAGCAATGAAATCAAAAACAAAATATGAACGCTGAATTTCAAACATTTAGATTATAGAAGAACCTTTGCATGTTTTCAGAAAATAATGTACAAAATAGTAGCATGCTTCCCAGCATGAGTCGAGCTAGGTAGTATTGAGTGGGTTCAAGTGAACCCAGTGAACATCTAAAAAAAAAAACTTGAGGTATCCATAAATTGACATCATTGAAATAGTTAAAAAACAGAGTAATGCTACACTCACCATATTTTACTTATTCTCTAATGTGACATAGCTCTTAATAGTTGACTATAAAAAGTCTCATATGTGCAATATATATATATGAATATGATATGACACATTAAACGGTAAACAAAACATTGTATAAAAAAGTATAGCATTATTGACATAAATCATAATGGTGGTGTCATTTTTATTCTTAAAAGTAGGACTTAGTTGTAAGTCACTCTTCCTTTAAGTATGGAATTCAAGTGTTTACAAGATTTTTTTTCCACCATCTCTAGGGCCAATGAAGCATCTATGCGCAATAAAGGTGTGCCAATAGCTGTGGATCAACAGAATCATGAATTAATATTGTTTTCATCATTAGCAATGCTTCAACACAAATTTGCACACTATCATCATTTTTGAGCCTGTAATTTTCTTTCAACTATACTAATCAGACCTTGATGAGTATCAATTACTAAGAATATAATTTTTGTAGAAAGCCATTCAGTAAATGAGCCTAGTTCAGAAAATTGCAGACATCCACAGATAGTGACAGTAAAGATCTGAAGTTGTGGCTTGTTAACCTTGGCCTTTACCACCAGCTCCATTTACTGCTCCATTTTCTTTGATAGGTGTTTGGCCCATACATTCAAATGCAGGGCCATATACAAGGGAGCAATTTATTTCCCTAGAACAACCAAACGCACCACAAGTAGACTCAAATTACAAAGCCTTAAATTCAGCTTTTTAAATCCTACCAAAATACCTAGGCATTGTACCCATTACAGATTTTCTTTCTTTCTTTCTTTCGTTTCCTTCTTTGTCAACAAAACTTTCAACTACAGAGTAGAGAGACTTATAAGAATTTCAAAATTAATTGTTACTGCTCAAGGATCATACTGCATTTGAAGGTCTTAGGAACTTGCCCCAGACATTCAATGTAAAAAAAACATAGTAACACAACAGAGCTTGTACTACAAATTACAATACACGAAATATTAAGCAAAGGGTACATGTTAGAACTTACGAGCACTCCCTCTCTGACATCCTCAACAAGCATCTGAAACTTTGTGCCAGTCCTCGACTGCTTGGCCTGATTTCCAATTCCAGATCTCCACTTTCCTCCTTTGGAAAACAACAATCCAAGCTCTCTTTCGACTTCACTGTCATGAAGAATGTTTGTTGAGCTGGGCTATTGGTAACAATTATGCATGAAAAATAACATAAAACCAAGACAGACCTGCGATATCTTCGAGTTTTCATTGTGCATAACTGATTTTCCTTGTGGGTTAGTACGTATACAGGTTTTGAAGTTTCTCTCCATGGGTTGCTCTCTAACACTGAAAAAGAAGAACAGGAGACAAGAAATTGTGAGGCCTTCTGGAATGAAAACAAACATGACATTTGCATATTGATGAGCAACCTGGCCAAAATAATGGAGAAGTAAGACTGTCACTAAAATTTTGTGGGGTATATGGATTCCGCCAAGGACTATATGTGCCCATTCAAAGTCAGAGAGAGGGAGAGTAAACCGATTGCCAAATATTGGCAAAGCCAAACTTTGTCACATTTTTAAAAACTGACTGTATTCCCCTCTCAGAGTTGCAACTTCCACAAACCAAAACTCACAATAAGGTATTCTAAAGCTACACAAATTCTACAAATTACAAAAACTCAGTAACACTAAAGATATAATTACAAAAATCAAATTACACCAGTAATCACAATTTATCCATCTTCAAAAAATAATAAATCAAAAAATAAAAAGCTTGATATTTATCTGGATCAATGAGAGAAAAGAGTTTCAGTTGATCTAGGGTGAATCACGCAAAAATTAGTTGTATAATGGTAATATTGAAGTTGGTTATGTCAAAATGACAAACCACCATTGAAGTGAAACAAAATAACTTTTTCACACTGTCACGAGCCAAAAAATGAATTTGACAAAGCTATTTTGTCATTGACCATTGGAGTTGCTCTGATATACAGAGGTCTCACCTTCTTAACTTACCAACTACTTTTGCTTAAAAAAATAAACAGTGTGCAAAAAAGAACTAGTTTTGCTAATTATTTAAAGCCACTTTTGTAGTTAGATAATTGAATTGACTCTTGACAACACAACATATCAAGAAAAGGGGTTGGGGGGCAAATAAAACATAAGGAATTGAGAAAAGCTAGCAACTTCAATTCAATCATACTCCTCATTTCATCATTTTTTTATTTATTTAATTTTTTTATCTATGTTCTACAACGTTACTATTGCAATAACTAAAAAAGCGACTGAATACATAAGAAACCAAATTAAAAGCCAAAATTTCCAAAATTGGTAACGAATTAAAGCACTCACCATCGTAGCTGCTGCTATCAAATGTTTGTTGGAGGTGTCTACGCATATCATAAGCGCGGGACGAGACTCGTTCGACGAACTCATTAGAAGTCCCCGGAATCGTTCCGTCCAACCGAAGCGCCCTCTCCACCTCATCATCATCATCATGTTCGTCTTCACCCCTTCCCGGTCCTCCAGAGGTGGACTTGCAGGAGATCTCTACGATCCTCCTCCCACAAGGTTCAGGGGAGCAGGGAATGGTAAGGAAAGATGAGAGAGAAGAAAGACGGTGGTGGTGCATAGGGTGGTGAGCTGCGGCGGAGATCCGCCGCCGTCGATGGTGGTGGTGGTGGTGTTGGCGGACGTGATTACTCGGCGGAAGTACAATGGAAGGGCGCGAAACCGATGAAAGTGATTCCATCGGAGTTTTATACGTATGAAAACGGTGAATCACGGAGCAACCGTCAGAAATTTACAAATATATATATATATATATAGAGAGAGAGAGAGAGAGAGAATTGGGGGAGTTCTCGGCGTGAAAGACTGCGTAACTGAGGAAGAGAGAGAGAGAGAGAGAGAGAGGGGAAAGGGGAAGACGGAAGGAAGGAAAGGGGGGATGGGTTTGGATTTTGTGAATCGGAGGTGGGTTTGGCGCGGATATTTTTCTACTCTTATTTATAGGTGGGGCCCTGATTGGACTGGATCTAGTAGAATCCGACGAGTCACTAGTCAAACTCGGAGCCTCATAATTTCATTGACCCTTTTTTATCGTGGAAAATGTGAAAATTTTCTTGAATTCTCATGAGTTTGATTCCTCAAAATTGTTTGAATTCGATTCATTATAAATAAATAAGTTAATTTTTAACATATTTTGGATTTTGTTAAAACTTTTAAATTAAATTTGAACAATTAATTATTCATTCGATTTGATTCGATAAGTTTAAAATTATATAAAAAGATAAAATTAAAAATTTATTTAAAATAGATTTGAAAATTTAACGAACTTAGCTTAAACAAATTTTAGATTTCGCTAAAATTTTCAAATTAAATTTAAATAATTAAATGTTGGATATATTTATTACTCCTTATTAAAGAGAGGTTTGAAAGAGCGCAACTAGTAGGGATGACTCCCACTCTAAAATTTTAAATAAAAAAAAAAGAAAAAGAAATTCTTAAATGTAATAATATTAGTTATGAATATTTATAAATTATGTAAGTTCGTTTTTCTGAGATTTTATAAAAATTAATTCAATACTTCATAAGATTTCCTTAATTTATAGTGTATTTTCAAGTTACAATATTTACTTTTTAATTCCATGTATGCGTCTCTTTATTTTTATTTTCTTTTTCTTTTTCCTTCCTTATTGTTTCAATTCTCTATTCAACTCATTCTCTATTTTTTTGGATTTGAAGTGGCAAGATAGATGGCGATGGTGGTGATAGTAGCTAGCTTGTCAAGAATCAAGACCTCCTTCTTGTATTTTTTCTTTGTAGGGCCATTAGACTCACTTTTAGGCTCAATTTTGATAATTTGAATCGTTCATATTTTAAAATTTGTTCAGTATATCATACTTGTAAAAAATCAAGTTAATCGGATATCAGAAAGCATGTATTCGGAAAACTCTTTATTAAATTCTTTAAAAAAATAATTTTTAGTTCAAGTTTTCCGAACACATGCTTTCTGATATCCAATCAACTTGACTTTTTACAGATGTAATATACTGAACAAGTCTTAAAATATGAACGATTCGAATTATCAAAATTGGGCTTAAAAGTGAGCCCAATGGCCTTGCAGGTAGAAAATGTAAGAAGGGGATCCCGATTCGCTTAGCAATGTCAGTGGTGGGGAAGGATTGGAGATGGCAATGGAGGTGCGAAGATGGCGGACAGGGTCACGAGGGACCGAGTGGGGTGGTTAGGGATGGCAATGGGGTTAATGGGAGTGGATATTAATTCTCTATCCCTATTTCCCTATAATAAATTTTTCCCATTCTTCATTCCCCATGGGTATCACCCTCCCAATTTCTTAATGGGTTTGGATTTTTCCCAACCCACTTTAATCCCCATTTTTATTTTATTTTTATTTTTTATATTTAATGTTAACAATCACCTTTTTCTTTTTCTTTTTTTAAGCTTCACAATAAAAGCTAAATATACCTTCAATCTTTTTTCTTTCTTTTCTAATATATTTAATGTTAACAACTTTTTTTTTAATATTTTTTTATATATTTTTTTTAAGGTTCACAACAAAAGCTAAATATACCTTCAAGCCTTTTTCTTTCTTTTTTAATATATTTAATGTTAACAATTTTTATTTTTATTTTATTTTATTTTTTTTAAGGTTCACAACAAAAGCTAAATATACCTTCAATCTTTTTTCTTTCTTTTTTAATATATTTAATATTAATAACTTTTTTTTTTTTAAGGTTCACAACAAAAACTAAATATACCTTCAATCCTTTTTCTTTCTTTTTAATATATTTAATGTTAATAACTTTTTTTCTTTTTATCTACCAAAAAAAAAAAACTTTTTTTCTTTTTTTTTTAAGGTTCATAACAAAAGCTAAATATACCTTCAATTTTTTTTCTTAAATAGGATCACTATACTAATAACAAATAAAAATTGTTATCCAATAAACTAATAGCTATATTTGGGATGTTATCCAATGTTAAAAATTGTTTATAAAAATAAAAATAAAAAAGAAGAAAAAAGAAAAGTTACAAGCTCCTGCTATTCAAATAAAATATTGATATATATATATATATATATATAATTGGGTTTACCCATCCCCAATCCAATCGTGGTCTAGGGCCGTATTGCCGGTCTAGGTCCACTGTAGAATCCACTTTTTATGATCTGGTAAATTATCAATGAATTTTTTTTTGTTTAATTTGAAAATCATAGTCAATGATTTCATCTAGTTGAATCGTAAAAATAAATAAATAAATAAAAGAAAAAAGATTAAATGTATATTTAATTTTGGTTGTGAATCTTAAAAAAAATATATATATATATATATATTAGGAAAATTAGTGGGTATCCATCCCCAACCCATTCCCTATAGATATTTAAAGAATATCACTTACCCTACCCAATGGATAAAAAAAATAAGAGAAAACGCATGTATTTGGGTTGGGTCTCCATGAATACCCACAGAGTAAGTCATCAATTGCCATCCCTAAGGGTGGTAGGTTGCAGTGGACAACGACAATATAAAGGGAAGAGAGAATTTTGGCTAAAAGAGTATATGAACACTGAAAATTTTGTACATCGTGAGAGTAAAATGTTTGCATCAACACTGTTTCAATTACCGAAATTTTTACATCACTTTAATCTTCTTCTATTTTCTCCTCCATCTACTTTTTTCCAACGTCTAAAAATACACACAAAACTACCACCACCAAACCTAATATATCCCCCAGCCACCACAGACCAACTTCACTGACGCCCACAAGTAGTGAAAAACCAATCAAACAATTATTTTCCAATCTCCTTTCCAGCCACAAATCACAGTTTACAACTGAAATTCCCAAGTAGTTTTAAGACCGTATTTAGATCATGAATTGAATAGGTATTTGTAGAAAGGAAAGAAAATCATCCAAGGATCTAAACTGTTACATCCAAGGATCTAAGACTGTAACATCCTTGCTTTTTCTAGTATTGGCCAAGTCCCTTTTTCTGACGATAAACCAGTTTTTGACGGAATGTTTTACTTGAGGGTTAGTAACATTTTATATCATAGCTAGCACCGTGACACACGCCACGCTAGATTGAAATAGAGAGCCGACTTATAGGTTGGATTAAAGTGAGGGACGCTGCTAAACTAAGAAAAAGGTTACCATCAGTACAAACCAATTTTGAATAGTGAGTTTTCCCCAACGGTTGGTAACATAAGCATATGCCCCTACCAATGAAATACACTTAGCTGGATCATGGGTAGGGTAGCAAATGCTGATTCTATGTTCTGTGCAAGCCATCTTCATTGGCAAGGCTGCAAACGGATTGAGCAAAATATTCACATGTTCCACGTATAATTTGACTGAATGTTCAATTTTGGTTTGTTCATGTTTACCAAACTCAAGCTCGTTAAATGAAACATCCAAGCACACCCGTCTATATAGAGGAATATGACCAACTCAAAAGTAGTGATTAATAAGTTTACAATACACTCAATATAATGGTGAAGCACCAAAACATACCAGATCCATTGTGAAAACATTATAAATACATAAAAAAGCATGTGTCATGTAGTTGATTGAGAACGATATGTACATGAAAAGAACAAAGAGCACAATTCGAATCCCAATTCATCATTCCATGACAATCAATGATGAGAAAGCTTATAGTATAGGATAAGCATTATGACAAGGACAAGAACGGCAATTACGGAACCGACGATCAATTTGTTCCTGCTGATCCTTCTAGACATGGAAGTTAAGACCTTTTTGCTTTTGTCAATGGCATCGTCAATCCCATGAAGCTGCAAAACGAAGAAAATCATCAATCAGGTCGTCCACTATGGCAGTTGCATTATGTACATATTTGGTTTCGTGTCTTAAAGGAAAGGGTTTGGAAAGAATTCAATAGGAATATGTCATTCATTTCCAAACGAGGCTCACTGAACAAGTCCAATTCACAACAATGCAAAGCAAATTAACTCAAGGTAGAGTGTTGATCAGTGATAAATGGCAGAAACATCCAATGAATGACATACCTTCTTATGGGAATGCAGGAGAGTTTCACGTTGATTGTGCAAATCTTGAAGGATGGAGACACCAAGCTCTTCTGTCTCCAGAGTAGTTCTTCTACTCTCCTTGATCCTGTCGCTTGACTGATTTAGTCTCTCGGTTGACATTGCCAATCTTTCTCTTTGATCCACAGAAATCTGATCATGCCAGTCAGTTACAAAAAGTTATCCCACCAAATATATCAACAATGAACACCCTACACAAGTCTACAACCAATATGGAACTCGTTGGACAAGCCACACAACCAGAAATGAGTGCATATATTTTCTTTATTAATATGCCTAATGCTCTATCCGAATTTCAGGTGTGCTCTTGTGAATGGGAGTGTGTGTTGTGCCAGAAGGGGCGTATCCAGTAGGTGATTCAAATTTTTGCGTATAGAAAGAGAGAGTCGGAACTTTGGAGAGCTATCGGCCCTTAAAGATGGGTGGAATGTCAGGGACCACTTAGTCTCATCAAAGCTATGAAAGCCCAGGCCAAATTTAGCATGGCAATCACAAACAGGAGGAATGTGATTGAAGTGGAAGTAACAAACAAGAGGAAAATAAAAATATAATGTGTAGTTGTAGTTAAAAATACATGATGGCCTATGATTTAGCATGACCACAGATAGAGCTAGTAGCAAAGTAGGAATGCTGCAGCCAACAAGTAGTTGAAAAAATAGCTTTGGTTAGTATTAGTTTTTTCTTGATAAATAGCTTTAGTGAGTGTTAGTTATTGTAGGCTTTGTAGCATGTAGTGGTAGTAAAAAATTAGAGCATGTAATGGCCTATGATTAGCATGGCTCTGAATAGCAAAGTAGGATTGCTGCAGCCAACACCAAGTAGTTGAAACAAATGGCATTGGGGAATAACAACCAAGCCCATGGACCCATTTGGAATGTAGACACTAAAAGGGAATAAATAAAAGATTTGCGACAGGTCCAGGCCTTCAAGCAAGTTGATTTGTCCATTTCCATACTAGATAATATGAACAAATTGTTCTCTTCAAAACAGTAACCTGGACCAAACAATGTCATACAAGATGCAAATCTAAATTGTCTTGACACTAACAATATTGATTAATAGCAAATAAAGGTCTCAAACTCTGAAGAACATGAAAAGATCTCACTTCCTAGAAGGTACAATATAAATATTGGTGGACTAAATCAGTTCCATAAAATAATTCAAATTTTTGAAAGAGCCTTATACTATAAAGAATCCTACTTCACCATATTAAATAATTTGTCCAATCTGATTTGATCCAACTACTGAAAAATAGTACATGGAAGAAGCACCAAAAAAAAAATTTATGAAGTGAAGATGAGCAAATGCAGTAGCAATACATGATGTGTTTAGTTAAGTACCACTACGTGATTGCTAGCTTCAAAGCAAATGCAGTAGCAATACATGATGTGTTTAGTTTAAGTGTCACTAAGTGATCGCTATCTTCAAATAAAATCGATCCTTGAATCTAATTTAACACTCTAGAATAAACATGCACATCCCATCAATGTTTTGAAATAAAATAAATAAATAAAAACTGATGAGATGGTACAATCTAAACGTACCACATGTGCATCTGCAATTCCAGACTTCAACAACTCCTCACGGACCTGATTAGCATCATTTGATGAGATTTTCTTAACTTCCCTTTTAACCTTATTTAGATCAGCCTTGTATTCCCTTAGCTTGGCAAGCAGGACAGCCTTCAAACTTGGCTGCAAACTTCTTGCCTCAAGATCCATTTTTCTTATCTAGTGAGACAAGAAAGAAGAACTCATCACAAACCAGTATTAAGAGATCCTTCTCAGAATAAAGCAAAAAGAGACGGTCCATGCAATACCAAAACATCAGCTTCATCCACTCCAGTTTTTATTTCAGAAATCTTTTGCATCTTTTCCTCTGCTAATCACAATGACAAAAATCATATTACAATCCATAAGACCATTAATATAATGATTATCATTTCCAAATCATAAACATGCGTACACAAACTACAAACCAACAATAGAGCTTTCAGGGGAAAAAACAAAAGAAAAAAAAAAGAAAAGAATTAACTGAAACCCAAAAAGAAGAAGAAGAAGCAACTTTTCCAACACATCGTTGCAAAAGGCATTCTGGGAGAACTAACTCAGACACCCAAAAACAATTCCTAAAGCTAATGAGATGCATAATTGATAATATAACTGAAAAAATTTGAGTATATGCCTATCTAGATGTCCATTTCACCAGGGGCGGAGCCAAAATTCAAAACTGTGGGGCTTTTTAAAAATTGCTAGCCGCTCCATCCCTCCTCCGTCCCAGCATTTCACTGTGATCTTTTGGTTTGTGAAACTTCACTTGCATCCATACTAAATAAAAGTGCCATGTTTAGGGAAAAGAGACTAAATTTTCATCAAAATACAACATGCATCTGATCACATAACTTAGTAAAACAACTACAGTAAACACAATGCCTATACTTCTTAGGCAGTAACAACAACATATTCTGATTAGACTTCCAAATTGACTGCAAATACACATTATAGGAACCATAAAACAAATAAACTTGTCATAAAAAGGGAAATGCTAATGCATACTCAATGGATGGTCATTAGTGTCAGTATACATGTAAAATGTATAGAAATGCATGAAAATTGTACAAAAAGCGTAAAGTATTTAGAAATATGTGAAAATTGCATTGGGATTCCAACTATTTTATCAAATCCACACCTTATTGACAGATTAGTATGACCAACGAGTCGGGTATTTTGAAACTCAACTACTTTAGTGATACACTTCATACTTTACCCTAACCTTGATAATTTTCAACTCACTACTCCTAAACACAACCCTACCCAATCAATGCTCTCCAAACCATTTTCAATTAGAATTGGGTTGAGTCAAATACAATCGGTTCAGGTAATTTTTCAATCACACAAAATCTGCTTTTTCAAATGAATAATGTGCAATTATTACCATGATGAAAGCCATATACAAATTTCACAAGCCAATAAACATGGTGTACAAAGGCAATCTAATGACCATAATAATACGATACAAACACAATACCAAATGTTCCATAAATGTACATCTATGGAACTACAATAAAAGCAATTAAACTTTTTTTTTTATACCTCCATCAGGAAGAAGACCAGCAGAGTTACATTTTCTGGATAAATTGGCAGAAAGCTCGCAGTACTGGCGCTCATATCCTTCGAAAACCTGACTCATCGCTCCTCCAAAAGCTTCACAACACCCTCGTCAATGAAGTCAATTCCAAGGTCCACTAAAAATTCGTGTTAAGAAAATCACAAATTTGAAGTCAAACTACAAAAATTCGATTAAAACATCATAATTAACGAAATTTCATAACCCTAATACTGCATCAAAGCTAATCAGAAGCAGAAGGAATAAAATAATGATGGAGTAGAAGATGATTTAATTACCAGGGAAGGAAAGAGAGCGACGATTGGGAATTTCGCAGGAAAAGCAGCGATCGGATCGGACTTCTCAGTTGTCAAATCCAAGAATCTCCGATTAAACGTAGACAGTGTGTGTGTGTGTGTGTGTAGAGAGAGAGGGAGAGAGAGAGAGAGAGAGAAGGCGTAGATGAACAAGTTAAACGAGTACCGAACGAACTGTAATTTCGTGAACCAGACAGACAGTACACGCGGCCTTGCCGGGCAACTAGATTCCCTCTCCCATCTCTCTCTCTAACCACAAATTTTTTAAAAAAAAAAATTTTTTTTTTTGGTGAGAAATATTAAAACAAATTACACTTTGCCTTCATGTTATCATTTATATTTCTTTTCATTTTGACTTTTTATTTTTTAGTTTTTTTTCAATTTACTTATAAGGTTAATTTCCTATTTAAATTAAGCAAAAATATAAATATATTATTATATTGAGATCTTGGATTTGTATTAGAGGTATAAATTATATATGATAATATTTTTTTTTTAAGTCGTGTAGTTATCAAAATGTTATTTTTTTGTCTAATTTTAAATATAAATTAGATTTTGAAATAAAAATAAAACAAACCATGTGTCAAAAATTTTAATTTTGTTTCATAAATTAAAAATACTCCTTTTAATTAGTAAAAAAATTAAAAATTAAAATTTTTGAGACAAAAATAAATCATGTTTATGTTTTCATTTTTCGCACAAAACAAACCATTTAAGAGAGGTAAGAATAACTTGGTACATAGGGACATACATACCAATATATACATTTATAATGGAAAGATCTATATAAAAATATATATATATATAACATAAAAAAAAAATTAATATCATATCTATTTATATCTATAATAATTATATTATTTGTTAGATCTATATTTGAATTTGTAATACTTAACACTTTTGTATTTTTATTAAAATTTTACTTTGATCTTTCTATTTTTAATTATACCAACTTACGTCTTACACTTTAAATCAAGTTGTAATGTCAACTTTTCTGCCATTACAAAAGGTGACAAAACCAATTTGATTAAAAAAAAAATTTATTTTTTAAATCCCACTTTTAAGGAACATTAAATAAATGGCCACAAAACAAAAAAAGTATTTTTGATTTCTTTTTTGATTATTTGTATACAAAAATGAAAGGATAATTTTTTTTAAGTTCCTTGATATTAAGATTTTATAGAATAAAAGACATGCAATAGTTTTATAGTGATTAGAGTCCCTTAACATTTTTTTTAAAAAAATTTCTCAAGTTTGCTCAATTTCTCTGATTTTCTATGTGGTTTGACATTTTCTCTATGTTTTGATGAGTTAATTTTTCTGTCATTTTAGAGAATTTTGTGAAAGCTTTATCTCTTGATAAATTAATTTTGTTTGCCTAAAACCTTGGCCAAATTTGTGTGTGATAACCAGATAAATTTGTAAAAATGAAATTTCTCTAACATGTTGATTTTCTCTAGCATGAACATATCTCCTTGAGATATGAAAATTCTCTCAAATTCCCCTTGTACCTATTGAATTTCTCTAAAATTTACTTACTACTCCTCTTTTAAGCTTCTTCTTCAAGCTAGTTGTGTGTGTATGTGTGTGCGCGCGCGTGCGTGCGAAATTTTTTCTGGCATTTGAAATTTCTCTAATCACATTAGACTCCTAGATTTGTGTGTGATAACTAGAGAAATTTGTAAAAGTAAAATCTCTAGCATATTGATTTTTTCTGCAATTTCTCTGGCATTAAGATATCTCCTTGAGATATGAAATTCTCTTGAATTCCCCTTGTGCCTGTTGATTTTCTCTGAAATTTACTTACCACTCCTATTTTCAGCTTCTTAAAACTGGTTATGTGTTTGTAATTTTCCTTGGTATGTTGATTTTCTTTGACCAAATCACACACTCCTATTGTGATTTTCTCTAGCCAAATCAACTCGAAATCAATAAACAATGAACACCTCAATTGCAAATTAACTCCAAATCGATGTGTGTAATTTTCTCCGTCATGTTAATTTTCTCTGTCAGTGGATTTTTCTGCCTTTACAGTGAACATTTTGAAAGACTGGGATAAATTTCTCTGTGTGATAGCCAAAAAATTTGATTTTCTTCCCCTGTCATGTTGATTTTTTTTGGGTCAAATCACACACTTCCCCTTGTGATTTTCTTTGGCAAAATCAACTCGAAATCAATAAACAACAAACACCTCTATTGCAAATCAAGTCGAAATCGACTCTACAATTAGAAATCAACTCGAAATCAACTCAAATAAAGCTTCAAAAATAAAAATTCAACAAAATTACAAAAATGCGATCTCCAAATCACAAATTAAAATTGAGAACCTAATGCAAATCAACTCGAAATTCAATGTTGAATTTACTCACAGTTTCATTTGTTTCAATGTCCAGAAAAATTACAGAGTCTAAATCTAGTTCCCATAAAGGAGTAATTATCAGAGCAACCAAGAAAAGGAGGTTAGGGTTTGGTGGGGCTACAATATAACATAGACCTTTCTTTTGAGGCCTTGCAATGTGGAGACAAGGGAATGGAGGTGATGAACAGCTTCATCAGGGGGCATGTCTGCTTCGGCGGTGTCAGAGACACCAGACATCTCCTTCAACGTTGGGATCATTGGAATTGGTAGTGGTGTTGAGGAAGTTTTTTGCATAGAACCCAGATCCAGCTACTGCTGCAACATTGTGGTTGATTTTCAAACAGCAATTATAAGAGCATTTGGTTTTGTTTTTTTGTTTTTTTTGTGATAAATATAAGAGCATTTGGTTTTGAAAGAGAGAAAGAGAGAGATTGAGAGTAGAGTACCAACTGAAGTGAGAGAGGAGAGAATGGGTATGAGTGTGGGTGTGAAGAACCTTAGGCTACAAAAATAAATATTGTAAATCTCTTGCATTATTAAAAGTTAGAGAGGGATGTTAGACTAATTACTCCAAAATGAAAACGATGAATCTTTTCTAAGTTTTCATTAGTTTCAATCAAGAAAAATAGAAACGAAAAACAAAATTGAAAAATAAAACCCATACCAAACAACCAACAGAGAGAGAGCAGGAGGCACAGCAGCCAGAGAGAGAGAAAGAGAGCAGCTGCAGGAGGCAGCGGCAACAGCTTACTGTCACTCAATTCTACAAAAGAGAGAGAGAGAGAGAGAGCAGCAGCAGCAGCAGCAGCAGCAGCTTCCTGCCACTCAATTCTACAAGGGAAGTTATAAGCAAGAAGAGCCTCATAATGGTTTAAACAAAGAACAATGAAAAGAAACCTGACAGAAACCAAGAATCTTACAATGGAGACTTGCAAATCCAGTATCTTGGAGTATATTTTGACCGAGACCTGCTCACAACTGAATTAAAAAACATAACACCATAAAAGTAAAAAAAATTAAAAAACACCGATGCTTGAAGGGAGGCCATTTCGCCGAATCCATTGTTAACTGATGCATTTGATTAAAAAAAACAAAAAACAAAAGTCATTTTGGGCTTTCCACAAGATATTATAGATTGTCATACTGATACGAAACTAAATCCGTCTTTTGGGAGATCCCATAACAATAAGCCTGACACTGTCAGGATGATCAACTTAATTCAGAACATTATCACGCGGAATACGAAACTACACATCAAAATTATGGACGTTACAATATTGAGTTTCTGTACATCAACAAACAAGCTAATATAACATCAAGAGAGGATCTAGTTAATTGGATGAACCAATGGCTCTCTTTCAAATTTCTTGAAATGACGAAAGTGGAATCAAACCCTTCCCCAAGACTAATAGAACGTTAAACGAAAAGGAAAAACTAAATTTAACCTACAAAAGGTAGTAAATTTCCAGCCAGAGAAGCAGAATATGTAATATCAACAAACTAATAGACCTGTCTAGATCAGCACTAGCACATTCATTGGTGTTCTCTCACAAATTGCATATTTGGAGAATCTTGATCCATCTCAACTCTGCAAATACCAATATCGGAACACAAATTACACAACCATGTCTGAAAATATGATGCGTTTAAGAAGCCCAACTCATCGAATGTTGAAAAATCAGTTAGTCTTCTGGATTAACTGCTTCATTTGGAGTAGAAACAGTTTCATGAATTCCTGATACATGAGCTTCGTTAGTCTGTGGCTGCTCCAAATCTTGATCTGGGAACACTTCAGATTGCAAAGCCGGAGCAATGTTACTTACATGCAACCATGTTAGCTCCCACAAGCTATCTCCACCAAGGGCACTCCTCTGCACAAGCACTCCCTTTCTCTTCATTACAAGCAAGGTGTTCTTGAGAAGCTCGGGAACTAGTTCTAGAAGCTTCTCGCTTTTCTTTCCTCTGACTTTCACCTTCATATATTTCTCCATCCGGCTGAGCACCCCAAGCCATAGTTTGCAGAAAGTTGTTAACTGCGAGAGCTCGTGAAGTAACTGTAGAAAAACTTTAGACAGGAGCTTCAATGCAAGGATTAGTGTCCCTTCCATGTTTCGGTAATCTTTTTGGGAGTGCCCTTGTGAGATCTCAAGCAAGTCATCAAGCATTGTGAATATAACCAGATCAAAACAATGCAACCACAAATTACTCGAAAGGTGGACCCCATCAGCTCCTGTCAAACACGTTTGCAACGATACGAGGGCGTGGTTCCGAACTTCTTCTCTCTGGTCCAAACACACTTTTCTCAATCCCTGCACAAGCTTCAGCCACATCTCCCCTATATCCTGAGACATTTTTACAGCCTCTGTTGTTTCTCCCGATTCCTTGGCTTCTTGCGCCCAACGTGCTAAACAAGAAACAGAACCAACCATAAGATCCAAAGCACGTACAGATCGGTCGGCTTGTCCGACACGAGACTCAGCAAATTGCCTTGCTGCATCTACGGAGAGCACGTAATTGGCTGGCAACAAGTGGTCTCCATCAGACATTATGAACATTAGTGCATCAAAAGCTGCTTCAGAAGCTTCTGGGTGATGGGTTGTGATGCAAAGTAAGGACGTGATTGTTCGCCAGCCCGTTGAGGAACGGATGTGAGTGGCGTTTGCTTTAACAAGACGACTAACTTCCTGTGTGATTTGCTCACAGTATGCATCGGTAACACGAGCATCAAGCTTCAGAACCAGATGTAGTGACCTCAAAAGTTCATCAGCCAAGTTCTCTTTGTAGGGCAGCAAGCGCTGGCAAATCCGAAGGAGTCCAAAAACAGCCTTGTCAACCAGAGCACCAGGTATCACTGTCGACTGAACGATGCTAGATATGTGATCATAAACACACTGCCAGAGAAGCATAATCCTATCCCGGTTGTTCAGGGTAATAGCAATAAGCAATTCCAAGCAGAAAACAGCAGTGTCTTCGTCCTCGGGAGAACTATTCCCCTTTTGGGGTCGTCCCGCAGCCAAAATGAGTGCCCGTGCAAGCTGTAATAAGGAATCAGCTTGCAAAAATTTACTCTCTGTGAAAATGCTGTCGATGTGACACTTCTGAATGGTTTGAACAGTGCGCTGATGAGCAGCGAGCTGTTGTTCAGTAGGTTGTGATCTTGGTTCCTCTGTGTCGAGAGATAAAAGCTGACTGAACCGGCCCATCAGTCCAGAAGATCTCCTAGGAGTACCTATGGATGGCATGTGAGCTGAAGATAAAGAATTTGTAAGAAGCTTCCCATGTCCAGGGTCAGAAGAAGAAAGCTCTGAGTCATCCGCTGCATCACTTGCCACACGAGCAGGAAGAAGACCGAGCTTGTGCAATTTTAGAATGCAATCGAGGATATTTCTCCAGCCCGTGTGGATGAAATCACCATACCAATTTGCAATATTGAAGACTGTTACAGTTGCATTACGGGCTTTCGAGTCATCGCCGAAGGCTAGAACCGGCTCCTCCACAGATGATGGGTTTAAAAGGGTTGTAAACTTACAGAGAGATGCCACCAGATCATCCAAAACATCTTCAAGATGATGGCATGCTGAAATCTTTGCAACAGCTATGAATCCGTCGATACAGGTTTGGTATACATCTTCATGCTCTGCATGGTCAAATACCACAGAGATAGCAGCAATGGTTGGACCCGACATTATAGCAAACATATCATGGTCAAGGTAGGCTTTAGAATCCGACACAATGAACGGAGCGGTTTTCTTGGATTTGTGCAATAGATCAATCCAACGGCTTGGGTTCATTTCAGGGAAACCAGCACCTTGTTCTGGTGTTGTGCGGATCTCATTCTGGCAGATTGAGTGGTACAACTCTGACAGAAACTCTCGAGGGAGATCATTGCCACCATTGATGTGCCGATTATTCCGGATGAAATCTTCCTCGGTCATCTTTTTCTTCACCTGCACATTGTGCTGATCTGTGTTGAGCATTATTAGTGAATAGGACAATAGGAGAGCAGCATCCTTGTTAGCTAGAATTTGAGGTGATTGCTCATAGTATCTTTCCGAGAATGCCTCAAGTACCCTTTGTATCTTTTGTGATTCCCCGGGAAGTCGGAAAGTTTCCAAAAACAACCGCAATGCAGTATCCAGGTTCATGCCGTCAAAATCAAAAGTCCCAGCAAATTCATGAAGAACCTGAACGCAAAACTCATCATGATTTCCCAGAAAATCCCCAACAAGATTCTTATCTAACCCAGCAGTGTATCTGAAAAAGCAAGCCACACTTTGGGGATCGAGTTTGTCAGGCAAAAGATGCGTTCCCTGGAGAAATTCAAGCCCTTTTTTTGGATCTCGATTGAAGTGATCAGCCCCAATCATCAACCTTCTTTTGATGTATTTCCTCCGTCTCACAAATGGAACCCAATGATCAGGGTCACTATAGTTGTCACACTTCACCATCCAGAACGGGGTATACTCCTCAAGATTCACAGGGGCTGGTTCCGATCCCACTGATCCATTGCCTATCCTCTCAGCCATTCCCTGAATTACAGCAATCAGGCCATCCAAAGCAAGGATGTGCATTGAAGATAAAGGGCAATTCACTGGAAATGCACTCCTGGACAACAAATTGGCGAGGTCTTCAAAAACATTACTGCAAGTTATGTCACAATCTAAGTTAGTATACATCTCCAGCATAAACGTTTTCTGCCTGCAGAAATCAACAAGAGCTTCCATTGCAACCTCCTGCTGCTGGTATGAAGCCCCATATCGGCTTTGTGCAAGCCTCAAAATCACACAACAAAAGAAAGCCTCAAGCTGTAGCTTTAGTTCAGCGCGCAAATGATGATACAGATTGAGAACAATGCTACATACCATTGAGAGTATAAGTGGACTCATTGACAAACCAAATTGCATCAGGTTACGAAATAATTCATCCTGTACCAAACTCAATAATCTGGGGTGTTGGCGAATAGAAGCACCACCCAATTCAATTGCTGAATTAATTAATCCAAAAGCAAAAAGAGGTATATCTTCATCAAATGCCATACTATTTGGCCTGGGACTAGGACCCATTCCATTATGCTCAACAGCATTCAACAATGAACACAAGAAGTGAAATATCTCAACCATGCAGGGGATTCCATATGGCTCAGTCATTAAATGCGAATCATATGGAACAGCGTCCATCCGATTACCAGACCGGATTGTATTTTCATCCATCATACCAGTAACTAGGCCACTGGGAGCATTAGAAGCCAAACCTGCTGAGGATAGTTGGCTATCATGTTCAGAACTACCATTGCCATTCTCTAATTGCTTTGCCCCAAAATTGTAATCATTATCCATCCCACCAAGCTGCACAAGAAGAAAATGGGTTCATTTAAGCTCCTTTTGATTATAAAGAAAAATTGGTGAAAAGTGAAAGTGAAAGAAAAGAAATGGAAAGGGAAATATGTTTCTTGCAAGTATTTGATTAAGAAGAAAATTTGACCAGAAAAAGATAGAAAAATTTGAAAGATTAATTATAGATAACTCTTTACATGGACAAATTTAAACTCATGTTTTCTTGTGTTTTTTACAAGAAATTATAAAGTTAGTTACAATGCTAATATGAGTTGTACAAGAAAATTAGCTTTCTTGTAATTTCTACTACTTACATACTAAACGAACTCAAAAAAATTTTTTTTTTTTTTTTTCTCCTTTCTCTTACTTTCTACCACTTTCATCCTAAACAAACTCAGCCTTACATTCACAAAAAAGAAAACAGTAAATATCTTACCCTGCAGAAAGCTGCAGTTTTGGCATATGGATCCATCTCTTCTTCTTTTTTTTATACAGGAGATCGCCTCCATGCCATAGGCCATTTTTGTTTGCTCTATTTTGTTTTTGTCTATTTTTCTTTTTCCATTTCGGGGTTCAGAAAAGTGTGATTTTACATCAAGAATACAAATCTCTTATTGATTTTCTATTGTGGTGCAAAAATACAAAATGAACATATGTTCAAAAGCCCATGTTGCATACTCCAACATGGATAAGAATCCATGGTGGAAAACAAGTAGACCAACACACACTATCTGCAGTTTCCACCACCATTGTTCAGCCCCCGAATGAGGAATTAGGACCACTATATTCTTGAACACTGTACTAAGTTGCCAACAAATAAAACAAAAATGAAACCATAAAACAGTTGTGTGGTTTCCAAAAATATCAGCTTGAAAAAAAAGAAGAAGATTAACTACAAGCTTGGCCAGATTCTCACAGTTGGCGTGAAACCATTAGCTAGACCCATTGATATGTTCAATTAAACACGCCAAAAACCTAAAAAAGAAAAGGCTACCAATAGGGTGACAAGCTTGTCATGAAAGATTGTTATACATCTTTTCTTAGCTATAAAATGGGGCCGCAGTTGATGCGCAGCACTCTTAAGTTGGAACGCTTTTAATCTTTAAATTTCCTTGTAAGTTGGCATAGTATTTATGCCTCTAATTGGAAACGAATAGATCAGGTTGCCAGATACATGCTACCTACATGTCAAAATTTGGGTGGGCTTCCCAAAAATGAAGCTCAAAAGCTTGTTACATCACCATTAGTGAAAAGAAAAGGGCCAGAAAGCCCTAAAATGAGTAAAGAATAAGAAAAAATACTCTATTTTTTATTTATTTATTTGTTTTGATAAAAGTCAATAAGAAGGAAGACATTGTATGCACGTGGAAATGAAAAAGACACAAAAGAATATGCCTGCATACCTCCTGTTTAAAAGAACTGGCTCCTTTAACCAATGAATCTTCTGTGTTGTTGACGTCAGGTATGTTTGAAAAAATACACCTAACAAGTTCATGCATTGTGTTTCGAGCTAGCTGCTGTAACAACTCACCTTTTCTTATTGCTTGATGAACTACACGGAAGCAAGTATTCACTATGGTGCAAACATGCTGATTACTCAGCCTAACTGATGCTTTACTTTTCATGCAAGCTAGAAGAACCTGAAGTATCTTCATTAGGACTACCTCTTCTGATGAAGTATCAGTCACCTCAAATCTGCAGCTGGTCACAGCATCAACTACCAAGTGCATAGCCTCTTCAACATTAACAGTATTTAGATCAAGCACATCAAGACTTAAAATCTTGTAAACAGATGACAAAGCAACACCTGTGATTGGTGCACCGGTTTCATCAGACCGAATTACATCCAAGAAGGGCTGGAGATAAACAGCAGGATTGATGGTAGGCCATGGGTGCTGCCATGAAAAAATTTGCTTCCGCAATGCCTTCAAAGACTGGATGAGAGAGTTCTCTAGCTGTTCATCACCCGACATATAACGACCTCCCCATCTCACATTCCTCCTCATAACAGCCAGTACAGCACCTACTTCCGCATTGACTATACATGCTAAAGCAGCTTTGTTAGAAGAAATAACCTCACAGTCTTCTGGTTCTTCTTCAATTGACTTTATTCCAGATTGCAGCTTTAGACGCCCCATGTTGAAACTGAACTCTCCAATACAAGCTCAAGTTCAATCTGTAATTAGCAATAGCTATTTACAAAAAGTACTGGAACCTGACAAAACCCTTCACGACCTACACAAAATCAACAAAGATGTACTCATCATGTAAGGAACATGGCAATAAAAGCTCAGAAAGTATGTAAAGGAGGTAATTCCAACACTTCAAGAAACAAATCAACATAGCTCAAGATTCTGACTATTTACAACAAACATCTACAATTTATACTCAAACATGTTAAACTTTCCTCCTAAACAATAAATGCTATTAGCAAAACAGAACAATATGATTTTCTGCCCAGTATACAAATCATCATTTTAAGAAGATACAAGGGCAGTAGAATTAGTACACTAGTAGAACATCACAATCACCATAACTATTTCCTCAGCATTAGAATCCCAAACCACCACCATTACTATTGCTTCCCCAGTGTGTATTCACCTATTCCACCATTACTCTTGCGACCACGTCTACACAACTAAGTGTACAGACTGCATTAAACTGCACCATAGGCTGTGTTACATGGACTCGCCAGTTTAGGGCAGAGTACCCGTGTCGACACGACACGACACGGGTGTGGGTGTAAGATATGTGTCGGATTCGGCATGATTTTCTCAGACACGGCTAACATGAGAGGAGAAAGAAGAAGGGTTGTTGAGAGAGAGAGAGAGAGGGGGGGGGGGGGGGCTGAAACTCACCTTTGCGAAGCAAGTCGAGTCGCGAGGCACGATCGAAGTGCGAACCCTAGCCGCGAACTAGACCGAATCGAAGGAGATCTGAAAATCAACATCTCAAAGCCGATTCCACCCTAAGGCTTCGATTCCCCTCTGGTCTCGACCTCTCTCTCTCTCTCTCTATCTCTTCTATCTTCTGCCCTTCTCCTCTCTCTCTCTTTTCTTCTTTGACCGTCTTCTCTTCCTTGCCCTTCTCTTTCTCTAGTTTTTATTTATAAATGATATATTAGTTGCAAGATTTAATGTATAAAAATATAGAGAGAATTGTATTATTGATAGATTGTATTGAATTGATAGATTACAAGATGCATAAATTACAATTCCTATACAATCTATATATAGAAGAAAATGTGGTAGTAGGTGTAGTGGAGGTGATAGTGGGTTAGGTGAAGTGGAGTGTGTAGTGGAGTAGAGGTAGGTGAAGTGGAGTGTGTAGTGGAGTAGGTGAAGGTAATGTGGTAGTAGGTGTAGTGGAGGTGATAGTGGGTTAGGTGAAGTGGAGTGTGTAGTGGAGTAGAGTTAGGTGAAGTGGAGTGTGTAGTGGAGTAGGTGAAGGTAAAGATGGGAAATTCTAACAGCCCCCCGCAAACTCAAGGAGGAGAGAAACTAACCAACTTGAGTTTGGAGAGAGTAACAAAACAAGAAAATACATAAAAATAAAAAAGGATAGGAGACACTGTATGGTCGTGTCAGACCGTTGGTGAAGACACTGTATGGGGTGTCATAACGTTGTAGAGGACACTGTATGGTGGTGTCAGACCGATGTAGAAGACAGTTTATGGGGTCATGTCGGACCGTTGTAGAAGACAATGTTGTGACAGTTTACGGAGTCTTGCTGGACCCTTGTAGAAACTAACCGGAATCAATGTCGGGACAGTTTACAGAGTCTTGTCGGACCCATAAAGGAGCTAACCGGAATCAATGTCGGGACAGTTTACAGAGTCTTGTCGGACCCATAAAGGAGCTAACCGGAATCAATGTCGGGACAGTTTACAGAGTCTTGTCGGACACTTGTAAAAACTAACCGGAATCAATGTCGGGACAGTTTACAGAGTCTTGTCGGACTCTTAAAAAGTTGCACCCTCAAAAGGTGTGCCCAATTTTGTCAAAAGGCGTGCCATCAAAAGGCGTGCCCAATTCATCAAAAGGCGTGCCATCAAAAGGCGTGCCATCAAAAGGCGTGTCCACTTTGTCAAAAGATGTGCCATGAAAAGGCGTGCCAGTTTGTCGGGCGGCAAGAGGCGCGCGATACGCGTGGCTGCCTCGGCTATTTAACCAAGACGAAGGCTGAGGCTGAGGCATACCATTCTGAAACCTCTGAAACCAACCCTTCGCTGAAAAAACTCTGCCTCTGCGGAGAGAGAAACTGTGGAACACTTTGTTGCCATTCTGTCACCAACCCTTCCGAACATTACCAGTCTGAAATTGCTATTTCGCTGAAACACTTAGCAACCCAAAAACATGGCCTCTTCTTCCCGTCCAGCTACCCAGAACCTGCTCACGCTCTTTCCAGAACTGAACGAGCCCACAAGAGAAATAACTGGTGCGGTGGCCAGTGAACCTCAACCAAACACCTCTGGTTTTGCTCCATTGAACTTTCCGATGCGGTCGGTGGAGCAAAAAATGGCGGTGCAAACTGATATTGAGGCTAATCAGTATACTCTGAAGTCATGCGTGGAAACCATGACGGCGGTCACAAATTTGTCGAACCGGCTGCAGAGTAGGACAAATGAGGTGCAGCATTTAAATTCCCAGCTGGCTCTGCTCCAACGCATGTATAAGGATGCGCGAGCAGAGATTAGCGTGCTAAGGGCAGAAAACAAGGAGCTGAAGCGGAAGGCCACCGTGATGTTCCGATTT
Source organism: Camellia sinensis (assembly GCF_055761805.1). Classification (NCBI taxonomy): domain Eukaryota; kingdom Viridiplantae; phylum Streptophyta; class Magnoliopsida; order Ericales; family Theaceae; genus Camellia; species Camellia sinensis. The sequence goes on from NC_138965.1 coordinate 196,836,677, forward strand.
GGAGGGCCGCCATATACTGCAGTGGAGGAGCAGGGAGTAGTGATCGTGCCCAGTGGAGTGGGAAACACGGAGGCAGCACCGGCAAGGGCCGCCCAGGACGGAGGCAAGAAGAAAAGACCGGCGGCAGAGTAGAGAAGAAAAATCCCACCTGTGAATGTGGTTGTTTCTTTGTATTTTTTTTTTTTTTTTTTTTTTTTTTTTTTTTTTTTTTTTTGTATGTGGAAACATGGTGATTGGGATGAGTCTCGACATGAATAAAATGAGTTTGGTGTGCAGATCTTCCTCTGCGTTTTTTTTTTTTTTTTTTTTTTTTTTTTTTTTTTTTGAAAATAATAATAATAAAAAAAAATAAAAATAAAATGAAGTGTTGGAAGCCAGTGGAATCAATGAAGGCTAGTATAATATATTTGAGTGGGAAAAAGAATGATGGGTATGTGGATTATATAATAAAATAAAAGTGGGTGGATGATATGGTGCAGAGTGGCATGTATTGGTGCCTGGCACCCTGTCCGAGAATCATGCACTGGTGGGGCAAAAGTGGGTGGTGGATGACCCAAAGTGAATTGGCATGCTCTGCGTAACAGTTGCAACCCCAGTTCCACCACTGGTGCCAAAAAGAGAACCCTGAGACTGAGAATAACAATAATCTTCACATTAACCCATATAACCGTGGGTGATGGCCAAGAAACCAATTACCTGCAACATTAATGTCTTACTTCTTCCGGTTCTTGTGTTTTACTTTGACAATTTTTCGACCAGACTTGTCAGTGGTCGCACCAGAACCCAATGAAAAGCTGTCTCCAGCACCAAATTCTAGACTACCCGATGACTGAAATAGAGATGGATTTTGCGGAGCGCTCTGATTTGGTTGTTGGCTACCAAATTGAAAGGCGAGCCCTGGCGATGGAGCGGTTGAACCAAACATCATAGGGGCACTGTTGGTAGCAGCAACAGAAACCGAGGATGCTCCAAAGGAGAACCCAGTTGACAGAGACGCAGAACTAAATGTTGAGTTAAATGAAGGCTTGGTGGGCTGCCAAGTGGAATTAAATACGCTTGAAGTGGCACCACTGGTGCTAATGGAGTTCGTCTCCGAAGAGGAAGCTGAAGAACTGAGACCAAAAACAGTGCTTGAGCCAAACACATTAGGAGTTGTCAAAGAACCAAATACAGAACTACTAGTGAAGAAGAAATGAAGGAAATTTGGGTTTGTCCGGCGGGCGGCCAAGGCGAGATTGCCGCCCGCCGGTGAAGCGGAATTACTAAGTTGTTTAACCTTGCTCTGATACCATGCAAGATTTAATGTATAAAAATATAGAGAGAATTGTATTATTGATAGATTGTATTGAATTGATAGATTACAAGATGCATAAATTACAATTCCTATACAATCTATATATAGAAGAAAATGTGGTAGTAGGTGTAGTGGAGGTGATAGTGGGTTAGGTGAAGTGGAGTGTGTAGTGGAGTAGAGGTAGGTGAAGTGGAGTGTGTAGTGGAGTAGGTGAAGGTAATGTGGTAGTAGGTGTAGTGGAGGTGATAGTGGGTTAGGTGAAGTGGAGTGTGTAGTGGAGTAGAGTTAGGTGAAGTGGAGTGTGTAGTGGAGTAGGTGAAGGTAAAGATGGGAAATTCTAACATTAGTATAATAATATATAATAGTATTCATATTATATAATATTTACTCAAAAAAATGTTGTATATTATAATATATTATAAATATTATAATTTTTATATTTAAAATAAAAATAATTTATTTTATCATATATAATGTAATTTATTTTATATCTAAAATAATTTTTATTTATTATTTATATTTTATTCGTTATTTTTTTAATAAAATTTGTTATTTCTTAACTTTTTAACTCATATTCATATAATAAATATATTTTAAAAAATAACTATTTAACGTATCCCCGTACCCATATTCAAATTTGGATCCATATCCACGTATCTCTAATTTTTAATTTTAAAGTGTCTGACCCTTAGATATGCACCCACACCCGACACCCGTACCCGCGTCCGTGTAGCTTAGACCATAGGCACCATCGCTAAATCCGCCACCTACAACCCTCACCGTTCATTTCAAACCTTGAGTGCCAATGCTTGACCACCCAGCACATCTTGATAGATGAACAGACTAACTTGCACTAATAATGAAACAGTGTCAAGAAATCAAGCATTTGCAGAACTAGACTACGTATACCATTGAAAATAAACAATACCTCATCTTTGTAACCCTCATACTCATGCTAAGCAAATTAGCATGACTTCAATATTTACCAATAGCATATTATGCTCAGTGTTTATTCATGTCGATACCAATAAAATAGATAGACACATTGTTTATCAAAAATAAATAAAATAAAATAGACAGACTGATGCAGAATATAAGAAGCTCAAGGACGAGTCAATTCAAAAAAGCGGCGATATTTGGAAATTAGAATGATTTCAAAGAGAAATCAATAGAAACCACACATAATCATGTTTATAATATTATTATAGTCTTATTTTATGATTCTTTTCATGTTTCTAGGATTTTAAGGCAAGGGGTATATTGGTGATTTTAAATTTGCTTACATGGGCTGTACAGGTCGCCCATGGATCGCCTTGTGAGTCAAGTTATGTAATTAGTCTTTATTTTTGTTTCTTATTTAGTCTTAAATTAATTTTGAAAATCAAAAATATTTTGATAGTTTCTTACTTTAGTTCTAGTCGGTTTAGGAAGTCTTCTAGTCCTATATAAAGCCATGTAATGCTTATAATTTGATAGAGTTGATATTTTATAAAAAGTTGATAGCGTTGAAACTTCTTTATGTGTTGCGTAATGCAATCAAACCCTAGGTGTGATGCCTAGGCCTACCTTCTTCTCTTGTTTCTTCTTCTTTTCTATTTTAGTTTACTTTTCATGAGTTATTGTTCACAGCCTCATAACAGCCCCTAAACCATGCTAAAATCACATCTTTTCATGCTTAAACTCTTACCTATTTATTACCCTAAACAAATCCTACTTGTCCCTTATATTCTTATTGCAATTGCAACCATAAAATCCAATTAAAATTAGACTCAAAAGCCTAGATTTGTTACTATCCCTAATTGTCCTGCATCAGTTGGTATTAGAGCGATAGATCCTATTATTTTGTGGAAGTTTAAAACATGTCCACACATCCTAGAGCTCTCAGAAGGGGAATATTTTCTGAAAACCGAAGAGATCAAATTGTTTTTAAAATTGTGGAGCAGTTAGATAGTTTTCAAGTGCGGCTTAATTCTTTAAAAAGACGAGCAACCCAACAGAAGGTCGTAAACAGTCAAATTATAAACGGGAAAAACAATCTTATTGATGATTCAAAACCACCCCAAGAAGAACTAATTGTTATTCAAGGAAGAGGATGAGGTCCAAATAGAAAACTCGGATGTCACACAAGCTATAGGGACTGAAAAATTACATGAACCAGTTGTTGACACTGATCCTAATATGGCTTTACAGCTACAGGCCAACAATTTGCTGCCTCAATTCTCTATGACTGATTCTAATATTTCCCAAAGGGATGGTAATACTGAACTACATGATGAAACATTGGTTGAAAAAGAGGATGAAAGTTTGGAATCCACAATTAATGATGTGGGTGGAAGTATTCAAATTGATTACAAACACTGCCTTGCAGAGCCAAATGAGAACAGATTGCATGGAATAAATTTTGCAGCCCAAGATTTGGATCAATTCAAGGATGTTTCAGTTCTTTTCATTGATTTTGACATTCCTGACACATTTAGTATCATGAAGGACAAGATCAATTTCTCAATATTTTTATTCCTATCTCCAACAAAGAAAAGGCTGCTGACAACTTAAAGATTTTAACATGAAGCCGTGAATGTAATTCCGAAGCTTGAGGATGCTTATACCTCAACACTTCAAAACTCGTGGTCAAGTTTTTTCCAACCAAGGAAGAATAATGCGGAATATAAGAAGCTCAAGGAAGAGTAAATTCAAAGAAGCGGCAATATTTAGAAATTGAAATGATATCAAAGAGAAATAGATAGGAACCACACATAATCATGTTTATAATATTATTATAGTTTTGTTTTATGATTGTTTTTATGCTTATAGGATTTTTAGGCGATGGGCATTTTGGTAATTTTATATTTGCTACATGGGCTGTAGGGGTCGCCCATGGGCGTCTTGTGAGTCAAGTTATTTAATTAGTTTTTATTTTTGTTTCTTGTTTATTCTTAAATTAGTTTTAAAAATCAAAGATATTTTTGTAGTTTCCTATTTTAGTTCTAGTTAATTTAGGAAATCTTCTAATCCTATATAAAACCATGTAATGCTTATAATTTGATAGAGTTGATATTTTATAAAACATTGAGAGCTTTAAAATTTCTTTATGGGTTGTGTGATGCAATCAAATCCTAGGTGTGATGCCTATGGAATCTAGGTGTGATGCCTAGGCCTACCTTCTTCTCTTCTTTCTTCTTTTCTATTTTAGTTTACTATTCATGAGTTACTGTTCACAGCCTCACAACAACCCCTAAACAGTGTTAAAATCCCATCTTTTCATGTTTAAACTCTTACCTATTTATTACCCTAAACAAATCGTACTCGTCCCCTATAATCTTATTGCAATTGCAGCCATAAAATCCAATTAAAATCAGACCCAAAAGCCGAGATTCACTGCTGTCTCTAATTGTCCTGCATCACACACACACAGGTTACAAATCAGTACAGGAATAATAAACCTATAAATTGAGGTTTCCTAATGCCCCTAACACCAAGAGACAGCTTAAATCACAAGGAACCTTAGACTCAAAATTACCACAGAAAAGAGAGAAAAAAAAAATATCAAAGGTTTGACAAGGGCAGTGGAATATAATAAATGAACCAGCTTAACAGAGAGTCTCACATCTCCTGAAAAATCAAATACAAAAAACAGACCTAAACTAAAGAACCCATTTACCTAAAAGAATGCATTGCGAAAGATTAAAAAAATAGATGTGATTTTCTACCAAAACCAGTCAAGTGCACTCCACGAAAACCCCGTGGTCTGCAACACACATTGTCTACGTTCTCTGCCCATTCAGTACACAGATAAGCCCACTCCAGGGGGCCTACCAACTTATTGCATATTCATTAAATTTCAGCACAAAAAATTTAACTAGTTGGAGAATAATCATGTGAATAATGTTGGTTACTATTGTGACTTTGGAACAATATCCACCAGCCTAGCAACCACAATTTACAATATCATGGGGGGAAAACATCCTTTAGATCAAAAAATATATATATACATATATACACACATGGCTATTAAAACCAGAATCTTGCATGGCATCAGTGAGAGGCCCTCATGAATTGGATTGAGGATCCTAAGATTATACTTTTCATAAAACAAAAAAAGGGGGTAAAAGTACCAATAAGGATTATACATATTTAAAATAAGGTGAAAATTTTACAATGATTTGGATCAGTTTGACAATTTTTAAACTTGCGATCCATGCATATATATATTCTCATCAAGTTGGAATGCATCCCATATGCTAAAATTAACAAAACCAAACCAAACCAAACCAAACCAAACCAAACCAAGCCTTAAGTCCTATCAAATGGGGTCGGCTACATCAATCCTTCTTCTCTGCGCGGCCCTATCAAACCATGAGACAGACATAAAGGTACGGGAAGCTTCACATAACTGCTTGTACAAGTTTGGACAACAATAAGTACTTGACCAACTTGAATCCACAAAAGAATCAATCAACTTACAAACTGAAAACAATTATATGCGACTCTTAAGGTCATAATTGAGTGCACACGATTAGAAAAGGTACAGGAACTCCACCAACCAGTATCACCACTTTAAGTTAGTTGTTTAACTATGACCTATGTCCCCAGCAGCCAGGGACTGGGGACATAACAGCTATCACCAATTGTAATGCCAAACTATCATAATGCCTATAAGATAATTGCATCTCATATGAGACTATCAACTCCAAAATCCATAATTTGGTATACAATTGTCTATTTTCCCTTTCAATTATAAAAATTTCATGTGAGAGTGCTTATAAGTATCCTGGTGTTAGTCTCTCCAAATCAATGGTATATTTTATCTGATGTTAAAATATGGATGTTTAATAAACCCGAGAAGAAGCCACGTAAAGCGTCCACGGTTCAACCGTTGGATTGACCAGAAATGAACCATCACATCATAATCATATCATAAATACATTACAAATAATAGTTAGAAATGAAATAAAATAAAACATAACGAAGATACAACATAACGATTTTCTTCATTCTTTCCTTAATGTGCGCAAAAATTTTCATTGGCTTACCTAGAAATGTTGTTAGATTATTCATAAACTTCAATTTTTCCTAAAATTCGTGACAAGCTACTAAAAATAAAAATAAAACTCAAACCCCATAAGACACAAGGTATACACGACTCTAGGTTCAAGATCTCGACATTAAAGTAAGCAAATAAAGCCACAATTTCTACCTTTTTGTTCAGTACTCCCAAATCTAGAGATCACGATGAAGCAAATAAACTACACTTACCGATAATTCTTACATATAAAACAATCAATTTTTAACGAAACCCTAAAATTGTAATCACTCAAATTGGAAAAAAAAAAAAAAAAAAACGATGAGAAAGACGATCTGAGAGGAGTAAGATGATCAATGCAATCTATCAAAATAAAATCAAATACATTTGAGAGAATATTAGAGAGAAACCTTGTGAAGGGAACAAAGAGTAATTGAAATGCTCTGTAGATCACAACATTGTGGGTTCAAGTCAAGCAACGATCGAATCGAACTGTGTTTTCAAGCCCTAGTACTGTGATTCTTACAATGTGTCTGAATATTCTATGCGTAGACAAATCTATGCAATGAGAATAAGGAGCCCGGTTCACCATTTTGCAGTACTGGTTCGAGCCGGAATCCGGTTCCAAGGACCTCAGAAGCGTGCTGATGTTTTTTTTGGAAAGATAATTAAAAATTGTTTTTTATTTTTTATTTTTTATTTTTTATTTTTTTGCGAGTGAAAAAAGTGGATTAAAAATTGGAATGTGACTTTTAACCTACTTGAGAAGATAATTAAAAGTTATTTTTAAATTTTTTTAATTTTTATTTTTGTGAGAGAGAGAGAGAAGTGAGTCAAAAGTTGAAAGGTGGCTTTTAACCTATTTTTGAAAAGATAATTAAAAGTTATTTTTTATTTTTTTTTTTGAACTTTTTGTGAGAGAAAAACCCCCTGCTCAAAATAGGAATAACAGAAATCATGGAATATATAAGTGACAAATATCATTCAATAATAAAAATTAAAAAGATTAAATATGATATATTTATATTTTCTTTTTATACTTGGGAATAATTATTTGTAGGTATATTTTGTTATCCTTTGTGAGTTTTTCTTTTTTTTTTTAAATATTTGCCTCTCGTTTTAATAATAATGATACCAATAAAATTATCAAAATAATAAAAATAGTTAGAATATTTTGACCTTTTTTTTTTGTGTGTGAGTTTTCATTAAATTTTAGTTTATTTGTCGTAGTTTGTATTAAAAATATAATATAAAAAGTACATGCATTTTGTTGTATTTTTAAAAAATATATATATTTTTACAATAATAAATTTATCACCGAAAATTGTAATAAGATTTTTTTTATAAATAAATCCAGTTCACTATAATTGTCTTTTATACTTAATTTTCTTTTAGAAATCAACTTATAAGCCAATTTATTAACTTATTGATTTATTTATAAATAAATCCAATTCACTGTATGTTTTTTCATAATAAGTCAAAAAATCAACTTATAAGCCATTTTTTCAAATAACCCTTATTATTATATAAAATTAAAAATTGCACGTTATTTTAATTTTTAAAAAATGTTCTTGAGCAATTATTCTTCTGTGATTGTACCTACATTTTTATAATTCCACCTCCATAAACTTCCGGCACATCCAATTTTTTGCCTCCCTTCTTTTGTTCTTTCATTTCAAATAACATGATCAATCTCTTTAGTCTAACTATGTATTAATTAAGACTCCAAATGAGCCGAGCTGAACTTTAATGTGTTTGGGCTTATTTATTAAAATTTTAACGAGCTCGAGCTGAATAAAGATTTAACAAACCGAGCTCGAGCCGAGTTGGCTTAGGCTCGACTCAAACTCGAGCCTGTTCACGAACCTTAACGAGCCAAAAAATTTATAAATTCATACTTGCATGTGATACTAAAGTTACAATTAAAACTTTGATTATACAATTATATATACAAAATATATAAACATACTAAAAAAAAATCCATATTTTACTAAAATAATAATATCTACTACCACTATCATAAATGAGTGATCGTGATCCATAAATGATGAAAATTTATCTTTAATACATCTTTATCCCAATGAACATAACGGGAAAGAGCACCACCAAAACAATATACATCTCCACAAAGACCACCTTAAAGCTCCAAATGGAACTATAAACCGAACCAAGCTGGGATGGTACTACTACCATTCTAAACTTAAAGCACTGCAACCCTGCAAAACAGAGTTAATACAAGTATTGTGACAATGGTTGGCAACAATGATATTCCGCCTGATAAAGCAGCAATTGAGTAACAAGAATCAGAATTCCCAACAAAATGATCCCAGTAATTCAAAGAAGACCATCAAAGCAAAATCACACAAATAAGCTATAATCTCTTAAAGCAAAGTAAATCGAACCCAGTTTCAAAGAAATAATGGAAAAAGCAAAAGCAAGTCTTTAGGTTTTTTAAGTCATAAACCAGAAATGGCAACCAGAAAATGTTACTCAGCCAAACAGCTTGAACCTTATGCCATAATTTTGGCAGATCGCACATAGAGGCTATCCACAACCTTCCCAATATTCGAGATGGTCTCCAGTGTCGCCGGATAGATCGCATCTGGCTTTGGATCTTCAAAGATTATGAGACATCCGGCACCTTGATCCAACGTCCCTGCAAACTTCTTATCAAGGATCATCTGAGACAATTTTTTCTCCACGTGTTCTACAGGGAGTTCAATCAGTTCAGCAATATGAGCAATCTCAACCCTCGAGAATGGCTCGATCAACCTACAAAGGTTCTGCTCCAGCAAAGTATCATACAACGAAGACAAGTGGCGGTGAACAATTGGGTCCTCCTCCAGTTGTGCCTTGAAATCCCGAAGTGCAGTCTCAAAGAGCTTCAGAGAGCGTTGCGCATGAGCGTGTGCAACAGCTTTCATCGCATCGACTTCCGGACCCTGATATTGCAATCCCACCTTGGCAGACGATAATATTCCTGCCACGTCATCGGCCTGGTTCACCATGATTTTGCACAGCAGCATGTACTTGAGACTATATATTGCTCGAGGATCTTCAAGAGCATTGAAAGCTTCGAATGCCTCATAGAAATAGCTGTAAGCGGTTTTATAATCCTTCTCTTCTGCGTGAAGAATCCCGCTCTGCAAATCTATTGTACCCTGCTGATCTGGAGGCACGTAAATAGCATTCGCTGCTGTTCTCGCTGCAGTGAGTGCAGCCTTAGCTTTAGGAAGGTTTCTCAGAGAGAAGTGGAGCTTACTCTCCAATAATTCTATGTCCACAAGGAGTAATTTGTCATCCAATCTTCTGACTTCCTTGATTAGCACAGAAAGAAGGGCTAATGCCTCCGAATATTCCTTGCTTTCCATCAAAAGAGCTGCAAGCCTCGCCTCAACTCTTTGACGAAGGAATGTTCGCTTCTCGGCTCGGGTCCATTGAACCATTTCTTTGCAAAGAGAGATCTGGAGATCTGACGTGCCTGGTATTTTAGCTACTGCATCGATTATCCCGCGAACAATTTTTGCAGTTTTCGCCTTGGGGATCAAGGAAAAGAAAGGTCTTAGTTGGGTCAGAAGGCTTCTGAGTTCCTCTGCCCTGTTTTGTTCTCTAAGAAGATCTGAGAGATTCGAGATGGCCTTTTCTTTTATCCGGAGTGCTTCAGAAGAAGATGAAGGGTTCTCAAGAATGCGGTAAAGGATTGAGATTGCCTCTGTTGGATTTTTGGCTTCTTGAGCCTGATCGAGTGATTCAGTGGTTGCTGGGACATATGACGAAGACATGATCACCTCCTTATATTCCTGCAAATTTGAAATAATTGAACAATTAGGTAACAAACAAACTGAACTAACACGTTATCCCACAAATGATGCAAAACTTAAATGATCGACACAGCTCCCAGGTTAGACAACATGAAATGCAGCTTCATTAAACCTTCAGAAACAAGTTCCCAAATTAAAAAGATAAATTCAATGTGAGTAACAGATTTTATTTTATTTTTAATCATAATTAAACTGATGGATTACCTGCTCTTACTGTTTTTGATCATACAAAAGCATGGAGCAACTCTTATTAGTATGGAGCAACTCTTACTATATCCCAAGGGGCAATCCTAATTTCCCATTGAAAGGTGAGCAAATTGAGGAACATCAATAATACAAAAGAATGGTGAGCAAATCAAAGAACTCATACTAATTTCCCATTATTTAGTTTTCCAACATGGGAATGATACTACACTTTGATATGTCTCTGTCAAGACAATCTTCTTGGGGGACTGACCAAACCAAACACACCAGTCACTCCAGCTTTCAACACCAAACTTCTTGTCATTTTTTTTTCAAACATTCCAAAATCTGCATTTTATGTCTAATCACAAAAAGCCAGAGAAGTGCCTAGAGATGCCTTTCTTCTAAGAAAAATCAATTTCATGCTTCCCAAACCTTATTGATTGCTAAAACAAATAGTGTTTTAAGTCCTATGTACTCATCACCAAGAAAAGAAGCCTATGTTGCCGTGACTTGTAAATGTTTTATAAGTGTGGGAGCCGAATTTTAAAAGAGGCATACTTTAACAGACAGGTATTGCCCGGCTCTATCCAAAACCATCAGGATGCCGAATATAAAGGGTAGATGGGCCGAATAGGTACTGAGCTACGGAGCCAAGTAAATATAAACATAATGAGCGAAAAGTGGACCTGGACCCGAAGCCCAGGGAACGAATATAAATAAAGGAATAGCAGACTGAGAAAGGTATGTGATAATTGTAGTGTTTAACTTAGAATACAAGTAATCTAGAACGAGAGATTGACTTGTCCGTCGGAGTGCTAATTCCGGCACCCCCGACCGAAGTGTTTATTTCTTTTCAGGTGCCTATCGGTGGATCACAAGCGTCTCCCAGGATCAGAAGAGTATTTCCTAAAACCACTTCCCCACAATAAGGAATCTCGAAAGTGGTTCAACTAAAACAACTTAAGTAATCCCATTCATGAAGTAACCAACTCTTCTCTGCAAAAGGCCACATCAGTAAACCTAACCAAATCATTATCTGCAGATGATCCAAAACACATACATAGTATAACAAAATTATTCTTTCACAGCAGGGAAGAGGACCCCTGGTGGAAAACCATTTGTGGTACTTCCAATTTTGAGGCGCTTCAGAAAAGCACTGCATAAAACTGCACCTCAATGCATTCATGCAGCACTTAAAAGCAACCCAAATGATTGAACTTCTCACATAGTCAAACAACAAAATCATAGGGAAAAAAATTACAAGTTGAACCAACAGCCATACCAACAAAATATATCATATTAGAATTCATTCTCCATAATTTATCCATCCATCATAACAAATACAACGAAGGACAGCAATAGAACATAGAACAGAATGCAGATGCAACAAAAAATTGACCTCCCAATTTCTTCTATTTTTTTCCTTTAATTTCACAGCAACAAAACACAACATTCCATAAATAAATAGACCAAATATCTCAAAAGAAAAACTATTAAGATAAGTAATGATGGATTATACAATTGAGAGGCCCAAATATTACTACTAGATCACATGTCATTAACACAGCATTTGTTTGGACCTAAAATATCAGTAAAGGCTTTCCATTTTTCTCATGTTTGATCCAACTATAAATTGAAGAGAACATTTTCTTGTAAATCTTTTTTCAATAAAGGCAGGAAAACAACTTGCCAAATTTAAATTCCATAACTTATTTTACACCATTCAAACTCATTTAGAACTTAGTGACTAATAGAACAAGACATGGGAAGACTCCTACCATCTTCTCAGACACCAGGGAAGTGACCCTTCTAACGAGTGCTCTCTCTCTCTCTCTCTCTCTCTCTCTATATATATATATATAATACACTTCAGAGTTAGATGGTTTCAACCCTTCAAATTGAATTCTAACATTGTAAAATAAAATTTACAACCTCCTCGTACCACTTACAAGTTCAGTTTTTGTTCAAATGTTCAGTTCGTGTTTTATATACTCATCAACTGTTTGATGCAACTAAATATCCTCTTTAAAAATGTGTCTGCCAAGCAAGCAAAAAATTAAAAGGATAATTTTATTTTACCTGTTAAATTTTTTTAATAATGAACTGTTGAAAAAATAATGATTCGTCAAACCAAATGGAAGCTAAGTAGATCACTAAACCAAACAAGAGTATCAAAATGAAATCTAGTCAATTAATGCCCCAAAATAAACAAGATGCAAAAATTCCAAAACCCACTTTAGTCAAAAGAAGGGGTTTTGGTCTAGGGTTTCGCAGATTGGCTGAATACTGGTAAACCATGCTCATTAGGATTCAGTTGAATCAAGCCCTAATTTCATGAATTTATTACATAATAACGAGTGTAGTAGCTGATTCAAACTTCGAACAATATAATCAACAACACAATAAGAGAGGTCACAATCGATAGAAAAGATAAACCCAAAAACTACGAAGGAAGGGATGGGCGCGGATCGGTTGCGGCCACGAAACCTCCAATCCGCCATCCGCCTGCCAGATTGGCGGATTGGAGAAAATCAATTTGCATCCGTCCGCCAATCCGGCAGATGCGGATTGAGTGGATTGGCGGATGGATACAAATCGGTTTGGCGGTTTAAAAATTTACAAATTTTCAACATAAAATTGTGCATTTTCTCAAAAACAGAACATGAACATAATTCAATTGTGCATTGCACTTCCTAAAATACTGCCAAAACATAGGTAAGCAAAAGATAGTGCAAGTGCACATATATTTGATATACTGCCAATCTGCCAGACCAAAAACAAATAATTCAATTCACATTGGTTTTTAATTCATATATTTTTAATTCACATTCAATTCAAAAACAAATAATTCAATTTATAAAACTAAATCAGTTCCGAAGCAGTCCCGAAATCAATCAATTTATAAAATTAAATCAGTTCCTAAATCAATCAATTTATTTTCAGTTCCTAAATCACTTACTAAATCAATTTATAAACACAATTTTTTTATGGAAGCACTGTAAAACTAAACCAATCAGTTTATAAAACTAAATCAGTTCCGAAATCAATCAATTTATAAAACTAAATCAGTTCCTAAATCAATCAATTTATTTTTAGTTCCTAAATCAATTTATAAACACAAATTTTTTATGGAAGCACCGTAAAACTAAATCAATCAATTTATAAAACTAAATCAGTTCCTAAATCAATCAATTTATTTTCAGTTCCAAAATCAATTTATATACACAAATTTTGTATGGAAGCACTGTAAAACAAAATCAATCCATTTTAAAACTAAATCAGTTCCGAAGCAGTTCTGAAACAGTTCCGAAATCAATCAATTTATAAAACTAAATCAGTTCCTAAATCAATCAATTTATAAACACAACTTCCTAATCAGTTCCGAAGTAGTTTCTAAATAAAACTAAAATTGAACACAACACATACAACAAACGAAATTGAACCCAAAATTCAAGAGGCGGAAATGTTGAATAAGAGGTAGAAAACAACACATACAGAGAGTGTGACATAACAGAGAACAGGAGAAGACAATAAGAGGAAAGAAGAAGAGAAAAACAGAAGAAGAAAAGAGAAGAAGAGGAAAGACGAAAAGCAGAGCATACCGTCAGTGTAGAACAGGAGCAGAGATGAGCAGATCGTAGGAGAATATTGTTCGGTGTAGATCGATAGCCAATCGCCGTTCAGTGTAGTAGATCGTCGGTCGACTGTTTAGTGTAGACCGCTGGACGAGGACGACGATGGGTAGGGTTTTGAGGGTAGAGAGAGAGAGAGAGCGAAGAGAGAGACGAGAGAAAGGGTGTGTGTGTCTCTGTGTCTGAAAGGAGGAACTAGGTTTAGGGTAAACTACAGAAAAGGGCTGGCTGAGGCGTAAAAAACACACGCACAAAAAGGGGGGTCATGGTCGGGTCGGGTTTGTGGTATAATGCGGATCACCTGAACCCGAAAAATAAGAATCCGGAACCCGCACTCGTCCGCTGCATACCATGCATCCAACCATTGGTTGTCGGGTCGGGTCGGTCGGGCCAGTGGATCCGGTGCACAGCCCTAGAGAAGAGAGACAGAGAGATGGCTCAACTCTCAAGCAAGCGTTTTTGCTTTGTTTGGAATTGTGGCTTTTGATAAAGATGATTCGCAGATGGACGTCTTCGATCTCCTCTACTATTTAGACTTGCCAATTGATTTTTTTTTTTAATAGTTTTTTTTTATTTTTTTATAAAAAGTTAAAAGAGTAAAGTGAATGAATTGATTTTTGTAATAATTATTTTATTTTTTTAAACTAATTTAGGGATTTTTGACTTGTTTTAATTAAAATATAAAGTTAAAAAATCATTCTGTTTGAATTTCTAATTTTTAAAAATAATTTTTTAGTTCTTAATTTCTATTTTTAAATTTTTAATAAAAAGTTTTAATCTCTTTGTAAACAATTTTTAAATTTTAGATCTAATTAATTTAGATGCACTCAAAATTTTTAAATTTGTAAAAAAATTTAAAATTTTCATCAAATATAAAAATTTTATTTTGTATTTATCAAATTATTTTAGATTTTTTCACAAATATTTATTTTTTAAATACATTCAAATTAAGTGTATCTAAAAAATAAAACGAAGAATGATCAAAATATGAAAAAAATTCACTATATATAATAAAACACAAAAGTTATTTTTAAAAATTCAAAACCACACGGACGAATGCTTAGAAAAGTTTTTAAAGTTTTTTTTTGCAGAAATAGTTCAAAAATTAAAGTAAATGAAAAAAGAGTTGACTTTATAATGTGAATGGAATTTTTTTATTTTTTATTTTTTGTATAACTCAAATTTTTTTTAAGAGATTTTTATTGATAAATTTCATTTAGAAGTGTTCTAATTTAATAAGTCCATGAATATTTTTTTTAACCCACTTAATCCATATATTTATATTTTTAGTAGTGATTGCTATCACTGATTTGATACCACTAAACCACCACTAATGAGATGGAAAATCCCCCCCAAAAAAAAAAAGACACAGCAAACACTGTGGTAGTGGGTGGGGCCCACTGCCACATCATTAGTGACACCACTAATTAGTGGTCTCAAGCATTATTATTATATTTTTATTCCATAAAGTCATTTTTCTTAATTTATACTTTTTTTTAAACTCTTCTGCCCTTATATTTAATATTAATGTTTAATGTTTGGGAAAGGAAAGAGCAGGGAAAGGACTAAGACATATTTCATTCACAAATTAAATAATATTGATGTTATTATTTTATATTATTATATAATGTGAATATAATTTTAATTGACAACACATTAAAGACAATGTAAACATTCTCTCTAATCTGATGTGAACGTTCACAACACCTTTCTGAAAAATTCTCTCTCATCTAATGTAGTGATGCGAACCTTCTTATTTTTAATTGACAACACATTAAAAATAATGTTAATTATATTTTTAATTAACAACACATTCTTATTCACAACATGTAGTGATGTAAATGTTCACAACATGTGAACATCCTCTTTCATCTAATGTAGTGATGTGAATGTTCATATTCTTATATTTTAATATGAATATTTACATCATGTAATTGACAACATAATAACAAAATTTCATGTCAAATTAATGTGAATATAATGATGTGAATATTCACATCATGTAATTGACAACACAATGACAAAAATTTATTTCAAATTAATATGAATATAATGATAGTCAACATCCTGATACATGAGAACTACCAAAATATAATGATAATCAACATTAAATATCAACATTAATAGGGGGCATGAGAGATTAAGGGTGTTTTGGTCCTCTTACCTCAAATAAGACCTAATGGAATAGTCAAAAAGAATATAAATTAGATAGAATAAAACTTCTAGAAAAAAAGATTTATCAAAAAAACTCCATTTTTTTAATAATTTTAAATTTTTTTAACTAAAATAATGCCAAACGTTACGTGTCATGAGACTCTAAAATAATGGAGTTGCACAACGATAGATAGGTGTTTTGAGAAGATGGTTAAAAATTAATTTTTTAATTTTTTTTGACTTTTTTTTGTAAAAAATGGAAGTGGATTAAAAGTTGAGAAATGGCTTTTAACCCACTTACCAAAATAGGCTAGAATCACGGGCCCATTTTGTTCACCAAAAATCCAAACCGGGTTTGCTAACTTTCTTTTTATAATTAAAAATAAAAATTTATTTAGTATATTATTTTGTTTTCCATAATATAAAATTGGCTCAAAAATAGTTTAAGTTTTTAAAGACGAAAAAATGTGTTTCAACTTATTTTTAAAACAAATTGTTAGCAGATATTTCAATATTATAATGTGTTATTGGTTTGATTTGTTTTCTTTTCCTCCAAGTTAATTCTTTCTTGGTGTCCAAGGATCCTTCAAGTCTCCAAGTCAAGTCAAGTCTCCAAGTCTTCAAAGGAAATTGCCCACCAATTTCCTTTCTTATTCTTATCCATTCAATCTTATCCTCTAAGTTACTTCCAAGGAGCCTCCAAGCAACTTCCAAGAATCTTCCTTCAAGAAACTTGTCCACCAAGCTTTCATCTCCTATAAATTGATCTAACTTCTTATCTTGGATAGGAGAAGAAGTTTTTGTTGCTTTATTATGTTTTGTGTAAGACTATCAGGCAAATAAAAAATGGTGTATGTGATAAAACTTTGGATTCAACCAATTGTGCAATATTGGTTAACAATACAACTTAGTCGGGCTATTGTATCCTGGGGGAGACAAGTCAAGATTTTTTTGTTGCACCAGTGTGAGGTTTTGCCTAACCGCAGAGGGCTTGAATCTCCTTAAAGAAAGCGAATTTTCCGCGCCTCAGCCCTTACAATCATTATTGTAATTTTTATTATTTGTAATTTCTAGTATTTTATTTTTAATTATCACCAACACAAATTTTCAGTTTCTCCTCATATCCTCAACATCTGCGATCACCATTCACTCATTGCCACCTTTCAACAAACTCAAGCAATTAGATGTTCATTATCTAACAATCTTCTGAACTACCTTGTGATCTCCACCAACATTCTCGAGGTACTAACTCCAAAAATGAATTGGTCTGCGCAGCAGTAACTGTTGTGCGTTGAAATGGGCTCATTTTGGGACCTATTTTGATCATTCGAACTGTTCACATTTTAGAATACATCTGTAACAACCCTCATACTGTTTACTGATTAGGGACTGATTAATTACCGATAATCACCGATTACTGTTAAACGAAACGGATAATGACTGATAACTGACTGATAATTGAACTGAGTAAAGTACTGAACTGACTGATTGAAATTGGAATTTGAATTAACTGAGTATATGTTAGTTAATTGCATTCTATCTGTTTGATTGTCTGATTATCTGTTCATGTTTATATGTTTAAACTGCTAATTGAAGGCCTTATCGGCGGCCGAATTAGAAACCGATTGATGTTCCGTGACCCTCATAATTAATGTGATTTTATGGTATATTTATCTGAAAACTGATTAGGTATGATTAAATTAGATTAAAATAAGCCAATTAAAGAGTTTGCCATATTTACCATTTTGCCACTATCTCATATACACACACTTGAGCCTTATGTACACACTTGAAGAACATTTTGCTCAGCCATTTTGAGCACATCACCGACCTTGAGGGAAAAAGGGAGAGAATAGAATTGTTCTTGGGGGTTTGGCTTAGTCAACTTGAAGAATTGAAGGGTAATTACTAATTTGAGCTCCCTCACTCCTAATTCTACACCCAAGGTAGGACATCCATCTTCTTGTTGCCGTTCTTGAGTTCATTCTTGCATGATTCATGTTAATTTGTAGAGCTAAGTCATGATTTGGTCCATAAATGAGGGATTGAAGATCATTTCTTGCATGCATGTTGGTATTGTTGCATTTTGAGGTTGATTACATGGACATTGGTACATGCATGCTCATATTGTTGTTATAGACCATGTTTCCATCTGATTTGAAAAGAAATGAGCTCTTTTGAAACAGCTTTGAAGCTTTAATTTGGTTTAAAACTCATGCATGACATGTTTGAATGTTGTTCTTGAAAATGGGTTTGAATATGGTTTTATTTGACTCACCTTTGGGGCTTGAATTCATGAATTGAGCTTTGAAACTTGTTATACATTGAATTTAATGATGTTTTCCAGAATTTGGGCCCAAGAGGTCGAGTTTGGAGTGGTTGAATGCTTGGTTTGAGCTTGGGAGGCAAATCTGGAAATTCCAGATTTGGCTTCCTCGCTCGAGCGAAGGATTCCCCGCTCGAGCGAGCACCTTTGTCCGGGGCTCCGCTCGAGCGACCATCGAGCGACCATCGCGCGTAAAATTTCAGCATCCAGTACTTTTACTGTTTTGCAGACCGCTCGAGCGAAGGATTCCTCGCTCGAGCGAAGCCTTTGATTTTGGGCTTACGCTCGAGCGTAGAAAGTCTCGCTCGAGCGAGGCTCCTATTTTCAGCAAACTTTGCGAAATATTTTCTAAGTGTATTTTTGCATCCTCATCCCATCCTAGGCATTCCTAGGCCTAGTTTAAGACATTTAGATGAGGATATCGTTGTAGAACACACCGAGGCAAATTAGGGATTAAGTTATGAGATTTCCCAACTGTGTAGCTTAGTGTGTTCAACCTGTGAACTGTGTAGGGTTGGCAACTGGGGAGACACGCTCTAGCATACTGTAGCCCAGAACTCAGTGAGTAACAATTGTGTAAAGATATGTTCAACTGATTATCTTCTGAATACTGAACTGAACTGTTTACTGAACTGGTATTATTTACTGAATGAATGTATGTCCTTTATTTCTGAACTGTACTGTGGCATCCTTAGTATCTACGGTTTACTGTTACTGTTACTGTCACAGAGATCTCTGTCGGTTTCCTTGTGAAACCACTACTGTTTACTGACTGATGGCCATCATTACTGTTCGGTCTTTTAAGACCTACTGTTACTGTTATGCTAATGGATGTACCACATATGACTGTTTACTGTACTGAGCAACTGAATTACTGATTGAAATGAACTGTTTTCATTACTGTAAGGACATTCATTCTAAACCCCCTTACGCTTTATGTTATTCACTGGGCTTTAGCTCACTGCTCATATATATATGTAGGTGTACAGGCACCAGAACGAAGCTAGGAGCGTCAGGGTAACTCCAGTTTTGTCAAGCCAGCCTTTGTGCCTCACTGCGAGGTTCCGAGCCTACTGTTAAGGCTTAGGGGTGTTTTAGAATTTCCCCCTTTTTGTACTGTTTCACTGTTTTGTATAGACTGACTGTTTACTGTACTGTTATACAGGGATTAGGTCCCTGTACTGTGCGACTGTTAATTTTGTATACTGTGTTGTACAGACGGAATGTTTTCTGTACTGTTATGTGGGGTTGAGTCCCTAGTTAAGTGGATGTGAATATTGTGTATACTGTTCTGTACTGTTTTTGTATAATGTATGAAAAGCCTTTTTGCATACAGACTGTCACAGCTCAATGGACACTATTTATTTACTGTATTGGCTTCCGCCAGGCCCTGTACTCTGTTTCACTGTATTACTGTTCAGCAGGCCTTCGGTAATCTCGGATTACTGGCCGGTTACGGTGCTAAACCCATAGGGCCGGGTTTGGGTCGTGACAGAGTGGTATCAGAGCGATACTTACCACGAGTTATACCGCACACACGTGTCCAAATGAGCTATAGGGTGTCCTAGAAAAGTGATTAGGACATCTCATGAACTTGAAAAGTGTGTGGCTATGTTATGACTGAATATCTGTTAATGTGTTAAACTATGAAACAAATGACTGCTTATGTTTAAAACTGTTATAACTGCTTATAGTGAAATGGACAATGCAAATGAACCTGAATCCTCGTCTACTGAGGCAAGAATGGAAAGAATGGAAAGAATGATAGAACTGATAACTGCTAGACTGGAACAACAACAGAACCAACAGCCTCCTCCTCCTCCTCCTCCTCCTCCGGTACAGCCGGAACCTAATGCGAATGCGGATGATGGGGATATTATTGCTCTCACCCATAAATTCAGCAAGATGAAACCGCCATCCTTCCAGGGAGGCCTTGAACCGTTAAAAGCTGAAGCGTGGGTGCTTGAGACAGAGAAATTATTTGAGGTGTTCCCGTGCTCTGAAGCGAATAAAGTACTGTTAGCTACCTTCACCTTACAAGAAGAAGCTAGAAGGTGGTGGATGTTAATCCGTGAAACAAACACTGTTATGACTTGGGCTCAGTTCAAGGAGTCCTTCTTTGAAAAGTACTTCCCTCAGTGTGTCAGGGATAGAAAAGTGACTGAATTTGAACAGCTGAAGCAGGGCACAATGACTGTTGCGGAATATGAGACGAAATTTACTGAGCTTGCTAGATATGCACCGCATATGGTGGATACTGAATATAAGAAGGCCAGGAAATTTGAAGGTGGCCTTAATGTGGCAATACTTGACCGGATAAATGTTTTGAAGTTACCGACTTTTGTGGGTGTTCTCGACCGGGCATTGATGGCCGAGTCGAACATTGCAGCAGTGAAACAATCTGAAACACCAACGACTGAATGGCATGGAAAAAGGCAGGGTTTCAAATTTAAGAAAGGCAAGCACAACCCAGCCAACAAGAAACAGAATACGGGGTTGACAACTAGCCCCAGCCAAGGGAGTGGTTTCATACCACCCTGTTCTGAATGTGGCAAGAAGCACAAAGGGGTTTGCTACAGAATATCTGGAGCCTGTTACAGGTGTGGCAAGGTGGGCCACATGGTTAAGGACTGCCCCTCTGTTCCACAAGCCAGTGGTAAAGCTGCACCAAGCGCAGCAGCATCAAATGCTCCACCAAGGCCTAACCCCAGAGTTACCGGGAAAGAGCCTATGAGGCAAGGCCGAGTGTTCGCACTAGTACCGGGAGATGTGCAGAATACCGAGACCGTTGTGTCAGGTATTCTCTCTATCTGTACTCAAAATGCATATGTACTGATTGATTCGGGGTCTACGCATTCTTATGTATCATATGCTTTTTCACGGAAATTGGATAGACCCTTAGAACCCATGAACTATCTGCTAGCCGTATCATCACCCGTAGGGGGATCCATGACATGTGCTTATATGTACCCCGCATGTGAAATTATTGTTGGGGATATGCATCTGTTTATTGATTTACTGCCATTGAACATTGATCATTTTGACGTAATATTGGGGATGGATTGGTTACAAAAATATCATGCCACTATTGACTGTGTGACCAAGCAAGTTGTTTTCCGTCCACCTGGTCTACCTGAATTTGTGTTTAATGGGAGTGGAGTAGTACCTCCTCCGTATTTGATTTCGTCAGTGAAAGCTGTTAAATTAATTAGAAAGGGATGTAAAGGGTATCTGTGTTCTGTACTGACTGTGTCTACTGATGATAGTGTTAAAACTGATGTGAATTGTATTCCTATAGTCAGGGAATTTCCAGATGTTTTTCCAGATAATCTTCCAGGAGATTTGACTGATAGGGAGATTGAATTTACTGTTGATGTGATTCCCGGAACACAGCCAGCTTCGAAAGCTCCTTACCGAATGGCTCCAACTGAACTGAAGGAGTTGAAAGTGCAACTGCAAGAACTGTTAGATAAAAAGTTCATCAGACCCAGTACCTCACCATGGGGTGCACCAGTTTTGTTTGTAAAGAAGAAAGATGGCTCACTGAGACTGTGCATTGACTACCGTGAACTGAATAAGGTAACTGTAAAGAACAAATACCCATTACCACGCATTGATGATTTATTTGATCAGTTACAGGGTGCACAAGTGTTTTCTAAGATTGATCTCAGATCGGGGTATCATCAACTGAAGGTTAAACCGGAAGACATTGATAAAACTGCTTTTAGAACAAGGTATGGACATTATGAATTTCTAGTTATGCCTTTTGGAGTCACGAACGCACCAGCTGCTTTTATGGACCTCATGAACAGAATTTTTAAACCGTACCTTGATGACTTTATTGTTGTATTTATCGATGACATATTGATTTACTCCAAAAGCATAGAACAGCATGAACATCATCTGAGACTTGCCCTGCAAACCTTAAGAGAACAGAAACTGTATGCTAAGCTGTCTAAATGTGAATTTTGGCTTGACCATGTTATGTTTTTGGGGCATGTTGTTAGCAAAGATGGAATTTCTGTTGATCCGCAGAAAATTGAAGCTGTGGTGAACTGGCCTAGACCAACAAATGTGACTGAAGTCCGAAGCTTTTTGGGATTGGCTGGATATTACAGAAGATTTGTCAAAGATTTCTCCAAAATTGCCCTACCATTGACTCAGTTAACTCAAAAGGGGACATCATTTGACTGGACCGACCAAAGAGAATCTGCTTTCCGGGAGTTGAAAACTCGATTAGTGACTGCACCAGTTCTTACCCTACCTTCAGGTACGGATGGTTATACTGTATTTAGTGATGCTTCTCATAAGGGTTTGGGATGTGTTTTAATGCAGAATGGGAAGGTTATAGCTTATGCTTCCCGACAACTGAGACCACATGAAAAGAATTACCCGACCCATGATCTGGAACTTGCTGCAGTAGCATTTGCACTGAAAATTTGGCGTCACTACCTGTACGGGGTAACATGTGAAGTATATACCGACCATAAGAGTTTAAAGTATTTCTTCACACAGAAAGAACTGAACATGAGACAGCGGAGATGGCTAGAACTGATTAAAGATTATGACCTACAGATATTGTATCATCCGGGAAAAGCCAATACTGTTGCCGATGCATTGAGCCGAAAGTCAATTGCCAACTTAGCTTGTTTGCTCACCGGATAGAAAGAGTTGCTTTGTGACCTTGAAAAATCTGAGATTGAAATTGTTTTGAGAGAACAAGGTGGAATCTTGGCTGCTATTTCTGCTCAACCAGCACTGGTTGAAGAGATTAAAGAGAAACAGCAACTGGATGACTTCTTGAAAAAGATCATCGAGGAAAGAGAATCTAAACCGAGACCGGGATTCAAATGTGAGAATAATGTACTGAAATTTCAAGAAAGACTGTGTGTACCGAATGATACTGAACTGAAAAGAAGAGTTCTGCAAGAAGGCCACAATTCGAAATTGTCTATCCATCCGGGGAATACAAAAATGTACCAAGATCTGAAACAGAATTTCTGGTGGCCGGGAATGAAGAAAGAAATTGCTGATTTTGTATCCAAATGTCTTCATTGCCAACAGGTCAAAGCTGAACATCAACGACCTGTCGGATTACTGCAACCCCTACCCATACCAGAGTGGAAATGGGAGCATATCACGATGGATTTTATCGTTGGATTACCTCGCTCCAGAAAAGGTATGGATTCAATTTGGGTTATTGTTGATAGACTAACCAAATCTGCTCACTTCTTACCTGTCAAGACAATCTATAATGCGGACAAATTGGCTGTTATCTATATTGATGAAATCGTTAGACTGCATGGAGTGCCTGTGTCTATTGTTTCTGACAGGGATTCGAAGTTTACATCGAGGTTTTGGCAAAGCCTACAGACTGCATTGGGTACTGAATTGAGGCTGAGTAGTGCCTATCATCCTCAGACAGATGGCCAATCTGAAAGGACCATCCAAACTCTGGAGGATCTACTGAGAATGTGTGTCCTTGATTTTCAGGGAGACTGGGAAAGCCATTTGCCCTTAGCTGAATTTGCGTATAACAACAGCTACCATTCGAGTATTGGCATGGCGCCTTTCGAGGCATTGTATGGCAGGAAATGTAGGTCTCCAATTTGCTGGGCAGAAGTTGGAGATGGGCCTTTGCTTGGGCCCGAGATTGTGTATGAAACAACTGAGAAAGTGAAACTGATACAGCAAAGACTAAAAACTGCACAGAGTAGACAGAAAAGTTATGCAGATGTCAGAAGACGGGACAGAGAGTATGAAGTGGGTGATCACGTTTTTGTGAAAGTGACACCAATGAAAGGCCAGACTCGTTTTGGAGTCAAAGGCAAGTTAGCACCGAGATACGTCGGACCATACGAGATTATTGAGAAAATCAATCCGGTGGCGTATCAAGTTGCGCTCCCTCCTGAAATGGAACACATGCATAATGTTTTCCACATTTCTATGTTAAGAGATTATCTCCGGGATCCTTTCCATGTAATATAGCCTACCCACGTAGTGTTGAGTGATGACTACACTTACGAGGAACGGCCTATACAGATTGTAAACCGACGGATCAAGAAACTGAGGAACAAAGAGATCCCGTTAGTGAAAGTTGACTGGCAGAACCATGGTGGCGTGTATGCCACTTGGGAAAGGGAAGATAACATGGCTAAACGATATCCTGAACTGTTTCCACTGAATCCTGTTTTCTTCCAGAATGAAGGTAACTCGAGTTTAGAGGACTAAACTCTTTATAAGGAGGGGAGACTGTAACAACCCTCATACTGTTTACTGATTAGGGACTGATTGATTACCGATAATCACCGATTACTGTTAAACGAAACGGATAATGACTGATAACTGACTGATAATTGAACTGAGTAAAGTACTGAACTGACTGATTGAAATTGGAATCTGAATTAACTGAGTATATGTTAGTTAATTGCATTCTATCTGTTTGATTGTCTGATTATCTGTTCATGTTTATATGTTTAAACTGCTAATTGAAGGCCTTATCGGCGGCCGAATTAGAAACCGATTGATGTTCCGTGACCCTCATAATTAATGTGATTTTATGGTATATTTATCTGAAAACTGATTAGGTATGATTAAATTAGATTAAAATAAGCCAATTAAAGAGTTTGCCATATTTACCATTTTGCCACTATCTCATATACACACACTTGAGCCTTATGTACACACTTGAAGAACATTTTGCTCAGCCATTTTGAGCACATCACCGACCTTGAGGGAAAAAGGGAGAGAATAGAATTGTTCTTGGGGGTTTGGCTTAGTCAACTTGAAGAATTGAAGGGTAATTACTAATTTGAGCTCCCTCACTCCTAATTCTACACCCAAGGTAGGACATCCATCTTCTTGTTGCCGTTCTTGAGTTCATTCTTGCATGATTCATGTTAATTTGTAGAGCTAAGTCATGATTTGGTCCATAAATGAGGGATTGAAGATCATTTCTTGCATGCATGTTGGTATTGTTGCATTTTGAGGTTGATTACATGGACATTGGTACATGCATGCTCATATTGTTGTTATAGACCATGTTTCCATCTGATTTGAAAAGAAATGAGCTCTTTTGAAACAGCTTTGAAGCTTTAATTTGGTTTAAAACTCATGCATGACATGTTTGAATGTTGTTCTTGAAAATGGGTTTGAATATGGTTTTATTTGACTCACCTTTGGGGCTTGAATTCATGAATTGAGCTTTGAAACTTGTTATACATTGAATTTAATGATGTTTTCCAGAATTTGGGCCCAAGAGGTCGAGTTTGGAGTGGTTGAATGCTTGGTTTGAGCTTGGGAGGCAAATCTGGAAATTCCAGATTTGGCTTCCTCGCTCGAGCGAAGGATTCCCCGCTCGAGCGAGCACCTTTGTCCGGGGCTCCGCTCGAGCGACCATCGAGCGACCATCGCGCGTAAAATTTCAGCATCCAGTACTTTTACTGTTTTGCAGACCGCTCGAGCGAAGGATTCCTCGCTCGAGCGAAGCCTTTGATTTTGGGCTTACGCTCGAGCGTAGAAAGTCTCGCTCGAGCGAGGCTCCTATTTTCAGCAAACTTTGCGAAATATTTTCTAAGTGTATTTTTGCATCCTCATCCCATCCTAGGCATTCCTAGGCCTAGTTTAAGACATTTAGATGAGGATATCGTTGTAGAACACACCGAGGCAAATTAGGGATTAAGTTATGAGATTTCCCAACTGTGTAGCTTAGTGTGTTCAACCTGTGAACTGTGTAGGGTTGGCAACTGGGGAGACACGCTCTAGCATACTGTAGCCCAGAACTCAGTGAGTAACAATTGTGTAAAGATATGTTCAACTGATTATCTTCTGAATACTGAACTGAACTGTTTACTGAACTGGTATTATTTACTGAATGAATGTATGTCCTTTATTTCTGAACTGTACTGTGGCATCCTTAGTATCTACGGTTTACTGTTACTGTTACTGTCACAGAGATCTCTGTCGGTTTCCTTGTGAAACCACTACTGTTTACTGACTGATGGCCATCATTACTGTTCGGTCTTTTAAGACCTACTGTTACTGTTATGCTAATGGATGTACCACATATGACTGTTTACTGTACTGAGCAACTGAATTACTGATTGAAATGAACTGTTTTCATTACTGTAAGGACATTCATTCTAAACCCCCTTACGCTTTATGTTATTCACTGGGCTTTAGCTCACTGCTCATATATATATGTAGGTGTACAGGCACCAGAACGAAGCTAGGAGCGTCAGGGTAACTCCAGTTTTGTCAAGCCAGCCTTTGTGCCTCACTGCGAGGTTCCGAGCCTACTGTTAAGGCTTAGGGGTGTTTTAGAATTTCCCCCTTTTTGTACTGTTTCACTGTTTTGTATAGACTGACTGTTTACTGTACTGTTATACAGGGATTAGGTCCCTGTACTGTGCGACTGTTAATTTTGTATACTGTGTTGTACAGACGGAATGTTTTCTGTACTGTTATGTGGGGTTGAGTCCCTAGTTAAGTGGATGTGAATATTGTGTATACTGTTCTGTACTGTTTTTGTATAATGTATGAAAAGCCTTTTTGCATACAGACTGTCACAGCTCAATGGACACTATTTATTTACTGTATTGGCTTCCGCCAGGCCCTGTACTCTGTTTCACTGTATTACTGTTCAGCAGGCCTTCGGTAATCTCGGATTACTGGCCGGTTACGGTGCTAAACCCATAGGGCCGGGTTTGGGTCGTGACAACATCAAGTAGAACATGCCTGCAAAAAATTAAGTTAATCAGATATCGTTTACCTATTCATCCACTCACATTTATATTCATTTTAATACTTTAAATCACAATTATTATTTTTTTTTGTAGATACAAATATGAGTTGATGAATGGGTAAATGATATCCGATCAACTTGATTTTTTACAGGTATGTTGTACTTGATGTATTCTAAAATGTGAACGGTTCAAATTATCAAAATAGACTCCAAAATAAGCCCACAACAATTGCTGTTACGCGGGCTGCGCAGCAGCAACCCCTACTCTCTCCAACAATTACCTCTAGCCAACTCCTTCGCCCAACCACCACATCCATCTATTTTCCATCACTAACAATTAGGGATGGCAATTTAAACCCGGCCCGACGGGGACCCGACCCCCCGACCCCGATTAGAATGGTTTTTCCCCGAAAAATATCCCCGTGGGGACGGGGATGGTATTCAAAATTAAATCCCCGATCAATTTCGGGCCGGGGACGGTGATAAATTTCTCTTCCCCGGCCCCGCCCCGCCCCGCAACTTCCCCGAAACTTCCCCGTATGTGCATATGTCTATATTATAATATATCTATCTATATAATATTATTTTATGTCTGTTTAGGTGGCTAAACAATGATATTATATTATATTTATAATATGAGATATATGTTATATTATATTATAATTTGATGCCTCTCTCACTCACTCAATTCATTTCATTTCATCTCTGACTCTCAACCTCAGCCGCTTTCTCTCTTTCTACACAGGTGGTCTCACGAGACTCAACCTCAGCCTCTCTCCCTCTCTCTACGCAGGTGGTCTCACGGCATCGGCGACGAGCAAGCTCCTCTCATCACCGCCGATCGTCGCTGTCCTTCCCCCATAGCCGTTGTCCCTCCTCTCCATCACCGCCATCTCTCTATAGTCGCCGATTACAGTCGTCTCTCTCTCTGAATGTGTTAATTTTTATTTTATTTTTTTAGCTCAGATTTGTTTCGATCTGTTGTATATATGTTAAATCTAGTGTTGAATATGTATTTGGGCTTAGATCTGTTGAATATAGCGATATATATGTTGATATATATGTTGAATATAGGTCAGATCTCTCTCTAATTCTTGTTGTTGTTGATATATATGTTGATATATGATGAAGAGATCTGTTATTGAATGTGTTTTTTTTTTTTTTTTTTTTTTTTGATCGGTGAACTTTCGGGGTCGGGGAAACCCGATCCCCGTTAGGGGACGGGGGTGGGGGCGATGAGAGACTCCCCGTCGGGGATTGGGGCCAGGGACGGGAAAATTCGTACCTTCGGGGATCGGGGACGGGGAGTGTGATCCCCGGCCCCGCCCCGCCCCGTTGCCATTTCTATTAACAATCACTTCCAATAATTCATTAAATGTATTTCTTTATTTTTATTTTTATTTATTTATTTAGCATCTGTATAGTAGTTATTATTATTATTATTTACACACTTTTTATAAAACAAAACAAAAATAATAATTTTTTCCTTTATTTTTTTAACTAAAAACATGAGGAAGCAATTTTATTGCACCAAAAAGAAAAAAAAAATTATTGTGCATGAACATAATTAAATTACTCCCTTGCTGAAATTGATATTTTATGAGAAAAACTTTCCAAAAATTTAATTGAAATACATTATCCAAAAACGAAAATTATGCAAACTACTCCTAACTAATGGATAAACAATCAACAATCTAATTTACATCTATCTACATCTATACTATATAAATAAGGGTGAAGCACCAATAAATCTCAAATTAATGACTTACGGACTATTTAGTCCTGCATCTTTTCTTTTAACCAAAAAGTCTTGAGATGATTGAAATGTCACATTTGGCCTTCATCTGCCGTGTGTTTATGTTTTAATTGGAGGGCAATTATGGTTTTTTGTAATGTTGAAATTACTGTTGTGGATATCGAGCACACTATAGGGTTTTTTTTATTTTATTTTTCCCTCGTATTTGATTGAATCTTTTAGGCTGTATAAGGAAATATTAGGAAGACAATTTCCACATTTGAACATCGCGATGCGTTATTGTTGAAACCCTAAATGTGGGTTCTGAATCTACAATTATAAACAGCACGAAATCCACATTGGTGTTTCAGGAGGAACCCTAAATTGGAAGGAAATCAACACTGCATAGGCCAACTACTGCCATCGTTGACTGTGACGGACAAAACGTTGCTTCGGCTGCTCCGTTAACACCATTAACATCGTCGTCATATACAAGCACTACAGATTACGCTGATGCTTCAGTCATCCCCCAGAGTTACAATCGATGACAATGAAAATAACAAGTTCGTAACTTTTCGCGTGGAATTGTTGACTTATTTTGTAGATGTTGTATGTGGTATTGCTGGTTTTGTAGTTGGGGTTGTTAGTTGTTGGTGTTATATACATTTCCCCCAAATGTATTTTGGAGAAATGGCTGTAGGTCTAATATGGTGTGGCCGTAATGTAGTGTATTTTGAAATTTTCGTAGGTATTGTGATGTTAGTGAATGTTGATGTGCATTAACGTTGGAGTTATGGTGTTGATTGGTAGTTATCAGAGTAGTGTGTAATCAAATTGATAATGTGATTGGGTGTAATGGGTATGGATTTATTTTTTTTTGATCGGCAGGGTATCGATGCCATCAACGAATGTAACGTCATCGATTTCTAAGGGCATTTTGTGGCTATGAAATGTCCCAATGTGTCTGTTGCATTGAATGTGTCTCATTTAGACCCTTTGTAATTGTTTAACATAACAACGTAATAGCCACGTCACCTGCCCGTATGTGTGTCTTAACAATGACTGCTATTGAAGCATTGTTATTGTGACTAGAATATTACCTCATGTTGTTGTTTTGACAGTGTGTTAATGTGTTTGCATTACTAATGTCCTGGGGTTGTTAGTACGTTGGCTTGAAAGATATCTACGCAATGTAGTTAGAACGTAGTTTACAGGGGAACGCTTAGCTTGTATGTTTGACGGAACCAAACGTGACACAATGTAGTTAGCACGTAGTTCCCACCCTTGGTTCTCAAGTAAATAAACGGCATAACAAAAACATAGCCTCTAATTTTTGTTTTTGATGGTGTCGTATGCCGATTGTTATGATGTTTGTGACGTTATATTCGCTTGCATTAGTATACAACTCGTTGATAAGGCAGCATGCATTGCATTGTTTGTAAGTGCTTGCAACATATATTGTACTTGTATCATTAATGATTGTTTGATCGCGGATTGACATTGACAAATTAAATTTTATCATGGCAAGTAATGCTCGGCATCAAACTTCGGAAAAAGTGTCGATTCAACAAAATCGACATTCTGGTGTGAAAGAATGTATATCTACCTGTTTAGTAGTGAAGAAACAAGCAAAGTTACAGTTTCGATGTAACAAGCCAGCATCAGCAATGAAAAAAAAAAGTCCCGTTTAGACACGTCGACCGTGGTATTACATTACCCTGTTTTAGCTTGGATTTGTCGACTCATGAGATGGTTTGTTAACATGGAATTTACAATCATGAGTTGGTTGTTATGGGGAGGTGGTGTTCCGCTTAAAATGTGTGGTCTTACTGGAATTTATTGCATATTTTGAACAAATGAATCGGCGTGCATTTAGGAAACATTGTAATTTGGTGTGATATTCAGCACAATGTTTATTCGGATCCTATTCATTCTGTATGATGTTGGTTGGATGTTAATTCGGTTGTGTACATCACTATAATTGGCAATGAGGGTATTGTGACATCATATTTCTAACGTAAGTGTGTGTGCAATGATGCATTTGGTTCTAATGTTACAGTCACAATTATGTCACACTGTTGCATTCTGATTAAATGTAATAACTTGTGTTTATTGATATGCGTTTAGTTTACATTACACAGTTTAGCTCATTTCATTAGTGTATACATTACAATAGTTCATTGAGCAATGCTATAGACCACTAATTTACCATCACTAATATCACCACTAGTGAGATGGCAATTGAAAAAAAAAAGAAAAAAAAAAAAAACAAGGCACAAAATACATGTGGCAGTGGATGGGACCCACTGCCACATCATTAGAGCCACCACTAATTAGTGGTCTAAAGCATTTTTGATAGTTCATTACCCTATTTTCAATACTGACCCCGTTTTGAACTAGAAACATATTGTTCTGTGTGGAATTGATGTCATACTTTTGAATAAAATAGATTGACGTAGAATTAGCGGCCCTTGTCGTTGAATGTGTCATTCGGCGATTGGTTTTCTCGAAATATGGGTGTTACGATGATGTTGATTGGAAGTTTGGTTTGTTGGATTTTAATTTAATTTAATTGTGAGCTTCTCATTGGTTTATGATGAAGGTATGGTGACATCATGTTTTTATTGTGTTTAAGCACTCAACGATGCACATAGTTATTCATGTTACATTAACATTGATACAATGTGTACATGATGTAATTGTTGTTGCCTGTAGTTATGAGATTCACCATTGTGTAATTGGTTAATGTAATAGCCTATGTTCATTGATGTGTGTTTGTTTAACATCAAGTGTTTTGACTAAGCATCCTAAAATTTTGTCCGTTTGTAACATAACATCAGACCTAACATTTGCATTTAGGACAAATTGATGTTACGACTACCCGTAGCCATCACAACTCATAACACCATCGCAAAATAAACAAAAACTGAACCCACAACACCACGTATGATACGTTTAAAAAATGTACATGATCGATGTATCAACATCATGTGATATTTCACTGGTGACCCAAATGTTCCTGCGAGAAAAACAACATAAAAACAAACCACACCAAAAAAAACAACGCAACGTTAGTCCAATCCAACCCAGTGTGACGAATCACAATAAACGTAATAAACACATCGACAAATCATTATAAAAGGACAAACATCGCCACACAAAACATTATAAACACAAACATTGTCGTCGTGTTAGTGTATAAATGTTGGTGGTGATATGAAATGTTATTAACATTTGTGGTAGTAAAAATATAATGTTAACTGTATCAATGTTAATGAAGAAAACAATATCAGCAATTGAAACTCATCCACCGTATAATTTTTACAAAAATCAAACACATAAAATATAAATGTAAAACGTTACCATCTCAATCATTACACACAAATGACCAAAAAAAATCCACCAAAATTATAACAAGGGCAAATGTGTAAACTTTGCCCATGCCAAATCAAAGGAAAATATTCCTTACCAATTAAATAGGACCAAATAGTCCATAAGAAGAAACACATGACTAAATGGATCACCATTCCCTAATTTGAGATTTACCGGTAATTTCTCCTATAAATAAAAGCATTATTAGGAAATTTTTCTGCTCTGCCGTCCTCTCATAATCTCCCTTCACCGCCTAACACTCTTTCATTAGATGTTGAGATCAGATCTGATGTTAGAATATGAAAGTCACCTCTACTTCAACCTCAATCTCAACCTCAACTAACCACCGAGCAATCCAAGAGCTCCATCATTGTGATAATCTCGTTCCCAACTAAATCTCTCCATATCATCATTGAATGTGACATTTACATATGAATTCTAATCACCATTGGATGGTTTAGAAGGGACAATGATCAACAGAGAAGCTATTTTGAGATCTTTGTTTGATCCAAGACACATTTATCCTCGAATTGACTGATAATGAAATGAAACTTGAAATCTATAATGAACAATAAAAAGAGTTGCTAATGTAAGCCTGGAAAAAGATGCGATGAAAACATTGCATGTAAACATTTCATATCAAGTTGAATTCGATGATGATGTTAATCAACAGACAGTAACGAGCAAAGCATAATTGATCATGTAGTCAGACTAATCTAGTGAACAACTAAAAGGAAATCACTGAATGAATTCGCAAATCATATTGCTCGATGTCTTATTTTGTACACATCACAAGAACAAGGAAGAAAATAAGCTTGGTACAGAGGCAGTCACCAATTTGTATCAATATCTAGCAAATGCAAATACTGCATATGTATGTACCTCTTCTTGCTCAGTCTTCATAAGCTGATATCACATTACAGAGAGAGAGAGAGAGAGAGAGAGAGAGAGGTGAATTAATAAGTATGGTCACAATGTGTGATCGATCAATTTTGAGCTGGGAATGATGTGATTAGTCAGTCAAGCAACTCTGACCACTAGAACCCTGCGCCGGGCCGAGAGAACCTCATTCATTTGGGCAATTTGTAGCCAGAGTTGGCTGATTTTCTGCAGATGTTCACATGTGCAAATACTCATTTAGGGATGGAATAAAAAATGTATGTGACAAAAAACAAATGGAGGATATGCACTTTCACCACTTTGAATACAAAAATAAATATGGAAGAAATATTGAAATATGTTTCCATATGCTCATAATCTTTGACATCTAGACATGTTTAATATAATTGGAGAATACTTACCCATGTTTGTCTAACTACACACATAAGAAAGTTACATTGAGTAATTTCCATTAAAACTAAAAGCATGTCTCCCTATGCTAACAAGCTTTTCTCTGCTAATGAAAGAGAAAGAAGAACCAGCAAATGTCTCATATTTGTAAGACTCCTGCTCTCAAAAGAAAACATAATCAAAACAATATAAAACACCCCTAGTTTTATAGAAACTTTCTACAATTCAAAGTATTAAGATCTATGAAGCACGGATATGGATACGGAGATGTTGATACATAAATTTTCAAAAAGTGTAGGCATGATGCACGAGAAATGCATGAAAAAAAATATAATCTTATATATTTATTAAGGTAAATTACATAGGTAGTCCTTATACTTTAACTCTTGTATCATTTTGATCCCTGTAATTTAGATTGGTTCAATTTTAACCTTGAATTTATAATTATAATTGGTAAGGATCATAATGACACAAAAGGTAAAATATAAAGACTATTGATGTAATTTTTCCTATTTATTATAAGTCATATAGAAGAATAAGAAATTATTAAAAGAAATAATTTTAAAGTATTTCTATGATTAGAAAAGATTGAGTCCCCAAACACTATTTATTCCAAATTAAAATAATAATAATAATTTCATATTGTTGATACATTTATGATATATTTTGATTTTGATACGTATATACAAGTGTTAGAAGTATATCAATAATTTGACATCCAGTCCAGATAAGGTTATTCATGCATACTTTAGAGCATCTCCAATTCTTTATCAATTTTTTCATTTAATTAATTTTAAATTTGAGTAAAAAACTTGATTTAATATGAACAACTCTAATCTTTTTATCAAATTTTCATAAAAATCATTTTAAGTATTATCTCAAATTTCATTTTTCATTAAATTTGATTAAAAAAATCATAGGCCATGCTCATCTCTCCATATTTTCATCATATTCCAATTTAATAAATTCTCAATTTGATTATTAAAATAAAATAAAAAACTTCCATGATTTGATGAATATTTAATAAAAAAAAAAAGATGATTTTTGAATAATTTTTTATCAAATTTAAATTTAATAAAAAAAATATGAAATATTGGAGATGCTGTCATAAATCATAACTTCTATTTTCTCTGCATCGTATTATTCATATAGAACAGGCATTTTAACAAACACATAAACATATATATACAACAATGAACTTTGAATATAACCAAACGAACCTCATCTTTCTCTCTGACTAGTAGCATCAAACGCTCCTCATTCTCTCGCCGGAATCTCCGCCGCCACCGCCACACCTTCCCGTACAAAAACGACACCCCCAAAACTCCGGCCACGCACAGAAATGACCACAAACCCCTTCTACACACTGCATAATCACGAACCGCAAAAGCAACACGAACAATCCCGGAGCTTAATAGCCCCAAATGTGACCTCAATATCCACCCAGACCCCCCCGCGGCTCTCACCGGAGCCACAGCCGCCACCTCATCCCCTCCGTCCGACGGCGGCGAACTGGATGCTTGTGGCGGTGGTTGGTGGTTGTGCTGTGGAGATATTGGCAAGCCCTCGTGGTCGGTTGGAGGAAAAATGGAACAGGAATTGTGAAGGTAGTTGTTGTCAGTTATCACCGCCACCGAGCCACCGTCAAATCCTATTGAGTGGGTGGTGGTTGGGCTGCCGCTGGCGGCGGAGGAGGTGGTGGGAGATGTTGGGTGCCAGGGTGATTGAATTTGCTCCCACTCACTCAATCCTTCTGCATCCTCCGCGTCTTCCATATCCACAAGAAAACCAGACCAAGTTTTAAATATCAGCCCACATATCATATTGTAATTTTTATTGGCCGAAATTTATCGGAATTTGGATATCGATAATTACAAATATATCATAGATTATAGTTAAATTACACTTTGTACCCATACGTTTGGTTATTTTTTTATTTTGGCCATTAAATTTTTTTTATTTTGACCCTTTATATATTTTAAGTTTCTTCAATTTGTTCCAAAAGCTAATTTAAGTGTGAAATTATTTTATTATATATAACTTACAACTTTAACACATACACAAATTATAATATAATAATATATTTTTATGTTATGTGGTAGTTAAAGTTGTATTTTTTATTTAATTTTGAACAAAAATTAAATCTAGGAGTAAACTAAAAAAAAAAATTGAAATATAAACAAGCCAAAGTAAAAAAATTAAAACTTCAAAGGCTAAAATAAAAATAATCAAATATAAAAGGAACAAAATAACAAAAAAATTTAAGTTTGAATTTATGAGAAGAGGTAAGTGTATATTTATTGACATCAAAGGTAGAGATGTTAGGTGACTTTAAAATAAAATAAAATAACTAAAACTAAAAATAAAAATAAATAAAATTGTTTTGATTGTAGATATTATGAATTTCAAATAAAAATTAACAAAATGAAAAATTATAAAATGACCCAATTGAATTTTTGCCTTGAGCATTCAATGGGCTTGAAGCTGGTTGGGCACTAACATTGAGCATCTCAGTCTTTTTCATGGACTTCCTGATATTTTCCCAGTGATTATATTGTGAGGGAAGGCTAAGGTCTTGCATACATGAATGCATCTTATAGTTTTGACAAACCAGAGTGGTGATTGTCTCATCCATTCTTTGTTCTATTGGCCAGGTAGCTGCAAGACCATGGTTATTCTTCTCCGACCACCTCACATGATATATGGGTGTTTTGGAAAAATAGTTAAAAGTTATTTTTTAATTTTTTTTTTAATTTTTTTGTGAAAGAAGAAAATGGATTAAAAATTGAGAAGTGACTTTTAATCTACTTTTCAAAATACGCCATAGTTAGAATATTTTGGTAGAAATATCTACAGTGGGACAAGCTGGCCTGGCAATTTATTTTATTTTATTTATTTTCCTTTGAGGTATAATAGTTAATAGTTTCCTTTGACCAATTTTGGGAAGTGATTTATTTATTTATTGATTGATTTTTTTTAAAAATATATGTAAAAAAAAAAGGATGATGTGATCCAAATAAGTTAATAAATTAATAAATTATTATTTTTTAATATCCAATAAATTTAGTTTGAGCTCTTTAGACTCACTCCGAGTCAAATTTTAACGAATTAATCATTCATAAAAATAAAATTTTAAAGTAATTTGACAATTATAGTTATATGATTTTATTATATTCATATCACAAAAATAGATAAGAAATTTAGTAATGATGACCACGTTACTTTATCATATTTCCCTTTTACGTAATGTGTTATTATTGTGCCGTGATAGTGCATCATGTGTTAAATACGAATATTACTACATTATTACGAATGGAAATATTATGTAACTAAAAAAAAGGAAAAATGTTTGAGGGTCCGAAATCAAGGGCTCGAATTTGACTCGAAACGTAAAACGACATCGTTTTATGTTTTGAATTTTTTTTTTCCCCTTTTTTCTTCATTTTCTTTCTTTCTTTCTTTCTTTCTTTTCTTCTTTTTCTTCTTCTTCATTTGAACACAGGCGAGAGAGAAACAGAGGCGAGAGGCGAGAGAGAGTCGTCGTCGTCGCAGCTCGTCGGCCGATCGTCACAGATCGTCGCTCATCGCTTGTCGCATCGCAGCCCCGCCTCCAGCCCCATTTTTATGGCCCCCTCCAGTTCTACTTCTCCTTCTTCTTCTTTTTCTTCTTCTTCCTCCTTCTTCCTTCTCAAATTCGAGCCAAATTCGAGCCCCGATTTTCGGGCTCTGTACCGAGACTGAAAAAAAAGTACGAATGGAAATATTATGTAACTAAAAAAAAGTATAATATGTAGGATGACCATATTTGGATTCTCTCACGCGCTTTCTTCCATGACATTAAAATACACAAGTTAATAAACAACACATGACACATAAACGTGATTAGTAATTAGTTAGTGTAATATAAGACACCTCTTCTGATAGAACTTGACATGGGTAAACCCATAAAGGATATGGCCCACCACCTAAGGTCCAATCCATGATTCAAATACTAAAACTCAACACTCGTGAAACCCAGCATTACACTAAACACCAATGACATCTAAACACTTGGCAAGTAGAGAATCACCCACATCAGCAGACAAAGATCCTGTAAAGTTATTGCACCACGCATCAGTCATTAATGAGTTTTTCTGCAGCATTTATTGCGATAACCCTTCCCCGTCGGGATAGAACGGCCTCACCATGAACAAGGTAAGCTAGAGCATAGACTTTCGGCCAAGGTGACAGGTCGGAAGGGACAACAAAATGATTAGCAGAGGATATAAGCAGGCATCGAAGACAAGGAAAGGGTTAAGCTTTTCCATCACTAATCTATCTCTACATCCCATCTCTCTTTCAACTTGCTCGTCGGAGGGTTCGCTGGAGGACTCCCCGTTCCCCGTTGAACTCTTGTGCATGTCTCTCTGTGGGATTGGTACCTTGGGCACCGGTTTGGGAAGCGTGGATCAATTCAACCCGTTCTATCTGGAACACGCTGTATCATCAGTTGGTGCCGTCTGTGGGAAACCTTTCGCTCCGCGCGCCAGTTGTGCTCATTGTCGTCGGAGATCTTTTTCCAATAACCCCTTCCTGTCACCCACCAAGGTGGATGGTCACAACTAGATCCATGGCTTCTCACCACAATGTTTCCGACCACCAAGCCGACTCTCCCAATCCAAACAATCCGCCACAGTACTTCACAGAACTTACCAACAGCATCAACCGCTTAGCAGAGCAAAACCAAGCCTTGATTAATGTTTTGCTTCAAAGAGACCTTCCCGTCCCTCCTCTTCCACCTCAAGATATCTCACTTAACCAAGAACGAGCCCCGAGTCATCCTATCCAACAGCCCTACCCATCCAACTTGGAAGGCTTGCGACCCCTTCCCCCAGATATGAACCCGCCACCCTGGGCCCCACATCCATCGGTCCAAGCACTCACCCTCGAGGGAGAGGCCAGTAGTGTCCAACCTCCGTTGCATTCCAGTGCTGACAACGTTTCTCTTTAGGATGCAAAACTCTGAACCATAAAGCTTCAACTCCAAGGAGTCATGCAGAACATTCAGAATAAACCATCTACCACAGCCAACTCACCGATCGTTGCCTCCATGAGGGACAAACCCTTACCTCCTAAGTTTAGAAGACAAATGGAGTAAACACAAAACTCCAACGACGCCGAAACCAAATTTCAATCGATTCAAAGTAAAGCTCCCAATATTAGGAATGGCAACGGGCCAGGGCGGGGCCAGGGACCACACTCCCCATCCTCGATCCCTGAGGGTAGAAATTTTCCCGCACCCATCCCCGACGGGGAGCCTATCATCGCCCCCATCCCCGGTCCCTAACGGGGATCGGGTTTCCCCGACCCCGAGAATTCCCCGGCCAAAAAAAAAAAAAAATACACAAATCTGAGCTCAAATGTACATATATTCATCATCAACAACAACAATATGTATTCATTAACAACAATCATCTGTTCATCATCATTATCAACAACAACATACCCATTCAAAGAGAGAGAGAGAGAGACGAACAGATCTGAGCTCAAAATGTAAAAAATAAAAAAATAAAAAGTTTAACACATTCAAAGAGAGAGAGAGACGACGACGGAGGGACAGAAATCTGACGATGATGGGAGGAGGGATAGCGGTGATGGAGTAGCTGCGCAGATTGCCGTGATGGAGGGGCGACAACGATGGGGAGGAGGGACAGCGGCGATGGAGGGATGACAGTGACGGGAGAAGGGAGATCGGCAATGATGAGAGGTAGGAGATTGTGCTGCACAGAGAGAGAGTGAGTGAGTGAGAGGGGGGGAGAGCGAGAGTGAGAGTGAGAGGCAGAGGCCAACTTGAGAGAAATGAATGTGAGTGTGTGAGAGAGGTAGACTGACTCAACTCAAACATATATGTATATATATATGGAGAATATTCAAGGAGTATTCGGGGATAATTCGGGAACGAGGCCGAGGGAACCAATCCCTGTCCCTGGCCCGAAAACCGTCGGGGATTCAATTTTCAATACCATTCCCGGCCCTATGGGGATAATTTTTGGGGAAAACCCGTTCCAATGGGGGTCCGGCGATCGGGTCCCCGTCAGGCTGAGTTCAAATTGCCATTCATACCTAAGATGCTCTATCCTTTTTCTAAAGACACTAGGGTGAAGAGATCAACGGATCAAGGAGAAAAAGTAGAGAGAGTGTGTATTTTAGAGAGAGAATGTCTCACTTTAGGATTTTTAGAAGAAAAGATCTGAAAAAGTGATGTAAAAAGTCATTTTCGTAATCTGATATATGCACAGTCCGCTCGAGCGAAAGAGTTGACTCTCGAGCGTCAAACACAATAAGTTGTTCCGCTCGAGCACAAGAAGAGGCCTGTTCGAGCGCATAATACACGCCTCCAGTAGTTTTGTAGACAACAAACAAATCGCTCGAGCGCAAAAAGAGATGCTCGAGCGCCCACCCGCTCGAGCGTAGAAAACGCCGTGTGACGCCCCAAAAATTGCGAACTTTAGAGAATACATTATCAATTAAATACAGGGTTTATCTAAGGTTAGGAGTCTAGGAAACGGCACTGATGAGTCCTATGACCAATAACCGAGTAAGATCCCAGATTGCCGGAGGAGTCAAGTTAGCCTCCTGTAACAACCCTCATACTGTTTACCGATTAATGACTGATTGATTACCGATAACCATCGATTACCGTTAAACTGAATTGATTATGACTGATAATTGGACTGATTAAAAGTACTGAACTGCCTGACCAAAATTGAAACTGAATTGAATGAATACATCTGTTTGAATTGCATTATATCTGTTCGATTAATTATTTGATCTGTTCGTATTTTAGTGTTTAAACTGCTAATTGAAGGCCTTATTGGCGGCCGAACTGGGAATGGATTAATGTTTTATGATCCTCATAATTAATGTGATTTTATGGTATTTTTATCTGAAAACTGATTAGGTATGCTTGAATTAGATTAAATAAGCTAATTAAAGAGTTAAGCTTAATTACCGAATTGCCACCCTTAGTAGCCCACTCAATATAACATATTTGAGCCTTACACTTGACCACATAACACATTTTCCTCAGCCTTTTCTTGCTCTAGCCGACCAAGAGAGGGAGAGAGTGAGAGAACTTGTCTTCCATCTTGAGTTTTGCTTGCTAATTGAAGAACTTGAAGGGTAGATTGCTACTTTAGACTCCTAAACCTTGAACACAAGACTAAGGTAGGAAACTCATCTTCTTCTTGTGGTTATTGAGCTAGTTCTTGCATGATTCATACTTCAT
Source organism: Camellia sinensis (assembly GCF_055761805.1). Taxonomy (NCBI): domain Eukaryota; kingdom Viridiplantae; phylum Streptophyta; class Magnoliopsida; order Ericales; family Theaceae; genus Camellia; species Camellia sinensis. The sequence continues at coordinate 196,877,517 of NC_138965.1, forward strand.
TGTAGAACTAAGTCATGATTTGGTTCAAGAATGTGGAATTATAGCTTCATTTCATGCATGCATGTTTGAATTAATGAGTTTTGAGTTGAATTCATGGTGAAATGGTGCATGCATGTTCATAATTTTGTAATGGTCCATGTTTTCAACTTGTTTTTGGATCAATTGGCTCCTTAGAGCATCAGATTGGAACTTCCAAATGATTTGAATTCGTGCATGTTTGCGTGTTCATATTGTTCATGAAATTGGTTTAAATTGAGTTTGAATTAAACACCCTTGGGCTTTGATTTCTTAAAATTGAGCTTTGAAATGTGTTATTCTATGTGTTTATAAATGTTTTCTAGAAAATGGGCCCAAGAGGATCGGTTTTGATGCCTTTGAACTTGGTTTTGAGCTTGGAGGTGCAATCTGGAATTTCCAGATTCTGCACTTCCGCTCGAGCGGGGGAATCGCCGCTCGAGCGTGGAATCCGAGCATCCAGCATCTTTCTGCACTGTTTTACAGTCCGCTCGAGCGGAGAACTAGGCACTCGAGCGGAGTCATGTCTCAAGCTCGAGCGGGCGTCGAGCGGAGATTTCACCCATCCAGTACTTTTACAGTACGCTCGAGCGGGAAAGTTTACGCTCGAGCGTGTACCTTTGTTGCATGACCGCTCGAGCCGGGAAACTTGCGCTCGAGCGGGACTCTGTTTTTCTGAAAATGCTTTTAAATGTGCATCTTTGCATCCTCATCCCATTCTAGGCATTCTTAGGCCTAGTTTAAGACATCTTGTTGAGAATATAGATGTAGAACACACCGAGGCATTAGGGATTAAGTTGTTATCTTTCCCAACTATGTAGCTTAGTGTGTGTTCAACCTGTGAACTGTGTAGGGTTGGCGACTGGGGAGGCACGCTCTAGCATACTGTAGCCCAAACTCTGTGAGTAACAACTGTGTAAAGATATGTTCAAAATGATTATTTTCTGAACAATTGAACTGTACTGCTTTCTGAACTGTTACTGTTAATTGAATGAATGTATGTCTTCTATTCTGAACTGTATTGTGGCATCCTTAGCAACTACTGTTACTGACTGTTACTGTTACAGAGATCTCTGTCGGTTCCCTCGTGGAACCACTACTGTTTACTGATTGATGGCCATCATTACTGTTCGGTCTTTAAGACCTACTGTTTACTGCTATGCTAATGGATGTACCACATATGACTGAATAACTGTTCTGACTGAAAGACTGAAGTATTGTTTAATGAACTGATTTCATTACTGTAAGGACATTTCATTCACAACCCCTTTACGCATTATGTTATTCACTGGGCTTTAGCTCACTGTTTATATATATATGTAGGTGCTCAGCCACCAGATCGGAGCTAGGAGCGTGGGTTAGACTCCAGTTTTGTCAAGCCAGTCTTTGTGCCTCACTGCGAGGTTCCGAGCCTATCGTGTTAAGGCTTCGGGGTGTTTTACAATTCCCCCTTCTGTACCGTCTACTGTTCTGTATAGACTAAATGTTTACTGTACTGTTATCAAGGGATTAGGTCCCTGTACTGTGTGACTGTAAATTATTGTATAGACTGTACTGTTGTATGTATGAATGCATGAAAAATCTTTTTGGCATGCAGACTGTCACAGCTCAATGGACATTATTTATTTACTGTTTTGGCTTCCGCCAGGCCCTGTACTCTGTTTTACTATACTACTGTTCTGCAGGCCTTCGGTAATCTCGGATTACTGGCCGGTTACGGTGCTAAACCCATAGGGTCGGGTTTGGGTCGTGACACCTCCCTTCGAAGTCCAACTTTCTTAGGTAGCGCACCACCCTTTTGACAGATCTTAGAAGGCATTGATGCAAGGTTTCATAAGCAACGCAGATATAGGCATAGGATTACAAAGTAAATAATAATTATAGTGTCTCAAATTTTTAAATTTACAAAATGAGTTCCATTACTATTACAATCCAAAAAGAATAAATAAAAGCACAATTAGACTAATGAGCAAAATGGTTCCAAACTTTCTCTGAGGAAAACTTAAGTCTTCAAATAACTTTGACTCTTCGTTGGCTTCGTACGTTTCTTCGATACCTGGCATAAAACGCCATGAGTTTTAAATCTCCAGTAAACGCACACACACCCCATCCCTTTTTCCCAATCCAATACATCATCATAATTATAACAAGCAAGTAATGAAACATGATAATCATTCAATAATAAAGGACTAGAATGTTAGATGTTAGAAATCTAGAAATCCCCCAAAGAGACTTCGTCCTTCCAACCACAAGAATTGGACGCGAATTATTCGGTATGCCCCCTCTTTTGCTGCTTTGTTGTAGACCTAACCTCGGATGCCTATCAACGGTTATATACCACGTAGCGCCAACTGCAAGGCCTCAAAAGAGACGGTAATAATGGACCTTGCCCAAGTCCCTCCCTACACCAAATACCTAGGGTCTGAATACAACCGCTCCGTTCAATGGTTCCGAAAACCACTTACGCAAGATTTTAACTTCCAAATAGGGAACACATCCCGTCAACCAATCAATATCTTAGTAATCTTGTCCAAAAATTCGCAACCCATTACCACCCATTAAGTTTCTTGTTTGAGTTAGATATTTTAAGTCAGAGTTAGGACATGCTCTTGAAACAACATCTATTGCACAAGTTTGAACAATTAAATAGTACAAATAGAAGGAAATAAGGTTACAACACATGAGATTCACATATGAAGATAGGCACAAGTAGCTCTAGGCATATTCAAGTAGTTAAGTGAATAAATTCACACATGAATATAATTTCCAGATTTGCATAAGTGTGAGCACCATCGAAGGATTAAAATAAAATACATAAACCTATGACATGTAAAATATCATATCGAGACATGATCATAAATTAATAAGCATATTCATGAACACAAGAGCATAAAACATTAATGAAAACAGAATTTTCAGATTCAGTACTACCAAAGATTATACTCAAAAGGGCTATTTCAGATTTTTCCGGAGCCCGGCCTTCCTATGGTTCATAGGGAATTGTATCTAGTTTTTAGAACATTTTTCAGAAATGGAATAGCTTTTCCAGATTTTTAGTTATTTCAGAAATACTCTAGCTCTATCCAAATTCGTCGACCGTTACGAAAATCATATTTTCTTACAAACCGCGTGCTCGTTTTCAATGAAACCAATTTTCCTTGAAAGATAACTCCTTAAGAAAGATTTTGACATATAATAGAGGTTCATAATATTTTTATGCATTTTTCTACAATTTTTGTAAGGTGGCTGTAAAATAGATTTTGCTGGCACAGGGAAAATTTCCACTTATCTTGTGATGAAAAAATGCTAAATAATATGTATTAATCTCAGAAATTTACGGTGAAGGTGTGCCTTTGAAAATTTTGAGAGATTGATAGGAAAAAAAATGAAATCTTATTCCGATTAAGAGAAATAAAAGAAGGGTAGGATCAAGACTCAACTCCTTTGATTTTTCACACAAGAATACCATTATAACACATCTGAAAATACCATTTTAAACTTCTAATAACATGTATTTGAAAAATTAAAATGGAAGAGAGAGTTGTGTTGTGGCTTACTTGAGGGTTGTTGGAATTGCTAGCAAACTTTTTCTTCCTCTCTGTCATGACCCAAACCCGCCCCTATGGGTTTAGCGCCGTAACCGGCCAGTAATCCATGGATTACCGAAGGCCTCTGAACAGATTATCAAGTAGTAAGGGGCTACGAAAGCAATAATACAAAATAGACAAGGTCCAATGAGCTGTGACAACGTACATGGGACAAAATATTTCAAAATTTATTTATATATATACATAAACATGCCAGTCAAGGACACCGATATTTACAACATATTTACAGAAGTAAACTTTCCAAGATTTGACTTTACAAACAGTTACAGAGACTAGCATGGAATACAAAAACAGCCATAGCATTAGACTTCGATCAGAACCTCCTCGAGAGGCACAACGGTTGGCTGACAAAAACAGTACAAAAGGCCGTCAACTCTGGCCCTGGTCATGTGCCGACTCACCTACATACATAATATAAACTGTGAGTGAAAGCCCAGTGAATAATAATATAGTAAAAGGGTTATATGAATGATGTCCAGCACAAGTTAGAATCCATCATTTAAATCGGAGCATAATCAGATTTCAAAACAGAAACAGATTCATATATATTTTTGTATTCAGATTTTGCATAAGATCATACGTGGTACACCCATTAGCTATCAGAACAGATTAGTCCAGAGACCCACATACATAGTTGGTACCAACGACCACAAAGGTCCATATATTGCGCGTAAGTAGCCGTGGTATTGTTACCCCCAAGCAAGGGCCATATGCAGATTGGCCGCGGTATTGTCACCCCCAGGCGAGGGCCATATACAGATTGGCCGCAGTATTGTCACCCCCGGGCGAGGGCCATATGAACTAAGGGTGCCGCAAATATTTTTCAGAAAATTGGACATTCATTCATAATTTGTAGATAGCATTTCGAAAAACAGATCATACAATACCAGTCAGAAAATACTTAAGTTGAACATAACTTTATAGAGTTATTACTCACAATGGGCTTGAAGACAGACAGACAGAGCAGACCGATCAGACAGGACATGGCACGTGATCTACATGACACATAACAGATATACACTTGAAACACACGTTCTAATTGTACAAAACTTATTTCATTGGCTCTTAGTGTGTTTCTAATCTCTTACCCTCACTATAAAGTCTTAAACATGGCCTAGGAATGCCTAGGATGGAATGAGGATGCAAAGATGCACTTTAAGACACTTTTCAAAATTTTGCTGAAACAGGGGTCCCGCTTGAACGTGGCCTTTTACGCTCGAGCGGACATACAGACAAAAGGAATTCGCTCGAGCGTGGATTACTCCGCTCGAGCGGACTTCAAGCTACAGTAAAAGTACTGGATGCACGAAATTCATGCTCGATGGGCGCTCGATACCCGCTCGAGCGTGAAACACAAGTCCTCGCTCAAGTGTGCATTACCCCGCTCGAGCGGACTGTAACCACATGCAAAGTATTGGATACACGCATTTCCCGCTCGAGCGTCACTTTCTCCGCTCGAGCGGACTGCATGAACTCAGTATGTACGCTCGAGCGTGGAGTTCCCCGCTCGAGTGTGAGTCCAAAATCTGAAATTTCCATATTTGAACCTCAAGCTCAAAACTCAACTACAATGCATCAAATTCGATCCTTTTGGGCTAATTTTCTGGAAAACTCTTGTAAACTCATAGTATGATATGTTTTGAAGATCAATTTTGTAAAATCAAGCCCAAAGGTAAGTCAATTGAACACAATTTCAACAATATTTTCAAGAACATGATGTACACGCAACAAGCATGAGCTTAAATGAAGTTAAGGCTCCAAACACAAGATCAAATGGGCCAATCCTTTTAAAAACATGAGGAAATCATGAACTAGAACCATAATATGAACATGCATGTGGAAGTTTTCATGAAAACAAACTCAAAACTCAACAATGTATACATACATGCAAGAATTCCTACTCAATTCAACATTTAGAACCAAAACTTGACTCCAAACTATAATTCACCATGAACCATGCAAGAAGTAACTCAAAATCAAGCTCAAGAAGTTGGTTCTCCTACCTTAGACCTTGAATTACAAGTGTAGAAGCTCAATAATGCAAGACTCCTTCAATTTCTTAAAGTCTCCAAGTTAAATTTGATGAATTCAAGCTTATCCTCCCACTCTCTCTCTCTCTCCATCAGTTTGTCTCTCCAAAGAAGACTGATGAAAGATGCCTCTAAATGTAATAAGGTGTAATGGGGAGTGGTCTCAATACAAGTCACTAAATGGCATAAGTGTAATAATTCAAACTAGTGTAATTTAATGTTATTTAATCTAATTTAATCGCTCCGAACCGAATTTTAATTAAACATACCATAAAATTCTATAAATCCTAACTAGCACATAAATCAAGTCAATTTCTGATGCCGATAAGTCTTTCAATTCGCAATTTAAAGTCAAAGACATGAACAGATCATTTTATGGCAAACAGATAGAAACACATAAACAATGTAATACAACATGCAAATAAATCCCAAATCCTTCCTAAATTACTGTTAAGCATAATTAATCATGAATTAGCATTAATCGGAGGTCGGGGTTATTACACTCTCCTCTCTTCTACCAAGCTCACCCTTCTTCCTTTCTTCTCTCTCAGCTAAATATAGTGTGTATAAGTGTTGTTCTTGTATGTAAAATGCTAGGGGAGGGGTTGTTTATATAATGAATTTAGTGCAAAAGGTCCTAAATATCCCTTGGTTGGAATTGGATTGGATAGTTTGGATTTAGTTTGAATTCAATGGAATAGTGGAGGATTAAAAGTCTTAATTAGATTCCTAAATATGATCTAGTTAGGGTTTTCCTTCTAATCAAACCAACCTAGTTGCTTATATACAAGTATATAAAAGTATAGACCGCCCGAACTCGCTCCGCGTGCCCCCCTTTTAGAAAGGACGCGAATTGTAGTTCTAGCTACTACAGTTCGGACTCCTGTCACGATTTTGAATCTAATCTCACAAAGTACAATATAAGACTGATAAATCACCAAAGAGTCCAAATCCGGCAAATCGTTTTGGAAAATCAATTTTAATCAAGAAGTGCCAAACATGGACTGCTTTGCCAGATTTCAGAGTCGCCACCTAAATATTTTATTTTAGGAAATTTAGGAAACCCTGACTCGTACCAAAGGCCACGTGTTCGTCATCACCAAAGTTGCCTCGGCTCGAGAACTTGGATACAAGAGGGGAAGGTCCTGAAATGAGTACCCCCGCTAGCTCGATCAAAAGATCGGCCTCTACTAACATGATATGTTATTTTTGAAAACACATGTGTTCTTATTCTGGTTTATTAGCTAACCTTACTATGTGATGTGCACAGCACACAAGTATAGACTAAATCGCCTGAAATGGAACAAAAAAATTCAATGTTTGTTTTTCGAAAATGGTTTAAAGTTCCTACCCTCAAGTAGGTTAAGACGCGGATTTGCCACCCTCAAGTCGGCTTAAAAAACATGATTTTGCCACTCTCAAGTGGGCTTAAAACTCACATTTCGATGAATTGTTCCAATTCAAGCAATGAAGCCTTCATCCACAGGCATTCATGCAGTTAATCAATTAAGCAATTAGCCTCATGGCAAGTATGCTATCATGGCAGCACTCACATCTCATGCAGGGATGCTAAAGCGTAAACACTCACAGTATACTCCGAGCCAAAACATAAGCTGGTTAGAAATCATGTATGATCCTAGCTATGTTAAGATGCCTAATGCAACACATGCAAAAATGTAACTAAAATAGGCTTGGCTATCTAGAATGGCATATGAATGCAACACTTGATAACATGCTCTGAAGCACGTATTCAAGAAAGTGTATTGAAATACAATGCAGTTTGAATGATGCGCCGAGCCCGGTGCATGCAATACAGATGAATGAATGCACGCATGCATAGCATAAGGAGGGTAATTGAAATATGCCCTAAAACTAACCATCAAAAACTGGTAAATAAAAAGGAGAAAGACGTGGAGTTAGAAGACATTCAGACACACACACACACACTTATTACAAAAATACGCTCTCTCGACGAAGGGTCCGAAAGAAAGCTAAGCTACTTAACTAATCTAATAATCTAATTGGACTAATTATTACACAACAAATTGAATAACTAGCTACAACTAATTATTACATCACTTTAACTAATCAATTTAATTAAATTACACAACCATGCTAATTAACAAGTAAGCATTAAACTACACTACTCAGCTCTGCTATGGAAAGTTGAACAATGTATGCACTTGGTCTCTCGCTCGGAAATCCATCGCAATGCCCCGAATTGCCTCTGTTTGCATTTGATTCCAGAACACTGCACAAACTTCCAAATAGCTTCTGCTCTAACAAGGGGACCTTCTAGTGGGTTGCCGACTAGAAAATGAGGCCGTAGACCAGTTGTAGACCAGAAAAGTTTGATGTAGACTAGAAAAAGTGGTTGACCAGCTACTTTTACTGGTCTGCCGACCAGAAATTTTGCCACACTCCAGTTTTGCTGCAACAGAGAACAACAAGGGGCATAGCAGTGCATTTGCAAGATATGTGTGCACAACCACCTTCCCTATCATTTCTCAAGCTTAAGGGGGTGTGGTTCTCGACTCTCGGGCCACCAACCGAGCATTGCAATGCACGATGTATTGCTTTGTCTCTTTCATTTTTATTTTTATGACTGTGCAATGTCCTGATCCATTAAGCTTTCTAAGAAACCCATGTAGCAAGTTTTGGGCCAATGACTCCCAAACCATATGGTCTTAGGGCATTAGGCGTAGAGACACCCCTACGGGCTTAATAACTCGAGTTGAAAAGGCTACGAATCCGAACTAGTCATTCTTCTTATTTTTTCTTAACTGTGCAATGTCCAAGTCCCTTAAGCTTTCTAATTAACCCATGTAGCAAGTTTTGGGCCAATGACTCCCAAACCAGACGGTTTTAGGGCATTAGGTGTAGAGAGACTCCTACGAGCTTAATAACTCGAGTTAAAAAGGCTAAGAACCCAAACTAGTCAAGTGGTTTTTTTTTTTCTTCAAAGAAATACAACACAAATATATATATTTTATTGTTTTTAAATAAGACAAAAACAAAGTTCTAAGCATTTGAATGTGGATGAATACTTGATTCCCATAAATCACAAAGTAGAAATCAAGGTCTTACCTAGGCTAGGGAGGGTCCCTTCCACCCACACGCATGCAATGACCTTTTTCTGCTACATTGCAACAGCATAGTTTAACAAAAACAAGAAGCACTCGCAAGCGTACATGCTTCAAGAAAATGGAAAACTAACTCCCAGCACCTAACAAAAGGCACCAGAGTTATGCCACTTCAGAATCCCCCAGGTAATAAAACCCAGCGTAGTTTAAAGCCTTCGAGCTAGTACAACCCAAAGTATACTTAACCATTTCTACCTTCAATTGACATCCGAAATAAATATAGCACATAAGAAAATAACGGAATGGCCACTAAAGGTATAATCTTCACACGAAAACCGTGGGTACTACTTTTCTCCCTAACTGTGTTTGTAACTTTCCCTATTCTCTAACAGGGTGACAGACTAGGTTGATTCGATATCCAGAATCGAGGCGCATAAAGCTACCTCAACCTATGGGGCTGCCATACAGAGTTCAAGCCGAGGTAGTTTTGAAGCAATCTCCACACCCCTGGGCATTTAAACTAGACTCTAGTCTCGAAAATCCCAAACCTTTGTGTTCTAGGCTTTGCCATTCGAACTCTAGTTTCCACCGTCTCAGTTGGTCTCCTAGGAACTCACTACAAACACGGTTAGGTGGCTATACCAGACCGTCAGATGCCGTTCGAGCACGGAAAACACCAAAAGAATTACACCTTTAGAGGATTTAAAGTCTTCTAGACGCAAATAGAGCATAACGAGAACAAAGAAAAACAAAATAGCATAGAAGGGAAAGAAAAGAGAACAAGAAATTAATCTATCAATCGTAGTAAAATGGGTCTATCAAAGCAATGGACTCAATCATATCCCCATTCTCAATCCCCTTTATATATGGTTTCAATCTTTGGCCATTCACTTTGAAAGTGTGGCCAGCCTTTGGATCTCGCACCTCAATGGCGCCATGAATAAATGCCTCAACAACCTCAAAGGGGCCATCCCATCTTGATCTTAGCTTACCCGGAAAGAGTCTCAATTTTGAATTAAAAAGCCACATTTTTTTGCCGGGTTCAAAAGATTTTCTATTAATGTGCTTGTCATGAAATTCTTTAGTTCGAGCTTTAAAAACTCTCAAACTCTCATATTCATCATTCCGGATTTCCTCAAGCTCATTGAGTTGCAATTTCCGATTGAGCCCAGCCGCGGCCATATCGAAGTTAAACTTCTTTATGGCCCACAATGCTCGGTGCTCAAGTTCAACCGGGAGATGGCAAGCCTTGCCGAACACCGCTCTACATGGTGACATCCCAATGAGTGTCTTATAAGCAGTGCGGTAAGCCCATAATGCATCAATTAATCGTTGTGACCAATCTTTCCTATCCAGCCTCACCGTTTTCTCAATTATGTGTTTTACCTCCCTATTTGAGACTTCCACTTGGTCACTAGTTTAAGGGTGGTATGGAGTGCCAACTTTATGAGTGATAGAGTATTTCTTAACTACCGACTCAAAGAACCGGTTACAAAAATGTGTACCCTGATCACTTATTATGGCTCTAGGAAATCCAAAACGACTAAAGATGTTTTCATGCAAAAATTTGATTACCACTCTATGATTGTTTGTTCGGGTAGCTATTGCCTCCACCCACTTAGACACATAATCTACTACCAAGAGAATGTACTCAAACCCGAATGACGACGGGAAAGGGCCCATAAAATCAATCCCCAAAACATCAAATATTTTTACCACAAGAATAGGGGACATTGGCATCATGTCACACCGAGACATCGAACCCATTTGCTGACAGCGCAAACAAGTTCTACAAAATTGATGGGGCATCTTTAAAAATTGTGGGCCGATAAAACTCGCTTTGCAAAATCTTGGCGGCCGTTTTATGCCCACTAAAATGGCCGCCATATGTAGAAGAATGATAAAATGTAAGAATGCTATGCACCTCACTCTTCGGCACACACCGTTGGATCACTTGGTCGGAGCAATATTTAAACAACTCCGGATCCTCCCAAAAGTAATACCTGACCTGCGAAAAGAATCGGTCTTTGTCTTGCTTAGACCAATTCTGCGGAATTTGCCTAATGGCCAAGTAATTCACAATATGTGCAAACCACGGAGGGCTTACTTGTGACAGCTCAAAGAGTTGTTCGTCCGGAAACGAATCATGCAAAATAAGAGGGTCACTAGTATACTCAACAAGGATTCGGGAGAGGTGATCCGCCACCACATTCTCAGATCCTTTCTTATCACGGATCTCTAGGTCAAATTCCTAAAGCAACAAAATTCACCTAATCAACCTAGGTTTGGTCTCTTTCTTAGATAGTAAATACCGCAAAGCGGCATGATCAGTGAAGACTACTGTAACAACCCTCGTCACTGTTTACCGAATAACCACTGATTACCGTTAAACTGAAACTGATTATGATTGATAATTGAACTGATTGAAATACTGAACTGACTGACTGAAATATGGAACTGAATTGACTAAGCATATCTGTTTAACTGTATGTCTATCTGTTGACCGTTTAATTATCTGTTCAGTTTTTATGTTTAAACTGCTAATTGAAGGCCTTATCGGCTGCCGAACCGGAAACCGATTAGTGTTTTATGATCATCGTAATTTATGTGATTTTATGGTGTGGTTACCTGAAAACTGATTAGGTACGATTAAATTAGATTAAAATGAGCTAAATTGCATAGTTGGCCTTATTTACCATTTTGCCACATGAGTGGCCCACACCATGATCAACATTTGAGCCTTAGTATACACCTAGCCACACTTTTGCTTAGCTCATTCCTTGCCTTTGCCTACTAGAGAGAGGGAGATAAGGGAGAGAGTTGGAATTCATCTCACTTTAGCTTGTGAATTGCTTGGAATTGAAGAAGAAATTGCATATTTGAGCTTCCCTTCCTTGAATTGGAGACTTAAGATAGAAATTCATCTTCTCATTCTTGTGTTTAAATTGTTTCTTGCATGGTTTAGACCTAGGTTGGAGACTAAAGCCAACTTATGGCTGAAATTGTTGTGTTGAAGCTTAATTGTTGTATGCATGTATATATATTGAAGTTTTGAGGTTGTAGTTCACATTCCTCACATGCATGTCCATGTTTTAAGAGTAGTCCATGATTTCATCATGTTTTAGAAAGAATTGGCTCAATTGAGCTAGCATTCGAAGCTTTGAAGTGTTTAAATTCATGCATGTTTGCACGTTCTTCATATTCATGGAAATTGGTTTGAATTGGATTTATTTGAAACACCCTTGGGTTTTGATTTTACAAATTGAGCTTTGAATCATGTTAAAGTATGAGTTTTGATGTGTTTTCTGGAAAATTGGCCCAAGAGGATCGAAATTTATGGTTTAAAACTTGGTTTTGAGCTTGAGGTTCAAATCTGGAATTTCCAGAATTTGGACTCACGCTCGAGCGGGGTGACTGGCGCTCGAGCGTGGAAATCGTGCTCCCAGCATTTTGTTCTGTTTTGAAGTCCGCTCGAGCGGAACAATTGACGCTCGAGCGGGTCATTGTGTCTCATGCTTGAGCGGGTGTCGAGCGCCCAATCGAGCGTGATTTTTGCCTATCCAGCACTTTTGACTGTTTTGCAGAACGCTCGAGCGGGTAAGTCTACGCTCGAGCGGAAAACCTTCGTCTGCATGTCCGCTCGAGCGGAGTAACCTACGCTCGAGCGTGACCCTTGTTTTCTGAAAAGTCTGAAAATGCTTTTAAAGTGCATCTTCATATCCTCATCTCATTCTAGGCATTCTTAGGCCTAGTGTAAGACATCTTAATGAGGATACAGATGTTGAACCACACCGAGGCAAATTAGGGATTAAGCTGTTATCTTTCCCGACTGTGTAGCTTAGTGTGTGTTCAATTTGTAACTGTGTAGGGTTGGCGACGGGGGATACGCTCTAGCTTTACTGTAGCCCAGAACTCTGTGAGTAACAACTGTGTAAAGATATGTTCAAAATGATTATCTTCTGAACAATTGAACCGTACTGCTTTCTGAACTGATACTGTTAATTGAATGAATGTATGTCCTATATTCTGAACTGTATTGTGGCATCCTTAGCACCTACTGTTTACTGTTACTGATACAGAGATCTCTGTCGGTTCCCTTGTTGGAACCACTACTGTTTACTGATTGATGGCCATCATTTACTGCTCGGTCTTTTAAGACCTACTGTTCACTGTACTGTTATGCTAATGGGTGTACCACATATGACTGTACTGACTAAACGACTGAAATACTGGTTTAGTGAACTGTTTTCATTACTGTAAGGACATTCATTCTTAACCCCTTTACGCATTGTGTTATTCACTGGGCTTTAGCTCACTGTTTATATATATATATATATGTAGGTGTACAGGCACCAGACTGCAGCTAGGAGCGTCGGGGTAAACTCCAGTTTTGTCGAGCCAACCTATGTGCCTCAATGCGAGGTTCCGAGCCTGTCTAGTTATGGCTTAGGGGTGTTTTAGTTTCCCCCTTTCTGTCTCTGTAACTGTTTGTTTACTGTACTGTACTATTTAATAGGGATTAGGTCCCTGACTAAATGATTGTATATATGTACATATTGTTTTGTCTGACTGTATATATTTGAATGAAAAGTCTTTTTGCATACAGATTGTCACAGCTCATTGGACTTTGTTTATTTACTGTATTGGCTTCCGCCAGCCCCTGTACTCTGTATTACTGTATTACTGTTAAGCAGGCCTTCGGTAATCTCGGATTACTGCCCGGTTACGGTGCTAAACTCATAGGAACGGGTTTGGGTCGTGACAACTATAACCTTGGAACCTAGGAGATAAAACCAGAATTTGTTTAAGGCAAAGACCACAGCTAGCAACTCTTTCTCGGTGGCAGTGTAATTCAATTGTGCATCCGAGAGAGTGCGACTAGCATAGTATATAGCAAATGGTGCCTTATTGACCTTTTGTCCCAACATAGCCCCAACAGCATAATCGGAGGCATCACACATGATTTCAAAGGGAAGCGACCAATCTGGTGATTTCATGATTGGGGCGATGGTCAAGGCCATTCTCAGTGTTTCAAATGCCTTTAAGCATGCCTCATCAAAGACAAAAGGCGCGTCCTTAACTAGTAAACTACACAAAGGACGTGATATCTTACTAAAGTCTTTGATGAACCTACGGTAAAAACTTGTATGCCCTAAGAAAGACCTAATTTGACGCACGAAATTTGATGGAGGAAGGCCTGCAATGAGGTCAACCTTAGCCTTGTCAACTTCTATACCTCGAGGGGACACAATGTGTCCCAACACTATACCCTCACGAACCATAAAATGACTCTTTTCCCAACTCAAGATTAGGTTTGCCTCAGTACATCGTTCTAACACTCTAGTCAAGTTCCTAAGGCATTCCTCAAAAGACGGTCCAAACACCGAAAAGTCATCCATAAAAACCTCTAAGAATTTGTCCACCATATCGGAGAAAATGGCCATCATACACCGTTAAAAGGTCGCCGGTGCATTACATAGCCCGAAGGGCATGCGCCTATAAGCAAAAGTGCCAAAAGGGCATGTGAAAGTGGTCTTTTCCTGGTCAGCGGGGTACATCAGGACTTGATTATACCCCGAGTAGCCATCAAGAAAACAATAGAAACTTTGCCCCGCTAACCACTCTAGGATTTGGTCAATGAAAGGTAAAAGAAAATGATCCTTCCTAGTTGAGGAATTTAGTCTCCTATAATCAATGCACACTCGTCACCCAGTAGTGGTTCGTGTGGGGACTAACTCTCCTCTCTCATTCTTAACAACGGTGATGCCCGATTTCTTGGGCACCACTTGTGTGGAACTCACCCACTTGCTATCTGAGATGGGGTATATGATACCCGCATCCAACAATTTCAATACCTCTTTCTTCACCACATCTTTCATATTAGGATTCAATCTCCGTTGCATTTCGCGAGAAGGTTTGGTGTCCTCCTCTAGGTGTATATAATGCATGCACACGGAGGGATCTATCCCTTTCAAATCAGCCACTGACCACCCTATAGCACTCCGATGTGCCACAAGAACACTCATTAACTGACTCTCCTACTCTGCAGTCAAGTCAGATGCAATGATGACTGGTAAAGTCTCCTGGGGCCCTAAAAATGCATACTTGAGTGTGGCCGGGAGTGGCTTCAACTAAGTGTAGGTGGTGTGACCAAAGATGGTATGGCAGGCTCTCTTAACAGAGGAGGAAGTGACTAAAATCGGGTTTTCCATGGAGGAAAATCCGGTGTAGAAGAAGAATTAAGCAAGAAATTCACCTCCTCAACTGACCCATCAATATCAAAATTTTCAAACCCAAAATGAGCTAGACAAGTCTCTAAAGGGTCCTCTACAAGAATGGAGGGCAAAGCCTCCTCCACAATCTCATCAACAACATCCACTAATAAGCACTCCTCTCTCTCATGAGGTTGTTGGGATGCTTGGAAAACATTAAGTTTCACTTGCATGTTACCAAATGAAACTTCTATTACCCCGGTACGACAATTAATGCATGCATTGGCCGTAGCCAAGAAAGGTCGATCCAAGATCACCGGGATTTGTTTCCTTGAACTAGCTACCGGTTCCATATCTAACACCAAAAAGTCAACAGGGAAGCAGAACCTATCAACCTTAACTAGCACATCCTCAATCATGCCACGTGGCACTTTGAGGGACCGGTCAGCCAATTGAAGAGTGACAATAGTGGGCTTTAATGCGCCAAGCCCAAATTCCTCGTACACAGAGTATGGCAACAAATTGACACTAGCCCCTAATTCCAATAAGGCCCTATCAATGAAATGGTCCCCTATAATGCATGCAATGGTTGGGGCACCCGGGTCCTTAAGCTTAGGAGGTGTGTCATTCAACAAGATGGAGCTTACTTGCTTCGTGAGTAGGACCTTTTGGGACACATGTGTCCTAGATTTACGCTTTTGAGTACAAAGGTCCTTCAGAAATTTGGCATATAATGGTACTTGCTTAATCGCCTCCAACAGGGGGAGGTTAATTTTTACCTGTTTAAAGACCTCCATCATTGCCTCCATAGATGTCGCCTTCTTATTAAAAGGGGACGGTGCGTCAAGGCACTGGGGAAAGGGTGCCTTAGGCACATATGGTGCCTTGGGCTCATGTGAAGTATTAGGGGCCAAGTCATCCCTCTTAAGTGTTTCCCCCTCACCCTTGCTCTTATTAGGTGAACCACCGTGGTCACCCTTTTTAACTCTAGTTGCATCAGACGCAACTGAGTGAGACTCTAACTCCCTATCACTTCTCAAAGCAACCACTGTCTGCACTTGCTTATGTTGCTTTCCATTCTCACCCAAACTCTCTGCCCTGTATTGTCCCTTAGGGTTGGCCACAGTTTGACTTGGTAATTTTCCTTCATTTCTCCTATTTATATTGTTAGCCATTTGACCCAATTGGGTCTCTAGCTTGGCAATAGAGTGAGTGTGGGAGTGAATTACCGGTGCTAACCCTGTAATAACCCTCATCACTGTTTACCAAATAACCACTGATTACCGTTAAACTGAGACTGATTATGAATGACAAGTGAACTGAATAAACTACTGAACTGACTGACTGAAATTGAAACTGAATTGGCTGAGTATACCTGTTTAATTGTAATTCTATCTGTTTGGTTATTTGATTATCTGTTCGTGTTTTGCAAATTGAAGGCCTTATCGGCGGCCGAATCCGAAATTGATTGATGATTTGTGATCCTTGGAATTAATGTGATTTTATGGTATATTTATCTGAAAACTGATTTGGTATGATTAAATTAGAGTAAATAATGGTAAATTACAAGAATTAGGTTTAATTACAACCTTGCCATTGTGAGTGGGCCACTTTGTGAACCTTTTTGAAGCCTTGGTTCATTACAACAAACATTCCTCAGCTCATTCCTTGCCTTTGCCGACTAGAGAGAGGGAGATGAGGGAGATAAAGGAGAGAGTTGATTTCATCTCACTTTAGCTTGTGAATTGCTTGGAATTGAAGTAGAAATTGCATATTTGAGCTTCCCTTCCTTGAATTGGAGACCTAAGGTAGACTAATTGCCTCTTGTGTATGTTTTGAATTGATTCTTGCATGGTTTTGAGCAATTGAAGCCTTAAGCCAAGTTATGGCTCTTACTTGTTGAATTGCAGCTTAATTGTTGCATGCATGTTACCATTGAAGAGTTTTGAGGTTGTATATTCATGATTCATAACATGCATGTCCATGTTTTGAGAGTAGACCATGTTTTCATCTTGTTTTGAAAAGAATGAGCTCTCTAGAGCATGTTTTGAAGCCTTGAAATTGGTTTGAATTCATGCATGTTGGCATGTTTTTCATATTCTTGGAAATTGGTTTGAATTGGACTTATTTGAAACACCCTTGGGCTTTGATTTTACAAATTGAGTTTTGAATCATGTTAAAGTATGAGTTTTGATGTGTTTTCTGGAAAATTGGCCCAAGAGGATCGAAATTTATGGTTTGAAACTTGATTTTGAGCTTGAGGTTCAAATCTAGAATTTCCAGAATTTGGACTCACGCTCGAGCGGGGTGACTGGCGCTCGAGCGTGGAAATCGTGCTCCCAGCATTTTGTTCTGTTTTGGAGTCCGCTCGAGCGGAATAATTGACACTCGAGCGGGACTTTGTGTCTCATGCTCGAGCGGGTGTCGAGCGCCTAATCGAGCGTGATTTTCGCCTATCCAGCACTTTTGACTATTTTGCAGAACGCTCGAGCGGGTAAGTCTACGCTCGAGCGGGAACCTTTGTCTGCATGTCCGCTCGAGCGGATTAACCTACGCTCGAGCGTGAACCCTGTTTTCTGAAAAATCTGAAAATGCTTTTAAAAGTGCATCTTTGCATCCTCATCTCATCCTAGGCATTCTTAGGCCTAGTTTAAAGCATCTTAATGAGGATATAGATGTAGAACACACCGAGGCAAATTAAGGATTAAGTTATTATCTTTCCCAACTGTGTAGCTTAGTGTGTGTTCAATCTGTTAACTGTGTAGGATTGGCTTTCCGAGGAGACGCTCTAGCCTTACTGTAGCCCAGAACTCTGTGAGTAACAACTGTGTAAAGATATGTTCAAAATGATTATCTTCTGAACAATTGAACTGTACTACTTTCTGAACTGATTACTGTTAACTGAATGAATGTATGTCCTATATTCTGAACTGTATTGTGGCATCCTTAGCACCTACTGTTTACTGATACTGTTACAGAAATCTCTGTCGGTTCCCTCGTTGGAACCACTACTCTTACTGACTGATGGCCATCATTTACTGTTCGGTCTCTTAAGACCCACTGTTTACTGTACTGTTATGCTAATGGATGTACCACATATGACTGTATCGACTGAACGACTGAAATGCTGATTTAATGAACTGTTTTCATTACTGTAAGGACATTCATTCTTAACCCCTTTACGCATTGTGTTATTCACTGGGCTTTAGCTCACTGCTCATATATATATGTAGGTGTACAGGCACCAGACCGCAGCTAGAAGCGTCGGGGTAAACTCCAGTTTTGTCGAGCCAACCTATGTGCCTCAATGCAAGGTTCCGAGCCTGTCAAGTTACGGCTTAGGGGTGTTTTTAATTTCCCCGTCTGTCTCTGTATCTGTTCTGTTCGACCGTATAGACTGTACTGTACTGTACTGTACTGAATGATTGTATATATGTATATACTGTTTTGTCTGACTGTGTATATTTGAATGAGAAGTCTTTTTTGCATACAGACTGTCACAGCTCATTGGACATTATTTATTTACTGTATTGGCTTCCGCCAGCCCCTGTACTCTGTATTACTATATTACTGTTAAGCAGGCCTTCGGTAATCTCGGATTACTGGCCAGTTACGGTGCTAATCCCATAGGGGCGGGTTTGGGTCGTGACAAACCCCTTAAGTTCTGAGAGAACTTCCAACACCTGAGCCTCAAAGGTAGAGTTGCCTTGAGGAACATGCGGGGGTTGTGGTTGCCGGTACGGTTGTGGGGGTCTATAAGGTTGCGATAGTCGGTAAGATGATTGGTTGGCAAAATTATTGAAATTCTGCCTTGGTGGTGAAGGATTGTAAGAAGTGCCTTGTGAAGGGGGTCTCCATGAGAAATTAGAGTCATTTCTCCATCCCAGATTGTATGTGTTGGAGTATGGATCATTACCCGGGTTGGAGAATCCTTGAGCCGCATTCACATGCTCTTGGACTAACTCCGGAAATTGTGATGCCGAAGGGTACTCACTCAAGTCATGAGCAGGGCTCGCACAAATAACACATGTCTCATGAAATTAAGGCTGATCTTGCTAGGTAGGGGCATGTCCCGTAGCTAATAATTGGTCCATCTTGCAGGACAATGCCTCTACTTGTTGGGCTAACTCTAGGTTTTGCCCGACCTTATAAATGCCCCCTCTTTTCGGGGCTCCAACTACTAGTTACCGGACTTGCCGGGTTGCGGAGGCATGGTGAAGGAAATTATCACTTAAGTTCTTAAACAATTGCCATGCCTCGGCATCATTTTTAGACATAAATGTCCCACCACAGGACGAATCCACCATTTTGGCGATGCGGCTCAATTAAGCCATAATAAAATGTTTGAACAAGTTGCCAATCAGGCACTTGGTGGTAGGGACACTGTTAGAGAAGGTCTCAAAGTCTTTCCCACGTCTCATGGAATTGCTTGCCATCCATTTGAGCAAAGTTTGTGATGGCTCGCCTAAGTTGGTTGGTTTTACCTATGGGAAAGTACTTCTCCAAAAACCGTTGCTGTAATTGGTCCCAAGTTGAATTAGCAGGTAAAGAATTTAGCCAGTATTTGGCTTTATCCTTTAACGAGAATGGAAATAATCGCAACATTAAGGCCTCATTTGTGAAATTTTGGATCCTCACTGTCGAGCAAATTTCCAGAAATTCATTCAAATGCTTATAAGGATCATCATGAGTTAGTCCATAGAATGATGGGAGCATTTGTATGGTGCTGGACTTAATCTCATAATGAGCAGCAGTGGTGTTGGGTAATTGGATGCATGATGGTGATGTATATGCAGTGGGTGTAAAATAATCCTTAAGGGTCCGGTTAGGCATATTCGGGACATTAGGATCTGCCATCTCTAATGGCTCAATGTATGAATATGAATACTCAAGTCTAGGAACACGGACAGAAGCCCTAAGTCTCCTAAGAGTCCTCTATAGTTCAAGGTCCAAACTCCACAATTCAGGGCGACAAGAACGGTGCCCGTGCATACACTACCCACACACACACAAAAAGTTTGACTCTGTGCACTAAGTTAAGAAAGCAGAATGCTAAAGGAGAAATACTCACAGCGGTTCAACGAAAACGCTTTACTCGTCTTGCGGATGCTTGACGTGTAGACGTTGTCTCCAACCTCTATTTGAGCTTTGACTTTCGTTTTAGCACTTTAGCGCTTTGCTTGTGAGTGTTTGCTTCTGTTTACTCACTTTAGTGCTGCGATTTTTTTTTTTAAAGCTCGGCTACGCTCCGCTTGCACTTCAATGATAGCTCCAATTTCAAACGCTCTGCACACTTAGCAACACAAAAGCATAAAATCCTAAACTAAAAATTAAAATAAGAATGCAACTTTAAATTAACTAATTTCACCAGAAGACCCCGGCAACGGCGCCAAAATTTGATGGGTCGTTAAACACACCAAAATTAAATACTAAACTATACCAAATTCTTTTAGACTAATGGCAAGTCCAGGTATCGATCCACAGGGACAATTGTGAAATTAATCTAATTTAATTGTTAAATTCCTAAATTAATTTTGATAAAAAGATTGATTGTTTATAACCTAATTTAATAACAAATAAAACAAACTAAGGAATTAAATTATCAACTATAATTGACAGTGGATTTACTGAATTGAGGGAAAAACTAGGGCAAAGAGTCCACCACTAGCCACGTAATTAGGGTTTCCAATTGAAATCAATTATGCTATGGTTTAAACGGATTAATGCTTCTCAACTACAAGCTCAAAGCATTTAACAAGAAGATCATCACGTTCAACGTACGAGCACGAACCATCTCAAGTAATACGAATCGTTCACTCTAAACTAGGGTAGTGATATGACTCGTTTCTCGTAGTATGGTTTGTCTCATACCTTGAATGTGAAGGAATAGAAAACTCATGTATGGATAACATTCAACAATCACAGAAAGTCAAATATTCGAAGAAATAATGAAAAATATATAAAAGAAACTTCTAAATCACCATACAAATGTTCAAACCTTTACATAATTAAAAATAAAAAAGAAAACAAAACAATTACATGGCTAGGGTTTCATCAAAACCCTAGAAAAGGAGACTAGCCACTCATGAAGGAGTGGAACGAGGTAGATGGAGAAGGAACCATCATGGGAGACATCCTTGAAACTTTTAGTTTCTTTTCCATTCCAAACCCTAGCCTCTCTTTTTAGGTCAAAACAAGTTCAGAACCCTAGAAAAGCCTTTTCCTTGCCTTTTTATACTTCTAATCTCGTCCAAACAGGTTTAAAATGTCGGGTTGACTTTCCCAGAAAAAGTCAATGCACGTGCGGGAAAAGTCAACTCTCTCCAAATTCTGTCTTTTTGCCCATTTTATGCTCCAACTATGTACAACCTGATTGACATTCAACACACATAAAGTATACGGTTTGACCAGCAAGTGAAGTTAAGAGATTCTAATTAACAGCCTTAATGATGTACATTTCGGCCTTAATCAGCCGAGAAGCCAAGTTTGCACAATTCAATGTCAATGAATGCACAAATAACACATAAGAGCCTTCGCCTCTATCATGCTTGATCAAGAGGGTCGGCGACCGAGAAATGAGGCACGTTTCATTACTTCAAGTATGAAACGCCCCTCGTTTCTCATGTTTGGATTAGCATCCAATCCAAACACAATGCGATGCAACATGATCAACCTATCAATGCTAATGGCATGCACCAGATTCTATCATGTGAATAATGCATGCAAGGCATGCTTGAAGGCTAAAGCGTCAAAGCAAGTAAAGAGCTTCATACAAAAGGCATGCAATACAATGCTCAATGGACTTAAACTACTTATGGACAGACTTAAGAGGCTCCAAAACAGTGGCCAACACACCAAAACTTAAGCACAAAAGGGCCAAGAACACACGCTTATGTGATGGCTCATCAACTAGGCATAAGGGTCAACTTTCAAACACAATGAAAAAGTGACAAATGTGAGAGCATGGTATAGATACAAGCACTGAAATCATGTGAGAAATGATAACATATCATGCAAGCAACACAAGCATGGCATGTTAGAGTCCTTAAGCATTAAAGCTAATGAAGTACACATCACTAAGGCTATACAATGCAATGCTCAATGGACTAAACCAATCCTAAACAGTCCTCATGCATGCCAAAAGAATGGCCGAAATGCTATGAAATGATAGCATTGAAAGTAATAAAATGCATGCTCATGCATTGACCCATGAATAGGGCATAAAGGTGCAACTCTTAAGAGCACTTAAAGAGTGAAAAACATGGGAGTGTGACAACACTATATGCTCTGAAATATCATTCCAAGTGATGCCAAACCATGCACATATGACAAATAAGGCATGCTAGGAGGCTCAAAGCTTAAGGCTAGCAAAAGTACTTGCCCCATAGCCATATCAAGCAAGCCCCAAAAGGCCAAGGTGACTCAAAACAGTCCCAAGGCAAGTCAAAACAAGACCAAAAACATGCTTGAACATAGCCAACACATGCTAGAATTAGAGGCATAAAGCATGACGCATTCAAGGCCAATGAGGATGATTACACTACACATGTAAGAAGCAAATGAGGGATGCTCTAACCAACCAAAAACAGAGTTGTATCATGGCAAAATAAGACCCAAAACACACTGAAATGGTAGCCCAAAAGCTTAGACAAGATGGCATACATATTGGCTCATTTTTAAGGCATAAAACACAACCCTCCAAAAGCATTGAAAGAGTGAAGCATGAGAGAGTATGACCACACTACATGCACTGAAATCATGTATCAAATGATGCTAAATCATGCAAATAGCCCAAGCAATGCATGCTAGTGGACTCAAAACACAAAACTAGTGAGCAAGTTTGCACTATAGCTATACAAAGTAAGGCATGCATGACCAAAAACACTTAAAACAAAGCTTAAGCATGGCAAAACATGAGTAAAATCTTCCTGGAGTGGAGCCAAAAACATGCTAGAATGATGGTCCAAAGCATGATGCATGCTAGGCTAGTGAGTGGAATTGCACTACAAGTGCAAGGAGCATGCAAGAGGCAATCAAACCAACCCTAGACAGAGCTTTATCATGGAAAAACAACACCAAAAATATGGTGGGATAGAACCAAAATATGCTAGCATGATGGATTAAAGCATTGAGCACACAAGGCTAAATGGCAAGGTTACACTACAAGTATAAAAAGCATGCATGAGGTGATCAAACCAAGCCAAAACAGTGTTATGCCATGCTAACATAAGGGGTAAGACATGCTAAGATGGAGCCTCAAGGAAGTAGAAAAACATGCTAACATGGTGAGCCATCAACACAAGCACACAAGAGAAGAGGAAGGGGGACAACCCCCACCCATTTGGGGCATCAAAATACACTTTCCACCACTGAAATTCCTTTGGAATTCAGTGGTGAAGAGGCCAAACAAAGGTGGTCCCAAAGGCCTAAAGTGATGGCACCAAGCCTAAGCAAATAAGGCACACAACAGGGTAGAACACCCTCAACACCAAAGAGGCCTCAAACAAACATTTTCAATACTTAAAAAAGAAGCTTTTATAGTTGAAAGCTAAGCCAAAAATAGCATGCAAAGATGGCTAAGTATTCAAGCAAAACAAAGCTTAAAAGAAGATATGGGACTCACCCTTGAAGAACAAGAACAAGGCAGCAGCTTCTGAGGCAAAACCAAGCTTTTGAGCTTCAATCAAACCTCCAAGAACCTCAGCTCAAGAGTGAAGGTGTTTCACTATGTGTTTAGTGCAAAAGTATGAACAAATCTCACTTTTAGGCACAAAATAACACAAATATAGAGAGAGAGAAAGGAATAAATATAGAGATAGAAGGATATGTATATCCCTAATGCAAATTTCTGAACCTGAGACAAGAGGGAGGAGGTTCCCTTATATAGAAAACCATGCCTCAAGCTTGGTGCAATCTCTCCATACACGTGTATGGAGGATACTTTCTGTGCCCAACAGCTGGCACAGCTAGCATGAAAAATATCTGCAGAAAGTGCAGGAAAGCTGCCGACCAGTTGAAGTGGTCGATCGACTACTCCCACTGGTTGACCGACCAAAAAAAGTGGTCTGCAGGGACAAAAAGTGGTCGGCAAGGGGGAAAGGTGGTCTGCACAGAGAGAGGAAGCTGGTGGTATGGCTGCCGACCACTTTAGGTGGTCCACAGACCACCCACCCTAGATGGCCGACCAGAAAACTGGCTAGCAAGGAAGAAAAGTGGTCTACAGGGGGAGAAACTGGTCTACACCCTTGTTTCACCCTCCAGGCAGAGGATAACAAGGTTTGGTTCAAAAATAAACCAAAAATGAAGCAAGACAAGAGTTCGCAAGGCGAGGCACTCAGCCGGAAGCCCCGAAAACTAGTCTACGGGTACAAAAAGTGGTCTACGAGAGGGAAAGGTAGTCTACGACTACAAAAAGTGGCCTACAGACCTCTGTTTCCCTCTAGGCAAAGGCAACAAGGCATGGTCCAAAAACTAGGCCAAGAGGAGAAAGTTAAGAGGTCCCGAGACAAGGCGCTCGGCCGAAGGCTCCGGAAACTCAAAACGAGCACAAACATGTACAATCATCGAGCGCTCAATCGATGACGTCTGAGTCTTAAGGTTGGTCAAAAATGGGGTGTCTACAAAAAGTTTGTACCAAGTTAAAGATTTTTCTTCCCTAAATCATAGAAAGTTGTCTCATAGTACATTCATTACACCTAAAATGGTGATGGCTAGCCATGTGATGGTGAATTGATAGACTTATTTTATATATTTTTTTGTGTACAAATATTAGAAATTGTAAAATATAATGTTAAAAAAAGATTTTAGGGTACAAGTATATATATAAATATATAATAGTGCTTGTTTAGGGTTAATTTGTGATTTAATAAAAATGTGAGGGCTTGGGCACAATTAAAATATCTATTTCAAGTGTAGCGTTAATAAATTAGTGTTAGGAAAAATAATTCGGTTTATATTATCTTGCTTTGAATTTAAAGGTAAATAATCGAACGAAAACTGTGAAAATCAAAAGTTAAGGTTTAGAGTGATTAATCTAAAATTTAAGAGTTAAATAATTAATATTAGAGTGTTAGAAGTGATTTCTAAGCTTCCAGGGTTGATTAGGGTTTGTATGGGTTCGTCCGTGATGCGTTTTTGGTTGTAGGGTTTAATTTACGAACAATCAACGAATTAAGGGCTTTATTGTAATAACTCAAAATTTAGGGACCTAATAAGGTTTACAAAAGTTAGGGGTCTCACAAGCCACTCGAGCGTAGAAAACACCCCTCCAGTATTTTTTCAGACGTGCAAAGTACTGAGGGTTTGCAAACCCCACTCGAGCGCAAGAAGGCCCGCTCGAGCAGAGGACCAAAATTCTGGGCAGCACAAGTTTTGAAAACTAAGTAACCAACCTGTTCCAAATACACTTAACACATCCAAATCACCAAATTTAAGAAGGAATAAGGAGGAATGACAATGAATAACATCCAGAAACCATAAAACCGAGTCCAAACTACCACAAGTGTTGGGTCAAAACTGGGATCGTTATATGAACAAATAGATCAAGTGACTATGTATTTGATTCAAATTGTCTTGAAAGTATAAGGACTTCTTTTGAATAAATTACAATCGACAAGGGAAAATAAGTAAACAGAAACCAATTTCAGATGAACTACTAAAGTTTACCAAGTTACAAACTACGAATTACAAAAGAAAGTACTCCTAAGTTTCAAAAATTATTCCTAAGTCTAAAAGCTAAATGTTGTTGAGTTGTTAATGTCTTTTCTCAAACTTTCAGTTTTAATACTTTCTCTTGAAACTCTAGCACATGATCCTACCTTCCTTGAAATTTGCTGGCCAATCTTTCCCCAACTCCTGTAACTGCTTCTTCATCTTTCTCCAGCACTTCACACAAACTTGCCACATGTCCCCCATGATGTCTAGCACTATCTTCACCAAAGGAGACCATTTTACTAAACTGACAACTACTTGCAACTTCCTTTACTTCTTTAAACTTTTTATCTTTGTCCCAACTTTACTTTTAAACCTCCAGCCACATCATTTTCCAATTTCCTTTCAATAATGAGCATGATCGACAGAGGAAATTCCTATTAACATCAGCATCTCCTAGAAATTAGCCCATGATCTTCAATAAAGCTTTCACATGTGACTACTATTTTCTTGCCACCTAATCCTCTGATTAATACGATTCACCCAAAAAAAAATCCTCTGATTAATACGCACCCTAACTATGACCTTGTTGTCACATGTCATAATCTATTTTGTACACCTGTCGATAAACATTTTACAAAACGAATGCAAACATCATCCTAGAAAGAAAATTAAAGATATGAGTTCAACAACTTTCCTATTAACTGAACATAAAAAATAAAAATAGGTTGTGTTTGGTTGTGTTTTGGAAATGTAATTCTACCCCTCCATTTGCATTTCATGTTTGGATAGAGTTTTCAAAATGTGATTCCACCACACATTTTAAAATGTGATTCTCCTTCACGTTTGGTTACTCTCTCTCTTTCGTGTTTTCCATTCTGAAAAAAGCACAAAATTTTTTAATTTTAGATCTATCTGATCATCCTCCCGAGCGTCTATCCAGTTGACTAGAACAATGTAATTTTTTTTTTTTGGCAATTGCCAATCGTCAATCGCCACCTATTATTTGGAGAAAAAAAAATATTTGTTTTTGATATTTTTTAAATATAAAATTTATTTTTTTAAACCAAAATGACATTTTCTTTTTATCTGAAAGTTAAAAAGAGTTTGGCTATAAGTTTTGAATAAAATTTTTAATAGAGTTTTGAGTTGTGTGTTTGGTTATGAGTTATAACTTTTTGAGTTCTTTTCAATTAAAATTTTTTTATGTTATTTTCTGTTAATAATTAATTTTTTGAACTGAATTTCAAAAAAAAATTGGTTATGATGTTATTTTTTGTTAATAATTATTTTTTGAATTGAATTTAAAAAAGAGTTTGGTTATGAGTATTGATTTGAAATTTCAATAGAGTTTTGAGTTATGTGTTTGGTTATGAGTTATAACTTTTTGAATTAAGTTTTGAAAATTCTTTTCAAAACTCATAATCAAATAAATTTTTTACTCTCTAATCATAATTCCAAAACTCACAAACTCAAAATACAATTATATTCTCAAATCATATAAAATTCTACCAAATGCTACCATAATTTTTTTTTTGGTACTTTACTTCCTTTTTCTTAATTAAAAAGAGATTGAAGATATGAAAAAAATTGGGACAATTACAGAAATCTATATCAACATAAAATAATTGCAAAGCGATTGAAGTCCGAGATAGATTTGCACAATTTAATATATCAATGATTTGTACTTTTATCATTTTATAATTATTTGTTTAATTGTCAATTTTTTAATATTCCCCCAAAAAATATTTAGGCTTTGTTTGGAAGAGTTTTGGAATTGTAATTTCATCTCTTGGTTTGCACGTCGTGTTTGGTTGTAGTTTTTAAAAATTAATTTTATACTCACTTTTTAAAACTCCTTTCCCGGCGGAAAAATTTGACTAACCCAATCGTCTCCCGGATGTCTGGCCGATTGACCGAAACAGTATACGTTTTTTTTTTTTTTTTGCACATGTTATTTTTATATTTTAAATAAAAAAAGTTTAGATTTTTTTTTTAAATCTTTATGAGTTTTGAATAGGATTTTAGGTTGTGTGTTGGGTTATGAGTTGTAAGTTTTTATACTAAATATCATGTCATATCATTCATTTCAAACTCAATTTAAAACTCTTTTCAAAATTATTTTTAAAACTTATAACTAAACAAATTTTCTATATTCAAATCGTAATTCTAAAACTCACAAACTCAAAATATAACTTTATTCTCAAATCATATTTAAAAAATTCTACCAAACGCTACCTTAATGTTCCAAAATGGAGGATGGGAACTTGGTTCATTGTGTGGATTATGTGATACTTCTTATAAGTCACAAGGGCAAGGAACATTTATAAGAACAAAACAAGGGCAGGGATCAATTTAAAAAGCACATATTGTAGAAGCTTGACATTGTGTTCGGTTAAGTAATTTGAGAAATGATTTAAAAAGGAAAATAATGAAATTATGTAAAATTAAGTGAAATAAAAGTATATTTATTTATATTTCATTTATTTTTTATTTTTTTTATTTTTCAAATCTCTCAACCAAGCACAATAGAAGCAGAAGGATTCTCTCTTTTTTAATTCTTTCTCACGGGACAGTGGCTACCAAACATATGTTCAAGCATATGTCTGGAATTGAGCTTGGGGACCTTGAAAATGCTATCCCAAACTGAATCTTTTGGCTAATAAATATTGTAATTTAAATAATATTTATAAAAAAATACTGTAATTTTGAAATTAATTGACAAATTATTGTACTTTTTAAAAGCACAAGTTAAAGTCGCAATTTTAATTAAATTTGCATCTTTAAGTTGTGATTTTTTTTATTAAGTTGAGAAAATCAGAATATTGACTTTGTAACTTTTTTAGTGTGGTGAAATTAAAATCCAAGTTCATTATTGGTATTAATTTAATTTTTGAATCGGAAAGAATGGTTAAAGGAGGAGATTTCAATTGCAAGTTTAACGTTGCAATTTCACTCCAAAGTAAAACTCATCTAATTTTTTATATCAAAAAAAGAAGTGGCACGTTAAATTTACAATTTCTCTGTAGAATAAAATTTGTAAGATTAACTTGTGATTTTAATTTTTCGACTTTGTTTTGTTGGCTAAGTTATAAAGTTGATATAAAATCACAACTTGAAGATACAATTTAAAAAACTGTTCATCTGAAACTATTTCAAACACAAATTATTTTGTGACAAATTAAATTTTGTTGCATTTTTTTTTAATATAAATAGTAAATTTGATAATTACATTTAGCAAAATGACCATGTGAAATTATTCCCACCACAAATTAATTTATCCCCCCACTTGATAAGTAAATAGTATCATCTTCCTTTATTGTTTGAAAGAGTAGAACCTGTTATTTGGAGCAATAACAAAAGAAAGTACTATTATGTGATGAAACAAAATGGGACTTCTTTCTAATTAATCCAAAATGGGACAAAATGAGAAGTTGTTTAGTAGATACAATTTGTAGGGTTTTGTCCCTGTCCAACACCGTATCCCCTGCCTTGTCTCTTGCGAATTTTCTCCACTCATAAACAATGAGGAAGTGAACATATTCCGTCTCAATTATATTAATTAAAATGATTAAATAAAAAAGAAAAAGAAAAAAAGAAGTGGAATATCAATATCTATTGTACGGGAAAGAAATAAACTTTCTCGTATAATCCTGTTGATCAAGTCTGCGCTTCTCCGTACGACGTCGCTTTACTCCCTGAAAACACAAACGTGAGTTAGCCGGTGGGTGTGTGCCGGAAACCCCTCCGATACCTAAGTCATAAAAACAGACAAATAGACAAGAAGCTCTGTGAATTCGAGAATCAAAGTTGTGTTACCTCTCCATAGGTGATGTTTGTGAGCTTTTATAGGTTTTGCGTGACACAATCCTAGTAGGACTTTTACTCCTCTATGCAGAGTCCTCCTAGGATTCATACTCTTGAAGGATAATGCTTATCCTTCAACACCCCCTCACTACTTAAACCAAGTGAGATGGTTCTTCCATGGCCGGCCTACCATACGACCGAAGTAATCACGACTATGCTTAGCCGAACTATACCTAGTTCAGTTCTCTGCCCATAGTTTTCTACAAACCATGGTATGCTCAAAACCAAACTATCTTTTTATCAAGGTTTAGACTGATCTAGTTTCACTGTGTCATGACCGGTATAAGTTCAAAGCACCCTTAAACCGGTCTAAAGCGTCCTTCAACCGGACTAACATCAAGAGTCCCTCGGACTGGTCTACCTTTTGGGCTTGAGATCGAACTAACTTTAAGCCTCTTCAAGACCGGAGTAACTTTATGGCCTCTTTACTCAGCCCTTCGTACTAAGGCCCATAAAGGCCCAGCTCGGCCCAATTCGCATATAAATTACCCTCTCATCTATCTATCTGTCTATTTATCCATCTATACCTATACATATTATATAAGAAAAATGGTCTTTTTAGTGGTCTTTTTAGTAAGAAGCCTTGTAGGAGTTCTAAATCCTCATTCTAATTTTCTTGATTTTTTTAATTTTAAATAATTACTTTTATTTGATAATCTCATATCGAGAATAGAAGGAAAAAATGAGTTATTTTACTCCTATAAAGAGAATCTTATACTCCCATCCCATTTAATGAGGAATTTTGTGAGAGTTTCAATATCTCATACTAATTTTCTTGATTTTCTTAATTTTAAATAATTACTTTTATTTGATAATCTCATATCGGGAAATGAAAGAAAAAATGAGTCGTTTTACTCATATAAAAGGAATCTTATACCTCTATCTCATTTAGTGAGGAGCCTTGCGAGAGTTTCAATATCTCATACTAATTGTCTTGATTTTCTTAATTTTAAACAATTAAAAAAAACTCCATTGGCTAACTTTTATTTGATAATCTCATATCGGGAAAAGAAGAAAAAAGTGAATTGTTTAGGTTGAGATAGTTTAGGTTGGAAGCTTTTATCATAGTTTAGGTTGATGGTTCACCAAATTGTACAGTAAAAATATGCATCTTTAAATAGAGGCCAACTTATATAATTTAAAGTTTTTTTTTAATAATTAATGTTATTATTATTATAATAAAAGGGTTTCAAAATTTGGAGGCCGTCACCCATCTCCCTCAATTGGGTCCATTTTACTTGCATGACTACAATTAATTATATTTTTAAAACAATATTTTGCTCCAAAATGCAATGATGCAAGTTAATTCCATAATTTATGACCACGTGGATGACAATGTAACAAGGCACACGTCGAAGAGAAGAAGAGGTCAGTTAATTGACTTTGATTTATTTTCAGTTTTTATTCGTAACATTCTGAACAAATTAAAATTCGATTTATGTTGAGCGAGACTATCATTTATAATTTTATAATATTTAATTTTTAAAAATAAATAATATATATAATTTATAAATAGATCATATATTTTTATTAAAGATAAATAAACTGAAATCACATGAGCATGACTTTAGAATGAATTTGATTTTTTTTTTTAATATGCATATGAGTTTATAAAATGATCGAGTATGATAAATTCACTAATCTAAACTATGGCTCTTTAATTCCTGTTGGCTAACTTCCATTTACCTTTTATTTTACAATTTCACATCAGAAAAAAGAAAAAGCAAAAGAAAAAGTGAATTGTTTCACTTACATAAAGTGAATCTTATACTCTCATTTATATAAGTAAAGGAAAATTTTTAGTGAAAAACCCTATGATCAATATCTCATACTCATTTTTTTTATTTCTTAATTTTAAACAATTAAGAAAATTCCCATTAATTAGCTTCTATTTAACTTTTATTTTACAATCTCACATAGTTTTGATTTTAAAAATAATTTTGTATGAGATTTTGAAACTCGCATAATATTTAACTTTAAAATAATTACAATCCTACATCGAAAAAAGAAAAAAAGAAAAGAAAAAGTGAATTGTTTCACTTATATAAAGTGTTACAATCTCACATCGGGAAAAGAAAGAAAAAGTGAGTTGTTTCACTAATATAAAATGAAACTTATAAATGGAGTTTTAAGAGAGAAGCCTTTTATTGAATTTTCTTAATTTTAAACAATTAAGAAAATTCACATTAGTTAGCTTCCATTTACCTTTTATTTTACAATCTCAAATCAAAAAAAAAAAAAAAGAAAAAAAAAAGAAAAAGTAAATTATTTCATTTACATAAAGTGAATCTTATACTCCAATTTATATAAATTATTGAAATTTCTTAATTTTAAATAATTAAGAAAATTCTCTTTGGTTTGCTTCCATTTAACTTTTATTTTACAATCCCACATCGGAAAAAAAAAGAAAAAGTGAATTGTTTCACTTATATAAAGTAAATTTTATGTTCCTATTTATAAAAGTAAAAGAAGATTTTTAGTGAGAAACCCTATAATCAATACCAATTTATTTTTTTTATTTTCTTAATGTTAAACAATCAAGAAAATTTCTATTTGTTTTCTTCCATTTAACTTTTATTGTACAATCTCATATAGACGTTTTGATTTTAAAAATAATTTTGCACGAGATTTTGAAACCCTTATAATATTTAACTTTAAAATAATTACAATCCCATATTGAAAAAATAAATAAAAAGTGAGTTGTTTCATTTATATAAAGTGAATCTTATACTCTTATTTAATATTATAGTATTGTGCATGTTTCAATTTAAGATGCTTTAAATTTTAAAATAAAATTTAAAGATTTTAATTAATTAATTTTGTTGTAAATTGGTTGATCTTTTGACTTAAATGATTAAGTTGAATCGTTTTCGATTTGACTGATTTACTAGTTTAACCACAGTTTTAGCTTTTTTATCAAAATATATTGCTTAGATTTGTTTGATTTGAAATAAACTAAGATTGACCTTATTAAAAATTAAATGACTAAGATTGCTTGACTAGAAATGAACTTCCCGTCCAAATAATTGTTAATTTTTATTTTACAATCCCACATCAAGAAAAGGAGAAAAAAATAAGTTATTTCACTATATAAACCTTATACTCCCATTTAATATTGTAGTGTTGTGTATGTTTTAGTTCAAAGCAGTTTAAATTTTAAAATTAAAATAAAATTTAAAAGTTTTAATTATTTAATTTTTGTATAAGTTGGTTGGTCCTTTGACTTAGCCGATAGAGTGAACTGTTTTCGGTTTGACTAATTCGCTGGTTTAATTGCAATTCTAGCGATTTTATCAAAATATATTGGTTAAATTTGTTTGATTTAAAATAAATTAAATATTGACCTAATTAAAGATTAAATGTCTACGATTGGTTGATTCAAAATAAACTTTCCACCCAAACAATTGTTAACTTTTAAACAATTAAGAAAATCTTCATTGGTTGGAAACTCTTCTCGTTTCTATTTAAGTTATGTTGGGTAAGTTGTTGTCGGAAACTCTTTCTCAAAATTTTCGGTTGTATTTGTTTCAATTCCGAGTTTTCACTCGTTTCAGAGGGTGCGAGGTTGGCTCTGAAGTGTCGGGAGAGAAGTCGAGGATTTTTCAGGCTGGAAGGATAAGGTTGCACGTGCGAGAGAGGGGCTGTACGTGCGGAAAACAAGGGAAGGCTGTATGTAAGACTGCATTATATGCAGGTGCGAGAGAGGAAGTGTGGGAGAGGCCGCACGTGCAGGGGTGAGAGCCGCACGTGCGAGAGAGGGCGCTGCACGTGCGGCCAAGCGCGTGGAATGCCTCTTTTTTTGTGCTTTTCAGCTATATTTTGAGCATTGGTGCCTTTTCCTCTCATTTGTTGAATGTATCTCTTTCTCTCTCTACAATCTTTTCTCTCTTTTTCTCTCATCCCTCTCTACCCAAACCCTCAAATGTTTACAGCTTCTTTTGATCCCAAGAATCCATTGAGATTTTGGTACTAGTTCCTTATACCAAAACAACGAGCATAACAAGGGCTTCGTCTTGACCGGAGGAGATCGGATTCTGGCGAAGTTGATTTTTTGGCTTTTCTCCTCTTCTCTCTTTAAAGTAGGAATTTCTTTGATCTTTTTTAATATCTCGTCTATATATAGACATGTGGTAAGTTTTTATTGCATGAAATCCATGTTCGTTATGGTTTTTTTTTTTGTTGAAAATCATGAAAGGGAATCTAAGATTGGATCTTGAGGTTGGGATTTGGGAAATTAATTGTTGTTGGGTTAATTTGGCAAGTGGTCTAACATGTTCATGTTTAGAGAGAGATAAAACCCAAATTTTTGAAAAGATGTTTAATGGATAAAAATGGTTGAAATTGTGGAATAATCATGTTATGCATTAAAGGATTTAAATAATGAATTGTTAATTAATTAGAAATTAATCGGGTCTCATGAATTTTAGCATTTATCTTGTGTTGGGTTATTCATAGTTGAGAATAACTAATTGGTAAATTGTAAATTGTAAAAAAGGGGTTAATCATGAGATTAACATTTTGGGGTTATACTCTTGTTGAGTTGAAATCGAGTGGGTGATGACTTTGATATCCATGGTTTTAATTTAATTTTGTGAAATGAAAAGAATGGATTGGGACAAAGGGTGGAGAATGTAACTTAGAAAATAAGATAATTGATTTTGAAATGGAAGAATGAAATGATAACATTATGTGAATTTCAGAAATTAACTTGAGATTGGATCACAAATATTTTATTTTACTATTGCTGTAGTTGGATCTAAAGTCTCATGAGAGTTAGATTATTATTAATGTGTGAGTTGAATACATACATTTGAAGGTTTTGTCCTTAGTCATCAGTGGAGGATGACGTTGTTGTGTTGAATGGTCTATGTGTATGCATTACACTTGTTGGTTGTACTTATTCATGTTGTGATGGTTGGTAACGTGTACTGCACTGAGAATGAGATGTACCATTACCTTCCAGCTAGCACTTGGAGAATTGGTTGCGCTGAGAATAAGGGGTACTAGGACCTTCCAGCTAGCCTGGAGAACTTGGCAGATGTCACGACCCAAACCCGGCCCTATGGGTTTAGCACCGTAACCGGCCAGTAATCCGAGATTACCGAAGGCCTGCTTAACAGTAATACAGTAAAACAGAGTACAGGGCCTGGCGGAAGCCAATACAGTAATTAAACAATGTCCAACGAGCTGTGACAGTCTGTATGCAAAAGATTTTTCATGCATTCATACATAAACAGTACAAAACAGTATGTACAATATTCACATCCATTCAAACTAGGGGCTCAACCCTACGAAACAGTACAGAAAACATTCCGTCTGTACAAAACAGTACGGTCTATACAAAATTTACAATCACACAGTACAGGGACCTAATCCCTTGATAATAGTACGGTAAACAGTCAGTCTATACAGAACAGTTAGACAGTATGGAGACAGGCGGGGGAAAACAAACAAAACACCCCAAAGCCATAGCATGGCAACTCGGAACCTCGCAGTGAGGCACAAAGGCTGGCTTGACAAAACTGGAGTAACCCTGACGCCTCTAGCTGCGGTCTGGTGCCTGTACACCTACATATATATATATAAGCAGTGAGCTAAAGCCCAGTGAATAACATAATGCGTAAAGGGGTTTAGAATGAATGTCCTTACAGTAATGAAAACAGTTCAATTCAATCAGTATTTCAGTTGTTCAGTGCAGTAAACAGTCATATGTGGTACATCCATTAGCATAACAGTAACAGTAGGTCTTAAAAGACCGAACAGTAATGATGGCCATCAGTCAGTAAACAGTAGTGGTTCCACGAGGGAACCGACAGAGAATTCTGTCGCAGTAACAGTAACAGTAAACAGTAAGTACTAAGGATGCCACAGTACAGTTCAGAAATAAAGGACATACATTCATTCAGTTAACAGTAATCAGTTCAGAAAACAGTACAGTTCAGTTGTTCAGAAAATAATCATTTGTGAACATATCTTTACACAATTGTTACTCACAGAGTTCGGGCTACAGTAAGCTAGAGCGTGTCTCCCCAGTTGCCAACCCTACACAGTTAACAGATTGAACACACTAAGCTACACAGTTGGGAAATCTCATAACTTAATCCCTAGTTTGCCTAGGTGTGTTCTACAACGATATCCTCATCTAAATGTCTTAAACTAGGCCTAAGAATGCCTAGGATGGAACGAGGATGCAAAAATACACTTAGAAAACATTTTGCAAAGTTTGCTGAAAATAGGAGCTTCGCTCGAGCGAGACTTTCTCCGCTCGAGCGTAAGTCCAAAATCAAAGGCTTCGCTCGAGCGAGGAATCCTTCGCTCGAGCGGTCTGCAAAAACAGTAAAAATACTGGATGCTGTGATTTTACGCGCGATGGTCGCTCGATGGTCGCTCGAGCGGAGCCCTGGACAAAGGTGCTCGCTCGAGCGAGGAATCCTTCGCTCGAGCGAGGAAGCCAAATCTGGAATTTCCAGATCTGCCTCCCAAGCTCAAACCGAGCATCCTACCACTCCAAACTCAACCTCTTTGGCCTAAATTCTGGAAAACATCACTAAATTCAATGTATAACAAGTTTCAAAGCTCAATTTATGAATTCAAGCCCCAAAGGTGAGCCAATTAAAACCATATTCAAACCCATTTTCAAGAACAACATTCAAACATGCATGAATGAGTTTTAAACCAAATTGAAGCTCCAAAGCTTGCTCAAATGAGCTCATTTCTTTTCAAAACCAGGTGAAAACATGGTCTATACCAACAATATGAGCATGCATGTACTAATGTCCATGTAATCAACCTCAAAAGGCAACAATACTAACATGCATGCAAGAGATGAGCTTCAATCCACCATTAATGGACCAAATCATGACTTAGCTCTACAAATTAACATGAACCATGCAAGAATCAACTCAAAACATGAACAAGAAGACAATGGAGCTACCTTTAGTCTTGTAGTTCAAGAAGGGAGCTCAAAAATGCAATCACTTCAACAATTTCTTCAATTACCAAGCAATTTACAAGGTAGAACTCAATTCCTCTCCCTTTCCCTCTCTTGGTCGGTTAAGCTCAAGAAATGAGCTGATGAAATGCTCTGATTGAAGTGTATACAAGGCTCATGTGTGTGTATTTGAGTGGACCACTAAGGGTGGCAATTCGGTAATTAAGTCCAACTCTTTAATTAGCTTATTTAATCTAATTTAATCATACCTAATCAATTTTCAGATAATTATACTATAAAATCACATTGATTCTAAGGATCATAGAACACTAATCGGTTTCGGATTCGGCCGCCGATAAGGCCTTCAATTAGCAGTTTAAACATATGAACATGAACAGATAATCATACTGTCAACAGATAAAATGCAATTAACTAACATGTACTCAGTCAATTCGGTTTTCAATTTCAGTCAGTCAGTTCAGTACTTATAATCAGTTCAATTATCAGTAATCAATGTTTAACGGTAATCAGTGGTGAGGGTTATTACAGTCTCCCCTCCTTATAAAGAGTTTAGTCCTCTAAACTCGAGTTACCTTCATTCTGGAAGAAAACAGGATTCAGTGGAAACAGTTCAGGATATCTTTTGGCCATGTCATCTTCCCTTTCCCAAGTGGCATACACGCCACCGTGGTTCTGCCAGTCAACTTTTACTAGCGGGATCTCTTTGTTCCTCAGTTTCTTGATCCGTCGGTTTACAATCTGTATAGGTCGTTCCTCGTAAGTGTAGTCATCACTCAACACTATCCGAGTAGGCTCAATCACATGGAAGGGATCCCGGAGGTAGTCTCTCAACATGGAAATGTGGAAGACGTTATGCATATGCTCCATTTCAGGAGGAAGCGCAACTCGATACGCCACCGGATTGATTTTCTCGATGATTTCATATGGTCCGACGTATCTCGGTGCTAACTTGCCTTTGACTCCAAAACGAGTCTGGCCTTTCATTGGTGTCACTTTCACAAAAACGTGATCACCCACTTCATACTCTCTGTCCCGTCTTCTGACATCTGCATAACTTTTCTGTCTACTCTGTGCAGTTTTCAGTCTTTGCTGTATCAGTTTCACCTTTTCAGTTGTTTCATACACCATCTCGGGCCCAAGCAAAGGCCCATCTCCAACTTCCGCCCAGCAGATTGGAGATCTACATTTTCTGCCATACAATGCCTCAAAAGGCGCCATACCAATACTCGAATGGTAGCTGTTGTTGTAGGCGAATTCAGCTAAGGGCAAGTGACTTTCCCAGTTTCCCGGAAAATCAAAGACACACATTCTTAATAAATCCTCCAGAGTTTGGATGGTCCTTTCTGATTGGCCATCTGTCTGAGGATGGTAGGCACTACTCAGTCTCGGTTCAGTACCCAATGCAGTCTGTAGACTTTGCCAAAACCTCGATGTAAACTTCGAATCCCTGTCAGAAACAATAGACACAGGCACTCCATGCAGTCTCACAATTTCATCAACATAGATAACGACCAATTTGTCCGCATTATAGATTGTCTTGACAGGTAAGAAGTGAGCAGATTTGGTTAGTCTATCAACAATAACCCAAATTGAATCCATACCTTTCCTGGAGCGAGGCAATCCGACGATAAAATCCATCGTGATATGCTCCCATTTCCACTCTGGTATGGGTAGGGGTTGCAGTAGTCCGGCAGGTCGTTGATGTTCAGCTTTGACCTGTTGGCAATGAAGACATTTGGATACAAAATTAGCAATTTCTTTCTTCATTCCCGGCCACCAGAAATTCTGTTTCAGATCTTGGTACATTTTCGTATTCCCCGGATGGATAGACAATTTCGAATTGTGGCCTTCTTGCAGAACTCTTCTTTTCAGTTCAGTATCATTTGGTACACACAGTCTTTCTTGAAATTTCAGTACATTATTCTCAAATTTGAATCCCGGTCTCGGTTTAGATTCTCTTTCCTCGATGATCTTCTTCAAGAAGTCATCCAGTTGCTGTTTCTCTTTAATCTCTTCAATCAGTGCCGGTTGAGCAGAAATAGCAGCTAAGGTTCCACCTTGTTCTCTCAAAACAATTTCAATTTCAGATTTTTCAAGGTCACAAAGCAACTCTTTCTGTCCTGTAAGCAAACAGGCTAAGTTTCCAATCGATTTCCGGCTCAATGCATCGGCAACGGTATTGGCTTTTCCCGGATGGTACAATATCTGTAGGTCATAGTCTTTAATCAGTTCCAGCCATCTCCGCTGTCTCATATTCAGTTCTTTCTGTGTGAAGAAATACTTTAAACTCTTGTGGTCGGTGTATACTTCACATGTCACCCCGTACAGATAGTGACGCCAGATTTTCAGTGCAAATACTACTGCAGCAAGTTCCAGATCATGGGTCGGGTAGTTCTTTTCATACGGTCTCAGTTGTCGGGAAGCATAAGCAATAACTCTCCCGTTCTGCATTAAAACACACCCCAGACCCTTATGAGAAGCATCACTAAATACAGTATAACCATCCGTACCTGAAGGTAAGGTAAGAACTGGTGCAGTCACTAATCGAGTTTTCAACTCCTGGAAGGCAGATTCCCTTTGGTCAGTCCAGTCAAATGATGTCCCCTTTTGTGTTAACTGTGTCAGTGGTAGGGCAATTTTTGGAGAAATCTTTGACAAATCTTCTGTAATATCCAGCCAATCCCAAAAAGCTTCGGACTTCAGTCACATTTGTTGGTCTAGGCCAGTTCACTACAGCTTCAATTTTCTGCGGATCAACAGAAATTCCATTTTTGCTAACAACATGCCCCAAAAACATAACATGGTCAAGCCAAAATTCACATTTAGACAGTTTAGCATACAGTTTCTGTTTTCTTAAGGTTTGCAGGGCAAGTCTCAGATGATGTTCATGTTGTTCTACACTTTTGGAGTAAATCAATATGTCATCAATAAATACAACAATAAAGTCATCAAGGTATGGTTTAAAAATTCTGTTCATAAGGTCCATAAAGGCGGCAGGGGCATTCGTGACTCCAAAAGGCATAACCAAAAATTCGTAGTGTCCATACCTTGTTCTAAAAGCGGTTTTATCAATGTCTTCCGGTTTAACCTTCAACTGATGGTATCCGGATCTGAGATCAATCTTGGAAAATACTTTAGCACCCTGTAACTGATCAAACAGGTCATCAATACGCGGTAATGGGTATTTGTTCTTTACAGTTACCTTATTCAGTTCACGGTAGTCAATGCACAGTCTCAGTGAGCCATCTTTCTTCTTTACAAACAAAACCGGTGCACCCCATGGTGAGGTACTGGGTCTGATGAACTTTTTGTCTAACAGTTCTTGCAGTTGCACTTTCAGTTCTTTCAATTCAGTTGGAGCCATTCGGTACGGAGCTTTAGAAACTGGTTGTGTTCCGGGAATCACATCAACGGTAAATTCAATCTCCCTGTCAGTCAAATCTCCTGGAAGATCATCTGGAAAAACATCTGGGAATTCTCTGACTATAGGAATGCAATTCACATCAGTTTTAACACTATCATCAGTAAACACAGTTAGTACAGAACACAGATATCCTTTACACCCCTTTCTAATTAATTTAACAGCTTTCACTGACGAAATCAAATACGGAGGAGGTACTACTCCACTCCCATTAAACACAAATGCAGGCAAACCAGGTGGACGGAAAACAACTTGCTTGGTCACACAGTCAATAGTGGCATGATATTTTTGTAACCAATCCATCCCCAATATTACGTCAAAATGATCAATGTTCAATGGCAGTAAATCAATAAACAGATGCATATCCCCAACAATGATTTCACATGCGGGGTACATATAAGCACATGTCATGGATCCCCCTACGGGTGATGATACGGCTAGCAGATAGTTCATAGGTTCTAAGGGTCTATTCAATTTCCGTGAAAAAGCATGCGATACATAAGAATGCGTAGACCCCGAATCAATCAACACATATGCATTTTGTGTACAAATAGAGAGAATACCTGACACAACGGTCTCGGTATTCTGCACATCTCCCGGTACTAGTGCGAACACTCGGCCTTGCCTCATAGGCTCTTTTCCGGTAGCTTTAGGGTTAGGCTTTGGTGCTACAGTTGATGCTGCTGCGTTTGGTGCAGCTTTACTACTGGCTTGTGGGGCAGAGGGGCAGTCTTTAACCATGTGGCCCACCTTGCCACACCTGTAACAGGCTCCAGATATTCTGTAACAGACTCCCTTGTGCTTCTTGCCACACTCAGGACAGGGTGGTATGAATCCACTCCCTTGACTGGGGCTAGTTGTCGTCCCCGTATTCTGTTTCTTATTGGCTGGGTTGTGCTTGCCTTTCTTGAATTTGAAACCCTGCCTTTTACCATGCCATTCCGTTGTTGGTGTTTCAGATTGTTTCACGGCTGCAATGTTCGACTCGGCCATCAATGCCCAGTCGAGGACACCCACAAAAGTCGGTAGTTTCAACACATTTATTCGGTCAAGAATTGCAACATTAAGGCCACCTTCAAATTTTCTGGCCTTCTTATATTCGGTATCCACCATGTGTGGTGCATATCTGGCAAGTTCAGTAAACTTTGTTTCATATTCCGCAACGGACATTGTGCCCTGCTTCAGCTGTTCAAATTCAGTCACTTTTCTATCCCTGACACACTGAGGGAAATACTTTTCAAAGAAGGACTCCTTGAACTGAGCCCAAGTTATAACAGTATTTGTATCACGGATCAACATCCACCACCTTCTAGCTTCTTCTTGTAAGGTGAAGGTAGCTAACAGTACTTTATTCGCTTCTGAGCACGGAAACACTTCAAATAGTTTCTCTGTTTCCAGAACCCAAGCTTCAGCTTTTAACGGTTCAAGGCCTCCCTGAAAGGATGGCGGTTTCATTTTGCTGAACTTCTGGGTCAGAGCAATAATATCCCCATCATTCATATTAACATTAGGTTCCGGCTGTACCGGAGGAGGAGGAGGTGGGGGCGGTTGGTTCTGTTGTTGTTCAAGTCTAGCAGTTATCAGTTCCATCATTCTTTCCATTCTTTCCATTCTTGCCTCAGTAGATGAGGACTCAGGTTCATTTGCATTATCCATTTCACTATAAGCAGTTATAACAGTTTTAAACATAAGCAGTCATTTGTTTAACAGTTTACCACATTAGCATGTATTCGGTCATAACATAACTACACACTTATCATGCTCATGAGATGCCCTAATAACTTTTCTAGGACACCCTATAGCTCATTTGGACACGTGTGTGCGGTATAACTCGTGGTAAGTATCGCTCTGATACCACTCTGTCACGACCCAGACCCGACCCTATGGGTTTAGCACCGTAACCGGCCAGTAATCCGAGATTACCGAAGGCCTGCTTAACAGTAATACAGTAAAACAGAGTACAGGGCCTGGCAGAAGCCAATACAGTAATTAAACAATGTCCAACGAGCTGTGACAGTCTGTATGCAAAAGATTTTTCATGCATTCATACATAAACAGTACAAAACAGTATGTACAATATTCACATCCATTCAAACTAGGGACTCAACCCTACGAAACAGTACAGAAAACATTCCGTCTGTACAAAACAGTACGGTCTATACAAAATTTACAATCACACAGTACAGGGACCTAATCCCTTGATAACAGTACGGTAAACAGTCAGTCTATACAGAACAGTTAGACAGTATGGAGACAGGCGGGGGAAAACAAACAAAACACCCCAAAGCCATAGCATGGCAACTCGGAACCTCGCAGTGAGGCACAAAGGCTGGCTTGACAAAACTGGAGTAACCCTGACGCCTCTAGCTGCGGTCTGGTGCCTGTACACCTACATATATATATAAGCAGTGAGCTAAAGCCCAGTGAATAACATAATGCGTAAAGGGGTTTAGAATGAATGTCCTTACAGTAATGAAAACAGTTCAATTCAATCAGTATTTCAGTTGTTCAGTGCAGTAAACAGTCATATGTGGTACATCCATTAGCATAACAGTAACAGTAGGTCTTAAAAGACCGAACAGTAATGATGGCCATCAGTCAGTAAACAGTAGTGGTTCCACGAGGGAACCGACAGAGAATTCTGTCGCAGTAACAGTAACAGTAAACAGTAAGTACTAAGGATGCCACAGTACAGTTCAGAAATAAAGGACATACATTCATTCAGTTAACAGTAATCAGTTCAGAAAACAGTACAGTTCAGTTGTTCAGAAAATAATCATTTGTGAACATATCTTTACACAATTGTTACTCACAGAGTTCGGGCTACAGTAAGCTAGAGCGTGTCTCCCCAGTTGCCAACCCTACACAGTTAACAGATTGAACACACTAAGCTACACAGTTGGGAAATCTCATAACTTAATCCCTAGTTTGCCTAGGTGTGTTCTACAACGATATCCTCATCTAAATGTCTTAAACTAGGCCTAAGAATGCCTAGGATGGAACGAGGATGCAAAAATACACTTAGAAAACATTTTGCAAAGTTTGCTGAAAATAGGAGCTTCGCTCGAGCGAGACTTTCTCCGCTCGAGCGTAAGTCCAAAATCAAAGGCTTCGCTCGAGCGAGGAATCCTTCGCTCGAGCGGTCTGCAAAAACAGTAAAAATACTGGATGCTGTGATTTTACGCGCGATGGTCGCTCGATGGTCGCTCGAGCGGAGCCTTGGACAAAGGTGCTCGCTCGAGCGAGGAATCCTTCGCTCGAGCGAGGAAGCCAAATCTGGAATTTCCAGATCTGCCTCCCAAGCTCAAACCGAGCATCCTACCACTCCAAACTCGACCTCTTGGGCCCAAATTCTGGAAAACATCACTAAATTCAATGTATAACAAGTTTCAAAGCTCAATTTATGAATTCAAGCCCCAAAGGTGAGCCAATTAAAACCATATTCAAACCCATTTTCAAGAACAACATTCAAACATGCATGAATGAGTTTTAAACCAAATTGAAGCTCCAAAGCTTGCTCAAATGAGCTCATTTCTTTTCAAAACCAGGTGAAAACATGGTCTATAACAACAATATGAGCATGCATGTACTAATGTCCATGTAATCAACCTCAAAAGGCAACAATACTAACATGCATGCAAGAGATGAGCTTCAATCCACCATTAATGGACCAAATCATGACTTAGCTCTACAAATTAACATGAACCATGCAAGAATCAACTCAAAACATGAACAAGAAGACAATGGAGCTACCTTTAGTCTTGTAGTTCAAGAAGGGAGCTCAAAAATGCAATCACTTCAACAATTTCTTCAATTACCAAGCAATTTACAAG
The DNA here is from genome assembly GCF_055761805.1 of Camellia sinensis. NCBI lineage: Eukaryota > Viridiplantae > Streptophyta > Magnoliopsida > Ericales > Theaceae > Camellia > Camellia sinensis. The sequence continues at coordinate 196,921,188 of NC_138965.1, forward strand.
GTAGAACTCAATTCCTCTCCCTTTCCCTCTCTTGGTCGGTTAAGCTCAAGAAATGAGCTGATGAAATGCTCTGATTGAAGTGTATACAAGGCTCATGTGTGTGTATTTGAGTGGACCACTAAGGGTGGCAATTCGGTAATTAAGTCCAACTCTTTAATTAGCTTATTTAATCTAATTTAATCATACCTAATCAATTTTCAGATAATTATACTATAAAATCACATTGATTCTAAGGATCATAGAACACTAATCGGTTTCGGATTCGGCCGCCGATAAGGCCTTCAATTAGCAGTTTAAACATATGAACATGAACAGATAATCATACTGTCAACAGATAAAATGCAATTAACTAACATGTACTCAGTCAATTCGGTTTTCAATTTCAGTCAGTCAGTTCAGTACTTATAATCAGTTCAATTATCAGTAATCAATGTTTAACGGTAATCAGTGGTGAGGGTTATTACAGCAGAGGTACCATTACCTTCTAGCCCGTGTCTAGTAAATTGCCATTTCATTGTGGAAATGTGTATCCTTGGCTTACCGTGTTTGAGGCAGGTAGAGCAGAACTTGTTTATTATTGTTGTCTTAGTGTACTTGGGTATATCATGGGTTATGATGGTTGTGTTTCTGGAGGGCCGATGTCACGACCCAGATCCGCCCCTATGGGTTTAGCATCGTAACCGGCTAGTACTCCGAGATTACCAAAGGCCTTCCTGTATAAACAAAATAATCGGGACTTGCGGAAGCAATAAACAAAACACCAATAGTCCAACGAGCTGTGTATCTATATGAACAAATAATCACATGCAAAAGTGTTAATTTACCCACTTACATTACATAACATATAACATAATCTCTTATACAAAAACATATGTACGGGTCAAAAATGTATAACATAACCGAAAGCTTGCTAACGGCCTTCCAGGCCTAGCCCCAACTCGGAGGCATCCAAAACACTTGGTAGGCTTCAAAACGGTAACTCGGTTCAAGACTCTGCCTAGGCTTGACTTTCGGGGCGCTCGCCTATAAATATATATATATAAAAACAGTGAGCTAAAACCCAGTGAATAACATTAAAGTAAAGGGGTTAGTAAACGAATTCCAAATGTACCATATCCGTAAAACAAATCATGACACAATATTCATATCAGTCTCATATCAGAATATAACATAATGATACATCTCATAGAACATATTACATATCATCTTCCGACTAGAGTAATCAGTTCCGGATACCGATTAAACACATATCACCACAATAAAGTGGCTAACAAGATCTCGTATCACATATATGTCATGGACCCTCATTTACATGCCGTCCCCCATGACTTGGGACTATCTGTGGATGCCATAATAGATTCACAAATAGGACATTCGTTCACATAATCAAAATAACATTTCAGAAATTATAACATATCGCATAATAGTGGAAACATAATTCATATCAACATATCTTTACAGAAATGTTACTCACAGTGGGCTTCCAGAAACGGTTGGTCAGTCTTCGAGTCTTGACCTACAAACATAAATATACATAGCACAAAACATGTCTCATTATTACTTATTCATGTGGCCATACATGGCTTAGCTTTCTTACTTTAACTTCCTATTCATTCCATGTCACATAGCTTGTTCATATAGAACCATATACTCGGATTCGACACATAATTTCTAATTCACTTACCTATGTTGTTTCTTAGCTTATTAATCTTTAATGGCTCATAAATCATGCCTAAGAATGTCTGAAAAGAGATGGGAGTGAAGATATGTACTTATAACATCTTTTGAAAATAAGCTGGTGGCTAGAGCCAGCTTTTCGTGGCTAGAGCCAGCTGGAGGCAAAAACTGAGCTCGCTCGAGCCACCACTCCTTTGCTCGAGCCAACTTTTGCAGAGTTCAAAATACTAGGAGCTCGTAATGTTGGCTCGAGCCACCACTTCTTCGCTCGAGCCAACTGTAAATTTCTGGGCACCAAGCTTAACAAAAATGGCTTCCAAACAACTTTCAAAACTTGGGGTTTTACATGATTTGATCAAACACATAAAATAGCTTTAGAAAACTTCAATACAAGATCCTTAAAACATCTTTTATTCAAAAACTCATCAATTCTTGATAGATTTGAATTAAAACTCCTTCATGCAATATTTTTCAACTATTTTCATGGTTTTTCATAACATGGTGATCATGAAACTCATGAATTTCTGAAACAATGGACATGATTTAAACTCACATGCATGCAAGGCCTTCAAAACTCAAACTCAAAATCAAAATGATAAAACCAAAGGTTAATCTCCAAGAACTTACATACAAGTCATCATCTTGATCAAAGACCCATTTCCTTGCAAATATCATGAAATTAGCTCAATAACTTGATGAACTCATAATGCATGGAGGATTTACAATATAAATTAGTCATAGAATTCTTACCAAAAGCTTTAATTTCAGAAATGTGAGATGAACCTTCCTAGTTTCTTCAATCTCTAGCACAAAAACAAGCTTCTCTCTCTAGAATGAGCTATCTCTCTCTCTCTCTCTCTCTCTCTCTCTCTCTTTCTCTCTCTCTAGCTTAAGACGTGGATAAACTCAATGAAGCCAAATGAATGATACAACATTACTTTAACTCATCATAATATACACAACACACACACACTCTCACATTTTGAATGAATAACACGTGCACACATATGCACTACTTCAACACATCTACAAGAATTGATCCTCTACACTCAACATCATCACATGTCTCAGCACATCATACACTTAATCACATATTAGATAATGGATAGGATTAGATTAGGTACCAATCATGCATCATTTTAATCAAACACAAGTAGCCTTAATTAATCAAGGTTAGTACATGACTCGATTAATCAGAAAAAAATAGTTTCAATTAATGCTCAATTTAATCACATGTTATTTTACTAAACTAAATCAATTTTTTTAACAAAACTTTTCATATGGTTCCAAATATTCTAGTTAGTCAATCCATGAACTCAAATTCGGTTTCTGAAACCATTTAGGCTAACAATTTCAGATTCAAAGTAGAAATCATGACAAATAATTTTCAAATCAAATAGATATGCACAAATTACTACAAAGCACATATCACAATTAATAATAACACATAATTCCATTCAAAACACTTAGTTAGCATTCTTGATTATAAATTAGTAGTTATCTACTAATCGGGGTCGTTACAGCCGAGTTGCCTCATTTATTGAATAGAAAGTTGTTGATTGCTTGTTGTTTTCCTTTTGTACTAAAGATATACATGCATAGACATGAATGCGTTGAAAATAGACATAAGTACTGTATTGAGATTATGAAGAATGTGAAAGACATCGGATACTTGTGAAAATGTTTTGAAAAGGCAAATCAATTGTAAGTCCGGAAAGTGAGAGACAATATTACGGGTTTGATGGAATTGTGTTTAGGAAACTATCATTGTCATATGAATTTTTTTTTTTTTAAAAAAGGGGTAACTAGAAGAAAGAAAAAAAGAAAGAAAGAAAGAAAGAAAAGTGAAATGCTTAAGTCATAGAATGAAATGAATGATTTTGAGAAATGTCTTTTATACATATATTTTTGTATAAACCATCACATTATTTATACAGTATGAGACTAAGCATTCATGATCATAGCTATGTGTACGTTGCTATTGTTTAGGATTATGTTAAGATTCCTACTGGACTTTATGTTCATCCCACGTTGCTAATCCCTTTTCAGGTAAATGGCGAGGAGTGTTTCAAGGTCATGGATCTTCTTTACCTATTGGCCACAGGGCCTTTTATTTGTGAACGGAATGCCATTGATGTAAAAGGGTTAAACTCTTTATTTTACTTTGGAGATGTAAGTCTACGGACAATTTATTTAGTTATATACATGTTGCATTTAATTTGCATTCGGATGAGAAAATCTTTATTTATTTTTACTCGTTGATGTAAAAAGTTTTTCACATGTTATCTTTGAAATTGAATTATCTTAATGAATCTGATAATGCTTCTGAGTAGTAAAAAGAGGGGTGCTACAGGTTAGTTTTCATTTAACTTTTATTTTATAATCCCACATCGAGAAAACAAGAAAAAAAGTGAATTGTTTCACTTATATAAAATGAATCTTATACTCCTGTTTATATAAGTAAAATAAGATTTTGAGTGAGAAATCTTATGATCAATATCTCATATTAAGAAAATCTCGATTGACTAATTTGTATTTAACTTTTTTTTACATAATATAAAAAAAATTAAATATAAATATTATATTTTTATTAAATAATATATTATTTTATCACGTATACATTACGGGTGATATGCTAATATTTATGTTTATGTCAATTACCTTTCTATCTGGTTTTAATTTTTAAGTTTTCATTAATCATCTCATTAGTATATCTTTCTTCCAAATGTGACAAATTATCTCGCCTCGCCCGTCCTACCCCCACCACCTCTGTTTCCCCACCCAACAAGGATTGAGGTAGGAACAAAATATTACAAATGTGGATGTGTTGCTCCGCCGTTATTTTAAATGATCATATGTTCACTTAAGTATTGTTGGGGAATTAATAAAAAAAAAAAAAAAAACAGTGTAAAAAGGTAGGAGTATTTTGAAAAGTTGATAAAAAATTAATTAATTTTTTATTTTTTTGACTTTTTTGACAAAAAAATTTAATTTTTTTGGTGACTTTTTTTGGGAGAACTTGATAAAAAATTAAAAAATTAAAAAATTGACTTTTTATCAAGTTTCTAAATTGCTCATTTGTAATTTATTATTTATATTTTTTTACATATCTTTTTATAAAGAAATTAAAAATCAACTAAAAAAATCAATTTCTAAACCCCACTATTAGTATAAGAAAATATATGACTGTTATCTTTAAAAATAGAGAAATAGAAAGTGACTACGCTTGATATTTTCTTGATGGAAAGTGCTGAAATTTCAGGTGAGCGTGTATCATGAGAGCACATGCCCGTTTGTTTGGGGTTATAGGGAAGAGATTGTGTTTGGTAGTGAGGAGGAGATTGAGAATATGATGTTTATTTTGAGAGATAGGGAGAGAATTAGTAATCCATTGATATTAGTAAGGAGGAGGAAGGGAGATTGGTAATGAGAAGGTAGAGATAGTATTAAAAAAATAATGAGGGGATTAGAATTTTTTTTTATTTTTTATTTTTTATATATTGGGAATTTTTTTTTAAATATAATGTTTAATTTTTTATTTTATTTTATTTGTTTTATTATTTTATATAAAAATAATTTAACAATTTCTCACTATTAATCTCTTCACTAACAATCCTCCCATTATAAATCTCCTCCATTCTATCTCTGAAAACAAACGGGACCAGAGTATTTCCCCCCGAACCAAACAGCCTTACAACAACAAATCTAATCTTGTTGGCTAGACGGTAACAGCTAACCGCTAGTTCGATTCGTTTTGACTAGACGTTGTGCATCGTACCATACCATTTAAGGCCATCTATGACTGATGATTAAAATCACTGTTCCTTATTAAGCAAATAATCTCTAAATTATCTCAAAAGAATCCAAAAGAGCATATCATCACTTGCTTCGTCAACACAGTCTCTTCCAAATCGGTTTCTTCACCCAGTTACCCAAAAACCTGAACCAGGTTTTTTGTGCTTTTCTTGACTTTTTACAATTGATTTTGCTTTTACTTTAATGGCTTTTTTCTTTTCTTGATGACTATTAGATTTTGCTCTTTTTTCTAGGGTAGCTTTGTTTTTGTATTCTTCTTTCTGGGTTGTTGAATTTCATTTCAAATTGTTGGATTTGGAAGAAAAAATATGATGGGAGATTCTTTGACTTTGTTATGTTGGAGAATATTGATTGATTAGAGGAACCCATGTTTTGAAAATGACTGATTTATAGGGTAGTTTTGTTTTTGTCTTCTTCTTTTCTGGTTTGTCGAATTCCAATTCAAATTATTGGATTTGGAAGAAAAAAAATTCAGTGGAGATTCTTGGACTCTGTTATGTTGGAGAATTTTGATTGATTAGAGGAACTCGTGTTTTGAAAATGACTGTTGAGTTAACCCTGCTGGGTTTTGCAAGTTTTGCTACTTGTTTTAAGTATTTCAAGCTAAACCCCCCCTTTATCTTCCCCCAATTTCAATCTTTCATCCAGGGTACCTCCGTCGCCCTTTCTCAATTCACTCACATTTGTTGGATTATGTAAGAATCTTGAGGTTTGATCAAACAGTTGTGGGTGAATTGGGAATAGAGAATTTTTGGGATAGAGGATCGTTAGCGCCCTTTCATGAGCCATATATATATATATATATATATTTCCTTTCATTGTGTTCCAATGATTCCTTGGTGGAAGCTGCATCTTTCCTGGTGCTTGGTTGTTAATTAGTCCTAAAATATTTACCGCTTTTACTCTTAATTTTTTTTTTTTGTAGCTATGGGTTCAATTCAAGGCAGCCTTACAACAATTCTGTCTTAACCATGAATACTAGTGGAAGTGAAATGAATTTTGGACCTACCGTTTGCACTATAATCCAAATCCAACGAACCAGAGTGAATCATGTGTTCTAAATGTTTGATCAATCACAAGCAAATCTTTCAATAGTTAGTGATGGAGTAACACTATGAGGTGAGTGTTACCCACAAATCCAAAGTAAAAAGGCTGGCTCTATTGTTAACTACCCGTATCTCGAAGATAAGGTGGAGTCTAAATACAGCAAACCCCATCTACCTAACATGGGTGATCGTGTCATGCCACCCTGAATTCGGGTCCAAACTCGACCCAATGTCGTACATAAACTTTATAAGTTCCTTGAAATATTATGAATGCTAGGAGTTCAGTTGGGAGCATTTGCCCAGAGTGTGGATTTGAGGTCACTGGTTTGTTAAAAAATAATCATCCAGTTAGGTTTTGACATTGTTTGACATTTTTATGGCTTTGGATCTGGCTCTTTGTTTTTAAATCTTAGGATGAAACGAGCTTGCTTGACCAATTGACGGGCTTAGTTTGGCCCTCAATTGCTAAAGTTTGAGAATGGGTTGAGCTAGCATTGGCTCATCAATTGATCAAGCAAGCTTTGATCACTAAAGCTTGAGAGTGGACTGAGTGGCTTTGATTCATTGGCAGCCTTGGTTAGGAGCAGCAAATCCATATTTGAACCATTATGTCATTGATGAATTTCTCTCTCTCTCTCTATGGTTTAGAATGAAATTTCTCCTGCTCTAGGTGTGATCTTCAACCCTACTACGTATGCACCCAGCTTCCGTAAAGTCTAATTGGTGAATGAAAACCTACAAGTTTTCTTTACATGTATGGATACATTATACATACATATACACATGCTCATGGTCCAGTGCCCTCCATTTGTATTATATCATTTATATATATGATCTGCTTTTAGGATGTCTCATTGTCGGATTAAACTAGGTTTTTTCTTTTTTTGGTTAAGTAAAAGATCAATTGTTTAAAAAGAGCAATTAAACCTGGTACTGTACATGGATTTCCAGGTCTTACGTGATGAGAGAAGTAAATTTTCTTTTGGAAGCAATACGTCAGATTGCCTTTTCATCTCTCTCTTTCTCTTTCCCTCGCAGCAGATGCAGTATTATTTTTTCACCACTTGTAGAAGTCTAAACAGACAGTGATGCTGCTGTTATTGCATTTGCTTATGCATTTTATTAAATAATTTTATTTGGCCATAATCAAGTATTTCCTTGTGTTTGGTGCAGTTGAGGTGCTGGTCGGGAAAATTTTATGAGATTTCTTCACAGAGATTTTGACGTTCCTTCTGTAAAAATGATTGTTTCTGCTCTCTTGACATCTGTTGGAATAAATTTTGGCCTTTGTATTTTATTCTTCACATTGTATTCTGTCTTGAGGAAACAGCCAGGTAATTATGATGTTTTTATACCACGCTTGTTGGCTGATGGGATGTCTCATCAAAGAACTGGTTTTAACTTAGAAAGGCTATTACCTACTCCTGGGTGGGTCAGAAGGGCATGGAAGCCTTCTGAAGAGGAATTACTTGCATCTTCAGGTTTGGATGCTGTGGTATTCATGCGCATTGTGATCTTCTGGTAATTTGGGTCCTTCATAAGGCATATTATTTATTTTCAAGAAAAGTTAAGCTTTACATGTTTAATTGAACTTCTCTTATTGGACTATGACAAAACACATTTAGACTATACATAAACTGATGGTATGATGCTTGTGTGATTGGGAGAGAAATTCTTGACCCCTGTTGAAGTATAATAAAAATTGAACCAAAAAGTCTCCAGGATCCAGTTTTTTGGTTTTATTTGGGTTCAACCGGGTTCTGTGTATGCAGTTTTGCAGAGTTGGGTAGGGGGGGGGGGGGGTTTGGGAGGAGGCGTCGGAAGGCTTGGATTCTTACTTTGCACTATTTAATGTGGTTGATTTGGTTGGAGCGCAATAGGTGGGTGTTTCCAAGGGGTGGCTCACTCCATCCCTTGGTTAAAGAGGCGGCTTCTTACAGCTTTGTATAGTTGGGTGACAGGTTTAGTAGATCTGGATGTGTTGGCTTTTGTAGATTTCGTGGAGGATTGGATTTGTTAGCTTGGTCGAGCTTTTGAGGCCTTTTTTTTGTATTCTTTGCATCATCTTGATGCTTTCTCATAAAGTTTGGTTATTTACCAACAAAAAAAATAGAAAAAAGAAAAAAAAATTATAGTGAATTACTATTCTTCAACCCATGTTGAATGTTGGGTCACTCGTTCAAGATAAACGTACATTGAATCCATCTGAAGTTTTATGATGAGCATATTGTATCCGTTGAGCAAATATAAGTTATGCAAAATGTGCATGATCAGCATCATAATATATAGTTCAGGATCACTCTGTTCTCCTATTGTTCCTTTGTAATTTGAAATTGTAAGCCATAACAAAAAAAATAAGGGGCAAGTTGCAGCTAACCAACAGGAAAACATCAAACAATATTATAATAAAAGGACTCAATGCCACTGGTCAGTGTATTTCATATCCAGACAATTGAATTAGCTATCCTAACTGTATTGTTTCTTGACATGGATATATATAATATGCATTAGAATCGTTGATTTCTATATAACTGGGAAAGTATTCAGCTTGGTCTCCTCTACTTATTGTTTTTCTTTTCTTTTTCATCATTATTGGTAATGTCCATTATTGTTGTTACCCCTGTTGCTGTTTCTGTTTTCAATCAATGTTTAATTTTGTATTTTTAGGTTTGCTTCTGTTTTTCAATCATTTCCCCCCCATCTAAATGATGCAGTTTGAGAGTATTTTGTGGTGCTGGGATTATTGGGGTCTTTGTTCTTCTTCCAGTGAACTGCTCAGGAAATCAGCTTGAGAATGTCGACTTTGCTAACTTGACAAATGATTCTTTGGACGTATTTAGCATATCAAATGTAAACAATGGCTCAAAAAGGTGACTATGACCTCAATATTTGATTGTAATGAAGTAGTTTTTATTTTTTATGGTTACCCCCTTCCCTCTTTATAAGTACGAAACTCACACACATAATTATTATTATTATTTTGGGATCAGCATGAGACACACACTATTACCTGCATCCAAATCCACACTTGAATCCTGATTGGTTCTATATTACATTTTGCCCTACTTAACTAGATGTCGCTTGGTGATCGGAGCATGTTATGCAGATGGTGGTCGCCCTCAGTGTTATTGAACTGCATGACTCTGAATATATTCTTATTGCATGCATAATATCAGTTTTCCTTGTACTATTGTAGCCAAGGGAAATGTGAAGGGAACCTCACCATAAGTTTGGTCTTTTTGGCAGGTTATGGATACACTTCACTGCTATATATATTGTCACCATCTTTGTCTGTTATCTTCTTTATTATGTAAGTCATACCTCTGTCCAGTTGTACTTGATGATATCCAATTGATTTTTTAAACATGAATGGACTGCCCCAACATCTTGGCCTTTTTTTTAATACCTTCAAACTTTTATCATGAATGCATTATTTTTGTGGGCTTGGATGGTTTATTAGTTCCATGTCACATTTCCTCTTCATGTTTTTTAGGACATTTTTTTTGTTAAACAATAAATTAGGTGTTTATGAACATATGAGCTGTACAGAAGTTGAATTGGTGCTGAATAGTAATTGCTTGTGTAGGAATATGGATATATATCTTCAAAGAGAGTTGCTTATTTTTATTCGTCAAAACCTCAGCCACATCAATTTACCATTTTGGTTCATAGTGTCCCCGTCTCTGCTGGGATCAGTGTCAGTGACACCGTTGAGAGCTTTTTCACGGAATTTCATCCTTCTACATATCTATCACATATGGTGATTCGCCGAACAAACAAACTTCAAAATCTCATTGTAAGCATTTTATTTGAATTTGAATTCTTCTTTTTTACAGAACTTTTGCTTTAGAATATGATGTTTGTGTTTCTCCGTTTTGGATTAGTTGTCTTTTACAAATCTCGTTTCATTATTATAATATAATGGAGTATCCCAAGTGCTTGTTTTACATGTTAGTGAATTTTCTGTTGACATTTCTATGTTGAATGATGGCTAACATATGGCTAAATAATATTTTTTAACATATCTGTTTTCCCTTTAGTACTTTGATGTGTATCGTAACTCAACTTCCACTACTTAATTATGGTTGGGCATTTTGAATTTTGTTGATTTTTCTTATTAGTAACTCCTCATATAGATAAAGATAAGCAAGAGTACGAGAGGGTACATGGTGGATATGGTTTTAGTGACTGAAACGAGGACGGAGAGGGCTTCTTAGATTTTGTAGTAGAATTTAATCTTATAGTAATCAACAGTTCTTTAAAAAGAGAGAACACATAATAACTACTAAAAGTGGGTCAAATAAGAGAGAAATATATTATTTTCTTGCAAGAAAAAATACCGCTTAATATGTAAAGATTGTAAGTTTATTCCTAGAAAAGAGTGTAACATTACAACTTGGGCTAACAATGCTATATATATACATTAAAGAAAAGTGGATTCTAAAAGCTTAGAAATTAGAAATATTTAAAGACAAAATGTTTAAAAAAGCAAGTGTGGTAGGTGATATTAATAATATGCAGAATACAATGGCAGAACGCATTAAGAGAATATGGTGAGGAATCGTTGGACAGTCAAAGGGAAAAATCCCTATAGCTAAAGATCCTTGCTCTTGGAAAAAAAAAAAAAGTGTTTTTTAAAAGTGGCAAAAGGATAAAGATGAGAATTTTTTTTAAGAGATGTAAATTGGCTTATAAGGAGGTTAAAAGGACATTTAGAGATGCTAATATAAAAGTCTGTGGCAATCTTTATATTAGATTAGATGGTAAAGATGGAGAAAAAATATTTACAAACTTGCTAAATGAAAAGAAAGTAAAAAAGAGACTTTAATTGGGAAAGTGCATAAAAAATGAGGATTTGAGGGTTTTAGTGAAAGATGAGGAAAATAAGGAATGGTGGAAAAAGTTATTTTCAGAAATTGATAAAATGAAAAATATTTAGAAAACTTAAGAGGAGAGGAATACAATAGCCAATAGGCTTGTTGGATTGGAACTAACAAATATAAGTTTATTGTCGATTAATAGAGTTTGAGGTGGAATTTGCACTGAAGTGGATGAAATCTGGTTCGAAACTAGGTAAGACATTAGAATCAGATTGTATCCCTATTGAGATTTAGACATGCTTAGGTATGGAGGGGGTGTTTTTGTTAATAAAATTCTAATGAATAAACAAATATGTGACGAGTAGAGAAAGTATTTTAATGCCTATATATAAAATTAAAGAAAATATCCAAAGTTGCAATAGAGTCATTAAGTTGATGGGTCATACAATGAAAATGTTGGAAAAAGTGGAAATGCTATGAAAGTTTGATTATATATAATAAAGATGTTTAGATGCAACAATAAGAAATAGTAATATGATCATTATAAATGAAAATGCTATGGGGGAGGGCAAGACCTAAACTAACATGGGATGTAGTAGTAAATTTATTTATTTATTTAATTGGATTGAGCATGTAGCACTTGATAGAGTAGAATGATGAAAAAAGATTCTTGTAGCCAACTCCACCTGATTGGGGCACTAAGCTTAGTTTGGTTTGGTCTGATCCTTATTACCTACTCTACTCCCAATCTATTAAGGATGGTTTTGTTTAGACACTTTAGCATTTTTTGTTCTATGAAGAATCTACTATGTTATGCTATTGACTGCTTGTATCTGAATGGCAAGTGGAATCAAGATATATTTAGGGAATTTGAATTGGGGGAATTGCTTATTTTCAAGAACTTTTATTAGTTTTATGTATACATATAAAAAATATATATTTATTTGTTGATAGGTTGTGTCATTTTTTTTTAGAAAATGTTGTGTTTCCATGTCTATATTGTGTCATATTTGTGGCTCGTGTCCCTACTTCTCAAAATGCAATAGAAGGTGAAGCCAGTACCTCATGTACACTAAACATATTCCAAAAAAGTATTTCCAGCACTAAAGATCAACTCGGTTTTGTTGTCCTCTCAATTGTACAAAACTTGTAATGGCCTTTTTGGTCTGATGTTAGGGCTGCATTCTCACATGGGAATTTACAAGAGTTCTACATAAACCATTCAAGTGTCCTGACTCCTGACCTGACAGCAAATTTGGTTAAAAGATGTGGAATTTCTTAAATTTTTCCGGGAGAAACATTAATTACTATACAATTCAAAATTTTAAAATTAACTTTATTTGTAGTTGAAAATGTCGATTAGAAAATCAGATGGGAAATAGGTGAAGGTCATAGATTCTTCCACTCCTTACTTCATCTTTAAGGCATTTTATCCGGAAACTCTTTGAGAAGTAGATTTTCTGTAAACTCCTTCATGTGCATGAAAAACTGATCTTCTAATTCTAAATGTAGGCATAATGTTACTAATATTTTCAATTCGGTCTCCACTCTTAAGAATTACAGGTGGACCAAGCTTCTTAGTTGTGAGCAATTGTATTACCTATCCTGTGCCTTATTTTTCTAACTACTGCTTCATGTCCTTGTCAGAATGACATGAAGAAACAGTATGAAAGGCTTATTCACTTACGAACTGAATCAAATCAACCGAAATTTGAGCATGATGGCTGCTGTGGACTGTTCAAGCACAAGGTTAATCTCGTAGATCAGTATGAAAAGAAGTTGGAAGATTTAGAGGAAAATTTGAGATTGGGGCAATCAGAGGCTTCATTGGCAGGGGAAGTATGTGCTTGACTGTTTTCTTGTCTTTTTCCAACAGTTCAACGTATGCATATGAGCATGTGTGGATTTCTATCCTTATATATGCTTTATCTGTGCTTTATGTAGTGATAGACATCATAATACAAATGGAGGGAAGCACACCCCTACGTGTCCTGTGAAATATGTCATTGGTGTTTTCAAAGAGATTCTCACTTTGAATATAAAAATGTTATCAATAAATTGGAAATATTGTGGTTGTATTCAGCAATTGATTTCTATCTACCATTGACTGCTATGTTATAACAGGCATTGCTTTTGCTTTTTTGTTTTGTTCTGTTTTTTTTTTTTGGGAGGGGGAAGGGGGAGTTGAATTGTGACCTCCTATTGAGGAACACGGGCTCTGGCTACTAGGCTAACCCCGGTGGTTTCCTTTTGCTAATTTTTCCACAACATATTATTGACTATTTAACCGGTCTGTTTTCATGATACATAGGTGTTGAATTTGCAAGGGGCTTAGCTAAGATATTGCCTTGTTACTTTGCCTCTGCTAATTTTTCCAAATAATATATTATTCACTATTTAACTGGTCTGTTTACATGATACATTGATGTTGAATTTGCAAGGGGCTTGGCTAAGACATTGGTCTTATGATCTTTTGTACAAATCGTTACACATACGAAGCATGCGTTCCTTCCCATCATGTAACTTTTTCTTTGACTTCTTTCTATGCAGTTATCTTTATGTATAATGTTTTTACCAAGTAACAACTATATAAAGAAGCAATCCAGATGAGAGCAAAGAGAGTAAAGAGTTCCAAAGTTCCTAAGATAATAATATCTTGGGCCTCATTAAGGGGATTTCCATGCTAGAATTCATAGATTTAGAGATATAGGATCATCCAATTTTGAAACTTGTTTAATGTTCCACTATTTTCCACAGAGTTCTTGCATGCGCCTATATAATATTGTGTTCCTGTCATCTAATATGAGTGGTGTTACATGACAAGATAGAACATGGAATGAATACATTTGTGGAAAGTTTGATCATCTTGCTAGAATGATATATTCATGTACCTTGCATGGTGATTACTTTTTAGATTTCTTGTTCGGGAGAGGTGCATAGGTGCAATATTAACTATGATAGTTTTGCTGCTGCTGATTCAATTGCTCAATGCAACTTACTTGCTGCAAGAGTGTGATGCATAGCCGCATGGTTTCAACTCTTAAGAGAGATTTGATGCAATTTAGGTGGTAAATTGAAAGTCTCAAATAAAAAATTGTCAGTTATTTATTTATTTATTTTCCTGAAAACGTAATTGAACCTAAAGGTTGAAATGTTTAAATAAAATGAAAACTGAACTCTAGGATTGTAGAAACTATTTCTGTGTGCTAGTGTTTTTTTAGTGTTTGTGCACCCTTTTGTCAAAGCTCCATCATTATTTGAGTGTTTTCTTTGGTATGTCACATTATCATGAAATTTTTTCAGGAAGAAGAAAGTTTTTTTTTCTTTGGGTGAATCAGGAAGAAGAAAGTTGAAAGTTCTGTTCCTTTACTATTTTTGTGTGCTTGCTAGTGTTAAATGCTTATTGACAAATTTAAAAGTTGAAATTGATACTAGTTCTTTTTTGATTAGGGTGGTTTGTAGATGCCAATGTGATAGCTAATGGGTTTATTTTTCTTATTCTTTGAACACAAGGAAGTTAGAGCTGCCTTTGTGTCCTTCAGGTCTCGGTATGGTGCTGCAATTGCTTTACACATGCAACAATCAAACAACCCCACACAGTGGGTTACAGAGCAAGCCCCTGAGCCTCGTGATGTTTACTGGCCTTTCTTTTCATCAACATTCATGGGAAGATGGATTTCTAAACTGGTGGTTATATTTGCATACTTTGATCTTACAGTTTTGTTTCTTATTCCTGTTGTATTCGTGCAAGGTCTTGCTAACTTGGCTCAGTTGGAAGTTTGGTTTCCCGCCCTGGAAAGCATTCTGTCGCTGTAAGCAGTTCTTTTTAGAATTTTTAATTTTTTGTTGTTGTTGTTGTTGTTGTTATTAACTCTTTCTTGCCATCATTATTTATTTGTAATTAACAACTGGCCAGTAGCACAAGAATTTCAAGACAAATATGAAGTCCACACGAAATTTTATTTCTAGAAAGAGGATATAGAGAAATTTACTTTTAAGGATGGTATTCTAGGACATCATCACGTGATATCCGCCTCCAGTACTTACATTATGTGGAAAAATCTAAGCAGTATTATGTTAAGCCACACAGATTTTGGTTTTGTGTTACTACTACTGGAGGTATTAGGCATCGGATACACAACTTGCTTTGTGCTTGGAAACTGATCATGTGACAGAAACCTTTTGGTGGAGAAGTTAGTTTTTGGGCCTAATTTGCTGCCACATGGTATACTTCCAAGCAATTAGGAACCTTAACTTCTTTTATTGGTATCCTACTGCATCCAATTTTATGAGTCTCCCTCTAAATGCACCCCGGAAAAATTGTTGGGGACCCCCATTTGTTGATTTTTTTAAATACCATTATACTCACAAGTGACATTATCAATAAGGACAAAATCCTAATTCTCTACAACCCCCATTTCTCCCTACACCCACTTTTAGTCACCACCTACTTTCCTTTTGGTTGCTGACCACCACCTCCGGTAGCCACCCCAGCCCCCTCCCCAGCTCCAGTTGCCGCTCCCTAGGCCCTCCCCACCTTTGGCTGCCATGCCCTCCCCATCTCCGGCTGCTACACCACAACCCCTCCCCACCCTTCCTCTTTTGCTTGCAACTCTCTCTCTTTCTCTGTCTCTCTCTCACTTTGGGGTGCATTAGAGGCTCCCCATTTTTTGTGTTTAAAAGTTTTGAATTTCAAAAGTTTAATCTTCATTTTGCCATATTATCCTTCTTTAAATTAAAATTGAAATACAATCCTAACACCCAAAAAAATAATAATCAAATAAGACCAAGTGCATTTTCGTAAATATACTTTCCAAAGATACTTTCCTCAAACTTTGAGTGGTCAACCTTGCCACATAAAATTGTACCAAGGGAGTATTTTTCATGGTTAACTGATAAATTGTTGTTGAGTCAATTTTGAGTACATTTGTTATCTTTTTCTTTGTCAACTATTGGTATCATTTTGACAAAATATATATATATTTGTTGTTGAGTCAATTTTGAGTACATTTGTTATCTTTTTCTTTGTCTACTATTGGTATCATTTTGACAATATATATATATATATATTTAGTTTAAAATTTATTGAAGTCATGCATAATTGTGCTACTGATAATTCATTGTAATGGTTTTTCTACTAAATTGAGCGAGACCTGATTAAAAGTCCTGAATATAGCATGTAACTCTTATAGAAATGGGTATCCTAAGAGTTTAGATGCTTCATTATTTTTATTGTCTCATTATTAGAAATTAACGAACATTCTTTGTATTATATTTGCTTTACTCAGCAATGTGGCTTCTACAATTTAGTGAGAGGAAGCAGAGGCTTGGTTGTCTCCTGCGGCTCCTGTTTGTGACTGCCATTATTTGTTGAATTTCATATTATTGTGGTCCATTTCTAGCTTAAACTTTTAGAGCAATCAATTTTTAACATCATGTTATCAGAGCTGGTAGTTAGGTTCTATGCTTGAATCTTGTCACTTGGTGGATTACTGATAACGAGCATGGAAAGCATAAATTAGGCAAATATGAAATTTCACATAGAGTACACCTAGGGCTTTGTGTAATCATGTTTAGCATTAGCTTGAGCCTTATTTTTTTTGTATTTTGTAAATCATTACGCTTTTGGACAGATTTTATGGCCTTATATTAGGGTTTGCCATGTTAGTAGTTCGGGGTAGTTCGGGGTATTCTGGCAATTTTGTACATTGCTGGACATGGGTTTCCTATGGGTCTTTTTATGGGTCAAAATCATGTTATTGTGTCTTTATTAGGTCTGGAATATCGTAGTTGGTCTAAGTTTCCCATTTGAAGCCATAGTCATAGTTGTAGGATTGGCAACAAGCCTATATAGACCCATGCAATCTTTCAATGCAAGAGTTGACTTGTGACAATTTGAGATTGCTCTATATAATCTTTCTATGCAAGTGGAGTCGATTTATGACAATTTGAGATTGTGTTTCTGTTCATTTTCATATCCCTTGCCGTTTGTGAAACACCTCTCTCTCTCCTTTTGAGTGTGAAGAAGATGAGTTAACCCTATTTCTTACAAGGTCACACATTTTTTTCTTGTTTCAATTACCGTCTTTTCTCTGTATTTGGCCCATACAAACAATTTCATTTGATTGCATGAAGGCAGAGTCGCACTAGTCTGTATTGTTCGGTGGTTTAACTGACCTTTTTTCCCTTGAAATTAGTTTTGGTGGATTCAGTCCTTTCACTTCCAATGAGTGTTGCATAAATAGAAGATCCCAGTGTAGAAGAATTATCAACCCTATGATCTAAAAAATCCCATACTTCCTCAAATGTCTGTACATATCTTATAATCTATAGTAACTTCTTACATGGTTTGCTTGCAATTAGCATGGTAATTTCTCAGAACTCAGAAGGTTGAATGTTCTGATGTTTGGTTCTTATAATTGTTTTCAGCAATTATCATCTAACATAAACTGAACCTTCTGGTTGGTCTTGCAGATCATTCGTCAGTGAAATAGTTACAGGGTACCTTCCCAGTCTCATTCTTCTGATATTTATAAGATTGGTGCCTCCTGTCATGAGGTTCCTCTCCACCTTTCAAGGATATATCTGTACTAGCGAGATTGAAAAAAGTGCATGTGAGAAAGTACTTTGGTTCACAATATGGAACGTTTTTTTTGGAAACGTGCTTTCAGGGTCAGTTCTCAATCAAATATCCGTCTTGCTTGAACCCAAAAATATTCCTGCAACGTTAGCTGTAACTGTTCCTGCACAGGTGAGAACAATTTCCCATTGACAGAAAGAAAAGTTTGGATTCTTAGCTATGCAGGTGAAACATAAAAATATGCTTCCTGTAGTGATTAATAATTTACTTGTTTTTTTCCTTTGAATGAATCAAAATATATACAATGACACTTTTCTCTTAACTTTGTATAGTTTCAAGGGTTTCTTCCCTTGTGTATTATCACTAGTTGATGTTCTCTCAATCCAATATGAAGCTAATGTGTTCTCTCATTTGGATATTCCATAGTTGGTGGAATTTCCAAAATTATTCAATACTGCTGCTAACAAACTTGCATTCTCAGATTTTACTAGGTTATTATTCTGGAGTATCGTGAAAGCCATGTTTTGTCTTTGTAGTTTAGTATTGGGAGTTGGATGCTGTGAATGAATTCTTTGCACTTCTTTCCTGGGTGGGGGTTATTTATGGGAGGTAGATGTGATGAAATGGGAGGGAAATAGAGGGATGTTTATAATGAAATTCATTTGTTTCCTTGTTCGTGATGGAGTAACAAGGACTGTCCCCTAGTATTTGGATTCTGGGTTTCTATACAAGTGTCTTTTTCTGTATGGACTGCTACTCACTATAGATAATTTGGGAAGGAGCGGCTTAGTGCTTCCCAATTGGAGTCAATGAATCATCTATTACTGCATTGTGAGCTTGCTCAATGGTTTTGGAGTATTCTATTGTCCAATTTTAAAGTGACATGATTTTACCGGATTGAATTCTCTAGTCTGTGAAAATTAGATAGGTGTGCTTCATTTGATGAGGGTGAGAAAAGATTGGATGGTGGCACGAACTTATGACCTTGATGTGGTGTCTATGGAGGGAAATGAATTGGCGTACCTTTTAGGAGGTAGAGATGGCACATAGGCTTAAGATGGCTTTGCTTTTAGTTTGGATAAATGGAAAGTTCTATAGTTCTTTTTTCGTTTAAAAAGGACAGCCTAGTGCATGAGGTTTCTGCCACTGCAGGTCCAGAGAAGGTCAGATGTACGCAGTGTTGCTCCCATGTGCTGAAAGGCTGTTTCTAAATTTTGAACTCATAACACCTAGGTTGCAATGGAGCAACCTTACTGTTGTTCCAAGGCCTTCACAGTGTTTTATTGATAAGACTTTATACAAGAGCTTAATTTTGTTGATTGGTTATAGTTTTCTGTGCTTTATCTACATCCTGAGTATGCAAGTGATGCCCTTTTTGAGTGTATTTTTGAATTTTCTTGTGTTTAAAAAAAGAAAAAAGAAAAAAGAAAAAAGAAAAAAGAAAAAAGAGGTCTTCCAAAATAAATTCTGAGGTGTATGAGATATCTCTCAAACTGTAAGAGGAGATCACTTTTGCTGTCTTGGACATGTGCCCAAGTCAGACATGTACTATTAGTGCCACTTGGTGCATAATAAACAACTTATGTGCCCTTCTGACAGATCCATTCCATATTCACAAGTATGTCTTGTCAGGCAGATATGACAATTTATTTTATTTATTTTATTTTTTAAAGGGCTATAATGTAGCATGAGAATGGAATACTGATGTGATTGTTTAATGGATGAAGATGATACTGATGGTGTAAAAGTTGTAATTTAGTTCCTACATATTTTCCGAACAAAGCATCGAAGAATCTAGTTGATTGCATTGCTTCAATTCCGATTTTTATATTGTTGAAACATATTTCATTGTTTTTGCAGGCTTCCTTTTTTATTGCTTATGTTGTCACATCAGGATGGACGAGTATTTCGACAGAGCTCTTCCGCTTGATCCCTTTTATTTGGAGTCTGATGAGAAAACCTTGCCTTAAAAGTCCAGATGATGAATTTGAAGTTCCGGGTCTTCCTTACCACAAGGACATTCCGAGGCTTCTTTTCTTTGGACTTCTTGGCATAACATATTTCTTCCTGGCTCCTCTAATTCTACCCTTTCTCTTGATCTACTTCTGTCTTGCATACATCATTTATCGTAACCAGGTTACTTTGATGTCTTTCGTTGTGTTTTATTTATTTTTCTTACTACTTTAATTGTAGTCTTAATGTTAATCAGTTAAAGTTATGCTGTCCTATCATGTTTAGTTTCACCCTGTATGGTAGACAATTATTTTATGCAAAAACAGCATTGACTCTGCAGTACACAGGCCTTGCTTGGCTTTCTGCTGCTACATTATTTTTTTTAAATAATAAATTGCAAGAAAAAGCCGACCCCATTTTATGGGACTTAAGGCTTGGTTTGGTTTGGGAATAAATCACAAGAAAAAAAAAAGGTTGTAATGTTTTGGGCTTCTCTTAAAATGGATGGTAACGATAAACATAGTCCCATCTATTGGATCTATCAAATACTGATCACTTAATAAGATAATATAATGGAGTCCAAATTTTTAAGCCACATGGAATGCCTATAAACCTGCATGTTGCGAGTTTGATTGTTTACTTCAATAAACCTACATGTGGTGAACTTCAAACTGAATTGCTGAGTTGGTGAGGATATGAGAAGATTGTAATAATTTTTCCAAATAGGCTCATGAATTTCCAAGAAGTTTCATCAGAAGGCATGTGATCAAAGGTCTAAAAATGGAACAATAAAAGAGAAAACCATCCTCTCCTATGTAGGTTAAAATAAACCTGAGGTAGTTCTGAGGTGGCCGGTTAAGATTATAAAATTTTAACCGAGATCTCTTTAGTAAGCATAACCATCTGGGTTGTAAGAGTAATATATTCTTAATTTCATTTCAGGCTCTGTTACTGAGATGAGGCAGAAGTATTTTCTTTCCGTGTAGAAGTCTGTTTTAGCAGTTTTTATAGTGTTCTGAAATGCTAGATTTCAAGTGAATGAGGAGCCCAGGAATGCCCTAATTGATCAAAACTGTGAAATTAGATTGAATACAGCTTGTACTGATGTGCCATGAATTTATTGTTTGAACTATTTGCGCAGTTGATAAATGTATACGAGCCCAAGTATGAAACTGCAGGGCAGTTTTGGCCTACTGTTCACAATTCAATGATATTTTCCCTGCTACTGATGCATGCTATCGCTCTTGGAATCTTTACACTGAAGAAGGTTTCTCTGGCATCAACCTTGCTTGTTCCTCTGCCAATCCTCACACTTCTCTTTAATGCGTATTGCCGTAAACGCTTTCTACCCATTTTTGTTGCCTACTCCACTGAGGTATGTTTACCTGTGCCATTATTCTTCCACCTGTGGATGCTCCTAATGAAATTCACGGGTAAATTACACTGACCTCCCTTGAGGTCTGGAGAAAATACAGTAAGCTCCACAAGTTCGGCATAATTACATTAAGCTCCCTTAAGGTTTTAATTCACCTGGCCCCCTTTTTCATCACAAATTCATTAGTCGTAATAAATGATGTTGTTATCTATATTACATTGAAATGTATATTTTACATTATGAATTGTTGGGTCTTAATGCAATCTACATTAGTTTTCGTCTCTTTAACCTTGCTGAAAGGGAAGTCAATGTCATTATGTCAAAATTATGAAGATCGCTGTATTTTTTCCAAACCTCAAGGGAGGTCAGTGTAATTTACCCTAAATTTAGTAGATTGTTTACAGATATTCCGTGAATTTTTGAATTTTGGGTTTTATGCTTTCAGGCTTTGTTAAACAAGGATAGAGAAGACCATAATGATCCGACAATGGCTGAATTTTTTAATCAAATGGCAACTGCCTATCAGGATCCAGCTCTGTTGCCAATCCAATTCTCCACAAACTCCGACAGCCATAGCGCGCCCCTGCTAGCTTCTGCTGAAATTCGAGACTCAGAGAGGATATCAGATCAGTCACAATGAGGCCACTCGTAATGGCAGTGTTTATAGAATCATACATGATTCTTGATTCTTTTTCCATGCACCCCGTGCAGAATCAAATTTGCTATTCTGAATATATTCGTGTTTCTGCCCACTCTAGCATGTGAAACAGCCATGGTGAGCTCATATATATGAGACTGACAAAACATGGGAAAAGACTATACCGGGAATTGTTTCTGCATATTTCATGCTCGTTCCAAGTTCGAAGAAGTGCACCATTTGTACAACTAAGAATCCCTTATATTGTTCGTTTAGGCTGTTGGTGATCAGAATGATGTGAGAATTTGGTAGTGAAGAATTTATTTTTTTACTTTTTTTGGGGGAAAAAAAAAAACTTTACCTCTGGTTTGGTCTGCACTTTGCCATGTACATTATTCATGAGCTGTATTTATTTATTTTTTGGGTGTTTATCTCACCATTGAGAAGTGTTACAATTCACTTTGATTTGTAGGCGTACCATACTCTCCTTCCAAAACAAATGAAAGAAATTTTGGAAGTCATCAATTTTTCAGCTGCATTTTAAACCTAATATCATGTTGGAAGTTGTAATTGCAATTTTTTTTTTCCGCTGATTTTAAACAATTGCAGGAATTTTTTTTTTTTTTGAACTTTTTTGTCTGGATTAATCTTTGGATTCCAAATTTGATGTTATGAGGATTGACTTTGATTTATTATGTACAACTATTTTTTTTTTCCATCTTAATTTATTGTTGAACCATAATATTTCTATGAGACTGCTTTATATATAATTTTAAGGGAAATAACAGATAAATATGAGAAACTCATAGACTAATTACAAATCAGTGGAATTGTGTCGGGTGTAAGTGAGAATTGTGGCTGGTGCAATTAATTGTAAAATTTTTACTGGTTTGCAATTAGTTCTTCCATTTCCGATTAATCAGTAGAATTATTTATTTATTTATTTGTTTTGGATTGGTTTTCTTATACAAAAATGGTAATGTTATACTAACAAAATTTATTTAATGTACTAAATGGAATGAAACATTTTAATCTACTAAACAGCATATGATCAAATACAGACAGCATCCATGAACTCCCTATCGGATTCAAGGTCCCTCATCGACTCCGGCGAAAGGCACACCTCTAAGTCCATGCTTCCTCCGCCTTCATATCCCGGGTACGTCGTCACTTTCCCGTCAAACTTATTCGCATATCCACTTCGAATCGCCACCGCTCTCCCCATCCCAAATTCATTCCCATACATTTCAAACCTCGGTGAACTTCCCACCAATACGGTGCAAGGGTCGAAGAATCGACCAAGCTGATATATATATGGTTTCTGCAACCACTCCTCCGTCCACTCCCTTACCGCCTTGTCGGTGTGGTTCGCCACCGCTTCCCTCAGCCGCCACGCTGCCCACCCGAGCCCCTGCTCGAGCAGCTCGCCTGCTTTAGCAATGCCTCTCACTGTTTGTAGAGAATTCCCAAAATACTCCTCTGGCAAAGGCGGTTCTATTCGTGTTCGGTTATTGATAGACATTCTGCAACTGGTTTCCTGATCGTAGGGTAGGCGTCGCGTCCTTGTGATGCACCTCCAGATGAGCGCGCTCACAGATTGCAAGGAGGATATCCTATTGGTTTGACACTCCCCGTTGGCTATCGCTTTTAGTTTTGCTACGGATTCTGTGGATAAGTGGAAAATTCTGTCTCTCAACGGAGGCGCTTCGTACCTGCTGACGAATTGATCGTGGTGGGTGAAAGGAAGGTTGAGAACATGGTTGTACCTGTTGAGAACAGGAGGTCGAGAAATGGAAGAATTGTTTGTCATGAAAATATCTGACCAAGCATTGAAAAAATGCCAGTAGGATGTTCCATCAACAATCACGTGGTTAACGGAACATCCTATGAAGATGCCATCAATCAACTGTGTCACCTGAATTGACAGCAACGACAGGGTATGCCCGTCGTGGTTGATGGCCCTGTCATGGTCAAAGAACGATTGCACAACTAGTGGTACATCCACTGGTGAAAGAATGTCAGAGACAGTCAAATTCACGGCGGCGTGGATGAATCTGGCGCCGGGACTGTTGTCGTTGTCGATGTAGACGGAGTAATGAGGTGGGTTTTCTTGTTTGGACGTCGCGAGCCGACCAGCAAGAGGGTAGAAATGAACGAGAGTGAGAGAAAGGGACCCCTTGAGCTTCTCCAAGAGAGCTTTGACTGTGTTTTCTTGATCATTCATTGAAGAGGGCTTGACAAAGAGAAGACCCTTTTGGATGTAATGGGCTGAGAGCATGGCTAGGTCCCCTGGAGCCAAGTGGATTATTGGCTGCTTGGTCTCCTCTTCGTCTGCTGAAGACCTGGGTTTGATGAAGCACTCTGAGATGTACCGGACCTTTGGAGGATTCATTGTTAGGGAAGTCTGATAAGTGTTGAAGAGGGTTGAAATGGTCTATCTCGTTATGGACCGACCATTCACTCATGATTCGATGTTACATGTATTAATTAATATATTAATATATATTATTATTAATTTAATTTATTAATTATATTATAAATTTTAATTTTTTTAAAATTATATCATATTATTAATTAATTAAAACATCAATTAATACCTAAAATATTATTCTTTTGTGCCTATCTGAACACGGAAAGAAAGGAAAAAAAAAAAAAAAAAATATTAGGTACTGAGTGAGGATCTTCTCCTTGCAGTTTTTATGCTTGCGTCCGTCCTTGCAGGCCTTCGGGTTTACTTTTAGGCCCAATTTTGATAATTCGAACCGTTTATATTTTATGATTTATTCAGTATATAATACCTGTAAAAAATCAAGTTGATCGGATATCAGAAAGTATATGTTCGGAAACTGTTTATTAAATTCTTTAAAAAATAGTGTTTAGTTCAATTTTTCAAACACATACTTTCTGATATCCGATCAACTTGATTTTTTATAGGTATGATATACTGAATAAATCATAAAATATCAACGGTTCGAATTATCAAAATTGGACCTAAAAATAGACCCGAAGACCTATAAAAACGGACACAAGCACAAGCTTGCAAGGAGAGGCTCTTGACTCTTAGGTACTTACTGACCCCATTAAAGTCGTCTAAGGTTGGCAGGTTTGTGGGGGTAGGTAAATCTTCGGCCCTTCCATCGGACGGCTTATATTAGACTACGTCACTCTATTAAAAATCTACGATTCAGATTAATTAAAAAAATTAATAATAAAATTCTCTTTTTCCCTGACATTCTCTTTCTCCTCCCTCCCTCGTACCACTTACACTCTGGCCTCATTTGAAAACAGATTAATTTAGTAACTTTTTGATTATTTGATTAAAATATGAGTTAAAAAAATTAGTATGTTTGAGATAAATTTTTATTTTTTACGAAAAGATGTACAAAAAGTAGAGAGAAAAGAGAATTTTTGACTTTTTTGTATGAGTTGTTGACTTTTTGACTAATTTAATAATTTTTTGACTTTTTAACTAAAAATGAGGGTTTTCAAACGAGGTCTCAATCTCTCTCTCTCACACATTTTTAATGAAAAATAAAAAAAATTATTTTAATTATTTTATTTTATTTTCATATAATATATATATATATATATATATATAATTTTTAATATAAAATTTTAATTTTATAAAATTAATATCATTGAAAATATATCTTTAAAGTGAGAATAATATTAAGTATATTTAATAAAAAATTAAAATAAATAAAAAGTATAAACTCATTTGGTTGATAAAATTAAATTAAAAACCATTATTTTCCTATGATTTTTTTGGAGTGAAGATTGTTTTTGAGAATTTCAAAAAATATATGATTTTAGTGTTTTTATTTCATCAAATTAATTTTTATATTTAAAAAATAATAATTTGAAAACATAACTAAATATAGTAATTACTTTTTATTTATTTTAATTTTTTTATTAAATATATTTAATATTAGTCTCATTTTAAAAGTATTTTTTAATGATATTAATTTTATAAAATTAAATTTTATATTAAAAATTATATATATATTATGAAAATAAAATGAAAAAGATTAAAATAATTTTTAATTTTTTTTATTAGAAATGAGAGAGAGACGGAGAGTGTGTGTGCGTGTGTGGTGAGTTCGGATTGTCTGCCGTGGTTGTTTGCGCTTTCTGCATTTGGACCCTTTTTTTTTTCCCTTATTCTTTTGCTTTTAAATCTCTTTTTCTTCTTTCTCATCTCTCAAATGTCAGAGAGAATCCAAACACACAGAGACAAAGATGGATGGCGAGAGAATGGATTCAACTCAGCACCATCACCAAAATTTGCAAAATTATCTACCTCTTCCTCTGTTATCCAACTCTCTCTCTCTTACACACACACACACACACACACACACACACAAGCACTAGCATTGTAATGTTGAACCAGATCTGAATTTCATTCAAAAGAAATATCAAAATTGCAGATATGAATACTGCTGGAGCAATTTAAGATCAGATCCGAACCAAACTTAAGCTAATCAAACTCATATCACTACAAATCAAACCACTTCGAATACAAATCTGAGAGATTCAGACCAAAAGAAGGCTTTAATCAAATATATATATGTATATGTAAGATTTATTTTACAAGAGTCATTTGTAGAACTATTTGATATAATATTCGCTACAATATTTGAAAACAATGTCATAAATCAAACCCACTGTGTGTTCAAAAAAAAAATATTCATGAATCAAACTCACTTTGTGTTCCATAAAAAAACAAAGATCACATTTCATAAATCAAACCCACTCCATTTTTTTTGTTTCGGCGAAGGATCTTTGATGCTCTATAAAGACGTTTCAACAAGATTTGTTATCGGAGGCCAATCTCTTCACGGCGATGCAGATCAGAACAGATCTGAGACCATTGGAACAGATCAAAGGAATATGACTAAGTTTATCGGCTTCTCCATTTTTGGTGAAGAGAAAGCTTTAATTGATACATTTGAACCTGCCACTATGATTGTGAAGGAGATTAGTGGAACAGTTGATGGAGTTAAGATTAAGGTCTTTGAGGTTTTTGTAACTCAAAGATCCTATGTTGTTCAGCAATCCATTGGATATGCTGTCGATGATCTGTGAATAATGAGTCCGAGTTTGATGAACCCCGTTTCTCTTGTTGAGAACCATCCTTTGTGTCGTAAAAACAGAAAAAGGCTTAAAAGCAAAAGAAGAAGAGGGGGAAAAAAAAAAAAGAAGTCCAAAATGACGTCGTTTTGGACCGCTGCAGGAAACGCCGCAGACAACTACGACATACGATCCGGACTCGTGAGTGGTGTGTGTTTGTCAGTGAGAGAGGGGAAGGGAGAGAGTGTAAGAGAAAATGAGATTTTTTTTTTTAATAGCTAATTTAAGTTGCAAATTTTCAATGGAGTGATATGGCCCAATCTAGGTCGTCTCTCGAAGGAAGAGCTGGAGAGAGGGGCAAGAAAGGATCTGAACTCCGGTAAATGATAAGTAATGTTAGGGATCATGAAAAATCTTAGATTACACATACAATAAAATATTACATACTAATCAAAGGATGAAAAATCTTTATGAAATATTTCATGATCCCTAACATTACTCGTAAAGGATTCGATAAAGAATTTTGATACGCCACTAGATTAGAGAGATCTAATTTAACTTATTACAAGTTTGTCTCGGTAATTTAAATTATTTATTTTGTGAGATTTGTGAAGAATATTATTAATATAAAATATTAAGTTAATCGGATCATATATATTTGAAAAAAAATATTGATGGATTGTATGATTTTCAAAATGGATTAGGCTTTTCTTAAATTTCTCACAAGTTCAGATTTGAGAAAATTGTTCAAGCTTGTAGAGCCCAACATGACTCCATTTTGATGATCCGGACTGTTTATTTTGTAGGGCTCTCGGTGTATATCATCTATGAAAAAAATTAGATCATATACTTTCATTTTATCACGTTTATCTCTAAAAATTGGATGGTTAATTTTCAAAAATACACATGCCGTTTATTTTTTTGGAGCTAAACTTTATTGGGCAAACTTCACTTTACACCCCAGTGGTTTAGGCTGGGTACGGATTATCCCCTGACATTCGGAAATGACCACATAACTCCCATGTGGTTTGTGGATTAAAATGTACCGTCTACTTTTCAGTCCAAATTAACTAACTATGTAGTTCAAACACCCATAAAGAGAGTAAGCTACATTTTAAGATCAAAATACCCCTTGGACATTTTTAAATTTTTGAAGGCATGTCATGCTTCTTCCTCCTTCTCTCTCTACTATTTCTTTTTATATTTCTTAACTCCAATCCATTATACCACACCAACTTCCTCTCCCCTCACCAATATTCCCTCTCTGCGCCACCACATTCCTCATTTCCCTTTCATTCACATGGCTATACCCACGTCATTCTCTATAACTCCATAGCCACTTCAAGTTAATAAGAAAAACAACAAACCTTGGAAGAAAAATGTTGGGTTTGCATCAATCACAATTTTTTGAAGCTAAAAATTAATATCTACTGACCAATGGGATCTGTGTGGGTGATTTTCTGACCACACTGCCCACCTAGTAATTAGCTGGAGAGCACCGACAGAATAGATAGCTTCAGCAAACCTGTAACAGAAAGAAAAGGCTCCGGCGGTGGCTCTTCCACCCGGGGGCACTCCGACGATCAAGTCAGTATATCTCTCAAAGATAATCAAGTGCTAAACTCACTACTCAAAGCATGAAATTGCGTACCTTAGACCCATGGGGGTGCCTCTCTTTTATAGTTTACTCAATCCAAGTCCTACTAGAAGCCTGACTTCTATGGACTCCAATTCAGTGCTTACTTTGGATTCCTCAAGAGATAAAGATAAACTCCCTAAGAGCTTTATCCTTATCTTAGCAAAGTCTTCTCTTTACTCTAGGACTCCTGTCCCTTATCTTTTATCCATTTATCTCGGATTCCGATATCTTCGGAGATAACCTCGGCCTTGCCGAGACAACCTCGGTGTCACAACCTAGACACGTGGCACTTCGGCTGACACGTCGGCGTCACCTTGCCACATGTTGGTATTCAGAAAATACATCTCCATAACTGCCCCCTAGGTTCTATTACCTCAGCATTTTGAGGTGATGAAACCTATATCTGTATTGTCTTCTAGTACCTCGGCGTAAGAACTCTTCGACCGAGATCATTCATGTCAAGCCGACATGTTCTCTTCGGAGAACAAGAATTCCAGTGATCTTTTTCATATGTGTGAGCTGTCACGCATCATTTACTCAACCATTTCTCTCACGCGTCTTTACCTTATTGGTTCGTGTTTGTGACGCGCTTATAAACCACGTTTTTTCTGCGCACGCCGCCTGACGTATACGCTGCTCCAGGCGTATTAAATGCCTTGTTTTGCTGTCGTTTCAAGTTTTTAACAAAACTTTGTTTTTTCCCTCTTTCTTTCCTTACCTTTGTATTCGATTTACTTGCTTTTCTCTCTCTAAATCCCTTGCTTCTTGAATCCGCCATTGCTAAGGCTCCAAGTTCTGCAACCGTCTTCGTTTGTCTTTCTGGTGAAGCTTTTACCACTCTGGTACTTCAGTAACCGTCGTCTATCTTCGGCGAATTCTATTCCGACTTCAATTTCTCTGGTAAGCCACTATTCTTTATGTATTCAGTTCACTGACGTTCTTCTATCTTCTTACTGCCATTTCCATGAATCATATTTATTGTTCACTATTTCTTGCATTTTTGCCACTGTTCTTGGCCCTGTAGTTCTTGTTTTCTTTATGCTTTTGAGAACCCCACTTCTGTTCTTCATTCTGAAACTGCGTTCTGGTTTCTTGTTTCCTGTGTTGTTTTCCAGATCTCTGCCTTCAATTTTTGCTTTCAATCTTTACCTTTATAGATTTAGGTTTGGGATTTGTCTATAGAACCTATCAATTCTTAGGAAAAAACTGAAACAATCCTTACAAACATATACCTAGGGTTTCGCCGAGGTCCCGATAACCCCTTAAGAGTATCTTCTTTCTGAAACCTAGCCCTCTGATTTTAGGCCAACGTTATGGGTATGTGGAGGCACAGGGTAGATATCCCGACCAAACTTGAGTACTTTAGGCAGGAGTTCTCCATCCCTGCCGATGTCCACCTGAGACTTGCTGGGGATGATGACTCTATCATGCCTATAGAAAACACCATGCCCCTTCCCATTGTAGCTTTTACTGAGTATGGACTCCGGCTTCCACTCAACATCCTTTTTCGCGAGACTCTTCATTATTATAAGTTGAACCCCATGCAGCTGACAATCAACTCTTATCGAGTGATTTTCGGTATTATCGCCTTAGCTAAACAGGAAAACGTTAGGATCACCTTAGCCGACATACAATACTGTTATACCATGTGCGCCCTTAATCTGAAGGAAAAAGGCTTCGTTTATTATCTTAAGCCGAGGTCTACTGAATTCAAAATCGTAGCCGACCTCCCAGACTCCAACAAGGGGGTTGGAGATGACTATGTTATTGCTTCGGGAAATTGGGAGTTTGGCGTAGACGAGGACGCCCATCTCTACCCTCTTCCCCGATCAGTTAAAGAGGGCAAGGGTAAGAGCCCAGTGTCAATACTTAGTTGTTTCTGTTCAAGTCTTCAATATTTTATCTGTTTCTAATGTCTGTTTCTTTTTGCAGACGTTCGCAAGCCAGCAAAAGACTTTCGTCAATCTTACGTTCCCAGTAAGGACCTGAAAAAACTCCTGGACTTGCCAGTTCACAAAAGAAAAGCACCTCTTCTTCTCAATTTTATTCCTACATACAAATCGACTTTGCCCGACGTCCCGAAAAGAAAGAAGAAGAGCTTATCTCCTCCCTCTACTACCACTCTACAAACCGCATCAACATCTCGGGCTGACTAAGGGTCAACCTCTGATCCAGCCGATCAACCATCAACTTCAGCCCCATACTTAATCCCAACACCAGAAAGAAAACGTCGGTGACGACTTGTCAAAACTGCTGAGATGGGTCGCCCGAAGCCTGTTGCCCAAGATCTCCTAGTCGACCTTCCTACGGACGTTGACGCTCAGCCGACGCAAACCATGCCCCCACCAAAGCCGAAGAGAACCAAGAAAGCCCAGCCAAAGGCTAAAGTGACTCAGGTTGAGTCTGAGGACACTTTACCTATATCCAAACTGGCTGAGAGTGGGAAGACCGCTTCCGTTCCCACAAAAAGGTCTGCTGAAACACAGCCATCAGAGTCCATTCAATCAAAGAAGCCGAGGTCATCGTCTGCGACGACCTCGGGTTCCAAAATACTAAGAGTCCCCTGGGTGCCTGAAATTACCCTGGAAGATAAACCTGTTCTAGCCTGTGACAGTGCCGATGACATCAATGTCGGCGTGGCACTCGGTACTGCTGTTCTCCTTCCTGGCGATCTTGAGCGGAATGCCAAGATGAACGAGTACGAGAACTACGCCCTCATGCTCCAACGTTCTGTACAAGTAAGTTCTCCCATTTGGCAACTTGTCTTTTTGCCTCTTTTTCTATACTTGTAAAGTTTGTGTAATAACTTTTCCCTTGGGTTCTTTCAGGCCATTCAACATGCCCATTCTCTCTCCATGCAAGCTTTTGAAACAAGGGAGAAGTTGGCCGATATGAGGCGGGAGGTTTCTGCCCTAAAAAAGGAAAACAAAACTTTTCTGACAAAGATGAAGAAGCTTGAAGACCAGGCTGAGGCTGCCACCAAAGCCCAAACCCTAGCCGAAGAAAAGGCTGAATCTGCCGAGGCTATTAAGAAGGTCGCCGACGCCGAGAAGAGAAAGACCGAGGACAAAAAGGCCCAAGCCGAAAAGGAACTTCAAGAGGCCTTATCTACTAAAGATGCTGAAATCAAAGCGGCCGACAAAAAAGCCTATGCCCAAGGAATGGCCGACGTTACAGAGGAATACAAACTACAAGTTAGGCAGGCATGCAACAGGGGCTTCTCCCTTGGTTGGATGGCCCTTGCAAAGAAACTTAATCTTCTTGATAATTCACCACTGCGCCAAGCTGACGCTATTCCTCTTCCATTTCCTCCACCTCTTCCTCCAAGCCAAGCTGAAGATGAATCTGAGTCTGAATCTGAGGATGAGGATAAGGATGATGATGAGGCTTTGGTAAGGAAGCCCAAAGATGCTAGTGAGACCAAGTCCCCTTCTCAGGACGATCAAGTCCTAGACTTGACTCATGAGGAGGATGAGGAGGTTATCAAAGAGACCACTCCTGAGCAAGCATCATCTGATGTTCCTCTAGTCGATAGAAGTCTTGATCAAACACTTGCCGAAATTGACGCCGAGTTGGCAGCGGAAAAGATTGCCGAGGTGGTTCCACCAGAATCCTCCGAGGTTCCAGCCCATCCAGCTGTTGATGCTGAAGGAGCCTGACTCCAATGTCTTTCTTTGTTTGAACTTTTTTACTTTTCTGTTTTCTGGACAATGTAAGCTTCTTTTGTGGCCGATGTGCCTATCTTTGTCACTGTCGAGCAATTTGCTTTTGGTTAGGCCGTAGTGCCTTCTTTGTACACAACTGCAACTGTTTTTCTCTGAATGCTTTAGTCTTTATTTTCTCTTGATTGCTTCTGCATGGTTCTATACTTAGAACATTTGGCATGCTTTTCATACTTTGCCTCATTTGTGCAATCTTCTCGGGTTAAAGACCTCGGGTATAGTAACTACAAGTTTTACTTCGGCAAGATATTGACCTGCAAACTTTTCATGAATTTCAACAAGTATATACTATTCAATGCTCTCTTTGCAAACATTTCTCAAGTTATAACAAGTGCTAAACAATGATCTACTTGTAAATTGCTATAAATTTCAACAAGTGTTTAAACAATATACTTAGCTTTTATTTCAACCTGTAAATTGTTGCAAATTTCAACAGATAATCATATGTCGGCTTAACGTTATCTTGTAAATTGCTTACAAATTTCAACAAGTGTTAAGCATTTTCTTTGGTTTAACCAACCTGTAGATTGCTACAAGTGTCTAGCAATAACCTCGGCTTTGCTTCAACTCGTAAATTGCTACAAATTTAAACAAGCGAAGAGAAACAGTAATCTTGGCTTAACTTCAACTTGTAAATTGCTACAAATTTCAACAAGTGAAGATAAGGAACTATCTCAGCTTAACTTCAACTTGTAAATTGCTACAAATTTTAACAAGTGAAGATAAGGAACCATCTCGACTTAACTTCAACTTGTAAATTGCTACAAATTTCAACAAGTGAAGATAAGGAACCATCTCAGCTTAACTTCAACTTGTAAATTGCTACAAATTTCAACAAGTGAAGATAAGGAACCATCTCGGCTTAACTTCAACTTGTAAATTGCTAAAAATTTCAACAAGTGAATTAAGTGTTTTTGTCTTCTCTCTGCGCCCAATGTGAACCTGAGTTCTACTTGGGTTCTCATTATTCATGTCTTCCAAAAACATCAATATGTAACTTTATCAATCATATGTGTTTAAAGAAAAGGGAAAAGATTTTATTGATGACCTTGGCCAAAAATGATGTACATCTAATGATAGAAGAATTTCAAATTACAAGTGTTCCAAGGTCTTGACAGTGCTTTGCCCTCGTTATCTTCAAGCCGATAAGCTCCATTGCCTAATACCGAAGTAATTCTGAAGGGTCCTTCCCAGTTTGGGCCAAGCTTGCCCTCTCTGGGATCCTTCTTGTTGCCGACGAATTTTCTCAGGACTAGGTCGCCGACTTGAAAATCTCTTGGATTGACCTTCTTGTTGTAAGCTCTGGCAAGCTGTTGTTGGTATACTGTGAGCTGAATTGCAGCTTTCTCTCTTCTTTCTTCTAAGAGATCCAAATCTCGGGCTAGAAATATATCATTTGTGCCATTCTCTACTCCGTCGGTTCTGATCCCTGGGATGCCGATCTCCAGAGGGATGACTGCTTCTGTGTCATAAGCCATAGCAAAGGGGGTTTCCCTTGTTGATCTCCTCGGCGTAGTCTGATATGCTCAAAGCACATTGGGCAATTCGTCTACCCACTTTCCCTTTGCTGCCTGTAGCCTCTTTTTTTTCCCATCCAAAATTACTTTGTTGGATGCTTCTGCTTGCCCATTGCTTTGGGAAAAACTTGGTGTTGAAAAGTAGTTCTTTATCTTGAATTTCGCGCAGAAGTTCTTGATGAGTTTGCTGTCAAACTGCGTTCTATTGTCGACAACTATTGCTCTTGGAATGCCAAATCTGGTGATGATGTTTCTCCATATAAAGTTCTTGACGTTCACATCTCGGATTTTGGCAAGAGGTTCTGCCTCTATCCACTTCGTAAAGTAATCTGTTGCCACCAGCAAGTATATTCTCTGCCCAGTTGCTTGGGGAAGTTGCCCAACAAGATCCATGCCCCATTGGGCAA
The DNA here is from genome assembly GCF_055761805.1 of Camellia sinensis. Taxonomy (NCBI): domain Eukaryota; kingdom Viridiplantae; phylum Streptophyta; class Magnoliopsida; order Ericales; family Theaceae; genus Camellia; species Camellia sinensis. The sequence goes on from NC_138965.1 coordinate 196,955,447, forward strand.
ACGGCCAGGGGCTGGATACTGGGTTTAGGTCAGCAGCTGGCTGATGTATCAAAGGTGCAAACTTTTGGCATTGTTCACACTTCTTCACGTAGGCTTCAGCATCCTTTTGCATGTAGGGCCACCAATACCCCTGGGTAATGGCCCTGTGGGCTAATGATCTGCCCCCAGCATGGTTTCCACAAATTCCTTCATGAATTTCATATAGGAAATCTTCAACCTGCAAAGGGTGTACGCACCGTAAAAGGGGTCCAGTGAAAGACCTTCTGTAGAGGTGTCCATCTGCTGTCAGACAGAATCTTACCGATTTCAATCTGACTTTGTGTGCCTCCTTACGATCTTCTGGCAGCTTTCCTTCTTTCAGGAATGCAACAATTGCATCCATCCAGCTTGGCCCCATGTCCACACACATTGCTTCCTGTTCTATGCTCCGTGGTTCTACGCTCGGGCCCAACATATAGTCGATCATAATTGTCCTTGTTTTTCCAGTCTGCATTGAACTTGCTAGGTTAGCCAACGCGTCGGCGTGGGTGTTGTCATCTCGGCTAACTTGGAGTAGTCGGTAGTTCTGAAATAGGGCTGCCAATCTGATGACCTCTTTTGCATATGCCGACATCCTTTCGTCTCTGGCTGCAAATTCTCCTGTTGACTGGTTAACAATAAGTTGTGAATCACAAAAAACTATTACCTCATCTGCTTCTGATGCTGCTGTCAGTTTTAGTCCTGCAATTAATGTTTCGTATTCCGCTTCATTGTTTGAGGCCTTGAACCCCAAACGGATGGACTGTTCTATTATTTCTCCATCTGGAGATATCAGCAGTACTCCTGCCCCCGCTCCTTGTCGGTTTGAACTTTCATCGACAAACAGTCTGAATGAGTCACCGATGTAGATGCTGCAGGGTCTGAGTTTTTCCTTCCTTTGCTCTTTTGCCTTAGGCTGGGATTCTCCTTGCTTGTTGGGACAATGCTCATCCTGGTTCAATGGAGCCCGATGTTTGATGGTTTCAGGCGTAAATTCTGCCACGAAGTCAGCCAAAACTTGGCCCGCCAAAACTTGGCCCTTTATTGCTGTTCTGGGCCTGAACTCCAGGTCATACTGGCCCAAGGCAACTGCCCATCTTGCGATTCTTCTTGTCAAGTCTCCTTGTTGCAACAGGGACTTCAGTGGGTGCTCTGTGAGTACCACAATCTTGTGCGCTTGAAAGTAATGGTTCAATTTTTTTGAGGCCATTACTAAGGCCAGTATTAATTTCTCTAGTGGTAGATACCTTGTTTCTGCATCGGCCAAGGTTTTACTTACATAATAAATAACCTTTTGTTCTCCTTGTTCTTCTCGGATTAGCACTGCACTTACTGCGTGTTCTGACACAGCTAAATACAAAAACAGTTCTTCCCTAAGTTCAGGTGTCGAGAGGACCGGAGCCGTGGTCAGATATTTCTTTAGGTCGACCAAAGCGGCCTCACATTCCTCAGTCCATAAGAAGTCCGTGGTCTTTTTTACCAGGTTGAAGAAGGGTTTACATTTGTCTGAGCTTCGGCTTATGAACCTGTTTAGGGCTGCGGCTCTTCCAGTAAGCATTTGTACCTGTTTTGCCGATGTTGGGCTCTGTAGGTCTAGGATGGCCTTGATCTGATCTGGGCTGGCCTCTATGCCCTTCCTTGTTACTAGGTACCCCAGAAATTTACCAGATCCAACTCCAAACGAGCACTTTGATGCGTTAAGTCGGAGCCGATATGTTTTGAGGATGTCGAATACCTCTTTTAGGTCGGCAAGATGACTCTTAAGCTCCTTGGTCTTCACAACCATGTCATCGATGTAGACTTCTACTGTTTGGCCAATCAGGTGCTTGAACATTTTTGTTACCAGCCTATGGTAGGTTGCTCCTGCGTTTTTCAACCCAAAAGGCATCACTCTGTAACAGTACAGGCCTTTTGGGGTGATAAACGCTGTCTTCCCTTCGTCTGGGGGGTACATGGCTATCTGGTGGTACCCCCTATAAGCATCCAGGAAGCTCATCCTTCCATGTCCAGATGTGGCATCCACCAACTGGTTAATCTTGGGCAGAGGGAAACTGTCTTTGGGACAGGCTTTGTTTAGGCTCGTAAAATCTACACAGACCCACCATTTACCGTTCTTCTTTTTTACCACTACTGTGTTGGATAGCCATGTCGGGTAATTGACTTCTCTGATGGCTCTGGCTTCCAGAAGTCTGTCTACTTCCTCTTCTACAACTTCGACGTACACCAACGTCGGTCTTCTGGCTCGTTGTATTACAGGTTTGGCTGACCTGTCAACGTTCAGTTTGTGACAGGTGACCTCGGGGTCAATACCAGGCATTTCATAAGGTGTCCAGGTGAACACCTCTATGTTTGTTCTCAAAAAATCTTCTAGTTCTTTTTCCTCTTCTTCGGCTAAGCCTGAACCGAGAAGAAAGAAGCGCTCTTCGTCGCCCTCCTGGACGAGGATTTTCTTTAGTGTCACTTCATTCTTCTCGGCTGGTTCTTTGCCGACGTCTTCTAGTACTTCCACGTCCTCATCTTCAATTTCTGCCTCTTTTGGCTCTCGAACGCTGCAAGTAGACTTCATTGCTGCCATGGAGCAATTTTTTGCCTGTAGTTGATCTCCTCTGACTTCTTCAATCCCATGCTCTGTTGGGAACCGCAGTAGTTGATGCAATGTTGAGAGAACTGCCCCCATTGCATGCAACCATGGTCTTCCCAAGATGATGTTATATGGTGAAGGTGTGTTAATCACCATGAATTCTGTCCTGATCTTCTTAGTGCCAGCTTGTACTTCCAAGCTTGTTGCGCCCAGTGGCCACGTCGGCGTTCCATTGAAGCCGACCATCGGGCCATTCGATTGCTCCATGTCGTTTGGGTGAAGGCCTAGCTCCTTGTAACATCTAATGTACATGATGTCACAAGAGCTGCTTTGATCTATTAGGATGCGTTTCACTTGGCAGTCCCTAACCTGGAGGGATACTACCAAGGCATCATTATGCGGATGCTGGACCATCTCTAGGTCTGCTTCAGTGAAGGCTATCATCGGTCCTCGGCACTCTTCAGGCCGAGGTCTTTTATGTCCGACCTGGTTCACGTGTTGCAGGTGTTTTACTCTTTGGGTTTCTCCCCGAATGTCGCTTTCGTTCACTTTTGAGTGAATTACATTAACCACCCTAGGTCCCCCTCCCTGTGGTTGCTGTGCTGGGGGAGGCGGGGCCGCTGGTGCTTGAGGCAACCTTGCTTGCTCTTCTCTTGTCCTGGCTTCGTCGATGAGGTCCCTCAGATGGCCTTGCCTTACTAAGTCCTCTAAGTATGCTTTTAGGGCTCTGCAGCCCTGAGTTGGGTGCCCTTCTTCATTGTGGTAAGCACAACGCCTACCAACGTTCCTTCCCATGTATTCCCCTAGGGCCTTTGCTGGTGCTCTGAAATAAGGTTGATTTCGGATTTGTTCCAGGACTTAGGGGTGGGCATAGGGTTATCCGATCCACTCAACCCGCCCTACCCTACCCGACCCGCAGACCTTTGGGTGGTTTCGCAAACATATTAGGGTAGGGTGCGGTTTGGATTATGGCTGAATTTCGGGTTGCGGGCGGGTTGCGGGTTTGAACCGCACCCGCCCAACTCGCCCGCTTACATAGATTTTTTTTTTTTTTTTTTTTTTTTAAATGTGTGAATTCTGAACCGTTGATTTTCATCTTTATTCTACAAACAAAAGTAAAAAAAAAAACCCTAACAATTCATTCTCATCTCATCTCACACATTTGCGCAACTGGAGCTTGGAGGAGAGAGTTGAGCTCCTTCTCTCATCTCATATTAGTCTCTCTCTCGTTTTTCATCGTCGATCGACCTCTGGTCTGTTTGCTCATCCTTAACTTTGCTTCCTCATCGCCGATCGATTTCTGCTTTCTCATCGCAACTCTGTGCGTGCGCAGCTTCACTTCGAATCTCACTCTCTTCGTGTTTCGCAAGATTAACTCTGCTAAGGTAAGACTCGGTCTCTGTTTTTTTTTTTTTCTTCTTCTTTGAATTTGTTGATGTTGAATCTGTTTTTTTGAATCTGTTTTTTTGATTCACAGGTAAGCTTCACTTCGACTCAGCTTCACTTCAAATCTGTTTTTTTTTTTTTTTGAATTTGTTAATGTTGAATCTGTTTTCTTGAATCTGTTTTTTTGATTCACAGGTAAGCTTCACTTGGACTCTGCTTTACTTCAAAGGCACACTATGATCACTGCTCTTCTCACTTCACATACTCAACTTAAATAGGTAAATCAGTGAGAAAACATTTGCATGTTAGAAGGTGCTAAAAACAGTGGAACAGGGTAATAATATAGTTAGTAAGAAGAGATGTAAATGCTCATGTTTCATCTGAAAGAAAAAAAAAAAAAGAGAAAAAGAGAAAAAATTATTGTCAGGATGAAGTGGCAGAGGAAACTACTTTAGTTTAAATTTCAAAAAATCAGTACTGTATTTAATGGTCTTGGACTCTGCAATTAGATTGATTATAAATTCCCAAATTAATTTACTTTGTTTTTTTAGCTACAGATGCTGGCTTATGTGTTCTTGCAGTGAATTTAACTTTATTTTTTTAGCTACTGATCTGCTGGTTTATGTATATTTGTGATTCTGCATCACTTTATTGTTGATCATTCTGTAAGATCTTTTACTTTACCTAGCGGTAATTAAATGTGTTTCATTATTTTGTTAGAAGGGTCTTAGTAATGGAATATATTGATGGAATCCCAATTCTAAAGCTTGGAGATGAAATAGCTAAAAGAGGCATAAATCCTGGTGGTAAGATCGCAACTGCGGCAAAGAGGTAAGCCCATTGATTACCTTAGAGAGTATGAAGTCCTTTTCTGCCAATTCTTTTCTTATCATAATCCCCATTTTTATGCAAAAAGTTCATATCATCTACTTTAAATCCATAACTTACTAGCTTATATCTTAGTTTCTTCTTTTAAGCTGTAAGACATTTTGGGCAGTTTTAATATGTTATTGTAGAAGTGTGAGAGAGGTATTCAAACATTGGTTGTTGAAACTTCACATGACAGCCAATCTAATAACTGGTTGGCAGTCCAATGTAGTATAAAAATGATAACATAGTAATCAAAATGATGATATATTTAAAAAAAGTTTGAGAATCCCACCATGTTTAGTTTCTTGTGATTCCAGCATTTTGCTCTTAAAAAGTATTTTAACAAAACAAACGCATGGAATTAGAATTGGGATTAAAAAAAAAAGGTTTAAAAATAAATTTTTGAAAAAAAAGTTCAATCCGCAAACCGCCCGCAACCGCCTGCACATCCGCGAACCCTATCCGCACAAATCGCAAACCGCATTGCGGGCGGTTGCGGGTTGACTTTTCCCCAAACCGCATACATGTGGGCGGGTCCAAACCGAACCGCAAACCGTCCCAAATCGAACCGCGGACACCCCTACCAGGACTTTGTGTACTGGGATTCGGAACACAGTCGTCACTGCCTGCTTACCCCTCAATTCTATCTCTGATTTGTTAAATCCGTTATCACCTCGGCTTCATTTCGGCTCGCCGTTCCCTTTTTCTTGTTTTACCTCCTTATTTCCCGATGTATCCTCCTCAGCTCTGGCATATTTCTCAATTTTTTCCATGAGCTCTTCCATGCTTTTTGGCAAAGTTTTTGCCAAAGACTTCCGTAGTGGACAATTGTCTTTCAGGCCGTTCTTAAATGACACGACCGCTACTTCTTGATTACATTCTGGTATTCGATTGAACACCTCATAGTACCTTTTTGAATAGGCCCTAAGGCCTTCGTCTTTGCTAATCTTCAGAGCCATTAATGCGTCCACCCTTAATGGCTGCAGTTTGTTCGTTACAAACCTGGCCACAAACATCTCGGCTAGGCCTTCCCAAGTCTTTACGCTTCCTTTCAGTAGTTTATGGAACCAATCTGATGCAATTTCCCCAAAGGACGAGGGGAACACTTTGCAGAGTAATGGCTCGTTCCCACTATATAACGCCATCGAATTCAGATATAGCCCGACGTGGAAGTTGGGATCTGACTTACCATCATATATTTGAAACCTCGGCATACTGAATCTCTTTGGTGCTTGAAATTTGTCTAGTTCCACTGAGAACGGTGTCTTCGGCTTAACCGGGGAAGTTACCTTGGCTTCAGCGTTTTGTTGTTTCCTCTTGATGTAATCTCTCAAGTCTTCTTTGCTCCTCCCTGGAGCTCGGCTATCTTTGGACTTCAATCTTTTTGGCACACTACTTTTAGCCTCGTGGTGGGCTCGTTTTGACCTCTCTCCTTGTGTTGTGTCAAAGAAAAGCGCTTGCCCTTGAACATGCCGATGTTCTTTGGGTTCTGGGTCCTTTGTCTGATACGTCCTTCGGGACTCTTCTCGTCTTGGCTCTTCTCGTCCGACTTCCCTGGAAGGTCGGTGAGAGTGCCTTCCACTTCTGGTGTGCTGAAGGACTTCAGGGATTGCTCTTCTTTCTCCCTTCTGGGTGTTAGTTGCTGGCATCGGCGTATCCTGCAACGGGTATGGTGGCTGCATGACATTGTTTTGCATCAAGAAGTTGACTACTGACTGTAGGTCTACCAACTTGTTTGCCAAGTCTTTACTTCCACATCCCTTCGTATGCACCTATCCCTCCATACCTGAAGGTTGTCTTCGTGATAGTACTTGCCTTGGTCTGTTTTTTTCGAAGTATCGCCCTCCTGGCCGATGTCTTCTTCACTGTGGCCTTGGCCATGAGTTTTTGCATTATGGTTGTCTCCTTCAACGTCAAGGTCAATTGGTCTGCCACTCCCAGCAGGAGTGTCGCCTCCAATGTTTTCCTTATGTCCGTTACTGGCCATCTATTCTTCTAAGGTTCCCACAGACGGCGCCAAATTGTGTGGGTGATTTTCTGACCACACTGCCCGCCTAGTAATCAGCTGGAGAGCACCGGCAGAATAGATGGCTTCAGCAAACCTGTAACAGAAAGAAAAGGCTCCGGCGGTGGCTCTTCCACCCGGGGGCACTCCGACGATCAAGTCAGTATATCTCTCAAAGATAATCAAGTGCTAAACTCACTACTCAAAGCATGAAATTGCGTACCTTAGACCCATGGGGATGCCTCTCTTTTATAGTTTACTCAATCCAAGTCCTACTAGAAGCTTGACTTCTATGAACTCCAATTCAGTGCTTACTTTGGATTCCTCAAGAGATAAAGATAAACTCCCTAAGAGCTTTATCCTTATCTTAGCAAAGTCTTCTCTTTACTCTAGGACTCCTGTCCCTTATCTTTCATCCATTTATCTTGAATTCCAATATCTTCGGAGATAACCTCGGCCTTGCCGAGATAACTTCGGCGTCACAACCTGGACACGTGGCACTTCGGCTGACACGTCGGCGTCACCTTGCCATGTGTTGGTATTCAGAAAATACATTCCCACAGGATCCATCTTTAGAAGGGACCTTAGGTTCTGTGTATATATTTACATTATATATGCATATATGAATGAAATTTGGATTGTTGAGTGGTGATGGAAGAGATAAAGATTCTTTTAGGATGAAAAAATATATATTCACATTCTGAGTTATTACATATAATTTGATGTCAAATGACAAACTTTTTTTTTTTGGAGGAATAGTGATAAACCTTAGCGACTGTGAATGATTTTAAGAATTTATTATTTAGATTTTAAATTGATTTGTAGAATATTGAATGATTGGATAATATATGCATTTACTGTTGATGAGTGGTGAGAATGAGTGATTGGTTTTTCGGTGTGGAGATGTGTGTGCCGCTTGGATTTCTTGTATAAGTTAGAATGAAATTTGTTAGAGTTGGTAGCATGGATGAAAATAGTTGCGTGCGCGTGTATATATATATATATATATATATGTATATTTGCAGGTTTAATTTAAAAGAAAAAAGAGGAAGAAGACGGGAGAATAAAGGTAAATTTACACGTTCTGTTAATAGAAGTAGTGTGCATTTTAGTTCACAAATCACATGAGGTTATGTGGTGATTTCTGAATATCATGAGGTAATCCGCATCCGGTCCAAACCACAAAGGGGTAAAAATTTATGATTATTGGGTTGACGTAATTTTTTTTCTATGGATGATATACATGAAATTTGTCACAAAATGAACAGTTTGGATCATTAAAACAAAACTTATTGTCGGCTCCTTAGGCCCAAACAACTTGAGAGAAGCCAAGTCATTGAAAATAGACTTTTTTTTAAAAATTTTAATTTTTAATTTTTTTTAAAAATAAATATAACCTAATTAAATAATTATCGATATTCGATCAATATAAATTTTGATATAAATAATTTGCTCCATCATAAGATAAAAAATTTGGTTCATTGAAACAGACTCAAAGTGGGCCATAATTAGACCTTTCAAACTGGAGAGGAACAATTACATCTTTGGTGTTGTCTCATTTATAAATAAAATATAGATTTTATCCTTATTGGATTTTCCCCAATTTTTTTGCCCCTTTATCTTACGACATGAAATCTTGATTATCAATGTTAATCAAAATTTAATCAAGACTTTCCGATTGCTTGATAAAATAAAATAACAACTGTGGAAATTTTATTTAGCAAATATAAAATACGTTCTTGTTGCATGTTTTATGGCAATAATAATACTAATTATTAATGGTTGCCATGAATGACCTCAAATGCTAGTTTGGATCCTTTGTATCAGGGTGGTGAAGGTATTGATTAAAATAAATATATCATGTCCCAATACAATTTATGTGAATTTTTTTTATTATTCATATTATTTTAAAAATAATTAAATAAAAATATTATTTAACATATAAGTCATATATTTAATATTTATTCTATAATTTAAATAAAGATAATGTACTTATTCAAGTTCAATTTCAGCTCGTTTATTTACTTAATAAATTAAGCCGAGCCGAATTGAGACTCAAACAGATCAATAGCGCTCTCCTACCACCTTCTCCGGAAATTCAGTTCTCCGCAAACCCCCACAGCCATAGTGCTCCCTTGCTAGCTTTTGCTGAAATTCTCAATATTGTTCAGGTGGTGATCAAAATAATGTGAATAATTTATTTTTTAATTTTTGTTTTTTGAAAAAAAAACGTTACCTCTGGTTTGGGCTGCACTTTGCCATGTACATTATTCATGAGCTGTATATATATATATATATATTTTTTTTTTTTGTGTGTGGTGCGTTTATCTCACCATGGAGAAGTGTTACAATTTACTTTGATTTGAATCATTTGTAGGCGTACCATACTCTCCTTCCAAAACAAATGAAAGAAATTTTGGAAGTTCATCAATTTTTTAGCTGCCTTTTAAACCTAATATCATGTTGGAAGTTGTAATTGCAATTTTTTTTCCGCTGATTTTTAACAATTGCAGGATTATTTTTTTTTTTTTGAACTTTTTTTGTCTGGATTAATCATTGGATTCCAAATTTGATGTTATGAGGATTGACTTTGATTAATTATGTACAACTATATTTTATTTTTTTTTCCATCTTAATTTTTTGTTGAACTATAATATTTCTATGAGACTGCTTTATATATAATTTTAGGAAAAATAACAGATAAATATGAGAAACTCATAAACTAATTACAAATCAGTGGAAATTGTGTCGGGCGTAAGTGAGAATTGTGGCTGGTGCAATTAATTGCAAAATTTTTATTGGTTTGCAATTAGTTCTTTCATTTCCTATTAATCAGTGGAAGCATTTTTTTTAATTCATTTTTTTTTTTTTTTGGGGATTGGTTTTCGTATGGAAAAATGGTAATGTTATACAAACAAAATTGATTTAATCTATTAAATGGAATGAAACATTCGTTTCATAATATGAAATATACAACAGCATTTGATCAAATACAGACAGCATCCATGAACTCCCTATCGGATTCAAGGTCCCTCATCGACTCCGGCAAAAGGCACACCTCTAAATCCATGCTTCCTCCGCCTTCATATCCCGGGTACGTCGTCACTTTCCCGTCAAACTTATTCGCATATCCACTTCGAATCGCCACCGCTCTCCCCATCCCAAATTCATTCCCAAACATTTCAAACCTCGGTGAACTTCCCACCATGACGCTGCAAGGGTCGAAGAATCGACCAAGCTGATATGTAAATGGTTTCTGCAACCACTCCTCCATCCACTCCCTCACCGCCTTGTCGGTGTGGTTCGCCACCGCTTCCCTCAGCCGCCACGCTGCCCACCCCAGCCCCTGCTCGAGCAGCTCCCCTGCTTTAGCAATGCCCCTCACTATTTGTAGAGAATTCCCAAAATACCCCTCTGGCAAAGGCGGTTCTATTCGTGTTCGGTTATTGACAGCCATTCTGCAACTGGTTTCCTGATCGTAGGGTAGGCGTCGCGTCCTTGTGATGCACCTCCAGATGAGCGCGCTCACGGATTGCAAGGAGGATATCCTATTGGTTTGACACTCCCCATTGGCTTTCCCTTTTAGTTTTGCTACGGATTCTGCGGATAAGTGGAAAATTCTCTCTCTCAAAGGAGGTGCTTCGTACCTGCCGACGAATTGATCGTGGTGGGTGAAAGGAAGGTTGAGAACATGGCTGTACCTGTTGAGAACAGGAGGTGGTCGAGAAATGGAAGAATTGTTTGTCATGAAAATATCTGACCAAGCATTGAAAAAATGCCAGTAGGATGTTCCATCAACAACCACATGGTTAATGGAACATCCTATGAAGATGCCATCAATCAACTGTGTCACCTGAATTGACAGCAACGACAGGGTATGCCCGTCGTGGTTGATGGCCCTGTCATGGTCAAAGAACGATTGCACAACTAGTGGTACATCCACTGGTGAAAGAATGTCAGAGACAGTCAAATTCACGGCGGCGTGTATGAATCTGGCGCCGGGACTGTTGTTGTTGTCGATGTAGACGGAGTAATGAGGTGGGCTTTCTTGTTTGGACGTTGCGAGCCGACCAGCAAGAGGGTAGAAATGAGCAAGAGTGAGAGAAAGGGACTCCTTGAGCTTCTCCAATAGAGGTTGGACTGTGTTTTCTTGATCATTCATTGAAGAGGGCTTGACAAAGAGAAGGCCCTTTTGGATGTAATGGGATGAGAGCATGGCTACGTCCCATGGAGCCAAGTGGATTATTGGCTGCTTTGTCTCGTCTTCGTCTGCTGAAGACTTGGGTTTGATGAAGCACTCTGAGATGTACTGGACATTTGGAGGATTCATTGTTAGCCAAGTGTGTGTGAAGTGTTGAAGTTGGTTGGAATGGTCTACCATTCACTCAGTGCTATTTTGGAAACATAGGAAAAAGTTACGTTTTTGGATAAAATATCTAAAACAGTAATGCTAGGCTTCAGGAAAGGGCTTCAGGAAAACCTACAGGAAAAGGTGGGTCCCACCTGATAAGGAAATAAAAAAAAAAAAATGAAAAGTGATGGAAGAAGTCGTTGGCTGAATCTTCCTATTATATCAACAACAAATAGGATGGGTCCCACTTAGAAAAATAAAAAAAATAAAAAAATATAAAATAATAAAATAATAAAAAATAAAAAGTAAAGAAAAGTAAAGGAAAGGAAGAAAATGTTGGCTGGAACTTCCATGTTATATTAACAAGTAGTATTGTAAGGTAGCAATTCAAGTGAATTCATTTTAGTGAAAACTCACAAAGAATATAATCCAAAGAATAACAAAAAGAATTTATATATTGCAAATATATAATAGTTCAATAACATAAACCTACATCAAAATGACAATACTTCAACATAAGCTTATACCAAAATGACAATGCTTCAACAACTCAACAACATAAGCCTACACAAAATGACAATGCTTCAACATCGGCTTGCTTCTAAATCATACAAATATTGTCAATGGTAAATTAAAAATAAATTAATATAGGTCCAAGAAACATTGTCATTGTTGACATCTTCAACTTCTTTCATCTTTGTCTCGTTCAGGATTTTCATATTGTGACTGCGCCATATCATTCAACATTTTCGTGAAACTTGAATTGCCCAACATCCAAGATTGAGATGGATGATGATGTCCCTACCAAAAAAATAAAATAAAATAAATGACATAAATATTAAATTTTTGTTTAAGCCACGTTAATAAAATACAAAATGGAATATTATGTACTTGGGATGACAAGTGTCCTTGGAGCATGTTTTGTTGCCCGAAACTTGGAGCCAACATTTCAGATTCTTGCAATATAACAAGCACCCATAGAATTATAAATCCAACAATAAACTAACAAAATCTAGCTATAAAAGAAATCAATAAATCCAACAAGTTTCTTACATTGATTTTAATACTCTCTTGTGTACCAAGATCAACAAATCCCATATGTGAAGGCGCACTAAATTCAGATTGCTACAAAATATAAAACTTGAAAGTTAACAAAATAATAGCTTATCAGTTAATGGTAAATTCATGCATGAGATATTTTTCACACCTCTATATTTCCTTGGCTGCTGGTGCTAGTGGTCTTTGTCTTTGTCTTGGTCTTCACTCTTTGGTTCTTTTTAGTAGTTTTTTCAAGCATAGACTGCTTCCTTTTACATGGTGGCCTCCCTTTTTGACGGACAACGATTGGATCAAGTATGGTTGTGCTCTCCTTTGAATTTAAGACACCATCCCCATATGAGCTTGAAGCATTCTGAGTACTCATAGAACCAAACTTGTTACTTCCACTAACAACATCAAGTTCTTCTTTCAACTCCCCTTTTAGTTCACGTAACTGTTCAACCACCTTATCACACTTATTGTCACAACTAGTTGCCAAATCAGCCACCTCATTGAAGACATTGAACATTTTATCATACGTGCTTTAGGCTTAATAGAAGAGTTGTCATAACTGATATGCACTTTAGTGTGACATCTTTTCATATTTTTGTTCCATCTTCTTAAAATATACTTGTCTGGCATTTGATGAATCCTTTTTTCCATGAGCACTGCAATTTGATGCCTACACACTATTCCCCTAAACTCAAACAACCGACAACTACAATTTGTTTCAGAGTTGTCCTCTTCCAAATGTACTGTGAAAGTTGCAAGTCTAAGGCTTTCTCCAAAGGGAACATCTTCACTTACTTCATACACAGAAAAATTAAGATCTTCTGAACACAGAGACAAATTGCATTAGGGAAAACAATCTCTGTGGCTTTTTTCATGGCTTTGTCTTGATCTGTAATAATAGCATTGGGAGGGCATCCAGACATGCATGCAAGCCAAGACTGAAATAGCCATGTAAATGTCTCTGTGTCTTCATGTGAAATGAGTCCACAACCCAACAATGTCGACTGTCCATGATGGTTCACACCAACAAATGGGGCAAATGGCATATCATATTTATTTACCAAGTATGTTGTGTCAAATGTGACCACATCCCTAAACTCTTTAAATGTTGCTCTACTCCTCGCATCGGCCCAAAATACATTTTATAATCAACCATTTCCATCCAAATCCATGACATAAAAAAAGTCTGAATTATCACCTTGCATTTTCACAAAATAATTATACATTGCAGTGGCATCTCCTTCCTCAAGTCGTAAACGATGAACTTTGTCTATATGATTCCTACCTTAGGATCCTTAGTTTCAACTTCTACATTTTCAGTTTTGACTTCTACATTTTCTGTTTCCTCCATTTCATTCTCAATATTAATTTCATTAATGCCCTCACTTGAAGAACCACTCCATATTTCTTCATCCATATCTCTACAATATATATATATATATATATATATATAAAACAAATTAAAAAGTTCTTCAACAAAAATAAATAAAAAGGCAATAAATAAACAGGAATTAATTTAGTTCTTAAACAAAAATAAATAAACAACCAATAACTAAACTGAGACTATTTAAAAATAATAATTTGTGCCTTGAAATATATACATTGGTGGTATAAGGCATCAAAAATTTTCAAAATTGAACAAAAACTCCCAAAATTTAACCTATGCAATTTCTAGGCTTTCATACATGAAACAAACTAAATCCACAAAATCTCATTGAAAGATTCAAATTTAGAGATAACAGAAAATAAAACGAAAATTGAGTTATATAACCTATACAAGCCACAACATCTCTTTCATTGAAAGATTCAGAGACAACAAAAATTTTCAAAAGTCTCAAAATTCAAAATTCTAGGGTTTGAAAAAAATAATCCCAAAATCGCACAAAGAAGGTAGGATATAAAATCAAGCTTGGTAAAACAACTATAAACACTCAGATTTTGGTTGCAAATCTTACCTTCGGTGTTCTTGCAAGAATGGTGGGATTAGAGACTGAAATCGCAGCAAAAATCTGAGAGTGACGGAGAAATCAAACGGAAATCTCAGCAGTTACGGAGACGCCGGCGGCAGTGACCGGCGGCAGCAAGCTTGCGGGTGAGAGCTGAGCGAGAGAGTGGTGAGAGAGTTGAAATGTGAGCTAGAGTGGTGAGAGAGTTGAAACGTGAAAGAGTTGAAACATGAGACTCAGAACTTTTTTTTATTTCTTAAACTAACAATTTCCTTGCCAGGTGGGACCTACCTTTTCTTGAAGGTTTTCCTGAAGCCTTTTCCTGAAGACTAGCATTACTGTATCTAAAAACGTGGCTATCAAAAATGTAACAAAATCTCTTTGGAAAGTGTAAAAAATGCAGCTCTAAAATTACAAATTAGGGTCTATGAAAAGAAAATAAAAAAATAAATCTTTTATGTTGGGTAACGGTATTTTGGTCATTTTAATTTGATTTGACACTATAAATAAATTTTAAACTAAAAAATAAAAAGTTAACTTTTTATTAACTTCCCAAATCACTTTCAAAAAGCTAAAAAACTTAATAAAAAGTCAAAAACTAACTTTTTATTAACTTTTCAAAACAACCCTCAATTTATATATAGTCCCAAATAACTAATATTATTTGTGCCTATCTGGACACACACAAAAAAAAAAAAAAAAAAAATTTTAAAAAATAATAATATTATTATTATTTGTATTAGGTACTGACCTCATTAAAGTCGTCTAAGGTTGGCAGGTGTGTGGGGTTAAGTAAAGGAAAAACAATTGGGAGCATTAAAAGGGAGTATTAAGAGTAGCATTAGTAATGTGACAGTAGACTCTGTTTATTTTTTATGTCTTTTTTTTTTATTTATTATTTTTAATGTATTAATATTATTAATAATATATTTTTTAATAATGTAAATCATTGTTGGTAAGTAAAGGCAGTTCAGATGCTCCCCAATCTCTTCAACCCTTCTTTCGGAACAGTTCAAATTGGCCACGTCACCCCACTGAGAAAATTTGTGACTCAGATTAGCTTTAAAAAAGAAATGCTACATACCTTTAATGTTTTCTAGCGGTAACTCGTGTGATGCACGAAAAAATAGATTATATATATTTTGTATGATAAATAAATTATTTTAATTTTAAATCATATTTTAATAGCTATAAATCATAATATTAAGTCATTTGTGTAGATGTTAACAATAATTAATCTATAAAATTTTACAATAAATTTGATATGCATAAGAAATTATTAATTATAAAAATTATTAAGAATAATAGTATCACAATCACTTGATAACATAAATAACTTGTATCAAATTAAACAAAACATTAAAAGAGAGAAATTCTATAAGCTCAGAAAAGTTATCATAAATTTACTTAGACTTTTAAATCAGTGGTGTATATTATTATTGTGGAATCAAATTATGAATAAATATCAACTTTTAATTATAATTTATAAGTAATTTTTAAAAAAATTTAATCTAAGTTTGTTGCCTTGCTTATAACAAGAATTTCTCAAACAAATTATTAATTGATTATATTAGCAACTCTCTATCTTTTATTTCCTCTATCAATGACACACTCATATCATATCAAAGTATAAATCATTCTCCATAGTTTGAATAATACTTGCATAGTTCCTATGTCATTTTAAAAAAATTAATGAAGATAAGAATGTTATAGTATTATAAAAATTATATAAGAGAATAGTTTTAATCCATTTTATTTATAAAAAAATGATAAAAAATTATTTGAATTGTACTTGAAAAAATATAACAAATGATAGCTTTAATCATTATATATCCAAAAAAAATTATATCGGTTACTCGACGAAAAAATGGTCAAATACAAATAGAGTCATGAACATTGAATTAAATCATATGGGCTCTAAATTAATAGTATTATCTAGCAAATCAACTAATAATAACATAGAGATATTGACAATTATATAGTACTTCCCTATCATCTTTGTACTATATTCATTAATTTCATATATTATATGAAAGTTTTATTCGTCTCGATCCTTCAATAAAATAAGGATCAAGAAAACAAATTTGAGAATAAATTGATTCTAAACTTAATTATTGAAAAAATAAAAATTTCAAAGAGGGAATTTAGAGATGGGATTGAAGAAATACTATAACAAATGACAGCCTTATAAAAAAATTTAAAAAAAAAACATAACAATGATCTAATGCAAATTATTTTTAATAACTAATAGAAAGAATCTTAAATTATTACCTTTTATAAATATAGTGAAGAAAATTAATTTTGTGAGATTTTTGTACTACTTTATCCCATGTAG
Source organism: Camellia sinensis (assembly GCF_055761805.1). Lineage (NCBI taxonomy): Eukaryota > Viridiplantae > Streptophyta > Magnoliopsida > Ericales > Theaceae > Camellia > Camellia sinensis. The sequence goes on from NC_138965.1 coordinate 196,971,989, forward strand.
CCTTTATTATTTCATTATTAATACTATTTCTCATTCAGAGCGATAATTTATTTATTTATTTTTTATAATCTTTATCATTTGATAGATAATAACAAATAATAAAAATTATCAAGAGAAGGTTAAAAATTTAGTAGGAGATAAGGAGTTATAGATAAAAGCATTTCATAAGATAAAAAATTTAAAATAAAAAAAGATAATATGTGATAGGAGAAAAAAAATGAGTAAATCAAAATAAAGATTTAGATATATATATTTTTGATAGATATATAGATTAACAAATCATATCTTTATCTAAATTTTATTATTTTAATTTTTTGAAAATCAATTATTTAATCTTTATCTTTATCTGTAGGCCATGAAAATAATCTTTATAAATTATTTATCAATTTTTATATATTTATTTATCTATAAGTCATGAAATTATTTTTTTTAAATAATTTTAAAATTTTTTATCTTTATCTATAGGTTATGAAATAAATTTTCATAAATTATTTATGAATTTTATATGTTTATCTATAATGAAATTAATTAAAGTACGAAATGAGGGGCAAAAAAAAAGAGAGTAATTTTGTTTTTTTTTTTAAAAAAAAAACAATTATTTAATCTTTATCTTTATTTGTAGGCTATGAAATTAATTTTTATAAGTTATTTATTAACTTTTATTTGTTTATTTATGGGAAGAAATTTTAAATTATCTATAAGTTATGAAATTAATTTTTTTAAAATTAATTGTTTATTTTTTATCTTCATCTGTAGATTATAAAATTAATTTTCAGTTTTTATATGTTTATCTATATAGTGGAATTTTGAAATTCAAATCTTTATCCATAAGTAATGAAATTAATTTTAATTTTAATTAATCAAACAAATAAAAAATGAAGAAAAATAGAAAACATGAAAGGCAATTAAAGAAGGTTGCCACGTAAGAAAGAGAGTGTTTTAAAATTATGAGAATTTAAGAATAAATATTTGGAGACTTTTGACAAAACAATTACATTGGTTATATATACAGTATAGATTTCATCAGATTAATTTTTATATTTAAAAAATAATAATTTAAAAACATAACTAAATATAGTAATTATTTTTTTGTTATTTTAATTTTGTTATTAAATTTATTTAATATTAGTCTCATTTTAAAGATATATTTTTAATGATATTAATTTTATAAAATTAAAATTTTAAATTAAAAATTATATATATATATATATTATGAAAATAACATAAAAAAGATTAAAATAAATATTTTAATTTTTTATTAGAAATGAGAGAGAGAGAGAGAGAGAGTGAGTGCGTGAGTGATGTGTGTCTCGGTGAGGGAGGGGGAGAGAGTGAGTGCAAGATAAAAAGAGAAATTTGATATATATATATATATTTTTATAACTAAAGTTTGGGTACTTTAAAAAAGTCAAAAAGTCAAAAAATTATTTAAAAAGTTAAAAAGTTAACACTATTCATCAAAAGTTAACAATTACGGTTGCACAACTCCCAATTCAAATTTTTTCCTACAAATCAATTTTTACAATTTTTTATTACACATTTTTCAATAAAAAGTCAAAAAGTTAACCCAAACATCCATATTTTCAACCTCAATTTTTTAGTCTAAAAAGACAAAAAGTGCACTTTTTTAGTCTTCCCAAACTTGGCCTAAGCCTCCGTTTAGAAAGTGGGTTAGCATTTTAGTTTTTGGGTTTTTTTAGTTATTTTAGCCTGGGTTAAAAAGCTTAGTTTGGGAAGGGCTTTTTGACTTTTTTGACTTTTTTTGTGAGAAAAGAGTATAATGATTATGGGTTAGATGTGATGTTTTATTTTTTGTGACTAAAATAACTTATTTTGTCTTTTGTGATTAAAATAATCAAAAAAAACCCAGAAAAACCCTTCCCAAACTGACCCTAATTTGAGTCGCAGATTTTCAGTGGGTGTACTACTGGCCTGAGAGCATGGCTAGGTCCCATGGAGCCAAGTGGACTATTTGGCTGCTTTGTCTCGCCTTCTTCTGCTGAAGACTTGGGTTTGATGAAGCACTCTGCGATGTACTGGACCTTTGGAGGATTCATTGTCAGGCAAGTGTGTGTGAAGTGTGAAAGAGGGTTGAAATGGTCTATCTGTTTATGGACCATTAACTCAAGGTTTATATATGATCACAAATAATTTGATTTGAAAGTGATATATAAATTTATTTTTTAAATTTAATGATATGTAAATGAGATGAGTAATTAATAAAATAGAGAGAAATAATATATTAAAGTGGTTGATTAGTTGATCATTAAATTTAAAAAGTAAATTTAATTTTTAAGATTAAATAGTATTACTCTAATTAATATTATAATTTGTATTAGGGACTATTTGGAAACATCATAAAAAAGTTAAAAGTCAACTTTTAATTTATTTGGAATCACATTATTTCTCGTATAAAAAAATTTAAAAATTTTAAAAAATTAAAAAATTAATTTTTAATCATCTTTTTAAAACAGTAATGACCGACCCCAAGTCATCTAGGCCTCCGTTTGGAAAGTGGGTTGACTTTTTGATTTTTTTAATAATTTTAGCCTAGGCTAAAAAGTTTAGTTTGAGAATGACTTTTTGACTTTTTTTATGAGAAAATAACGTAATAATTATAGATTGAATGTGATTTTTTATTTGTTATAATTAAAATAATTTATTTTATTTTTTGTGACTAAAATAACTATTAAAAAAAACTCTCAAATCGTATTCCCGCCTAGGTAACTAGGTTTTTTTGAACTAGTCTATAAGTGACGAGGTTGGTGGGTGAGCTAGACTAGGTTGGTGGGTGTGTGGGGTAGGTAAATGATTCTGTCAATTGGTGCTTTATCCTTGGTAATTAATTATTCCGTCTTTCATGGGACTTAACTCATCGTGAGATTGTCTCGATAATTTAAATAATTTATTTAACGAAAATTTTTAAATATATTATTAAGATTATTTAGGATGAATACGTAAGTATACTTTTTAATTTTTAAAATTAAAAAGTAGAGAAAAAAATAATTGTTTAAGATAATTTTTTAATTTTTTATAAAAAATTATATATTAAAATATTAAATAAAATAACAAAATTATATTTTTGCCCATATACATATACTCACATAGAATCTTTTGCATGTGAGTACACTTCTCTGTGGCCTTGGTATTTGTGGGAACTTTTTTTTTTTTTTTTTTTTTTTACTTGTATGGAAGTGGTGCACTCCCTCTGTCGTATAAAAAATTAATTTTGCCGTGTAGGACCGGATAGAAGAAGGGTTATTCGGTCTTTTTGTCTCTTCCTCGTGTTGTGGATGTTTCCGCTTTTTGATTTTTGTAAATAGTGATAAATTTTTTAATTTTTTTAGTTATTTTTTAATTTTTTTGTCTTTTATAAAATATCTCAAACAAAGTACTATGAAAAATTTATTTATAAATTTTATATGAGAAAATGTTGATTCATTTAGTTTTAAATATTTTTTTATGAATTAATTAGTCTTTTTTATTTAAAAATTTGTAATTATTTGATTTGGTACCATTTGAGTTTAAGTGAATGTTCTTTTGTGATTTATTTTTCTAATTTTTTGGTTCATTTTTTGGATGAAAAATAAAAAAAATAAGGTGAGAAAGATTCTTTCTTGAGGAATTGATAGTTAAAATGTTAGTCGTCAAACCTTAAAATTTACATTTTTATAAGTGTGATTTTCTAATATTACATTAGAGTGTTACATTTAAAAAAAAATACATTAGAAATTTTTTGTGTGTTACATTGATTGGAGTGGTACGTTTGAGAAAAATACAGTAATGAGTTTTTTTTTGAAAATGTTACTTTGTTACGTTTGGAAAAAAATACACTAAGAAGTTCTTTTGGAATATTACATTATGATATTTGAGAAAAATATACTAAGAAATTTTTTAGCCTCCGTTTGGGAAGTGGGTTGGCTTTTGGCTTTTTGACTATTTTAGCCTGGAGTTAAAAAGCTTAGTTTGAGAAGAGCTTTTTGGCTTTTTGACTTTTTTAACTTTTTTGTGAGAGAGAAGTGTAATGATTATGGGTTAGATTTGATATTTTATTTTTTATGGCTAAAATAGCCTATTTTATTTTTTGTGACTATTTTAGCCCTTAACCCACCAAAACCAACTTCCCAAACTATGCCTTAATATGTTACATTAGAGTGTTATGTTTAGGAAAAATATACTGAGTAGTTTTTGTGTGTTACATAATTGGAGTATTACGTTTAGGAAAAGTACACTAAGAATTTTTTTTAAAATGTTACGTTATTAAGTTTGAAAAAAATATACTAAGGAGTTTTTTTAATATGTTACGTTTGATAAATGTATACTAAAAAGTTTTTTTGAAGTGCTTCGTTTTGTAATTTCAACATTATGAGAAAATTCACATTTGTCCCTTAATAAATAACATGTGTGTTTATATTTGACCCTTTATATAATTCACATTATAATGGGATCTTTAAGTCCATAAGAATAAAAGGAAGGACCAAATGGTTCATAAGATCACTATTTGGGATTTATTGGTGTTTCACCCTATTAATATTTAAAAAATAAGTTAATTAGATATTGATAATTATTTAATAAGATTATTTTTTTTAAATGGTGTGTACCGTATGCACCTTATAATTAAATAAGAAAATGACATGATTTTATACTTTCTGAATCATAACAAAAAAAAAAAAAGAGTAATAATCAAACAACACATGAAATATAATCAAATATCTCATAAATTATAATTAAAATAAGGTGATAACTAATTTTTTTTAATCATAGTTAAAATATAAAATATCATTACTTTGGTGCATATGATAAGAAATATGTACAATAAAATTTCCCAATTTCTAAAAGAGTTTTAAGTTGGTGTTAAGATTCCTTAGAGTGTAAATCCTAGAGTCATCCATCCAAGGGTTGAGATTAAGCCTCACTAAAACGATGTCATTTTGGTGAGTAATTTGAAAAAAAAAAAAAAATCTTAGATCTATTTCATCGTCCCTGTGTTTGTGAAACAACATTAGAGAGACAAAGAGAGAAATAGAAGGGTTGAGAGAAAGAGAGAATAAGAGGATCCACATCGTCGCCCCGCCCTGTCCTAGTCCCGATGCACTATCGCCGCCGCTGCTGCCACGCCTCAACTGACACCCTATCTGCCATACTCTAAAACTGAGGTTATTAGGTCGTTGATAACCACTGGTCATTCCACTATTACAGAACTCTGCAACATTCAAAATCAAACCAAGGAGATAAACAAACCCAGCACAAACCCACTTGGGTACCATTTTGTTTTTAGTTTTCCCCAATCCAAAGTTCAAATTCATCCTCCAAATGTGAACCCTTTCACAATAATTTCTAAACCCTATTCTTGAAACTTTGTAAATAATAATTATATTAGGAATTGTGTGAGTGAATTTCCGATCACACTGCCAACTCAGTACTCAGCTGGAGAGTACTGGCAGAATAGATGGCACATGTCTGACCTGCAACAGAAAGAGAAGATTCCGGCAGTGGTTCGTCCACCCGGGGGCACTCCGACGATTAAGTCAGTATATCTCTCAAAGATAATCAATAGTGCTAAACTCACTGTTCAGAATATAAATTGCGTACCTTAGACCCATCGGGGGTGCCTTTCTTTTATAGTTAACTCAATCCTAGTCCCCATAGAAGCCTAACTTCAATGGACTTTTGCTCAGTGCTTATCCTGGACTCTCCAAGAGATAAAGATAAACTCCCTAAGAGTGTTATCCTTATCCATGCTAAAGTTCTTCCTCATTCTAGGACTCTTGTGCCTTATCCGCTTATCTCGGATTCCGATATCTTCGGAAATAACCTTGGCCTAACCGAGATAACCTCAGCGTCATAACCTGGACACGTGGCACCTCGGCTGACACGTCGTCGTCACCTTGGCCATGTGTTGGGACTCAGAAAATATATCCCCACAACTGTCCCCTAGGTTCTATTACCTCGGCATTCTGAGGTGATGGAACCTATATCAATACTTCCTTCCAGTACGTCGGCTTAAAGTATCTCAGCCGAGACCACCGTTAAGGCCGACATGTCTTTTTAAAGAACAAGGATCCCAAGGGCTCTTCTTAAGCATATAAGCTATCATACACAATAATTCAACCGTTTTAGCCACGTACCATTCTCTTATTGGATTGTGCTTGCGACGCGCCTGTAAGCTGTCTCGCGCCTGCGTGCGCCGTCTGACGAATCCGTCGTTCTAGGCTCATTAATTTTATTTTGCCGCTGTTTCAAGTTTTAACAAAACTTTTCCCCCCTCTTCCATCTTTTCACTTTTCTCCATCGTTTTTGAAGCTCTCTCTAGCTTTCCCACATCCTCCATTGTTTCAAGCTTTCAAGCTCTGCTATCACCACTGTTTACCTTCCTCCGGCGAGGCTCTTGCTAATCTTTCTCCGCTGCTGCCGTTCGTCTGACTTTGGCGAACTCAACACCGGCTTCTTTCCTTTGGTGAGTTACTGTTTTCTTCTCGATTTTAGTTCCAGTCGCTTTTCAAGAAGTTTTGCTTTATTATTTGCCATTGCCGTCTTACTCAAGTATTTGATTTATGAATCACGCATCTGAATGTGCTTATTTCATGATTTTGCTCTTGCCCATGTCTTGAATACACATACTGCCTGTAACAACCCAGATTTTTAATTATTCTGTAGAATTTATACTAATATTATTTAATCTCAGTTCGGAAAATATATAATTTATTATATATTATTATGTGTAATTTTATAAAACAATATAATTTTAGAGGTCAAAATATAAATAAATAATTAATTTACTGTTGGTATATGATAAAGTCTAATTTAATTAGGAATTAATTTATTTATATAATTATATAAAAATTTTGGATCAAAGAGTAATTATTTTAAATATTTATTAAGGATAAGAACGAATCATGAAATTAAATATTGAATCTGGGTGAGATGGATGGCCTGGCCACGTGTTGGCCAACCAATGGCCTCACCTCCTTATAAATAAGGAGGTGATTCGGCTGGGTGAAGAGGAAATAAAAGAAAGAAAAGAAAGAAGAAAGAAAGAAAGGAAAGAAAGAAAGGGAGGAAAAAGGAAAGAATAGTGGAAGGTGAAAGGGTCTTTGACAGTAGAAAGAAAGAGTAAGGTATTAAAGTTAAGGTGAGTTATATTATACGTTGAGCCACCAAAATGTATTTTACTTATGTTTTGACTTACCATAATCTATTTTATACAAGTTATGTTTTATTAGTATATTAATAAAAGTTATGTTTTATAAAGGTTTCAGTTATGTGGTTTTATTTCTAAACCCTATTTGCTTAAAAGGAAACTCATGGATATGTCTGTTTATATTTTAAAGAATATTTAATTATGACCTTATATATAATTACGTTTTGTAAGTACTACCACGGGAGCCCCAAGCCTTGGGGGACTTAAATAACTACTGGCCTCTATTTGACAACTTTGTGGTTCTCTGTTTGTCATGAATCCATTGACCTCTGTTCTGTGCGAAGCAAAGTGCTGTGCGGAGCTAAGTGTTACACTATTATGGGAGCCACCTCTAGAATCCGTACGAGCCACCTCTTGAATCCGTACCTCTGTTTTGTGCAGACCAAAATGCTGTGCGGAGCTACGTGTTACACTATTGTGGGAGCCACCTCCAGAATCCGTACGAGCCACCTCTTGAATCCGTACCTCTGTTCTGACTGTCACTTCAGTGACCTCTGTTCTATTCTGTTTTGTACCGTGGTTATAGTTATTTACTTACATAATTTATGTATTTCAGTTCTGCTACTTAAATGAGCAATTTCTGCCACTTAAATGATTTGTTTACCAATTATTTATTCACCAAACTGAGTTATGTAAATGTTTTGGCCTAACTAACTATCCATGGTTATTTCGTGTCCCTTATACTCTTGGTATAATATTTCTCACTCTGCTATGTGCTTATAGTTGTTTACCAATTTTCAGGAAATAATGTAATTTAGAAATAGCTTTTGGAAAGTCTTAGATGCGGGGCTGCGGAATAGACACACACAACATTTTTATGATATTTCTCTATGTAAATATCGACATTTTTTGTCAATAAATTTTGTAATAAAAATAGAAGCTCAGATGATTATTTTGGTACCCTCATTTAAATATTACTTCCGCTCACGTTTATTAATTTGTTAAGAATTGGCCGTAGGTAACTTCAGTTACTGGCCATTACGATACTTAACCCTTGGGTACGGGGAGCGGGTCGTGACACTGCCCACAACTTTTCTGCACTTTTGTCACTGTTCTTGTCCTTATAACCTTTGTACTTACAATGTTCTTGATAGTCCATCTTTGTTCTTGATTCTGAAACGCATTCTTGCTTTTCTGTTTTCCAGATTCGTGCCTTCAATCTTCGTTTCCACAGATTTAGGTTTGGGATTTGCTTGTAGAACCCACAATTTCTTTGGAAAAACCGAAACGATCCCCACAATTTCTTACCCCACAAATTTTTAGGTTTTTGCCGAGGTCCCAATAACCCTTTTAAAACACCTTCATTCTGAAACCCAGTTCCTCATAGTTAGGCCGATATCATGGGTATGTGGAAACATAGGGTAGACACCCTGACCAAGTTAGATCACTTTAGGCGTGAGTTTGACATCCCTGCTGATGTCCATCTGAGATTAGCTGGGGATGATGACTCTATGATGCCCACAGCCGATTCCATGCCCCTCCCTGTTGTAGTTTTCATTAAGTGCGGACTTCGGCTCCCACTTAATATCCTTTTTCGTGAGATCATTCACTATTATAAGTTGAACCCAATGCAGCTTGCCATCAACTCCTACCGAGTCATCAATGGCATAATAGCCTTAGCCAAACAAGAAAATGCTAGGATTACCTTAGCTGATATCCAATATTGCTACACCATGTGTGGCCTTAAAAAAGATACAGGTTATGTTTACTACCTTATGCCAAGGTCCACGGAGTACAAAATTGTTGCCGACCTCCCTGACTCTAACAAGGGAGCTGGGGATGACTATTTCGTTACCTCGGGGAACTGGGAGTTCGCTCCAGATGAGGACTTTCATCTCTACCCTCTTCCTCGATCAGTTTTTGTAGAGGGCAATGGTAAGAGCCCTGTGTTCATACTTGTTTTTAAAGTCTTCAATACTTTGTTCGCTTTAATGTCTATTTTTCTTGCAGCTCTTCCTAAGCCACCAAAGGGCTTTCGCCAGTCTTTCTTTCCTAGTAAAGACTTGAAGAAGTTACTGGATCTGCCAGTTCACAAACGGAAGGCCCCTCTTCTACTCAATTTCATTCTTACCTCCAAGTCAGCTCTTCTCGACGTCTCTAAGAAAAAGAAGAAAAGACTTTCTTCGCCTTCCGCTATAACTCCTCAAGCTGCCTCCACATCTCGGCCAGATCAAGGATAAACTTCTGATCCAGCAGAGCAGCCGTTAACCTCGGCTCCATTTCTGATCCCGCCATCTCAACGCCAACGTCGGCGATAAACGATTTTTGCTGCTGAAATGGGCCGTCAAAAAGCAGTCGCTAAGGATCTTTTGGCCAACATTCCTGATTCAGTTGATGCTCAACCAGCACCAACCCAACCAAAGCCGATGACAAAAAGGATCAAGAAGGCTCAGCCAAAGGCAACGGTGACTTAGATTGATACTGAGGACACCCTGCCAATCTCCAAATTGGTTGAGAGCGACAAGTCCCATTCTGCCGTTGAGAAGAGGCCTGCCGAGGCCCAACCATCCGAGTCTACCCGATTATAGAGGCCGAGGTCATCCGCTACAACCACCTCGGGGTCTTTAAAGCACGATGCCCCCTGGGCCTCCCAAATCACACTGGAGGATAAGCCAGTTAGGGTTAGCGATAGTGCCGATGACATCAACGTCGGCGTTGCCCTTAGTACCGCTCTGCTTCTTCCCGGCGATCTCGACCGGAACGCCGAGCTGAGCGAATATGAAAACTATGCTCTGATGCTTCAGCGCTCTGTTCAAGTAAGTCTCTTTATTCGGTAATTTTTCTTTCTTTCTCTTCATTTCATACTTATAATATTTTCTAATAACTTCTGTTCATTCTTAGTCCATCCAACATGCTCATTCTTTCTCAGTGCAAGCCTTTGAGAATTGGAAGAAGTTGGCTGACAAGAAGAGGGAGGCTGCTAGTATGCAAAAGACTAATAAAAAATTGCAATCAAAGATGAAGACTTTGGAGGATCAAGCCGAGGTTGCTATCAAAGCTCAGAATGATGCCGAAGAAAAGGCGGATTCCGCTGAGGCCATCAAGAAGGTTCTTGAAGTCGAAAAGAGAGAGGCCGAGGAAAAGACGGCCCAGGCCCAAAAAGAACTGCAAGAAGCCTTGGCCACGAAGGACGTCGAGCTTAAGGCAGCTGATGAGAAGGGCTACAATGAGAGGGTGGCAGATGTCACGGCTGACTATGAAAAGCAAGTGAAACAAACATGCAACAAGGGTTTCACCCTAGGTTAGATGTCTTTTCTAAAAAAGCTTGAAGTCCCCGAGGACTCGCCCCTCAAGAACGCCGACGTCATTCCTCTTCCATTCCCTCAAATTCCAAAGCAATCCGACGTCGAATCTAAGTCCGAAGAGGAGACCTTGGTGAGGAAATCAAAAGAGGCTGCTGGGACCAAGTCCTCTTCTCTGAATGAGCAAGTCCTGGACTTGACTCAAGATGAGGAGGGTGAGGAAGTCCTCAAGGATGCCACTCTTGAGAAGGCGTCATCGGACGTGCCCCTTGCCGACAAGAGCCTCGATGTGACTCTTCAAGAAATTGACGCCGAGCTTGCAGCTGAGAAGGCTGCCGAGATGTCTTCTCAGCAGTCCTCCAAAGTCCAAACCCAGCTTGCTAATGATGATGAAGAATCTTAATTTTATGTTTTTCTCTTTCTTCTGTGCTCTGTACTTTTGTCTTTCTTTTGAAACAGTGTGAGCTCTTCATATGGCCGAAGGGCCTTCTTATAAATACAACTTCTTTGTTTTGAACGTTTGTATGTTTGCCTTCTCTTTACTACTCTTGTATGATTCTATACTTAGAATATTTTGCATATCTTTAATATACACTTCAATCTTTGTGCAACCTTCTCGGGGTGACACACCTCAGTTATGCAAACTGATGATTTACCTTGGCAAGTACCCAAGTACCTTTCTTAACAAAACCTTAGTTTCAGCTTGTAATTTTTTCATAAAATTTCAACAAGTGTTTAACCTTAGTTCAACTTCAACTTGTAAACTTTTCTCAAGTTTCGACAAGTGCTAAACATGATCTTGGTTTAACTTCAACTTGTAAACTTTTTAAGTTTCAACAAGTGTTAAACATAATCTCGGTTTAACTTCAACTTGTATACTTTCTCAAGTTTCAACAATTGTTAAAAATGATCTCGGTTTAACTTCAACTTGTAAACTTTTCTCAAGTTTCAACAAGTGTTAAACAGGATCTCGGTTTAACTTCAACTTGTAAACTTTTTAAGTTTCAACAAGTGTTAAACATAATCTCGGTTTAACTTCAACTTGTAGATCTCGGTTTAACTTCAACTTGTAAACTTTTTAAGTTTCAACAAGTGTTAAACATAATCTCGGTTTAACTTCAACTTGTAAACTTTTTAAATTTCAACAAGTGTTAAACATGATCTCGGTTTAATTTCAATTGTAAACTTTTTAAGTTTCAACAAGTGTTAAATATAATCTCGGTTTAACTTCAATTTGTAAACTTTTCTCAAGTTTTAACAAGTGTTAAACATAATCTCAGTTTAACTTCAACTTATAAACTTTTTAAGTTTTAACAAGTGTTAAACATGATTTCGGTTTAACTTCAACTTGTAAACTTTTTAAGTTTCAACAAGTGTTAAATATAATCTCGGTTTTCAACTCTCTTCCCCCTAATGTCAACTTAAGTTCCACTTAGGTTCTTATTACGCATGTATTCTAGAAACATCAGCAAGTATCTTATCAGTCATATATGTAAAAGAATTCTGCTAAAATTTTATTCATTACGTCGGCAAAAAATAAGGAAAATATTAATGATAGAAAAATTTCAGATTATAAGTATTCCGGGGTCTTGGCAACTCTTTGCCCTCATTATCTTCAAGCCGATATGCCCCATTGCCCAATTTCGAAGTGATTCTGTAGGGTCCTTCCCAATTTGGGGCAAGCTTGCCTTCCCTGGGATCCTTCTTGTTGCCGACGACTTTTCTCAAGACTAGGTCGCCAACTTGGAATTCCCTTGGGTTAACCTTTTTATTGTAAGCCCTGGCAAGCTGCTGCTGGTTGAATTGCAACTATTTCCCTTTTTTCTTTTAGTAAATCTAGGTCTCTGGCTAAGAGTATATCATTAGTCCCGTTTTCTACTCCCTGGGTTCTGATCCCTGGTATGCCGACCTCCAGCGGAATGACAGCTTCTGTGCCATAGGCCATGGCAAAGGGAGATTCTCTTGTTGATCTTCTCGGCGTAGTCCAGTATGCCCAAAGTACACTTGGCAGTTCATCCACCCATTTTTCCTTTGCTGCTTGCAACCTCTTCTTAATCCCATCCAAGATGGCTTTGTTAGATGCTTCTGCTTGTCCATTGCTCTGAGGAAAACTCGGGGTAGAAAAGTAATTCTTGATTTTGAACTTTGTACAGAAACTATTGATTAGCTTACTGTCAAATTGTGTTCCATTGTCAGCAACTATTGCTCTCGGAATCCCAAATCTGGTGATGATGTTCCTCCATATGAAGTTCTTTACGTCTACATCTCGGATCTTGGCTAGGGGCTCAGCTTCTATCCACTTGATGAAGTAATCTGTTGCTACTAGCAGGTACTTCCTTTGTTCAGTTGCTTGGGGCAGTTGCCCAACGAGATCCATGCCTCATTGGGCAAACGGCCAAGGACTGGATACTGGGTTCAGGTCTGCTGCTGGTTAGTGTATCAGAGGTGGCAACCTTTGGCACTTTTCACACTTTTTCACATAGGCTTCGGCATCTCTCTGTATGTAGGGCCACCAATACCTCTGCGTAATGGCCCTATGGCCAAGTGATCTGCCCCCAGCGTGGCTTCCACAAACTCCTTCATGTATTTCATATAAAAAATCTTCAACTTGTGAGGGATGTACACACGTAAAAGGGGTCCAGTGAAGGATCTTCTGTAAAGATGTCCTTCTGCAGTTAGACTGAATCTTGCCGACTTTAATATGATCTTGTGTGCCTCCCTGTGGTTATCTGACAACTTTCCTTCTTTCAGGAATGTAATGATTGCATCCATCCAGCTTGGTCTCATGTCCACATACATTGCTTCACGCTCTATGGTTAGTGGTTTAATGCTCTGGCCTGACAAGTAGTCGACCATTATCATCATTATTTTTCCAGGTAGTATTGCACTAGCCAGGTTGGCCAGTGCATTAGCATGACTGTTATCATCTCGGCTAACCTGATGCAGTCGACAATTCTAAAACAAGGCCACCAGCCTGTTGACCTCTTTTGCGTAGGCCGACATCCTTTCATCACGGGCTGCAAACTCGCTCGTTGTTTGGTTGACTATGAGCTGGGAGTCGCAGAAGACTATTATTTCATTTGCTTCAGCTGCTACTGCGAGCTTCAGTCTTGCAATCAATGCTTTATACTCTGCTTCATTGTTTGAGGGCTTGAACCCCAAACGAATGGACTGTTCCACTATTTGTCCATTTGGAGATACGAGTACTACTTCTGCCCCTGCTCTTTGTCGGTTTGAGCTCCTATCGACAAACAGTCGAAAGGAGTCACCGATGTAAATGCTGCAGGGTCTGAGTTTTTTCTTTTTCCTTTGTTCTGTTGCATTCGGCTGGGCTTCTCCTTGCTTGTTTGGACATCATTTACCTCGGCTCAACGGAGCCCGGTGTACAATGGATTCTGGTGTGAACTCGGCCACGAAGTCGGCCAAAACTTGGCCTTTGATTGTTGTTCTGGGTCTGTACTCCAAGTCATACTGTTCCAAGGCCACTGCCCATCTGGCTATTCTTCCTGTTAGGTCTCCTTGTTGTAGCAAGGACTTCAAGGGGTTTTAAGTTAGCACCACAATTTTATGGGCCTGGAAGTAATGGTTCAGTTTCTTTGAAGCCATTACTAAGCCAGTGCTAATTTCTCTAAGGGTAGATACCTTGTTTCTGCATCGGCTAGGATTTTGCTTATATTATAAACAACCTTTTGCTCCCATTTTTCTTTTCAGATTACCACTGCGCTTACTGCGTGTTCTGAGACTGCTAAGTACAAAAACAACTCCTCTCCAGGTTCTGGATTTGAAAGAACTGGAGCTGTGATCAAATACTTCTTCAAGTCGGCCAGGGCGACCTCGCATTCTTCTGTCTATAAAAAATCTGTGGCTTTCTTCACTAAGTTGAAGAAAGGTTTGCACTTGTTTGAGTTTCTACTTATGAACCTATTCAGGGCTGCGACCCTTCCAGTCAACATTTGTACCTGTTTTGCCGACGTTGGGCTCTTCAATTCTAGGATGGCCTTAATCTGATCTAGGCTGGCCTCAATGCCCCTTCTAGTCACTAGGTATCCCAAAAACTTACCAAATCCCACTCCAAATGCACACTTCGTTGTATTGAGTCGGAGCCGATATGTTTTAAGGATGTCAAAGACTGCTTTTAGGTCGGCCAGATGACCTTTAGGTTCCTTGGTCTTCACGACCATGTTATCGATGTAAACTTCTACCGTTCCACCAATCAGGTGTTTGAATATCTTGGTTACCAGTCATTGGTAAGTTGCTCCTGCGTTTTTCAACCCAAAAGACATCACTCTGTAGCAGTACAGACCTTTTGGGGTGATAAACGCAGTCTTCTCCTCATCTAGGGGATGCATGGCTATCTGATGGTATCCTCTATAGGCATCCAGGAAGCTCATCCTTCCATGCCTCGAAGTGGCGTCTACCAGCTGGTCAATCTTGAGTAGAGAAAAACTGTCTTTGGAACAGGCCTTGTTCAGGCTGGTAAAGTCCACGCAGACCCTCCATTTACCATTCTTTTTTTTCACCACCACTGTGTTTGATAGCCATGTCGGGTAATTTACCTCTCGAATGGCCATGGCCTCCAGAAGTCTGTCTACTTCCTCTTCCACTGCTTCAATGTGTATCAACGTCGGTCTTCTTGCTCGTTGGATTACGGGTTTTGTTGACCTATCAACATTCAGTTTATGGCAAGTGACCTCGGGGTCAATGCCAGACATTTTGTAAGGTGTCCAAGCAAACACCTCAATATTTGCTCTAAAAAAAGCTTTCAACTCTTTTTCTTCTTCTTCAGCTAAGCCCGAGCTGAGAAGAAAGAAGCGTTCTTCATCCCCCTCCTGGATGAGGATTTTCTTCAGTGTTTCTTCACTCTTTCCGGCTGGCTCCTTGCCGACATCCTCTAGGCCCTCCACGTCCTTGCCTTCAATCTCTGCCTTCTCTGGTTCTCGTATGCTGCAGGTGGATTTCATTACTGCCGTGGAGCAATTCTTTGCCTGCAGTTGATCCCCTCTGATCTCCTCTATCCCATGTTCTGTTGGGAACCGCAATAGTTGATGCAATGTTGAGGGAACAACCCCCATCGCATGCAACCACGGCCTTCCCAAGATGATATTATAAGGGGAGGGTGTGTTGATTACGGTGAACTCTGTCTTTATCTTCTTGGTGCCAGCCTACACATCCAAGCTCGTCGTTTCTAGCGGTCATGTCGGCATTCCATTGAACCCAACCATTGGGCTATTGGATTGCTCCATATCGTCTGGGTGAAGGCCAAGCTCCTTGTAACATCTGACGTAGATGATGTCACAAGAGCTGCCTTGGTCGATTAAGATGCGTTTCACTTGGCATTCTCTAACCTGGAGGGATACTACCAAGGCATCGTTATGTGGATGCTGCACCATCTCATGGTCGGCTTCAGTAAAGGACACTACTGGTCCTTGGCACTCTTCTGCCCGATGTCTCTTCTCCCCGACTTGGTAGACATGCTGTAGGTGTTTTACCTTCTGGGTCTTCTCTCGAATTTCGTTTTTGTTGACCTTTGAGTGAATTACATTAATTACCCGAGGTCCTCCTGCCTGAGGTTGCTGTGCTAGGGGAGGGGGGGGCTGCTGGTGCCTGAGGCAATCTTGCCTGTTCTTCCCTTGTCCTGGCCTTATTGACAAAGTCTCTCAGATGGCCTTGCCTCACCAGGTCTTCTAAGTGTCTTTTCAGGGCTTTACAACCCTGAGTCATGTGCCCATCTTCATTGTGGTAAGCACAATGTCTGCCGAGGTTTCTTTCCATAAACTTTCCTGGTGCCCTCGTTGGCGCTCTGAAATAGGGTTGGTTCCGAATCTTATCCAGGACTTTGTGAATTGGGATTCAGAACACAGTCGTAACTACCTGAGTAGCCCTTAGTCCTATCTCTTGCTTGCTGGATCCATTGTTACCTCAGTCTCGCTTCGACGAGCCGTTTTCTTTTTCTTGTTTTGTCTCCTTAGTCCCCGATGTATCTTCCTCAGCTTTGGCATACTTCTCGATTCTAGCTATGAGCTCTTCCATGCTTTTTGGCAATGTCTTTGCCAAAGATTTTCGTAGTGGACAGTCGTCTTTTAGGCCGTTCTTGAAAGATACGACCGCCACCTCTTGATTACACTGTGGTATTCAGTTGAACACCTCATAGTATCTTTTTGCATAGGCCCTAAGGCCTTCATCCTTACTGATCTTCAGAGCCATCAATGCATCCACCCTTAATGGCTGCAGCTTGTTTGTCACGAACCTGGCCACAAACATCTCGGCCAGGCTTTCCCAGGTCTTCACGTTTCCCTTCAGTAATTTGTGAAACGAATCTGATGCAATCTCCCTGAACGATGAAGGGAACACTTTGCACAGCAACGACCCGTTCCCACTATACAATGCCATTGAGTTTAAGTATAATCCAACGTGGAAGTTGGAGTCTGACTTACCATTGTATATTTGGAACCTCGGCATACTGAATCTTTTTGGCGCCTCAAATTTGTCCAATTCCACTGAGAAGAGTGTTCTCGGGTTATCAGGGGAGGTTACCTTGGCATCGGCATTCTGTTGCTTCCTCTTGAGGTAATATCTCAAGTCCTCCTTTGTCTGCTAGGAGCTCGGCTATCTTCTGATTTCAGTCTTTTAGGTGCACTGCTCTCAGCTTTGTTGTGAGCCCTCTTTGACCTTTCTCCATGAGTTGTGTTGAAACACAGCTCCTGCCTTTGAACATGCCGATGTTCTCTGGGGTCTGCTTCCTTGGTGCGATTCCTCCTCCGCGATTCTTCCATTCTCGACTCTCCTCGCCCGACCTCCTTTGAAGGTCGGTGAGAGTGTCTTTCACTCCTGGTGTGCTGAGGGGCTATTGGGGTTGGTTTCTGCCCTCCCTTCTGGGCATTGGCCGCTGGAATCGGCGTGTCCTGCAGCGAAAATGGTGGCCGCATGACGTTATTTTGCATAATAAAATTGACGACTGATTGTAGGTCTGCCAACTTGTTTGCCATCTCTTTCACCTCTTCGTCCCTCCGCAGGCATTTATCCTTCCGTACCTGGAGGTTGTCTTCGTTGTAGTATCTGCTTCGATCTGATTTCTTTGGCACGTCGCCATCCTGGCCGACGTCTTTCTTGCCGTGATTCTGGTTCTGAGTCTCCTCATTGTGACCTTCCTCCACGTTTGGGTCAACGTGTTTTCCACTCCCAGCAGGGATTTTGTCCCCAACCTTATCCTTCTGTCCGTCGTGGGCCATCTATTCTCCTTTCTTTCCCACAGACGGCGCCAAATTATGTGAGTGAATTTTCGATCACACTGGCAACTCAGTACTCAGCTGGAGAGCACTGGCAGAATAGATGGCACCTGTCTGACATGCAACAGAAAGAGAAGATTCCGGCGGTGGTTCATCCACCCGGGGGCACTCCGACGATCAAGTCAGTATATCTCTCAAAGATAATCAATAGTGCTAAACTCATTGTTCAGAATATAAATTGCGTACCTTAGACCCATCGGGGGTGCCTTTCTTTTGTAGTTAACTCAATCCTAGTCCCCATAGAAATCTAGCTTAAATGGACTTTTGCTCAGTGCTTATCCTGGACTCTCCAAGAGATAAAGATAAACTCTCTAAGAGTGTTATCCTTATCCATGCTAAAGTCCTTCCTCATTCTAGAACTCTTGTGCTTTATCTGCTTATCTCGGATTCCGATATTTTCGGAGATAACCTCGGTCTAACCGAGATCACCTCGGCGTCATAACCTAGACACGTGGTACCTCGGCTGACACGTCGGTATCACCTTGGCCACGTGTTGGGACTCAGAAAATATATCCTCACAAGAATAATCACGAAGAAAAAGAAGAAGACGATTGTTGTTGTGTATATGTAATGGGTGTGTGTTTCCTTTATTTTTTCTCTCTTTTCTTCTCTTCCTTTCACTTTGATTGTTGTGTATATATAATGGGTGTGTGTCTCCTCTCTCTTCTTCTCTCTCTTTCACACTGTTTTCTATATGTAATGGATGTTGTAGATCTGAATTTTTTTTTTCTTTTCAAATTACTCACCAAAACGATGTCATTTTGGTGAGGTTTTAAACTCATCCCTTGGATGGATCACTCTAGAAGATCACTCTAAAATTTACGCTCTAGGGAATCTTAATGCTTTAAGTTGTACATGGTCCTCCCGTGGACAACAAATAATGTTTTGCTATGTGACTAAAAATTGAAAATAAAGTGGGACACTCATTTTAAATGTTCCACTAGTTTAACTCCGGTTTAAACTCATATTCTCTCCTTTTGCCCTTTTTCCTTCCTACGGCCCCACTGATGCTGATCAGGGATCTTATTCTGTCTTTGGGCATAATAGGCTAATGTGCACTCTTGTGGAGTGTTGTCCCGAGTTTTTTTTTTGATAATCTGAATTGTTCATATTGTAGGATTTATCGAGTAGATCATCCATGCAAAAAATAAGTTGATTTAATATCTATAACTTTATAACCAAAGTATAGTTGCTTTTATAAAAATTAACGGTTAACATAACTTTCATAAATTTTTAAAAACAATTAAGACCTAATCATAGGGTTATGAATATCCGATTAATTTAATTTTTTACATGAATAATATTCTTAACGAACCTTATAATATGAACAGTTCAAATTATCGAAAAACATTCAAAATGAACTCCCACAAAAAAGGCACAACAGCACCCCCAATCCATTACCATCTACCATTTTCACCGGCTATTTGCCGTCGCTTCTACACCAATGCCATAGCCATGTTATATTTGTTTCAATTAATAAAAACAATTCTGTAAATCCATTTCTGTATATAACCCTAAAATAATTTTTGCCCACAAGCCCATTACCAAATCATTGCCTCTTCAACTAATGAATTTCTCTCTCTAAAATATCTCTCCATTTTTAGGCTTCGTTCAGGAGATAATATTTTAATAATTTTTTAATTTTTTATAAAAAAATAAAAAAATTAATAAAATAACTTATAATATTTTTTTGACTCTTTAATTAAAACTAAAAGTTACCAAATGAGAACATAAAATAAAAAATTTCAAAAGCAATAAACAAAATCGATTCAATGTGTTTCAAAATAGATAGGCCTATCAAACAAATCCATCACCCAATAAAACCCACATCCCCATTTTCGGCTAATATATTTTGCCCATCTCTAACACAGTCACCATCACCTCTCTCTTGATGAGTTTTTTTTTTTTTTTTTTTTTTTTTTTTGATATTCTAAAAAAAAAAACAATTTAGAGAATTGACTCACTTTTCAAATTATTTAAGAAATTAATTTACTTTTTGAAATCGCATTTTGAAAATGCGATTTTAAAATTGAAAATGCAATTTCAAAAAGTGAAATTCATATCATCATAAATTACATTCTCAACATTTAAAATTATATTTTTAAAATACGATTTTAAAAAGCAAGTTAATTTTCTAAACAATTTAAAAAGTGAGTCAATTCTCTAATTTATTTTTTTTTAGAATATTTAAAAAAGAAAACTCCTCTCTTGATCGTATTCACTTCTTCTCACCCGTGTAGCACGGTATCACACAAATAATTTAAAAATAATATTAATATTAAATAATAATTAAAAAATATTTTAAAATGTAGACATAAAAAATATTTAAAATCAAACATCTTTTTAATTAATTTCATAATTTTACCCTTTTTATTATTTTAGTCTTGTCATCAATGGTGTATTCTACATATTAAAACAAAAATGTGTTATAATATAAATAGTAAAACATAAATGTAAAAAATAAAATAAATTATAAAAATTGTACTATCGGTAAAACATAAATAAATTATGTCATAAAATTTTTATAATTGTTGCTTATCTTATGTTGATTTGATAATATAGCAAATTAAATGTGTCAATTAACATTTACTTTTTATCTTCTTTGTGAAACTCAATAAAAATGATTAACATTAAAATTACTTTACAGAATAAAATAGTAAAGAGAACAATGTGAGTAGTCCTTTCTTAGTTACTCCTCAAATTAATATTCACCTTGTTAAGCATAAGTGCAATATCTTCCCTCAAATAGATTAATTATAGTCAAATCAACTATTAAAAATAAAAATTCAAATTCAACCTTGAGCTAGTACTACAAAAAATTTGCTTTTTTGCGACGGTAAAATACCGTCGCAAATACACCAAACCCCGTCTCAAAAGCTTTTTTGCGACAGTAGAGAGCTTTTAGCGACGGTAACAGGGGGGTCGCAACAAAGGGGGTTGCTAAAGCCCTTTAGCGACGGTGTGATGCCGTCGCAAAATATAGGCGACGGCAAAAGTGCCTTTTAGCGACGGCAAAATAATGTCGCTATTAATGTGAAAAAATTTGAAGTTTTTGAGACGACACTCTGGTTCCGTCGCTAAAAAGGTTATTTGCGACGGTAAAATACTGTCGCTAAAGGTTTTATTTGAGACTGCAAAAATGCCGTTGCTAAATGGTTATTTGCGACGGTAAAAATACCGTCGACAAAAATAATATTAGCGACGGTTAAGGGTACCGTCGCTAAAGCCTTTTCTTCTAATTAACACTAATGCCAATATCTTTGGCGACGGCTATACTACCGTCGCAAAAAACCCTTTTTGAGACAGTATGATACCGTCTCAAAAAAAAAAAAAAAAAAAAAAAAAAAAAACTGCAACACAATTCCTAAAAATATGAAAATTACTTGTATTAAATGAAAATAACTAAAAAAAAGACTGATAATTATATAATAATATAAAAATTCCTGTATATAAATAAAAATCCATCCATAATTAAAGTATTCTTCCATTCATAACAACACATCATCAAAATTATCCCACCACATAATGTTGCATAATACATACATAATGTTCACAAATCTAAATAAGGTAAATCAAAAGTAAAAGTATTCGTCATGATTCTTCCGTGGGTTACAAGAACAAAAGTTTGTCAACATCTTCACACGCCTGCATTCCACATGAAGCAAACTGCTACTCAGGAAATATCTGAAAATAAAAAATGAAAATAATTAATGACAATATAATTATGTGTTAATATTTTAATTACAAAAAAACATAAAAAATTAACTACTATATAATTACAAAGATAGTTAAGTAAATAATTTTGGCTAGACAGAAATCCGACCCTAACTCCCAAACTGGGAACCTAATTCGAGCCCCGTCTTCTCCCACAAGTCTCTCGTGCCTAGGCCGTCGTGTGTGCCAAGTTTCGTGCCAATCCAACCCCGTTTAATGATTTTGGTGCGTCAACACCTCGAATTCAAGTTTCTTAAGGAACTAGTTTGCCTAGACCGAAATAGGGCTCTAACTCCCAAACCGGGAACCCGATTGGAGTCCCGTCTTCTCCCACAAGTCTCTCGTGCCTAGGCGGTCGTGTGTGCCAAGTTTCGTGCCAATCTGACCCCGTTTAATGATTTTGGTGCGTCAACACCTCGAATTCAAGTTTCTTAAGGAACTAGTTTGCTTAGACCGAAATAGGGCTCTAACTCCCAAACCGGGAACCCGATTGGAGTCCCGTCTTCTCCCACGAGTCTCTCGTGCCTAGGCGGTCGTGTGTGCCAAGTTTCGTTCCAATCCGACCCCGTTTGGTGATTTTGTTGCGTCAACACCTCGAATTCAAGTTTCTTAAGGAACTAGTTTGCCTAGACCGAAATAGGGCTCTAACTCCCAAACCGGGAACCCGATTGGAGTCCCATCTTCTCTCACAAGTCTCTCGTGCCTAGGCCATCGTGTGTGCCAAGTTTCGTGCCAATCCGACCCCTTTTGGTGATTTTGGTGCGTCAACACCTTGAATTCAAGTTTCTTAAGAAACTAGTTTGCCTAGACCGAAATAGGGCTCTAACTCCCAAACCGAGAACCCCATTGGAGTCCCGTCTTCTCCCACAAGTCTCTCGTGCCTAGGCAGTCGTGTGTGCCAAGTGTCGTGCCAATCCGACCCCGTTTAATGATTTTGGGGCGTCAACACCTCGAATTCAAGTTTTTTAAGAAACTAGTTTGCCTAGACCGAAATAGGGCTCTAACTCCCAAACCGGGAACCCCATTGGAGTCTCGTCTTCTCCCATAAGTCTCTCGTGCCTAGGCGGTCGTGTGTGCCAAGTTTCGTGCCAATCCAACCCAATTTGGTGATTTTGGGGTGTTAACACCTCGAATTCAAGTTTATTAAGAAACTAGTTTTGCCTAGACCGAATTAGGGCTCTAACTCCCAAACCGGGAACCCGATTGGAGTCCCGTCTTCTTCCACAAGTCTCTTAGCTTACAATGCAAATAATTGAAAGATACATTTTAGCTTAGAATGTAAAGATACATTTTATACCTGATCTTCTGGTGGTGGTGTATATGGATTCTTGTCTTCTGCAGATTCCCTAAATTCCCGGTGGCCACTCGATGCATCAGGAGCCTATGATAGTCAATGCATAATGTGTTAATCATATTTGAATTTTATACATAATGTTGTGTGAAAATTTAACTATCAAACAATTTAATTTATATTGAACCTGTCTGTTGGGATCCATACTTGCCCCCTGTGACACAAAGGCCATCATCTCAGCTCTCAGCTCCTGTAAATGTGCAGAGAACTCTGCTCGTAGCTCCTCCCTCAACTCATCCCGTAGCTCCGCACGAACCTGCTGGGTGATCTGAACAATAGTCGATGGCTGGGGTGCTGACTGTGATGGCCCAGCACCATCTTTATACACTACTCTCCGAGGCACAGTTCTCCCGTATGTGCGACAATATCCATGATTGTCATGACCTATCAACTCATGGAAAATGGCATTCCTAGCCTCCACAGTCCGACAATCCTCAGGTAGCATAGAGAGTTGGGCATTAAACTCATCCTGTATTGAATAAAACATACAAGTATATGCCAAATTAAGATGGTTGACACACAAAAAATAAAAAATAAACTTTAAATACAATCAAATGTGTTTGGAAACTACCAAGGTCTGGATAACCTCTGGGTCGTCTGCTCTACGTGTCATAAGCCAAACATTCATCTTATCTGTAGACTCCCCCTTATTGGTCATCTACATTTTTTTAGAAATATGAAAATTAGAATCCAAATAATTTGCAAATATACAATGTTTATTTATATACAAAAATAAAACAATAAAATATAAACCTCATGCCGTATCTGAGCGAAAGTAGTACGCCCTGTGGTATGAGCTATGCCGTGAGCTCGTCGATTTTTAGCGTCCCTAGTTGCAATTTTCTATAACAGGTTCAACAAATGTAAGTATATAAATATGATTTCTATGTTTACATATCATACACATAACTTATTTGTATACCTCAGCATCGGAAGTACGCCAATACTCCACAAGTTCTTCCCACTGGCTTGGCACAATGTACAAAGGAACATCATCCTTCAGATTAGGATCTTCGCTTCTAGGCTTGAAATACTTAGACTTAATCTTATTCTTGTGATCCTTCCATATGCTGTTACAGTTTTTCATGCAGATTGGCTTGTACTCCTCTGGACATATATTCAAATTGTCCTATAAAACACAATTTCAAAGTTTAAATAATAATAACACAATTTTAGAATTTCAATTTTTGGACAAAAATATACTTTTACCTTCACATCCTTCCAGATAGCATCAAGAATGTCATCAGGCACAGTGTTCCAGTCAAGAAATGTAAGAGGAACAATGTTACCATTTCGCACAATAATGCCAAGTTGAGTAGTTAACTTAGACACGTTATCCCCTATTGGACAGTAATTTTCATCAAATTGTATATCCAACTTTGTACCAGTACCCCACTCTCTAATGCCTTTGGCACATCCTCTACCACGCCTACTCGAGGTTGATGAAGAACTAACATGACCTGCGAGATACAATAAGAATAAACAAATGCAAATTTAAATAATGTCAATACAAATCAATTTCTTATACCTGAGGGAGGCTGTGAAGACGTCGAAGGGTCTGAAAAATACAATGAAAATAAACAAGTTATATGTAATGAGAACAAATAAATATATATTTAAATAATTTTCATACAAATCAAAGCAAAATTATATACCTGCGGATGACTCATAAGTCGATGACTCCAGTCGGGATGATAGCTGCTGCGGTGCCACTGATAGGGGTCGATGCGGTGGCACTAATGGCTCCTCTGATGGTGCTCGTTGTGATGCCTCCTCTAATGGTGGTGCCACTGATGGTGGACGCACCAATGGTAGGCGTGGAGGCTGAGTAGATGATAGCTGCTGTGGTGCCACTAATGGTGGTCGATGCGGTGGCACTAATGGTGCTCGCTGTGATGCCTCCTCTAATGGTGGTGCCACTGATGGTGGACGCACCAATGGTAGACGTGGAGGCTGAGTAGATGATAGCTGTTGTGGTACCACTAATGGTGGTCTATGCGGTGGCACTAATGGTGCTCGCTGTGATGCCTCCTCTAATGGTGGTGCCACTAATAGTGGTCGATGTGATGACTCCTCTGATGGTGGTGCCGCTGATGTCCTCTTACGTACCACATTGGACATCATGCGCCGAGGATGATCAGGCTTCCTCTTCCTTCCTATAATAATCTGCAAGCAATATAACATTAATTGACATTAGAAACATAGACAATGGTTTGTCATCAACTATAATATGACATTAATTGAACTAATACAATTACAAATGCAACTAAGAAATTGATGATTAACTACAACCTTAGCCTTAATTGAATTACTGATGTTGATTAAATATCAGCCTATTTGAACATCAACTGTTTCCCCTTCTGCGGCTTCCCTCACCCAACCAACTTCTTCATCACGAAGCATTATATTTTCTTCCAATTGTTGGCTCATGTATGGCTCGATTTGTGGATCAGTCGAACTCATATCAAATAAACCTCTTTGAGACATCTTCACTGTCACTTGCCAGTCTGGTTGTAATGGGTCTGCAACATACCAAACTTGCTCTGCTTGGGATGCCAAGATGAAAGGTTCATTGGTAATTCGATCATCTCGGTACAACAAATGATTGAAGTTGACTAACGTGAAATTGAAGACATCTTGTATGTTCCCGTGAATGTTGTCAATCCAAGCACACTTAAACAACACATGCTTCTTCTCATTGGAATATCGAATCTCAACAATATCTGTCAATTGTCCATAATAGTACACAGACCCCACACGAGGATTCTTGTCTTTTCGACTAGCATAACTTATGGTATCTGCCTTCAAAGCTACACCATAATTTTGTGTGGCTCGACGGTCATCCATGGCCTTAACTCGATACCGAAACCCATTCATTATATACCCGTTGAACCTCCTTGCCAGGTTATGAGGACCATTTGCCAATACAGTAAGCTCTTCAGAAAATGTGACATCACTAGTCCTTCGCAAAGTTTGAACCTATTTTAAAAAATAAAAATTGTAAAATTTAAAGTGTAGTTTGACTTAGGTAAATAGAATCTGTAGATTTAAATACATACATGTTCCTTGAACCAAATGTGAAAAGTTTCAAAATGTTCACGCCGAAGCTGATGATCGTCAACATGAGGCATTTTAACCTTAAGTTCTTCAAGGTGTTTGCTGTGTAGATTGAAATTTTATCAAAAAACAAAATTTGGTTCAAAATTCAATGAAACATAATAAAATATTGCGTGAGTGACATAACTTACTTTATGAATGGTTGAACCGTGGGTGTATTGAATAAGACATACCGATGAGTTTGTGCCCAAGAAGTGTTATCAAGATAAAAGCTTGTGATTTCACCAACAGCACGACCCAGATTATCATCACCACTGTAGTTCCTCACGGGTCGATTAGATTTAGTTTCCACATCATTGAGATATTGTGCACAAAAATTCATGCATTCTTCCATAAGATATCCTTTAGCAATTGAACCTTCTGGATGAGCTCTATTACGCACATATTGCTTCAAAGTAAGAAGATACCTCTCAATTGAATATATCCATCGAAACTGAATCGCTCCACCCAATAATGCTTCGTCAGCTAGATGTATAGGCAAGTGCTCCATTATATAAAAAAAACTAGGAGGAAATATTTTCTCTAGATGACAAAGTGTTATGGCGATACGATCTTGAATATATTGCAAATCCGTCGCACGATTCACTTTGGAACACAATTGTCTAAAGAAATTACTCAATTCAATCAAAGGTTCAATTACATTCTTCGGTAACGATCTTTGAATGGCCAATGGAATTAGTTGTTGTATCAGAATATGACTATCGTGGCTCTTAAGACCCCAATACTTCTATCATGTAAGCGCACGCGACGCGATATATTGGATGAATACCCGTCGGGAACTCTAACTTCCTTCAATACTTTCAAGAACAAATCTTTCTCATCCTTGGTCATCGTGAATTGTGCCGGTGGTAAATAAGCTTTATTCGACCCTCTTAACTGCAAATGTAGGGGTTTTCTAATATTCATTTCTTGTAAATCACGCCGAGCATTAACACCATCCTTTGATTTTCCTGCAACCCCTAATATTGTCCACAACACATTGTCACAAACATTCTTCTCTATGTGCATCACATCGAGGTTGTGTCTAATTAGATTGTTCTCCCAATATGGCAGTTCATAGAAGATACTCTTTTTCTTCCAGCTATGGGTGCGATGTCCAGCTTTCTCCTTCTTTACTTGTCTCCTATGCCTCTCCTTAAGGTCATCTCTCTTATATTGGGTTAAAATACCAGACAACAATTTTGGTTTGAATTTGACTTCCCGACTACCATCAAATGATACTTTATCCTTTCGAAATTTATGGCCACTAGGTAAAAATCTGCGATGACCCAAGTATGATTGTTTCCTACTATGCTTCAACCAACACGATGTAGTTTCCCTATTGTAACAAGGACATGCATATTCGCCTTTAGTGCTCCATCCTGACAAGCTTGCATATGCAGGAAAATCACTAATTGTCCACAGTAAAGCTGCATGCATTTGAAACATTTGATTTGTTGATGCGTCAAATGTGGAGACACCGTCATTCCATAGTTCTTTCAACTCCTCAATCATCGGTTGCATATACACATCAATCTTGTCACCAGGTCCTTTCGGGCTGTCAATAAGCACAGATAAAATTAGAAATGGTTGTTTCATGCATATCCATGGCGGCAAGTTGTATGGAATGAGTACAACAGGCCAAGTGCTATGAACTATGTTCATTGTCCTGAATGGGTTAAAACCATCAGATGCTAAGCCAAGCCTTACACTTCGACAATCATTACTAAAGTCAATATTCCGACGATCAAAATCTTTCCATGCAAGGGAGTCTACAGGATGCCTAAAGACACCGTCATTAGTTCGTTCCTCTGCATGCCATCTCATTAACTTAGCCGTCTTGGATGACATAAACAACCTCTGCAACCTTGGCTTTAAAGGAAAGTACCTCATTTGTTTTGCAGCTATTTGTTTGCCACCGTTGTGAGGACCATTTGAACCACCATCACCATTTGATTTCCATCTTGAACTGTTGCATATGACACATTTATCAAGATTGGCGTCGTCGTTTCGAAACAACATGCAACTGTTGGGACATGCATCCCACGTCTCATAAGTGAAGCCCAAATCTGTTGTGACCTTCTGAGCTTTATAATATGAGTCCGGGAGTTTCACACCCAATAGGAACGCCTCATTCAATAACTCAAGCAACATGTCAACAGACTTGTCTGTCCACTGATTAAGCACCTTCAAATGTAGAAGTCGAACAATGAATGACAAAGATGTGAACTTTTGACAACCTGGATACAATTCACTTTATGTATCTTGAAGAAGTTTGAAATACTTTGCAGTCTCTGCATTTGGACCGAGCTGGGGTTCAGATGCATGGGGATCAGGCCCTTGTGATTTATTACCCTCAATACTTGTAACGGCATGTGGATTTCCCATAGCCCCTTGTATCATTCCAACCATATCGTCCCCAATGTCTAAATTAGTCAATGTTTCATTCTCTCGATTACCATGCAGAGATACGTAAGATTTCCCATGATTAATCCAATGTTTGTACTTTTTTAAAAAATCATTTAAAATTAGATGCTCCCGTACACCCTCTCGCACAAGATGGTATCGATTCTCACATTTTCTACACGGACAACTAATCATCGAACCTTCAACCCTATTGGTGTAGGCAAACACAAGGAATTGATCAATCTCATTAATGTATTCCCTCGACATCCTATTTGGCAAATCAATCCAACTCTTATCCATCATCTGTACTTCCCTTATATGTGTTTCCCACTATTTATTTGCTTCAGGCAAACTTACTAGGAGATATACATCTCACATGCAAAACAAATATGCCCTAGAAAAAAATATAATTACAACAAATGTAAGAGTCATAATGAGATGTAAGGGTAAAAATCTGTTGTGACCTTTTGAGTTTTTTTTTTATTTTAATAATTACTACATTTTGAATCATGTTCCCATAAAATCACAGCCTCTAAGGTCCAAAATGATATTCATGAAAGAAAAACCAAGATGCATATTTCGAAGAATTACCAACCAGATGGGGTAAGGAAGAAGAAGAATTACCTACCTCTGTATCAAGGTTACAGGATGAAAATGAGGAGCAACTGGATGAAGGTGTGTGTAAAGGATGTGCTTCTGTTGCAGCAGGATGTAAGCTCTTTGTCATTAAAAATTTACTTGCATTAATAAATTAAATGTACAATAGAGCTATTTTTTATTTTTTTTCTTTTCTTTTCATTATGGCTTTTTATCAAACATGTTTAATTCAAAAAAATTGTGAATGTAAAAAAAGGAAATCAAAATGAAATAGAAGCTGTGTTTTCAAAAAAATTAAAACAGAAATCGAAAACATAGCCAAACACACTCCCTCGTTAATCTTTTTACAAATCTAAGATCCAAACACAAAAAAAAGTTCCTGGTTGTAAGGAGAGATTGCACTTGTCATTGGTTAATGTACTGCACCAACTGAAATAAAAAGATTTTTGCAACAAACACAAACAAAGGACATGATTTCATGACATCAAAAAGCAAAAGCAGCCCAGAACAATTTTTGGGATTCAACTATGTAACTAGAGGCAGAAGTATCGAGCAAAAAAGTGTGAGAGAATTAAAATTACCTCCAAACTAGGCACAAAATAGATCCACACATGTCCCAAAACAGTTATACACATTTCAATACACTTTTTACACACTTTTTACCTTAAGGGTTGTTTCTAGCATTGTTCAATATATATGTATATAAACATGTATGCAATAGAAAAGAAGGAACCTCATCCATAAATCATTACCTTAAAGTAGTGGATTGCCCCCTGTAAGAAACCACCATGAGCAGGATCACGAAAATGACCAATATTTACAAGCCATACCAATACACAAATACCTGCAATAACCTACAAAGAAGAACAAGACGAAGAGGAGGAAAAATCAGGAATGCACACATATAAGCCCACACACATCTACAACCATGTAAACTAAGCATTTCAAATAACAAAATCCAATTATTATAACCATATGGCATGGACTGATGAACTTTTTTTGAGTTGATTTGTCTTCAACTACATATTATGGATATGTTACGCACGTTAAATGTATGTATGCTTATTTTGGAGAAATTATAATGAACCCTGATTTAAGAAGACAACTCTTGCATTTTACGATGTGATTTAGATATTTGTTAGTTTCAAATGTAAACCGAGCCAATCAATTATCAGTTATCACCAATACCACCAAGCATCCTTGTCAGTTATAAGTTAGGGTTTAGAGTTTAGTGTACTTATAAGTTCCTTGATTTTGCTCTCAATGCTTGGTTTGTGCAGGTGCAAGAGCATAACCATCCTCACATTCTTCTTTTGCAAATTGGAAACACCTTTTGCAAGCTTCCTGGTGGCCGTTTGAAGCCTGGAGAAAATGGTATATAATTTATAGTGTGCCCTCTCTCTCTCTCTCTCTCTCTCAGATGTTAGGATATTGCTTTCTACTTTTTGTAGAAATTGAAGGCTTGAAAAGGAAATTGTCAAGCAAACTTGGTGCTAATTCTCCTTCATTGCAACCGAATTGGCAGGTTTGTTCTTCCATTACCTTTAATAATCAAGCATATGCTGCTATTAGCTGTTAGTTTGAGTGGTATCTCCCGCCCCTAAAGAGAGATGTCTGGGTTCAAATCCCAATTAGACACAAGTTTGTGTGTTATTATTTATTAAATGAGGAGGCAGAAATTAGCTTCTAGCTAAATTTTCAACAACTGGGAAGGAAACAGTAAATACCAAGTTGGTCTGATTGACTATCATCCTTTTTAATTGGGGAAATTATAAGATAAAAAAAGCTAATCCTTGAGAAAATAGGCATCCACCATGTTCCAGCTGATTAGCTTTTTATTTATATTTTTTGTTCTTGTTTTCCTTTGTTGCTCTCCATCTAGGAGAAGTAACTGTATTCCTGATTCACCAAAAAAACTGTGTTCCTGATTCGAGAGATATCCTAGTTGCTCTTTTTTCATCATCAAGAAAGAATTGTATTGCCCTGCTTGATTTTCATGTTGACAAGGAACATGAAGGGACACATTATTGTGGGGGTTTAATTGTGCTTATTTTGTCACATTTTGTTGCAGATTGGCGAGTGTGTGGCTATCTGGTGGAGGCCAAACTTTGAAACTATAATGTACCCCTATTGCCCTCCACATATCACAAAGCCTAAGGGAGTAGAGGATCTTTGGACTTCCCAGTGACACATGGAATAAATTTGTTTTTTCCCTGATTGAGTTGTCTTGAAATCAGCTGTCCTGAAGAGGAATTTTCAATGCAGGAGTGTAAGAAGCTTTTCCTTGTTCACTTGTCTGAAAGAGAGTACTTCGCAGTACCCAAAAATTTGAAACTGCTGGCTGTTCCCCTGTTTGAGCTTTATGATAATGTTCAGGTGTGTTGACATTTAAGCTTCAATTTGTATTCTTTTTCAATTTTTAAGGAAAGTCAATTCACAAGAGAAATTTGAAAAAATAAAAATAAAAAATCAAAGAAGTATAAACCTAGAATTCAATTGAATGAAAATAGAAAAAAAGAATGGTCAAATTAAAGAGGGATACAAGTTCATATGACAGCCCAATTTAACTTTAGAAATGTATATACATAAGAATTTCAATTAATGTATGTAGGAGTATTTAAATTTAGCATAGTGTGAATCACACGTAATGAATCAAATCTACACATTTTAAAATTTGAATTTTTTTTTTAAATATTAAGTTTAATTGATAGAGGAACAAAAAAACAAACTTCAATACAATTAACATCTAAATCCACTTTGCTAACTAAAAAACTAAATGATTCATGTATAACCACAAGAATAGATCAAAAAATTTCAATCACTACTTAAAAAAAAAAAAAGAAGAAAAAAAAGAAGAAGAAAAGTGAAGAGAACTCACATATCATCCATGAACTTGATAGAAACCAAGACACTGGTAATGAGAACCGATGCACATTGAAGGAATTGATCGGCAAAAGTGGTTGGCTGTGCACGAACCGATCAAGAAAAATGTAGGCGACAACAAAGCACGATGAGCTACAATTGGCGAACTTGAAGATAAGAGATGAATGTCTTGCCTCGTCAGTCGTCGTTCACCCTCGTCACGCGTCACTGCTGCTCGTCACTCCGGCGAAGGCCATCGTTCACCGTTCACCCTCGTCACTCTGCGAAGGTCGTCGCCGTCGGAGATTGGGGATTTTGGGATCAATGGATTTTGATTTGGGATTTTAGGGATTTTGGGACATATGACCGCGAATAGGCCACTGAAATGAGCGAGATATGAAAAAAAACTTTTTTGCGACGGGAAAATTTAACCGTCGCAAATGGTACATCATTAACAAATAAAACGACGTCGTTTTTACCCAGAGTATTTGCGATGGGCCTCTGCTGTCACAGATGATCCACCATTTGCGACGGTAACGTTTTACCGTCGCTAAAGAATATTTTTTGCGACGGTATACCGTGCGTCTCAATTGTTCCTACATTTTTCTTTTAATTTCATTAGCGACAGAAGTCACACCCGTCGCAAAAGCCCATTTTTATCGACTGTAAATAAACCCCGTCGCAAAATAAATTTTTGGCGACAGAAATTACACTGCGTCGCAAAAAAACCACTTTTTGCGACGGCAAGTACCCCGTCGCAAAAAGCTCCGTGTTATTTGACAGGTTTTCCTGTAGTGTAAGCTAGTCTAACCCACCCCAAAGCCATTCTTTTGCTCTAACACTCCACCATTAAAACCGATATTTTCTTAATTTTAAAATTATTATATATATATATATATAATTTTCATATTATGATAAATTAATTATATCAATACCTCTTCAACTATTTAAGCATATCAACTTATCCCATAAAATAACTTTTCTTGGTGTAGAGCCACTAAAACAATTCTCATTGTTTAACTCATATGACACTTTTAAAATTAATCTATTAAATAAATAAATAAAACATATAAAATCATGTAAATGAGTTAACCTACAAATTTACTTTTTTGCTTCTTTATTTATTTATTTGTGAGGACTAATCACCGTAATATATTAGACAAATAGCTTAAAAACATCAATTGTCAGCTTATGCGCTGACTGAAGTAAAGCATAACCTATTGATAAAAACTCTATTCTAGGCTTATTTTTTTATTTTTTGTGGCGCAATTATTTAGATTGTATAGGTTATTCAAGTACGAATAACATTAGTTGATGAAATTTGATTTGTCTTAATGATGGTTTTTATATTTCATGTGCAGATTTTTAAAAAGAGTAATATTTTATGACCATATTTTGATATCAAATTTTGGTGTAATGTACTTCAGCATCTCATATCATTTGATGGGCATCACATGATAATTATAATTATTGTTTTTATGACGTTACATCAAATATTTAATTTTCAAATTTCAAATGACATGTAGCTTAATTATAAATAAAATTTTGTTGTGGACTTTCAATTTAAAAGATTTAAAATTAGATATATAGCTTGATGTGCCAATAGTTTTATACCAAATATATTTCTTAGATTTTAAAAGATTTAAAAAAAATGTTTGTAAGACTTTTTTTTTTTAAAAAATTTAATGTAAAATTTAAAGAAAAAAGAAAAAAAAGAAAAAAATTACTCTGCATAATAAATTTAAAAATTAACATTTATAAATCATGATTAATATGTATTACATGGATTCATATTTACTATTATTAGGGCTGAGTATAGGGTTATTTGAATCACACAACTTGTCCAACCAGAATCGATCCGCATACAAATGGACGATTTCACAGGCACAATGCGGGTGGATGCGGTTTAGAATATGACATAATTGTGGGTTGCGGGTTGCGAGTTTAATCCGCACCCGCAAAAACCTGCTCTTGCACTTAGAATTTTAAAAAAATAAAATAAAATAATCTCATCCTAGATATTTTTGGCTAACACACCAAAAAGAAATGTTGTGGAGAACATTGTTTTTGAATGTTTTCGTTTTTGTTTGCTCTGTGAACATTGTAGGAAATTGAATCTACTTCTTCATGGAGAGGAAATTGAATATGTTAATTACTTTTGAAATTAAAATCAATCTTATATTATATTAAATCTGGAAATTGAAATTGAATCTGAAAATTGAAAAAAGCCTAATCCGCAAACCATCCACACATCCGCAAACTCTATCTGCACAAATCGCAACCCGCACTACGGGCGGTTGCGAGCTGAATTTTTTTTAAACCGCATAATACAGGCGGGTTCAAATCGATCCGCAAACCATTCAAAACCGAACTGCGAAACAAACTAAATTTGGTGAAGTAGTGTTCAATTATTATTATAGCTTAAAATTATCATTTATTTTTATCAATATCATAAAAAACTATACATTTAACAATTTGAAAGATGATAATTATGATACAAATATATTATCATTTATTATAGCTTAAAATTATCGTTCATTATAGCATCTCACACCATTCAATGGGCATCACATGACAATTATAATTATTGTTTTTATGACATTAAGTTTTCAAATTTCAAATGACATGTAGCTTAATTATGAATAAAATTTTGTTTTGGACTTTCAATTTAAAAGATTTAAAATTAGATATGTAACTTGATGTGTCAATGGTTTTATACCAAATATATTTCTTAGATTTTAAAAGATTTTTAAAAAATGTTTGTAAGATTTTTAAAAAAAAATTTAAATGTAAAATTTAAACGAAAAAGAAAAAAGAAAAAAATAACTCTGCATAATAAAAAAATTAACATTTATAAATCATGATTAATATGTATTACATTTTTTTGAAACAGTCAAAAGGAATTTTATTGATAATTATCAAGCATAAAGACAATGACAATCAATTTTATTGATAATTATCAAGCATAAAGACAATGACAATCAACAATAAAAAGAGGAGCAAAGATCACAAAAATCCAAACAGGGCAACAGGGTTGGTAAGATATCAACCAAGCAGCCCAGAGATGAGCTCCAACAGATGAACACCAACAGATGAACTCCATCAGCACAGTACTGAAACTCCAAGAAAAAAATGCAATTCTGATTATAATCAACTCAGATTGGACCTCCAGCACTGGTATTAATCAGCACAGAGGCAGGATTAGCAGCCTGAAAAATGCAAGCAGCCCCAAACAGAACAAACCCAGCAAAGAGTAGCAACCTCATCTCCATCACAGAATAGCATCCTCATGTCAACTCCAACCCAGAATCAGCTGCCCAAAACGGATCTGCTCCCCAGACTCAATCTTATTTGCCTTGGGTTGGTTAAAAAATTTTGCACAGAGAAATGATAGTCCTTGAATTTATGTTTGAGCCATAGTGCTACTCTGATTTTGATCAACTCACACAGGTCCACTAACTGGGGCGAAGCAGATTTGAAGATGCACTCATTCCTAAGCATCCACAGAGACCACATGACAACCAAGGGAATGACCTTCCATATCTATTTTTCTTTCCTGTTCAAATACACCCCATCCCACCAGTGAAGTATACCTTCGATTGAACCTGGAATAACTCCTTGTAACTCCCACCAATCCAACATGGCAACCTAAACCTTCCATGCAAAGTAGCAATGCAGCAGGAGATGAATGGATGATTCAGGCTCAGATTTACAAAAAACACACAGAGCAGAAGCATTAGCTTGTAACACTCCAATTTTCTGAAGAAATTCAGCTGACTTAACTCGGTTTCTCCATGCTAACCAACAAAAGAATTGAACCTTAGGAGGGGCAAAAGAGTTCCAAACAAACTTACAAGCAATGAGAGAGGGACTAAGGGAGTCAATTTCATTTTTATACACAGAGGAGACAGAAAATGACCCAGATCCTTCAGCCAACCAGACTAATTTGTCCTCTAGAGCAGAACATGGATCAGGCACAGAAGCCAGGAGCAAGTTGAGCGTACAAACTTCCCTCTCTTCCTACTCATATAACCTTCTTCTAAATTGAAAATTCCAAACCCCTGAATGTACCCTCCTGTTATATATTGATCTTAAGGTTTCTTCCTTGTCCACAACTAATCTGTGAAGAGATGGAAATTCATCTTTCAAGCTAGAATTGCTGCACCATTTGTCCTTTTAGAAAAAGGTTCTATTACCATCCCCTACCTTGATATGAACATTATTGAGATAAAACACCATTAGACTATTCCTCCTCTCTGGTATAGATATGATACCTTTACAAACACAAGAGAGCCAAATCTCTTAGGAAGGAAGAGGGATACCAGCTGTTTTCATCCAAATTATACTTGCTGCAGATGATTTTTCTCCACAAGGCATCTTTCTCGGAGCCAAATCTCCACCACCATTTTAGTAGCATACAATCATTAACCAACTTAACTCTCTTGATACCTAGACCCCCCTGCTTTATATTCTTTGTTAAATCATCCCATTTAACCAAGTGAATTGGTTTTCTTGATTCTGACCCTCCCCAAAGAAATTAGCCTGCAGCTTCTCAAATTCTCTAGCTATCCCTACAGGCATTTTAAATAAGGATAGGTAAAACATAGGTAGCGCAGAGGACACAGATTTTAGTAGAGTGAGCCTCCTTGAGAATGATAGTAGCTTCCTTTTCCAACCTGCAAGTCTGCTTTTGACTTTATCAAGGACATGCTTCCAAGTAGACTTCTTATTTGGGTTAGCCCCCAAAGGCAGCCCCAAGTACTTCAAAGGGAGAGCCTTGATATGACAATGTAATCTTGCTGCAAATGCGGATAAAGACTCTTCAGGGACATTAACCCCACACACCAGACTCTTATGATAGTTTATTCTCAGCCCAGAGATCAATTCAAAACACCTCAAGACCCTCTTAATATTGCACACCTCCATTTCCTCAGCTTCGCAAAACAAAATAGAATCATCAGCAAATTGTAGATGTGTTAGCAACACTTCACTAGAACCCACCTTCACCTCTTTAATTAGACCATGCTGCTGAGCTCTAGACATAAGGATATTGAGGCCCTTAGCAGCTATGTTGAACAGGAATGGAGATAGAGGGTCACCTTGCCTAAGACCCTTTTGAGGGGAAAACTCCTCTGTTGGTGACCCATTGACTAACACAGAGAGTTTGGCAGTGGAGATACATTCTTTAATCCAACTAATCCATTTTGCTCCAAACCCAAAATTCAAGAGCATAAATGATAAGTAACACCAATTAATAGAGTCAAAGGCCTTCTCAAAATCCAGCTTGATAATCACACCCCTCCTTTTGGTTTTCATCCAACCATCCACTATTTCATTGGAAATTAAAATACCATCCAAGATGTTTCTGCCACCAATGAAAGCCGATTGTGCAGCACTGATGATGTGAGGAAGCACTCATTTTAGTCTGCTTGCCAGGACTTTTGCTAAGACTTTATATACCGAGCCAACAAGGCTTATAGGTCTATAGTCCCCCATCCCAACAGGATTTTCAACCTTAGGAATTAGAGAGATAAAGGAGCTATTAAGCCCCAAGACCAACCTACCATTCCTATGAAAGTCCTTGAAAAACTGCAACAAGTCAGATTTCAATAACTTCCAAAATCTTTGGAAGTAAGACAAGTTAAAGCCATTTGGCCCAGGGGCCTTATTGCCATCACAGTCTTTCACAGCAGCCCTGATTTCTTCCTCTGAAAATGCATCTTCCAAGCTTTCAACTCTAGGGCAGTCAAGAATAGATTTAAATTGACCACCAAGCTTGGGTCTACTTCTCCAGTCCTCTTTGAATTGATTACTGAAGTGGTCAAAGGCCACTTGCCTAACCCGAGCAGGGTCTTCATACAACACATTCCCCACAGAAATTGAAGAGATCTCATTTCTACTCTGCCTACTCTTGGTCACCACATGAAAAAATCTAGTATTTCTATCCCCTTTCAAATTCCAATTGAGCCTTGATTTTTGCAACCACAACCACTCGACCATTCTGCTTAATCTCCATACTTGAGCTCTGACTACCCCTCTTCTGTCTTTCTCTGAATTGTCCAGGTCTCTAGACTCTGCAGATAAATCCAAACGATGCAATTCCTTCTCTGTTTCCTTTAACTGCTCATTTACACACCCAAATACCTCTTTATGCCATTTCTTTAATTCTACCTTCAATAATTTAAGCTTCTTGTGAAGTACAAACCTAGCCCATCCTAGAACTATAGTCTCTTTCCATACCTTCTCCACAAAAAGCCGAAAAACTTGGGTGTAGGCTCCAAGCATTAATTACTCTAAACCTAGTCTCGATCATCTTCCATCAATAGCAAAGGACAGTGATCAGAAATGAGGCTTGGGAGACCCCATAATTTTAAATTGAACGCCTCCAGCCATTGAGGGTTAACTAACACCCTGTCAATTCTACTTCACTTTTCACCTGTTAGTGAGTTACACCAAGAATATTTTCTGCCAAGTAAAGGCAGATCCCACACTTCACATTTGTTGATAAAATCAATGAACTCTCCCATTTCTTTATCTCTTCTAATGCAACCTTTTCTTTCACCAATGCTTTTAATTTCATTAAAGTCACCACACAAACACTAGGGGTTAGGAAACTCTCTCTTGAGCTTTATCAAGTGATCCCACAACTTACCCCTAATACACACTTCATTAGGTGCATAAATATTAAGAAGAACACAGTTGAAAGAACAGAAAAGAGTACCTGAGAGCAAAATAAATCTTCTATTACCATAACATTCCTTAAGTTGAAATACCTCTGGATCCCAAATGCATAGTAGTCTCCGGCAAGGCCTTCAGAATCCACTGCCAAAAATTCCATCTTATTTCTTGCCCACATTGCTTGTACTTCCTTTTCAACTACTACAGATTTTTTGGTTTCCTGAAGAAAAGCTACATCAACATTTCTAGCTTTCAGAATATTCCTAATCTTCCCCTTCTTTTCTTGCTGACCTATTCCTCTAATGTTCCAAGATAGTATCTTCATGGAATATAAAAAACACCTTTGAGCTCCTAGAATGTATACCTATTAGGCTGCTGCACCCTCCCCACTGCCCATTCGACCTATGTCTTTAACTTCCAGGTCCACAATCTTCTTCAGAACTTCAGCTTCCTGACCATTCATTTCTACTCCCAACACTTTACCCATCTGCAAGCATGCTTGTGCCTCATCTAAAATTCTTCTGTCCTCATCTCTTCCGCTGCCACATGACGCTAACAGTGAGGCTTGAGCTATAGATCCTCTAAGCAAAGAACTCTTTGGGATTGATTTGCTAGAAGATGCACCCTTTGAACCCACCCTTTTTTCCAGACCCAATAAGCCCTTTTTCGGCCAGAGGAAGCTGATCTTCTCTTTCCCTTTTGCTTTTGCCTTACCTTTGCTTTTAACTGCTACGGCTTTGTGCTGTGTGTGTTCCTTTGTTGACTGAGAAATACTAGATTGTCTAAAACCAAGCCCAGCATCAACAACTCCTATATTCACATGAGCATCACACAGCTCAGTCCCACTCTGGACATCATTCATCCCACCCAACTCATGATTTAAATGATTATGGCCCAAGGCCATTTCCAAGTTCAGCCCACTCTGGACTTCATTCAGCCCACACAACTTATGATTTAAATTATTATGACCCAGGACCACTTCCAAGTTCAGCCCAGGTATATTTAGGCTAGAACTATTCAAACTTCTCATAAAACTAGGCGCGAAGACTTGCCCATCATTACCTTGATCAGTCAGTTTTGAGGCATTAAATGCACTACTACCTGCCACTGCCTCGAGCTCCTTGCCTACTATGCTACAAGACTCAGGCACTACCGTATCACTCTTCCATTTTGCCCCTATCACACTGCCATCCCCATATGCCGATCTTCTTTTGGCCTCATTTTTGAATTGGTCCACACCTTGAGCTGACTCACCTTCCTCGGGTTGAGTTGACTCATCTCAGAGGTTCTACAATGGCTTACCAACTTTGTTGGAGTCGTGATCCTCTTCTTCCTCATTAGCGCTATGCTCCTTCATCTTAACGAAATGATTCAAACAACTGCAGCACTGATTAGATGTTTTAGCTTCTAGGACCTGAACTTCCAATACTCTCACTAGATGAGAGGAATGCTTAGCCTCTAGGTTGATGACTTTGTTGATAGGCTCCATGCAGTTGGTAAGGATCCTAATATTACCACACCCAAGGGACTGAGGCATGCATTCAGCACCTTCAATAACTTCACCCCATAAGCTTCCAATCTTAGCGAGATTGGACCTATTCCATAAATGTAATGGAATGCCGTAACAACTAATCCAAACTAGTCTCTCTTGTGCCAGAGCAACCTCTGGTCTCCATTGGATGATGACTTCACACCACTCTTCGATAATGTCTTTGATGGCCTTCATCTTTGTTACCATTTCCTCCTTGGATTTGAAGGATAACACCACATCACGACCGTCTCCTTTTCTGGCTTCAAATCCATTTATTCCTCTAATATTAAGTTCGAACTTCAAACTAATGTTAACATGGCTGACTTTAAGGTGGACTAAGACACTGTCATGGAGCCACCCATTGCCATACTCCTCTGCCTTAACTGTGATGGAGTCTCTGTCTATTACCTGAATACCTCTTACCACATCTGCAAATGTATTCTTGCTGGTGAAATGATCTGAGCCTCTCCTAACCTCCCCTCTGGGGTGTAAGTGCTGAGTTGATTTTTGAGCATAGAACTTCCCCTGTTCTCTGTTTCTATCGAAAGTTGCAAATTTCACGAATAATTTTTTATCATCCACCCATAGACCGTTAGCCTTTTGCACAACAACGTTTGCTGCTACTTCACAGCTATATCTTACGAATTCAAATATGGTATTGGTGTTTCTTCTACGCTTCTGCGGAATGAATACATCTTTTACAACTTCAAACTTCCCGAACAGGTTGAACAATCCTTTGGTATCCATTGAGCCAGGCAGGTTGTCCACAAACACCGTGAAGACAGCTGCACTGCCCACTGATCTCCTTGCTTCTTGCTTCCATCTTTGCTTCACCACCGGAATCCATCCTCCTCGCTGAGTCACCATGGCCTTTGTTCTTGCAGAAAAAGTTTGAATTTTTTGGTTTTTATGGATTGCTTCTTGTTGCCCTTTCAGTAAATTCAGTAGGGGCATCCTTACCTAGACATGAACTCGAAGGGGGTACTTACTTTTTGCAAAAACTATTAATATGTATTACATGGAATCATATTTACTGTTTATACTATAAACAAACTAAATTTGGTGGAGTAGTGTTCCATTATTATTATAGTTTAAAATTATCATTTATTTTTATCAATATCATAAAAAATTAT
Source organism: Camellia sinensis (assembly GCF_055761805.1). Lineage (NCBI taxonomy): Eukaryota > Viridiplantae > Streptophyta > Magnoliopsida > Ericales > Theaceae > Camellia > Camellia sinensis. Next base: position 197,013,086 of record NC_138965.1, read on the forward strand.
ACATTTAATAATTTGAAAGATGATAATTATGATACAAATATATTACCATAAGAGCATCTCCAATGGTTCATTACTTTTTTCACTAAATTTGAGCAAAAAATAGCTAATTTTTTCAATCTGATATTGCTTGCTCCAACCATGCATCAAAAGGAAAAGGTCATCCGGTGGTTTAATCAGCGGGTCGACCGGTAAGGCAAATTTTTTTTTTTTAAAAACTTGTTTGAACCTTTTTGACCGGTTTGAACCTACCTATTTGAAAGGGAACCGGTCGACCGGTGGGTCAACTGGTCGGACATCCGGTTGGTTGACCGGTTAGCCCACCCCAACGGTATAGCACAGTGAAAAGATGAAATCTAGAGCTTGTCCTCAGTTTGATGAAACTTTTGTTTTGTTTTGTTCCGTTCTCATTTTGATATCAATTTAGTGAAACCATTGGAGACACAAATAATGACTTTTTCATCAAATTTCAAATCTGATGCTGGGTTTGATGCACCGTTGGAGATGGTCTAATAATTAAAAATATCAATAATTACAACTAAAGAAATAACCAATGAATTTATGACACATATATTTTTGTATTTTATTATTTTAAAAAAAATTGGATTATAAATATAGATTTTAGATCATATCTACTGAAATTGAAAATAATAATTACATCATTGCATATTTTCAAATCACAAAATTTAAGAAAATTATATTAATATATTATTGATAATGATTAAGAAGATTTAAAAATTAACTTAATTTATGTAAATTTGATTTTAGACTAATCACAAAATGACATGTGTATTTTAAGTGTTAAAAAAATAATAAATAAATAAAAAAATTAGATCGAGATTTCTAACCTCAAAAAAACTTGTATTACACATTGGCCTTGTTTGGGAAACTAGTTATTTTAGTAAACTATTTTAGTTTTTAGCTATTTTAATAAGCTAAAATTTTTGTGTTGAGAAAGATTGTTAGATTTTTTTATAGTTAGATAGGGTATTTATGAAAGGAAAAATAAAATAATTATGAAGTTAATGTAATATTTTATTTTATTAAGTATTTTAATCTATTTTTTTTTTTTTCAAATTTTAACGTAAAAAAAAGAAGCTAAAAGTACACTTCCCAAACAGGCCAATATATGTCTCCATTTATTAACGTGAAGAGAAATATATGTGGTCATAGAGAGAAGAGGGTAGGGGTTAATGGACAATGGAGGAGGGAGTAAAAGAGGAGGGAAAGTGAGAGAATGAAGCTTTGGGTCATCCGTCTATAGAAAGAGATTAGAGAGAGAGGGGCGTGGTTGGCTTTGTAGAGAGAAAGAGTTCAGTAATAAACGAATTGAAAAGACTCAACAATTATTTTTAAAACTCGAAAACCAAACAAGAGGTAAAAATTAGAAAAAGCACCAGCGAAGGCTATCCAAGTCGAAGAGACGATTGTTGGTTGCTCATTGCTCTCTCTCATATCTACGATTGAGTGACTGTTTCAGTGCACTTTCTGCTCTATTTCTCTCAATTGGGGACATTGATAAACATCACCAGGTATTTTTTTTTTATTTTTATTTAATCCCTTCTCTCTCTCTCTATTCGGTTTTGGCTATGAATATACTTTTGATCTTTTCTCTCTCGGTTTTAGCTTCCAGCTCACGTAGTATGGGTGTGCTAAAGAATGGCACCATGCGCTAAAGAAGGGTGGTGGGGGCAACACCAACTCACTAAAGGAAGATAGTGAGGGTGGCACCACCTTGGTCAATTATGAATGCCACTTCACATACTCCTCTTCTTTTAGTTATAAATTGAGATGAGTGAGAAGGGGTTGAAGACACATATGGGAGTGATAGAGGGTATAATCTGTGAGTGAGAGTGTTATAGGAGAGTTGTGAGGTGTGAGTACCGTAATCTCCCTTCGGAATAATTCTATAATGGATATCTCTCCCGTGATGTAGCTAATTGCCAAATCACGTAAATCTCGTGTTTTTGTGTGTGATTGATTTCTGGTGTCCATAGTCCCAACACGTTTTGAATATTCTGTTTGATTTCCTTTCTTATGATTGCTTTGTTGTATGATTGTATCTTTACTCTCTATGGGTTATATTTTCTTAGATTTCTTTAACTTCTCTTCATGTCTGCTACGTGTTTGATCAAATGCCGCAATGTACAAGCATAAATTCTTTGAAAATGTAGATTAGTTCATTTGCTCTATATTTTTTTTTATTATATATATATATATTTTTAAAATTTCTAATTCATTTTTTGATTGGTTTTTTCTAGTTACTTTATTTAAAAAAAAAGAAAAAAGGAGGGGGGGTGTAAGGTTAAACAAAAATTCTATAATGAAACATTAGTTTGCATGTACGTGAAACTATTATTATTTATTTAATCCATCAAGGGAAATGAAACATTAGTTTTATAATATGAAATATACACAACTAAGTTTGCATTATCTCAGTAATGTATTTTGATCAGATACTCATATACAGACGGCACCCATGAACTCCCCATCGGATTCAAGGTCATTCATCGACTCCGGCAAGAGGCACACCTCCAAATCCATGCTCCCTCCGCCTTCATATCCCGGGAACGCCATCACTAGCCCGTCAAACTTATTCGCATACCCACTCCTAATGGCCACCGCTTTCCCCATCCCGAATTCATTCCCAAACATTTCAAACCTCGGCGAACTCCCCACCATGATGCTGCAAGGGTCGGAGAATTGACCCATATGTATTATAAATGGAGTCTTCATCCACGCCTCCATTGACTCCCTCACGGCCTTATCGTTGTGGTTCGCCACCACTTCCCTCAGCCGCCACGCTGCCCACCCAAGCCCTTGCTTGAGCAGCTCGCCAGCCTTAGCAATGCCACTCACTATTTGAATGGAATTCCCAAAATACTCCTCTGGCAACGGCGGTTCTATTCGTGTTCGGTTATTGACTGCCATTCTACAACTGGTTTCCTGATCGTAGGGCAGGCTGCGCGCCCTCGTGATGCACCTCCAGATTAGCGCGCTCACGGATTGCAAGAAGGATATTGTGTTGGTTTGCTGCTCTGCATTGGCTTTCGCTTTTAGTTTCTTTACGGATTCTGAGGAGAAGTGGAAAATTCTCTCTCTTAATGGCGGTGCTTCGTGCCTGCTGATGAATTGATCGTGGTGGGTGAAAGGAAGGTTGAGAACAGGGCTGTATCGGTTGAGAATAGGGGGTCGAGAAATGGAAGAATTGTTTGTCATGAAAATGTCTGACCAAGTATTGAAGAAATGCCAATACGATGTTCCATCAACCACCACATGGTTAATGGAACATCCTATGAAGATGCCATCAACCAACTCTGTCACCTGAATTGATAGCAACGACATGGTATGCCCATCATGGTTGATGGCCCTGTCATGGTCAAAGAATGATTGCACCACTTGAGGGACGTCTACTGGCGAAAGAATGTCAGAGACGGTCAAATTCACCGTGGCGTGGATGAATTTGGCGCCGGGACTGTTGTGGTTGTCAATGTAGACATAGTAATGAGGTGGGTTTTCTTGTTTGGATGTGGCTAGCCGACCGGCAAGTGGGTAGAAAGGGACCAGAGTGCGAGAGAGAGATTCCTTGAGCCTCTCCAAGAGAGCTTGGACTGTGTTTTCTTGATCATTCATTGAAGAGGGCTTGACAAAGAGAAGGCCCTTTTGGATGTAATGGATTGAGAGCATGGTTAGGTCCCATGGAGCCAAGTGGATTATTGGCTGCTTTGTCTCCTCTTTGTCTGCTGAAGACTTGGGTTTGATGAAGCACTCTGAGATGTACTGGACATTTGGAGGATTCATTGTTAGGGAAGTGTGTGAAGTGTTGAAGAGGGTTGAAATGGTCTATCTCGTTATGGACCATTCACTCAAGATTTATACATGGTCCCAAATAACAAATATTATTTGTGCCTATCTGTTTAAAAAAAAAAAACTGAATATTATTTGGTACTGGCCCCATTAAAGTCGTCTAAGGTTGGCGGCTGTGTGGGGGTAGGTAAAGCATGAGTAACGTGAAGAATGATGAAAAATCTGGAATTATACATGTAATAAAATCAACAATGTTAGGCATCAGGATTAATTTGTCCGGAAAGTCTTCTTCATGAATGAGTTTGACAGTGACCAACTCATTTTGGTGAACCTCCCAGTATATTGTTAAAAAAGAAGAAGAAGAAGAAAGGCAATGGTGTTTTGAGAAATTGGTAAAAAATTAATTTTTTGACTTTTTAACTTTTTAACTTTTTTAGTGGTTTTTTTGAAAAAAAACTGGGTTTTTTTAGATAAAAAAACTGACTTTTTTTACTAAAAAAGCTGAAAAGCCAAAAAGTTGATTTTTTTGACAACTTGCCAAAAGACCCCGTAGTGACCAACTCATCTTGGTGGATCTCCTAATATATTATTAAAAAAAGAAGAAGAAGAAAAAAAAGAAAGAATATATTTTACCTAGAGAGAGAAAGTTCTGTGATTTTAAGTTTTGTGATTTTATATTTTTGTAAACGTCAGGGATGATGAAATTTTTTGAATTACACATATAATAAAATCGATAAGGCTAAAGGCTTCATGAATGAGTTGGTAGTGACCAACTCATTTTGGTGGATTTCCCAATATATTATTAAAAAAAAAAAAGAAGAAAAAAAGAAAAGAATATTTTACCTAGAGAGAGAAAGTTTTGTGATTCTATGGGCTTGTTTGGTTTGTATCTCAAGATACAATTTTTGAGAAAAATTTTTAAAATTTTATTTGGTTCAATTTTTTTGAATTATTTTTTCTTTTAAAATCACTTTCTTTCTTTTACACATTAATCAATTACTTTTTCTCGCTTCTCTCTCATTATCAATCACTTTTTCTCTCATACACATCTACTCAATTACAACAAAATATCATATTATCCCAAACTCACAAACTCCAAAATTATTTTCAAAATATACATCCAAACAAATTAAGAAAATTTTTAAACTCTCTTCCCAATTTTTTTTTTTTGAAAATTTATCTCAAAATACAACCCAAACACTGTAACACAATTTCAAAGGGATCTCACATTTCTGGCAACGACAATATCCAAAAAAAACTTCTCTTTGTCTCACGTTTCTGGCGGTCGGCGATTTATACACCTCCACTTTCATAATCTGTGTTTTTTTTTATCACGATTTTTGCTGTGAGTTCTTCCAAGAACACCATCTTTGATCACAATGAAAATATAGGGGCTTTGTTATAGCAGTATGAAGATTTAGTAGAAGTTGCTCTGTTAAGTGACTTTTTTTTCACTAATGGTTGCTGCTGTGCTATGGTTTTGTTGCTGAGTTGTTGGTGTTGGATTAATTTCGAGTGGTGTTTGCTGTTATCTTGGTGGTTTGGTTGGTGCCTTACCAAACTTGGTTTTGTGCTAGCAAATGATTAGGCGCTTATATGAGCGCTAACTTAGTTGGGATTGTCATTGTGTGTTGTGATACTTGAGCACTTGCCTTTTCTTTTTTGGTGTATCACTTTGTAATTCATTTGTGGTTCATCAATAAAGTTTGTTTTGCTGATAGAAAAAATTAAAAAAAAAAGGTATGAAAATATAAGTCTTATTTGTTTCATATACTTTATTTTTAATTTCTTTTTGCATATTCGGAATGTCTTTTTATCAAACCCCAGAATTTAAAAAATTTGGGGCTTTTGTTAATTTGGAGCTTTTGTGACAAATTAATCATGGATTATTAGTTGTAGATGTAGTTCTCTTTCAACTGTTTTTTTGGACATTTGTTTGAAGGCTAAATTAATGAAAATAAATTTTGTTGAATTTTTGGGTGTTTGTTTAAAGGCTAAGTAAATGAAAAAATTACTTTGTTGAATTTTTGAGTGTTTGCTTGAAGGTTAAGTTAATGAAAAAATCAATATTTATTTGGAGTGTAGATGTAATTCACAATTTCAATCAATTTGATTCACATGCATTATTGAAGAAAGGCCAAACAAAAGAAGAAAAAAATTGATCAAATTTATAGTCAGTTACAATCGATGTTTGTTTGAATTTGTGAAATTTATGAATGTATGAATTTATAAAAGTTGATAAATACTAAAAATTGATTCTCATAAATTTATAAAAGTTGAAAAGTACTGGAAGATTGATTCATATGGAGCATAACCTCATAATGTTCATAATTGTTATGAGATAATAATGGTTGAATTTGATGTTGAATTTTCTGCTAGAAATTTTTTTTTTCCAAATGTTTAGCGTCAGCATCTAGTGGTACTGGTGGAGATAGGGGTGAGACCATCACGACGAGATTTAAAAGCAAAAAATGTAATTGCGGTGTAATTGCAGTTAGGAGTATGCGCGGTACGGTTCGAGCAGTTTAAGAGTAAAATTACAAGCTGAATGACGAGTTAGAGGATTGACAAATTGCTGTTTGGGCGATTTTTAGCAGATTGACGAATTGAAGAATATTCTAACTAATTATCACACATTTACATAATATATAATATTAATTTGTATAATGTTTTTTAGATATATAACATAAAGTAATTTTATATAATATGTTTCATATATATAACCACTAATTTGTAATAAATTTAATATCTTAAATCTCCATCATACTCATTTTTATATTGATATTTTATTAGAAGTTAAAAAATATATATGTATTAACTATATCGGAGTGGAGGGGTTCGGTTGGCAAATTATAAATTTTAAAGTTTAAACAGTAGTTAGCGGTTAAAATGGTGCGGTTTTAGCGGATTTGACGGTATTTTGCACTGCCCTAAATTTGGGTGGTAGAGTCCGAGACGCCAAATAAAGGAAGACTTTATTATATTGATGTGAGAAAAAAATATACAAATTTTAAGCATGGTGTAATCTCGTAAGAGTCAAACATATTAAACATGAAACTCAAAGACGAGCAAGATAGCTAGAGGCTTATAGCTACCAACACTCATGAAGTGGAGAACAATCCATTGAGTTTGAATATTGAAGGAATTGAATGTAATATTAATATCCTAAACATGTTGATTCAACACACTCTTGTATTTTGTATTGCAATGGCAATAAAATGAATATTGGAGAATATGACTAATGCCATTTCATATTCGTGTTTGTATTGTAATAAAATGTCTTGTATTTTGAATTGTAATGATCATTGAAAAATATAAAATTCCTTATTTTTGCATTGCTCATTGACTTTTGAAATTGTTACTAGCAACTCTTCATTAACCTTTCGTTTTTTTTTTAATGGCAAACATAACCTGTTAATGGTCTTGGTTGAGATCACAAATTAAAGACATATGAAATTAATTCATAATAAAGAAAAAATATTCTTAATGGTAATTTACTCATAATGTGCAAAAAAAAAAAAAAAATTCACATTTAGACATTCCATAATAAACCCTAATATTTATACTACCATAATATAAGAGGGAGTTTGAGTTGTTGCAGTAGGGATGGCTCTCTTTTTCTTGTGCCATTTCTGTCCTCTTTGCTTGTTCACTAGAGTAGTGTACCATGTTGGACTACTTGGTAAATTGCTATTAGAGCATTCACATCAGTCTCAATAAATTTTGAGTTAAATTATAATCTAAAATTCACTTTTATATTTTAGCTAGCCTCTTTTTTATGTACACATTTCATCAAACTCTCTATTATAAAATTCTATTTCATTAAAATATTATTTTTTATTCTTTTATCTTTTTCAAAAATTATGGTGTGAAAATAACATAATGAAAGAAATAAAGAAAGGAACAGATAAAGGTGTGAATTGAGAGTGAAGAAAACTTAGGAAAAAATAATGAAACAAAAAGAATTGTGAACAAGCAAGCATAAACAAAATTATCTTACAAGAACAAGTGGAAATATATGAATTTCAAGAACACAATTGAGATTTATCCCACAACATTCAAACTTGAGATTATCATAGAAATAACTTGGATCAAAATTTGGGTAGTTTAATACCAAAACTCTTCATCTCAACCTTGAACCATCTTGAGTTTTTATCCCCATATCTTGTGATTTTAGATAACACAGACAACAAAGTTGTTTTCATTTCTTTCCCTCAGAAAATTAAAACTCATTTCTAGAGACTTCACATGAAAATAAAAAATTACATCTTGGGTTTTAAGTTGGAAGACCCCAATCATATGGTTAGAGTTGTAAGCTGAAAACCAAGAAAAAATATTATAAAAATATCATAAACAATGTAGCGATCCAGGTTTCGATCCTTCTTTCATGTTTTGCCATTTCGACTGGGCCGATCGGGGGTTGAGCTGCCCGGTCAGCTCGCGGGGGTCTAGGGGGCAGCGCCCCTTGGTCGGTCCAAGGGCAGCACCCAGGCGGGGGTCGAAATATGAGTTTACCTGTGACGAATCAATTGTGTCAGTCGAGCAACCCCTCGCTTGGCAGGCAACCCTAGTTTTAGTAGGCGGATCTATACCTTCGATCTTTGGGGGTACTCTTCCAGGCATTGGAACAAGAACGGAGGAAGGGGGTGGCCTTTTACGCTTGGCATTGGAAGGACGGTCAGGAGAAACTATCTGGGTTTGCTCCAAAGCAATAGTCACCTTAGATAAACGAGCCAGTGGGCTGAGTTCCCCCATATTTGCAGTTGACAAGCCCCGCTCTCTGCGAGCCATACATAACTCAGGGTCATCAGACGGAATGAACTCAACATGGACAGGATCAAGATCACTACTCAAGAAAGCCCGAAATAATGCAAGATTGCATCTCTAATACTTTCTCCAACTAGGGGTGGTTCCGCAAATTCTACCCCTACTTGCTAGCACAACTCGCCCCCGACGCCTTAATTTTTCTGAAAGAAAAGAGTATACATATAATTGCATACAGTCGGCCGCCGAAGGTACAGGGGAAGGAAGATGTTGAGGAACCTCTTGGTCCAAACCAAACTGTCGAGCAAGCCTCAAAGGATTATAGGCCACCACACCGTATGTGCCATCCACAAAATAAGGTAAATACCTAGAAACGGTACTAAGAACCATCACTGAATCCGCATCCCCCAAATAAGACACACCCGCCTCGAGAACAAGCTCGCAATCATCTAGGCGGTAGGCAATGGTAGAAAATACTCCACAAACTGGCATGACATAAGGACGAGCAACAAACTTGTCCTCAAAATCAAAAATGCTGGCCAAACTCCCTTGTACACATCCCTCAGCCCACCGAGCAGAACGCGGCTCACTTTCTTCAATGGAAAACACCTTTGGCATAGGGACCAAGCTAGGAAATCTCTCATACAAAAACAACTGCAGAAAGGTAGTAGGGAGGAAGCTAGTAACATCATATCGTCTTGTGGAACGATCAACACCCTGCTAATACATATCTAACCTCATATATAGCCCCCCCAGAAATAAAGGAGCCAACAGAATCGGACGACCGGAAGCAAGAATTGCAGCAAGAGGAAAGAGCTCATGGAAAATACCGTCTTGAGGTCTACCCATCAAGACGTACCGCGACAACCAATATGTAATGAAAGCAGCTAAATGCTCAACACTCTCCCACTTGTCCCCTTCCATCCCTGGACCTATGAATCCGTCCTCCGCATTTCCTTGCACCTGATGGCTAAGATCCCGAAACCAGTACCGAAGCCATCCCCCGAAAGTGTTTCTTGGTCGTTTTCGTGATCGAGGTGTTACTAACACTTCATTTTGATAACGACTCAATAACTTCCCTGCCGGTGCCACAGCCTCCTCTAATCTCCCAACAATAGCCATCTGGCTAAGGGACAAACTTTCTGCGCTAGGATTCGCTGATCCAAGGTGCTCTAACCCCGTCAAGATAGCTATATCCTCTAGAGTAGGGGTCGTCTCGCCCCACTGCGCAATAAAAGTATGAGAGCTTGAACTCCAACGTAACAATGCGAACTCCAGCCAAGATGGCTCCCGTCTAATCCGCATACACTGAGAAATAGCAATAGCAATAGCAATCTTAGCTCCAGTAAGCACCTCACAATATGAGGGATGGCGAAACATAGCTGCACTCCAGACATCAAAGTCATCTTTGGGCCCCGTATAATCCTTAAAAGCCGGAAAAGAATAAGGATAAGTTCCTCTCTCCACATGAAAACGTACAATAGACTCGGGAGGAACAAAAGCTTCAACCCTTTTCTCTGGCTCAACCCCACCAAGAAGAAAATCAGTTGGGCCCCCGCCATTGTCATCAAATAAGTCCACCCTCACCCAAAACAAATTCATGGCACCAAAGAAGGGTGCCCTACACCAATATTCCGCTGGAGGGACGATTGGAGGATTCGTGTCCTTTTTGGCCTTAAAAAGATTTTTCTTGGATTTACCCACTTTTGACTTGGAAATACCAGAAGAACCCGCTAGTGATTATTGCGCGCTACCACGGGAAACAACACTTCCCCCTTTTACTTTAGCCATATCACAAAGCCTCGCCTTTCCTGCATCAACAAAAGACTTACAAATGAAAAAGGGCATTCACCATGAAGGTGCATTTTACTCGAAATACATTTTACCAAAAAATAAATATATATATATTGAGTTAGGCCTCTTCCCCTCGTTAGGCCTCTATCCCTCGCATGAAGTCACCTTCGTTCCAATTTCCCTCTCCCTCGCTTTCCACATATGTTTCTATCCCTTGCTCATTTTCTAACTATTTCCAACGAAGTTGGAAAAACAAAAACAAAGAAAAAGAAAAAGAAAAAGAAAAAGAAAAAAACAATTTTCAGTTAAGCCTCTTCCCTTGCTAGGCCTCTCTCCCTCGCATGAAGTCACCTTCGTTCCAATTTCCCTCTCCCTCGCTTTCCACATATGCTTCTATCCCTCGCTCATTTTCTAACTATTTCCAACGAAGTTGGAAAAAAAAAACAAAGAAAAAGAAAAAGAAAAAAACAGTTTTCAGTTAGGCCTCTTCCCCTCGCTAGGCCTCTATCCCTCGCATGAAGTCACCTTCGTTCCAATTTCCGTCTCCCTCGGTTTCCACAAATGTTTCTATCCCTTGCTCATTTTCTAACTATTTCCAACGAAGTTTAAAAAAAAAAAAAAAATATTTTTTTGAGTTAGGCCTCTTCCCCTCGCTAGGCCTCTATCCCTCGCATGAAGTCACCTTCGTTCCAATTTTTCTCTCCCTCGTTTTCCACATATGTTTCTATTCCTCACTCATTTTCTAACTATTTCCAACGAAGTTTTAAAAAACAAAAAAAAAAAGAAAAAAACAATTTTGAGTTAGGCCTCATCTCCTCGCTAGGCCTCTATCCCTCGCATGAAGTATACCTTCGTTCCAATTCCCTTCTCCTTGACCTTCCACATATGTTTCTATCCCTTGCTCATTTTCTAACTATTTCCATCGAAGTTAAAAAAAAACAAAAAAACAAAAAAAAAAACACTTTTTCCCTCACTAAGGCCAAGGCACTATTTTGAGATAGCCCCTTTCCCTCGCACAACCAAACCCATCCCTCGTAACTCTCCTCACCCCTCGCATGTAACCCTTCCCACCGAAGTTAAAAAAGCAAAAGAGCTACACCCCTCTCCATCCCTCGCAATCCCCTTCATTTCCCTCGCATAACAAAACCCATTCCTCAAAACCCATCCCTCGCACTTAAAAAAAATAAAAAAATAAAAACAAAAAAAAAATCCCTTCCCACCGAAGTTAAAAAAAAAAAAAACAAAAGAGCTACACCCCTCTCCATCCCTTGCACTCCCCTTTATTTCCCTCACATAACAAAACCCATTCCTCAAAACCCATCCCTCGCACTTGAAAAAAAAAAAACTCTTTCCCTTGCTAAGGCCAAGGCCCTATTTTGGGATAGCCCTTTTCCCTCGCATAACAAAACCCATCCCTCGCAACTCCCACCACCCCTCGCATTAATCTTTACTTCCCCTCGCACCACTCCTCCTTCGCTTCATTTTTCTTTAGCCTCTTTCCCTCGCATAACAAAACCTATCCCTCGCAACTCCCACCACCCAGCATTAATCTTTACTTCCCCTCGCACCACTCCTTCCTCGCTTCACCTCATTTTCTTATAATCCACGAAATTGTTTTATGGGCTTCATCTTTGATAGCTCTCATTTATTTACAGCCCTCTATTACCTCATCAATTTAAAAATAAAATAAAATAAAATAGCCCCTTCATTATTTTATTCATCTTATTTTTATACGTCTCCAAATCCTCTTGTGGGCTTCCCTCGGTTCAAATTTTCTGTTTACAACCTATAAAAATAAAATAAAAAAATAAAATAAATAAAACCTCATAGCTCTCAATACAATCCTAAAATTTTGCCACATAGCTCTCTGATATTTATTCTAACAGTTTATTTTTATTTTCTAAGCATACACCTCTCCAATATTCATTATTAATAACTTTCCAACCTTTTCACTCTTTACCTAATTAACATTTTATTATAGACCTCTCCAATTCTCCAAAACACAACCCTCTTTTATTGATCTGTCTCATGCTCAAAAAAATAATAATAATAATTTATTTTTATTTTTATATTACGAGGCTCCCCTTTATTTTTCAACAGCCTTCTATTTTTCACAAAACAATACCTTATATGAATCTATAAATGAAAACATAATTCAAATCAACTATGAGCAGACCCATACCTTTACAACCTACGGCAGCCACCACGACGAGCTCCGCGAGTATCCGCAGCTCTTCTTTCTTCCCCTTCCTGATTCGATTGCTCCTCTCAAGCTTCACCCATAGCAATAACCCTTAGAAACCCAACTTTACCGATTCAAACAGATCGAAACCTTAGCCCTTCTCTGTCGATGACTCACAGATTCTTCAATCAAGAGCAAACCCACTCGCGATCGGCAAGAACCCAACCCTAACAGCCAACCCAGAATTACCTCAACACCCAACAGCCCAACCGATTGCTTCACAGCCTATCCGCGACACAGCACTTTCCTTTCCTCCTTTATCTCTTTGCCCGACCCGTCTTTCTTCCCTTTTTACGACTTTAAAGTTCGATTCACCACCCTCAAACAAGCAATACAAAAATCTAGCCACTCTCCTATACCTAGAAACCGAACCTCCAATGTCGCAATCTGCTTCAATCCGAGACAGTGTGAGAGTCGCCTCACCACCGTTGTACCACTCCCCACTCTCGCGATCCACTGACGACAACCTCTAGTTCTCTCTAAAAGCTTGAATACAACTTAGGCAGCCAACCAACTTTAGACAGAGGAGGAGAGGGAGTATAGAAACCCATAAATCAACTTGAGAGACTATGGAACTTTTCTTTTTTTTAATGGTACATTCATCTAAAAACAAAAACAAAAACAAAAACCCAGCTACGGGTAACCAAGTCCATAACACACCCTTCTGTTCAATGGGTAAAAGGAGAAAATAGAGATCCTGATTAAAAAAAAAAAAAAAAATGTATATATATATATGTATATCTAGTGTCCTTATTTCTACAAAAAGGCGAGCTCACTATTCGAATGGTTCGAACAAGTTCAAGTTATACCTAGAATATACACAATCTTTTACGTGGCAAAAATGCAATGCTCAAGCAGAACGAGAAGTTCCAAAAATAATAATAATAATAATAATAATAATAATAATAATAATAATAATAATAATAAAGATTAAATAAATTTATTTTGAAGTTGTACCTTCCCAAGAAAAAATCCTTAAACCAATCAAAAAAAAAAAGAAAAAAGAATCTCTTTGTTTATTATAAACACTAAAAATAGACTGCAACAACCTTAGACTCACCAAAAAGCTATTGCACGCTACCATGGCGGCTCCCAATCAGCAGCCATTAATGGTCTGCTCTAAAGCTATAACTTCAATTGATGAGTTGTCCTCTCCATAGATCGCTCTTTCCCAACAAAAGCTGCAAAAGTTAGTAAGTTCACCCCATCTTTTTCCAATGCAACCCCGTCTTTATAAGAGCACAAATGCAGGACAACAACACAAAAAAAAAAAAAAAAAAAACGCAAGCAAATTCATATTCACTTGCCAACACTCTCCTCTTAACTTCAACAACTCATTCTCTCTAAATGGCTACCGGAAGAGAGGTACACCGAGATAACACCGTTTGGCGGCCGGTGAACAAGGCTCCAAACCCAAGAGGTCCAAGCTATAGAGCTTCAAGCTCCACTCCTACTCACCGCCGCCGCCCGGTGTGTGAATTCTTTCGAAAGATGCTCTCCATGCCTCCATGGCAATTCCAAGATCAGCTATTCGAATCCCCTTGGATCCAACACCCAATATCTGCTCATACAGTTGTAGAGGTGCCGAAAGAATTTCGGGATAAAATAAGAGGATGGTACAAGGCACTAACCATTCCAGAACTTCATACAATACCACTGTCCCATGCTTGGTTTTTGCTAAACTAAGAAATCAACCTCACTCTCCAGGGATCCACCTGCCAGGCAAATCAGGTGTTAGTTCCACTTTCGAGAGGATCTGCATCAACATCCTCTCGCAAAGACCGACAGAGAGAGATCTAGACCACCACATCTCCATCATGTCAGTACCATTGGAAAACCCAAATGAAGATTTGGGACTTGGGTGGGACATAGAGACCTTTGCAGATCTCAACATGGGAGAAGAGAGCACTTCCCACAGTGCTCAGCCAAACATCCCCTACAACATTCCGCTTAACATCCTTTTCTTCAACACTGAGGGCGTCACTCACCCTAACTTCCTCAAACACTACATGCACTTACATTCTAGCGGACACTTCCACCTCGTCATCATCACAAACATAAAAAGGGGGAAGCGAGGCCCAGTTCATGAACCAAATCATGGGCTTTCCTAACACCAAGACCATTGCCCCCTCCTAGCGGCATAGAAAGGGTGAGGGGCGGAATTTGGTGCCTATGGAACGGAGCCGAAATCTCCTGTGAAGTAGTGGAAATTCCGCGGAATCAAGCCATCGCCCAACAGGACCACATCTTTATCCGGCCGGCTCGCACCGAATGAAATTTAAAATGTAAACTCATGAGCAATCCAAATGCCCCCATTGTATCAAAAGCCTAATTTTAGACGACTCTATCTGAATACTTGTCTGCATGAGTTTATATTTTTCAAAACTTTTTAACATAGTCATGTACAATTACTCTCATTAGCTATAAGAGCATTTGTACAGGGGGCATTATTGTGGGTACTTGTATTAAGCTCAATACGTGGCAAGCCCTACAGGTGCCACAACACCAAAACCCCACCCACGTGGCAGACCAATAAGGCACTACGTCGGGCATGTCGTATGTTTGATACATGGTGAGCCTTATGGGCGCCATGTGCCAAGGCAACCAAAACTATATACTTAGCCTAAGCGGGAGCATATATACAAGCCCAAATATATCTAGATATGAAGAGCCCTGCAACAGGCAGCACCATGGCCCCGCAGGGTCCATGGTCCTTCATACCTCGCTCCAAGACCAAACAATAATACAATCTGCCCCCAGTTCACTTGGACTTGGATTGATAAACACTGGCTCTCCTAAACATTGAAATAAGCCCGCGGTCCATGCTCCTACTTGGTCGTTTAGAAACGAACCCCTCTCCTAAACATTGAGAAAAGCCCGCGACCTATCCTCCTACTTGGTTGCCTGGAAGCGAGCCTTTGGCTCTGCTAAACACTATGGTGGGCCCTAGCCCATTCACCTACTTGGATGCTTGGGTTGGGAGCAGGACCCAAGCACTACTGCTCGGGATCATCAGAGGATACTGGACTAGCGGCTGAGGTTATGGGATCGTCGAGATGGTTGTCTTCTTGCTAAGACAACTCCATTTCGACCAGGCTTGGAGAAGAGGCAACAATGACCTTATTTTCATGTCATCCGATGCATATACAAAACGTTACTTTCTGCCTGCCATGAAGCGTTGCTCTCTGCCTGCCGTTGAGCCACAGACGGCAGAAGGGCTTATATCACTTTTGGCAGAGTTGGGGAGAACGAGCCACCTGTCCAATAGTTTGCTTGGGCTCCAATACTCCTGTGATCTATATAATGTATCGTATATGCAGCGAGACACAACAACAACAATACAGCCAAGTCTCATGCTAAAACACCCTCTCTCGCTTTACATTAGTATTCAAGGTCTGTCACTGCCAACCTCTCCCTCTCCAAGCTTGCCTTGATCTCCTCCTCTCCACATCCGGTGATCCCAAGTCATTGAAGTGCCCGCCATCTTCCCGGACTACCTCTAACCACACTTCTCACCCACAGTTTGCATCTCTCTGCCTAAAAAAATATTCTACACCCAAAATTAGTGAAAGCATATATGTCAATCACTGCTTGATGTTTCTTTTCATAGAAGAGAAGAACTAAGGCACAAAGCAGGATCTTCCCCTTGCTTTTCTATGGATCTTTGTTTTATCAGCCTTTTCTTTTTTCTCTTTTATTTTTTGTTGCTTGTGGAATCGATTATACAATTATCGTGTGGTCTTGTTCATTTTTGGGTAAAAGAATTGCTCCTGCTTTTTATATGGATCTTTTTCCTAGATTTTTTTAATGTTCCTTTTTATTTTTCATCTTTTTTTGGGCGGAATTTCTAGTAGCTTAATGTTTATTTTCTCTTTCTGATTTTCAGGAGTCGATCGTCATATTAAAATCGCGACTAGAATTGCAACGAATCTTATTTTCTAAAAGGTAAAGCTTTTTTTCTTGTCAATTCTTTCTTTTAATTTTTATTTTCTTTTAATGTTTTGGTTCTTATGCTTTGAATTTACGTATTAGTTCAGAATTTACTTCCAGAATTGACTCTCGGTTTGCTTTCTAGAAGGACTTAGAGGTTGTTGAATCTTGACCATTGTTCAATTTATTATATGAGTGCTTTGATGTTGTGTAGTCCATATTCATTGGCGCTTGAAAATCCTGTTAATAAATCAGATAATTCAATGCTTCCCCTTCTCCCTAACGTCTGTTTTTTTCTCTCCCCGTAAGAATATAGAAAATGAAAGTTTAAATCATGATTAGTTAAAAAAAAAAAAAAAGATTCTTCCTAAACTTGTTGCAATTTACAAAATTATAAAAAATTCATGAAAATGCACTAATGTTCTTGTGTCCTCAATCATCACGAGACTTCTACCATCACATGAACACTTTAGAAATGCCTTGGATATGAAAAGGAGGGATCTAAAGAGAGTAGCTCAACATTTTAGAATCTCAAAAGAATTCCAACTCTACAGTGGTATAAAGATCAAATTTCTTAGGTAAATATGATAAAAGATGGAAAGATAGTCACTACGTAAGAAACAAATTTTGTGGTGGAATAATAAGAGGCAAAACAATTATCTTCATCTCATAGTTTACCAGTATTGTTCACATGACTTTTGACCATTTTTCAGTTGATACTCTTGCTTTGAATATATTTATGAGATGTTAATTCAGAACATTTTTTTTTACTTTCAAACTATTTGCTGTTAGTTTTACCTTGTGGATGGTGGTTGGTTTATTCATGTATCATGTGACATTGTCTTAATCTATGTTGGAAAATTTGGAAAGTTGCCATTATTTTGCTTTTTGTTTTAATGAGTTGCTTCTAATTGTACTATTTTCTTTATTTATTTCAAATACCTTTATAAAGTAAAATCCACTAAAAGCTAGGTATTCTTTATTTTGTTTTGTACTATGTTACTTCAACATGATAATTAACTTTCTTCCACATAAAAAAAGAAGAAAAACTACAGGCATGACTGAAACTAATAATGGGGTGGATATTTTTAATCTTTCTACGGACATCAATTTCTTCCACTTATGTAGAGAGTAGGGCTTACCTCATACGACATTTGATTTCATGTTAAAATTTGCTTGAACCACGGGCATGGGTGATCGTGCGAAGCACGATGCCTCGCAACTAGTAATTGATAATGTTTCAATGTAATAGTTCAACTTTATAAGCCAACACCAAAATCGGGCTTGTCTGGTTTGCTTTTGGGAGAGCTGTTTTTGAAATTTTTTTTCAAAATTTTGTTTGGTTTGTGGTTTTTCTCAAAATTTTTTCAAAATCACTTTCTCTCTCTTACATATCAGTTGATTGTTTTTTCTCTTTCCTCTTTCCTTCTCAATCACTTTTTCTCTCACACACATCTACTCAATTACAATAAAATATCAAATTATCCCAAACTCCCAAACTTCAAAACTACTTTCAAAATATATAGCCAAACAAACCAAAATTTTTTCTAAACTCTCTCCCTAAGTTTTTTTTTTTTTGAAAATCACTCTCTCAAAAGTAAACCGAACACACAGTGCTTTAACAAACAAGTCTCTCAAAATGTAATATAAACATTTTCAATGAACTTTCAAAAAAAATAAAAACAGAAAAGAAAAGAAAAGAAGTCAACAAATGTCCAAGCAACTCCATCATGTAGACATTTTCAACTTCTACCATTTGTGTCCTCTTTTGGATTGTTAGCTTGTGATTGTGCTATGTCATTTAACATTTTTGTGAAACTTGAATGTTCGAACATCGAAGATGGAGATGGATAATGATGCTCCTATCAAAAAACTAAAATATATTAAATTTCATACAACCATGTAAATATATACACACTGGAATATTACGTAAGTTGGACCCAATATTTCAAATTCCTGCAATATAAGAAGCAATTAGACAATCTAACTATAAATAAATCATATAACTATAAAATTAATGAATAAAATAAACTTCTTACATTCAGTTGAATACTCTTTTCTGTACCAAGATCAAATCCTATATTTGAAGGTGCACCAAACTCGGATTGCTACAGAATATAAAATTTGAAAGTTAACAAAATAATAGCTTTTTTTTTAAAATTAATTGTAAATTAACTTATTCAAATAATTTTCACATCTTTATACTTCCTTGGATGTTGATGGTCTTTGTCTTGGTCTTTGCTTCTTCTTAACAACTCTTTCAACCATAGGCTGTTTCCTTTTACATGGTGACCTCCCCTTTTGATGTAAAACAATTGGATCAAGTATGGTTCTACTCTCCTTTGACTTTCAAACACCATCTCTATAAGTGGTTGAATTATGATGATTACTCAGAAAACTAGACTTATTATTTCCACAATCAATTTCAACTTCTTCTTTGAATTTCCCTTTTAGTTCAAGTAGTTGTTTGACCACCATATCACACATATTTTCATAATCAGTTGCCAAATCAGCCACATCATTGAAGACATTGAACATTTTATTATACTGATGTGTTTCAGGCAACGTTGAAGGATTGTTATAATTGATAATCATTTTACTATGGCACATTTTCACATTGTTGTTCCATCTTCTTAAAATGTACTTGTTTGATATCTCATGGACTCTTTCTTTCATTAACACCACAATTTGATGCCTACACACTATTCCCCTAAACTTGAACAACTGACAACTACAATTTGTGTCAAAGTTTTCCTTGTCAAAATACACAGTGAAAGGTGCTAATTGGAGGTTCTCTCCAAATGGAACATCTTCACCTACTTCATATATAGAAAAATCAAGACCTTGTGTATACAAAGTCAAATTGCAATGAAGGTGCCCTACAACCTCCTGTTGGAACTCTTTAAAT
Source organism: Camellia sinensis (assembly GCF_055761805.1). Taxonomy (NCBI): domain Eukaryota; kingdom Viridiplantae; phylum Streptophyta; class Magnoliopsida; order Ericales; family Theaceae; genus Camellia; species Camellia sinensis. Next base: position 197,032,528 of record NC_138965.1, read on the forward strand.
TTTGCAATAGTGTAAGCTTTTTGAAATTGCTTCTCAAATGGAGTTATGCATGGGATGTATGAGTTGAGAGAATTAAATTCTTCACCATTTTCATTTTCCACCGTCGCCAAAGCATTCTGATATTGCTTCACAAATTGTTTCAAAGTGGTTTTTGAGTTGATGTACCAATCAAAGAATGCGTGCATGCTTTCACTTTACTGTGTGGTTGACATTCTTGCTCAAAAAATATCTTTGACAAATGCAGGTACCCATTGATGCCTATCCTCAAACAATCGAAATAACCATTCATTGCTTTCAAGTTGATAGTTCTCAATGAACTCATTCCAATTTTCTTCAAATTCCTTTTTTTGTTAAGGAATCATAAACTGCATTTTGTATACCAAATTTTATTGCCTCATATTCTTTGTATCCTCTCAATTTTTCAGGTAATTTTTTTCAAGATATGCTACAAACACCATCGATGACGCACATTAGGGAAAACAATTTGTATAGCATTTTTCATGGCTTTGTCTTGATCTATAATAATAGCATTTGGAGGACATCCAGACATGTATGCAAGCCAAGACTTAAGTAACCATGTAAATGTCACTATGTTTTCATGTGGAATGAGTCCACAACCTAACAATGTCGATTGTCCATGATAGTTGAACCCAATAAATGGGGTAAAGGGCATATCATACTTATTTACCAAGTATATTGTGTCAAACGTGACCACATCGCCAAACTCTTTAAATGCAGCCATACTCCTTGGATCAGCCCAAAATACATTTAGTAATTGGCCCTCTTCTTCCAAATCCAGGACAATTTTTTTTTTTGAATTATCAACTTGCATTTTCACAAAATAATTATGCATTGCAGTGGCATCTCCTTTCTCAAGTTTCAAACGACGAACTTGTCCATATGATTTCTACAATCTTTCTCTAAATATGACAACTTCTCATGCCCTTCAGCCTCAAGCACAAGTGAAGTAAAATTTTTGTTCATTCTAATTCCTGCACTATCATTTAATTCAAGTCTTCTTTTCACATGTGGTTCAAGAATCCTATTTTGCTTGAAAAAATGAGATTTGCTTGGACTCATTTCATGGTTATGCTCAAGTCTTAAGGATTGTAGTATCCACATTCCATCGGCTTGTAAATTTGCATTAAGTCCAGCTTTGCATCTCGTTTTAGTTTGTGAGCATAGTTTAACTATATTGTTTGTTTTGATTTTTGCCTTTTTAGCATGAGTACAAGCAATAGTTATTATTTTTTCTTCCTATCATCTCTTCTTTTACAATATTTCTTGGATACCGCAAAACTAGGGGTGCAACTCGGGCGGGTTCGGTCGGGTTGGGAGGTTGTCCAAGCCCAGCCCAAGTTGTGCTGAGACTTGCCCAAGCCCGCCTAAGCCCGAATTGTAACCTGAGGTTGTCTGCCCAAGCCTGACCCGAGCTAAACCCGAATTTCCCGAGTTGCCCAAATTGTAAATGAATTTCAGTTTTTTTTTTAAAATTTTTTTAATTATTATTATTTTTTTATTATAGAAAATCATTAATACCATCAAAAATAATAATTTATATAATGTAAGAAAGATGCCATTATAGTAGTCCTTACAATTTATGAGTGAAAATAAAAAGAAAAAAAATAAGATTTTATGTTATTTGTATATATAATATATATTCAATATGATTTAATAACATAAATTACTTTAATATCATGTAATGACTAATAATTTATATTTATATTTAATATTTTTATATATCTATATATGTATAATTCGGGTTTCGGGTTGCTCGGATTGTTTGACATCTTTGCCCAAGCCTGTCCAAATTTAATTTGGGCTTCTGAATTTTTGCCCATGCCCGTACTGAATTTGAAAATATTTTGTCTAAGCCCTAAAAAAATTCGGGCTAGGCTCGGGTTGCTCGGGTTGAGCCCGCCCAAGTTGCACCCCTACGCAAAACTATTTCTCTTCCCATATCTTGAATAATATTCATAAATTTCATCACTTGACTTAAATGTCATTCCCACTTTAGGATCCTCAATTTCAACTTCTACATTTTTTGTTTCTTCTATTTTAGTCTCAATATCAATTTCGTCACGGCCCTCATTTGATTCACTCGATATTTCTTTATCCATATCTCTACAATGTAAATAACAAATTAGAAATTTTTTTTTCATAACAAAGGCCACAAAACCCCTAATTAAGTAGAAAATTAAATAGGCCACAAAAACCCTAATTAAGTAGAAAATTAAATTATTTTATTGACTTTCTGTTGAAAATTTGTAAAAATTCAATTAGAAATTTCAACAACAAAAAATTCAAGAAGAAATTTTAGCAATAAATTCAACTAGTGTTATCTCATAACAATTTTGCACACCGCGAATTCATAACTTTTATAAATTCAAACAAATATTAACTAAATTTCATAAATTTCATCACTTGTTTGTTTTTGTTGTTGGCCTTTCTCATGATGTGCATGTGAATCAAATTGACAAATTTTAGCAAACAACACATGATTCTTGAAATGAAAATTTTGTAGGTGAAACAACCCATTTCATTGAATAGAATAGCACAAATTAAAAAAAAAAAAAAGAGTCAATGCATGATAATGGTGCAAAACTGTGGTCTCTTTTCAAGTGTAAATTATAAAAATTGATGTAAAAAACAATGCCGGCTCAAAACATGGAAGTGCCTCAAATCTTTAGAAAAACAGAAGGGTAAAATGCACAGAAAAACAAGAAGAAAAAAATAATAAAAAAAAATGTCATACAATTGTTTCAAAACATTTAAAGCAGAGATGTAATCAATGATGGTGTTCTTGCAGAATCCGGATCTTCTGTCGCATTCCCCTATCGCCTTCCCCTGTCGCCCCCAAAACGACGTCGTTTTGGGGGCGAAATTTCAAAAAAAAAAAACGCAGAAGAGGGAGGAAGGAGAGGAAGAGGGAGGGAGGAGGGAGGAGGGAGGAGGAGGAGGAGGAGGAGGAGGGCCGGCCGGACTGGAGGGGGCCATAAATACAGGGGAGGAGGAGGAGGCGGAGCTCGACGGGTCGGAGGCGGAGCTCGACGGCGGTCGCAGCACCTGCGACGAGGTGGAGTTGCTGCAACGGCTGCGACGGCGGCTGCGACGGCGGCGAGGGACGACGGCGGTTGCGACGGCGGCAGCTTCCTCCTCCTCCTCCTCCCTCCTCCCTCTCCCTCTCCCTCTTCCTCCCTCTCCCTCTTCCTCTCCTTCCTCCCTCTTCTCTGCGTCTCTTCTCTGCGTTTTTTTTTTTTGAAAATTCGCCCCCAAAACGACGTCGTTTTGGGGGCGACAGGGGAAGGCGACAGGGGTAAGGCGACGGGTGATCCGGATTCGTTCTTGCAAGAACTCGCAGCAGAAATCACGATAAAAAAACTCAGATTTTCTCGGGATACGTATGAAAGTAGCGGCGTATAAATTGTTGACCACAGGAACTGTTGGAAATGTGAGACAAAGAATTTTTTTTTTTTAGAGATTGCTGTTGCCGCTAATGAGACTGTCACGTTGTTGAAGAAATATAGAATCACAAAACTTTCTCTCTCTAGGTAAAATATATTATTTTTTTTTTCTTTTTTTTTTCTTTTTTTTTCTTTTTTTTTTAATAATATATTGGGGGTCCATCAAGATGAGTTGGCCACTGCCAACTCATTCATGAAACCTTTTCTGATAGATTATTACTGACCCCTAGCATTATTGTAATAAAATATTATACATTAATTAAAAGATGAAAAATCTTTATAAAGTGTTTTATAATATTTTTTTATGATTTCTAACATTACTTGTAAAGGATTTGATAAAGAATTTTGGTACGTAGCCGGATTAGAGAGATCTAGTTTAACTTATTACAGATTTGTTTCGATAATTTAAATTATTTATTTTGTGAGATTTGTGAAGCATATTATTAATATAAAAAATTAAGTTAATCGGATCACATATATTTGAAAAAAATATAGATGGATTGTATGATTTTCAAAATGAGTTGGGCTTTTCTTAAATTTCTCACAAGTTTAGATTTAAGAAAATTGTTCAAGCTTGTAGGACCCAACATGACTCTGTTTTGATGATCTGATTTGCTTATTTTGTAGGGCTCTTGGTATATATCATTTATGAAAAAAAATTAAGTCCATTCAATAATCGTAGACCTTTTACTTTATTGCGTTTATCTCTAAAAAATTAGATGGATGATTTTAAAAAATACACATGTTTATTTTTTTGGAGTTAAACTTTATAAAATGAAAAATTTATGATTGTTGGGTTAACAAATTTTTTTCCTACTGATGATATACACGGAATACATCACAAAATGAACGGTTTGAATTATTAAAATAGGGCTCCTTGTCGGCTCCTTAGGCCCAAACAACTTGCGAGAAGCCCAAGTCATTGAAAATAGTCTTTTTATTTATTTATTTTTTCTGAATAAATGTGATTTGATTAAATAATTATTAATTTTCGATCAATATGATTTTTAATAAGATAAACAATTTGGTTCATTGAAACAGATTCAAAGTGGGCCATATTAGACCTTTCAAACTGGAGAGGAATTGTACTCAGCAATTACGTCATTGGTGTTGTCTCATTTATAAATAAAAAATAGATTTCATCCTTTCCTGAATTTTCCCCAAAATTTTTTCCCTTATTCTTAAAAAAACAAACTTTACCTCTGGTTTATGCTGCACTTTGCCTCGTACATTAATCATGAGCTGTAATTTTTTTTTTGTAAGTTTATCTCATCATTGAGAAGTGTTACAATTCATTTTGATTGAGTCTTTTTGTAGGCATACCATATTCTCCTCCCGAAACAAATGAAAGAGAAGGCATTGTTTTAGAATTTTGGAGTTTCATCGATTTTGGAAGTTTTAATTGCAAATTTTTTTCGAAGATTTTTATCAGTTGCGGGATTTTTTCCTGACCTTTTATGTTTGGAATAATCCTTGGTTCCAAATTTGATGTTATGAGCATTGACTCTGATGAATTATGTACGGCTGTTTTTTGTTTTTTGTTTTTTTTCCTCTCCATCTTTTACTTCTTTGCTGGCACTACTTGAAATATTTGCATGACATTGCTTTATGCATAATTTTAGGGAAAGTAACAGATAAATATGATAAACTCATAAACTAATTACAAATCAATGAAAATTGTGTCAGGGGTAAGTGAGAATTGTGCCCGATGCAATTAATTGCAAAGGTTTCACTGTTTTGCAATTCGTTTTTCCATTTCCTATTAATCAGTAGAAGCTTTTTTTATTTCTTTTAGTTCATTTTTTGATTGGTTTACTTATAAAAAAAATGATGATGTTATACTAATAAAATTTATTTAATCCATTAAGGGGGAATGAAACATTAATTTCATAGGATGAAATATCTATCTATCCTATATATAAAATGAGCATCTCACTTGGTATTCATGACCTTCATTATCTCTTTTTGTCAAGTGACTTTTTCTCCTTACACCAAGTGTCAATTTTTCCATCCAAAAGAAAAAAAAAGAATTATAATTACAAGAGGGACACATGACTTAAACCTATGACCATTGGCTTAAACAACATATATTTTCAATTAAAAATTAAAAATTATATTTTAAGCAAAGGCCTCAGTTGATGTCTTGAGCCTTACTTCTTTTCATGTCAAGTTGTTGTTGTTGTTGTTTTTATTTATTTATTTAAAAAAAAATCATACAAAGAAGTGAACCAGGCTTGAATCGATAACTGTAGATTTATGTTGTGTTTGGTTGGGGGATTTGGGGAGGGATTTGGAAAGGGAAATGGAAAAGGTAGGTGAAATGTGAATAAATCATGCCTACATTTCACATAGTTTCACACACCTTTTCTCTTTCTCATTCCAAATCTCTCTCCAAATCCTCCAACCAAACACAGCATTAAGGTAAGAACACTCATACCAATTAATTGTAGGTTTACGGTAAGAACAATCAGATGTGCCACCTGATATATATATATATATATATACTAGGGCATTGATTTACAAGTCCAAAAATTAGACACAATTTTTAAATCCATTGATATGACAATTAATTAAGATATCTAAAACAATACTCTTTCATATCTTTTCAATTATCAAAGTGAACTTATATATCATTTTTCATACTATAATTAAGTAATGTTGGACTTGATGTCCAAATTCTTATAAGAAATATTTTTACCACTTGTACGTATTACAATAATAAATTCTTTATTATTTATTTGAATTGCATATCTCAGCTCAGTGCAGCATTTGATCAGATACTCATACAAACAGCATCCATGAACTCTCCATCGGATTCAAGGTCCCTCATCAACTCCGGCAAAAGGCACACCTCCAAATCCATGCTTCCTCCGCCTTCATATCCCGGGTACATCATCACTTTCCCGTCTAACTTATTCGCATATCCACTTCGAATCGCCACCGCTCTCCCCATTCCAAATCCGTTCTCATACATTTTAAACCTCGGCGAGCTACTCACCAAGATGCCGCAAGGGTCGAAGAATTCAGCCGTCCGTGTTATAAGTGGAGTCTTCATCCACTTCTCCACCCACTCCCTCACCGCCTAGTCATTGTGGTTCGCCGCTGCTTCCCTCAACTGCCACGCTGCCCAACCGAGCCCCTTCTCTAGCAGCTCCCCAGCCTTAGCAATGCCTCTAACTGTTTGAGCAAAATTCCCAAAATACCCCTTGGGCAACGGCGGTTCAATTCGTGTTCGGTCATTGATTGACATTATGCAACTGGTTTTTTGATCGTAGGGTAGGCGGCGTGTCCTCGCGATGCACCTCCAGATGAACGTGCTCACGGATTGCAAGAATGATATGCTGTTGGTTTGCCACTCTGCATTAACTTTAGCTTTTAGTTTGTCTATGGATTCCGAGGATAAGTGGAAAATTCTCTCTCTTAGTGGTGGCGCTTTGTACCTGCTGATGAATTGATCGTGGTGGGTGAAAGGGAGGTTGAGAACAGGGCTGTACCGGTTGAGAAGAGGGGGTCGAGAAATGGAAGAATTGTTTGTCATGAAAATGTCTGACCAAGTATTGAAGAAATGCCAATACGATGTTCCATCAACCACCGCGTGATTGATGGAACATCCTATGAAGATGCCATCAACCAACTCTGTCACCTGAATTGACAACAACGACAGGGTATGCCCGTCGCTGTTGATGGCCCTGTCATGGTCAAAGAACGATTGCACAACTAGCGGTACATCCACTGGCGAAAGAATGTCAGAGAGAGTCAAATTCACCGTGGCGTGGATGAATTTGGCGCCGGGACTGTTGCTGTTGTTGATGTAGACAGAGTAATGAGGTGGGTTTTCTTGTTTGGACGTTTCCAGCCGACCGGCAAGAGGGTAGAAATGAACAAGAGTGAGGGAAAGAGACTCCTTGAGCCTCTCCAAGAGAGTTTGGACTGAGTTTTCTTGAACAATCATTGAAGAGGGCTTGACAAAGAGAAGACCCTTTTGGATGTAATGGACAGAGAGCTTGGTTATGTCCCATGGAGCCAAGTGGATTATTGGCTGCTTTGTCTCTTCTTCCCGTAGTGAAGAGTTGGGTTCGATGAAGCACTCTGAGATGTACTGGACATTAGGAGGATTGATTGTTAGGCAAGTGTGTGTGTGAAGTGTTTTTTTTTTTTGAGATGGTTACGTGAAGTGTTGAAGAGGGTTAAAATGGTTTATCTTGTCATGGACCATTCACTCAAGATTTATACATGTAGTCCCAAATAACTAATATTATTTGTATTAGGTACTGACCCCATGAATGTCGTTTAGGTTCCCTATCTGAAAAAAAGATGACCTCCAAAGGCCCAGGCCCGGTAGTCTGGATCTGCCTGATTTAATCCATAGGAAGGGACCCACCACCGAAGCACTAGTGGAGAGCCTCACCCACCTCTGTTGGACAATCTTCACTGTATTTAAAAAGATTAAATTCTGTTGTGTACAAAACAACAACAAGAATAAAAGAAATAGAGAAAATGAGAGAATTTGTTTGATTACAAAAATCAAACTCGAAATAAAAATAAATAAATAAAACCACGGATTTTATTTTGTTACAAAATCAAAATTAAAATGTGATTAAATAAAAAAATAAAAACAGAATAAAATTAAACAACTTACTTGGTTAATTTATTTGAATAACTTTTCTGATCAAGTCCAGTGTTTAACACTGTGTCCTTAAGACATATTCGTCCTCTCCACGGTGCTTTCAGAATTTGGACGTCTATCTCCCAGGATGAAATGATCTTACCACAAACAATAGCAGCACAACAAATTGTTTGCCTTACGAACACACTAAGTGTTTACACTCTTTCTTTGGGAAATAAAATGCAGCAAGATGAAGAATATAATTTGCAGAGGATGGAGTACGAAAATTGGAGTAAAATCCAAATGGGAGGCTAGTCTATTTATAGATGTAAAGGTGGCTTTTGGTTTTGAATTGAACAGGTATGAAACCTGTTAGATTCAAATTTAAACAGATTTGAATCTGTTTAAACAGATTTGAATCTGTTTAAATAGATAGAAACGGGAAGGGCTCTGTTTGGATGAGCAATAAATCCAAAACAGTTTAATTCTGTTTGAAAACGGGAAGGGCTCTGTTTGGATGAGCAATAAATCCAAAATAGTTTAATTTTGTTTGAAAACGGGAAGGGCCCTGTTTGGATGAACAATAAATCCAAACCAGTTTAATTTGAATTCTGGATTTTATTTTAATAAAAAATAAAATTAAATTCAAATGTTTTTGGCCCAAAAAGATTAGAAGCCCAACCACACACCACGCACCCGCGCCCAAGCCCAGCCCGCCCGACCGGATGGCGACGGCGGCGCGCGCGCGCGTGTGTGGTGATTTTTGGGTCCAATGGGTCTAGCCCATTTTGCCCATAACCTCTCCCTCGAAAACACTTGGGTACCCCTTAGGGCACACCCCAAGTATCTCACCCTAAGCCTTATAAACCCTTTCAAAACTTCCCACCAAATCAATGTGGGACAAGCCAATTTACAACTTTAAGAAATTTCCACCATAACTCCATTTCTATGGAGCACACTTTGGCTTCAATTTCCCATTCACTCGGTAATGGTTTTGAGCAACCAAATATACCACGTGAATCACAACGCGGCATAGAACGCGTTACCACTTTGACTCGAGTAAATCGATGCTCTTGGCCCACCTAAAAAATAGACCAAACTTGAGAAAAAATTCTGGTTTTACCCAGAATTTTTCCACCATTTCCAACAATCCCCCACATGAATGGAATTTGATGACAACGGAAATGCAACAATATGCAGACTTTAACGAAAGAGTATAAGTCGAAAATATCTTGTATCAAGATAGGTAGTTTTCGGTCTTGAACCTTCCCTAGTGATAACCTATCGGACTTACTGGCTAACCAATGGACGCGATGCCTTGAATTGTTCAGCCGTTTGTGTAAGCCAAGACAATAGATTTCACACAAAATATCTTCTAACACATCGTGGTTCTCACTGTTGTGTTCATTTTGGGCCTTGAACGCGCCTGGTTTTCATAAGTATGTCTAGAAAATTTAGCCTTTTCATTCTCATAGAACCGGCCCCAGTTCGACACTCATATAGGTGATTCTTATTGTGAGTATCTCCTTATTACTCGTCTTGATTTTATACCTTAATCAAGATATAAGTAATCATTAAAAGCAAAGCTTATCCTTATACCCCTGCATACAACATATGTTGCAGATATCACTCTCACCATAGGAATGAGTAGGGAATTTTTAATCCCTTGGTGATTTCTGGTGAGCCATACATAACTTAGTTGTCCCTTTGAACTTAGTTCTTGGGATCTCCAGTCATATAAGTAGGGTTACCATTATGACGACTCTTATGTAATAGGCTTTAATCCCATCCCCTTCGATGAACTATACACTAGCTCTTTTGTCAAACCTTTTGTTAACGGATCCGCAATATTCTCTTTAGATTTTATATAATCTATTGAGATTATTCCGTTTGACAACAATTGCCTTACGGTATTATGTCGACGATGAATATGTCATGACTTACCATTATACATATGATTCTGTGCCCTGCCTATTGCAGATTGACTATCACAATGAATGCAAATAGCTGGCACAGGTTTTGGCCACATTGGAATGTCTTCTAAGAAGTGACGAAGCCATTCTGCTTCTTCTCCTGCTTTGTCCAAAGCAATGAACTCGGATTCCATTGTGGATCGTGCGATGCATGTTTGTTTGGTGGATTTCCAAGAAACAGCAGCGCCTCCTAAAGTAAAGACATATCCACTAGTGGATTTTGAATCTTTAGTATCCGATATCCAATTTGCATCACAATAACCTTCAAGTACTGCTGGATATCGAGTAAAGTTCAAACCATAATCACGGGTGAATCTTAGATATCTAAGAACCCGAATGATCGCTTTCCAATGGTCTTCTCCGGGATTACTAGTGTACCTACTCAATTTACTGATAGCATAAGCTATATCAGGACGAGTACAATTCATTAGGTACATTAGGCTTCCAATGATTTGGGAGTATTTTAACTGAGACACTGCATCACCTTTATTTTTTGATAAATAAAGACTGATGTCTACAGGTGTTCTAGCTAAATTCAAATCATCCTTGATAAATTTATCAAGAATTTTCTCAATATAATGAGATTGAAATAATGCATATCCGTCAGATGTTTTAGTAATTTTCATTCCTAATATAACATCTGCGACCCCCATATCTTTCATATCAAATCTTTTGTTAAGCATCTGCTTAGTTGATTTGATCATGTTTTGACTGCTTCCAATGATAAGCATGTCATCCACATAAAGACAAACTAGGACATATCCTTGGTCAGTGTTTTTAACATAGACGCATTTGTCACATTCGTTTATCTTAAACCCATTAGTAAGCATTGCATGATCAAATTTTTCATGCCATTGTTTAGGTGCTTGTTTTAATCCATAAAGGGATTTTACAAGTCGACAAACTTTCTTTTCTTGCCCTGATACTACAGACCCTTCGGGTTGTTCCATATAGATCTCTTCATTTAGATCACCGTTTAAGAAAGCTGTCTTAACATCCATTTGATGTATTTCTAAATTAAACAACGCTGCTATAGAAATAAGCATGCGAATGGATGCTATTCTTGTCACAGGGGAATATGTGTCAAAATAGTCCAGACCTTCCTTTTGTCTGTAACCTTTAACAACAAGTCTTGCTTTATACTTGTCAATTGAACCATCTGCTTTCATTTTTCTCTTGAATATCCATTTATATCCAAGAGGTTTAGAACCTGGTGGAAGATCCACCAATTCCCAAGTATGATTCTGCCTAATGGATTCAATTTCATTATTAACAGCCTCTTTCCACAAAGGTGCTTCAGGACCTGTCATAGCTGCCTTAAAGCTTTGAGGTTCATTTTCTAACAAGTATGTCAGAAAATCTGGACCAAAGGATTTTGATGTTCTTGCTCTCTTACTTCGACTAGGTTCCTCATTAGTTAAATCCTGTTGGTCGAGACTATTACTAGTCTCTTGTGTTTGATTGTCATTAGTCTCTTGACTTTGTGTACAATCATAGGTTCTTTTCTGTGAACTTAATTCCTGTCCTTTCTTGTAAGAAAAGACATGTTCAAAAAACATAGCATTCCTTGACTCTATAATAGTGTTCACATTTATATCAGGTATTTCTGATTTATAAGTCAGAAACTGATATGCACTACTATTCTGAGCATAACCAATAAACACACAGTCTATTGTTTTTGGTCCAATCTTAGTCTTTTTAGGAACAGGAACTTCAACTTTTGCCAAACACCCCCACACTTTTAAGTATTTGTAGGAAGGCGATCGACCTTTCCACAATTCATAAGGAGTGCTGTTGGTTTTCTTGTGGGGTATTCTATTAAGAACAAAATTAGCAGACAATATTGCTTCCCCCCACAAGTTCTGTGGTAAGCCTGAACTTAGTAACATGCCATTCATCATTTCTTTTAGGGTTCTATTCTTCCTTTCAGCAATTCCATTTTGCTGTGGAGAATAAGGGGCTGTAGTTTGGTGAATAATGCCATGTTGTGCATAAAATTCATTTAATGGTGCATCATATTCACCACCCCTATCACTTCTAACCATTTTAATGGTTTTACCAAGTTGATTTTCAACTTCTGTTTTGTAGAGTTTAAACATTTCTAAGGCTTCATCTTTACTTCTAAGTAAATAAATATAACAATATCTTGTGCAATCATCGATAAATGTTATGAAATACTTTTTGCCTCCTCTAGTTTGAATAAATTTTAAATCACATACATCAGTATGAATTAATTCTAGAGGTTCGATTTTTCTTTCAACCGATTTAAATGGAGCCTTAGTTAGTTTTGCTTCTACACAAATTTCACATTTATGATTTGGATTAATTTCAAACTTTGGTATATGATCTAAACCAATTAATCTACGCAAAGCATCAAAATTCACATGTCCTAATCTACCATGCCATAAATTTGACTCAAGAATATAAACAAAAGATGTGTTATTCTTATTCATAGCAACTTTCGGTACAATTGTCATTACATTCAACTTAAAGAGACCATCACTCATGTATCCCTTACCAACATACATACCACTCTTTGTTAATACAAATTTATCAGACTCAAATACAAGCCTAAAACCATTTTTACTTAACAAAGACCCAGAAACTAAATTCTTCCGGATGTCAGGTACATGCAGTACGTTGTTGAGGGTCAGTTCTTTCCCTGATGTCATCTTCAAGATCACTTTCCCTTGTCCAGTCACAGTAGAAGTAAAAGAATTTCCCATGAAAAGTTGTTCACCATTTGCAGCCTCATTGTAGGTAGTGAACATCTTCTTGCCCGCACAAATGTGACGAGTTGCTCCAGTGTCAACCTACCACTCTTTGGGATTTCCAACCAAGTTAGCCTCAGACACCACAGCAGAGAGGTTGATGTCATTCACTCCGTCAGAGATGTAATTCAATTCTGTTACATTGGCCTGATTGGTGGTCTTCTTACTTGTACTTCCATGATCCTTCTTAGGGCGGCGGCAGTCAGAAGCTCGATGTCCAGTTTTGCCACAGTTATAGCATTTTCCTTTGAACTTCTTGCTACTATCGCCTTGTTTAGGACCATCTCCAGTAAACTTCCTCTTTTTGTTATGTGGTTTATGAACTTGTTCAACCACATTAGCCTTGGACTCAATGGGATTTTTCCCATTCCTCTTTTCAGCCTTTCGGTTATCTTCTTCAATTCTTAATCTTACAATCAATTCATCCATAGCCATCTCTTTGCGTTTATGTTTTAAATAATTTTTGAAATCTTTCCAAGCCGGTGGTAACTTTTCCACTAAAGCAGCGACTTGGAATGACTCGCTAAGAGACATACCTTCTGAATGAATATCATGCAAAATTATTTGAAAACTTTGAACTTGAGATATTACCGTTTGGGAGTCTACCATAACAAAGTCCAGAAATTTACCGACGACAAATTTCTTCGTGCCGGCATCTTCTGTCTTGTATTTCTTCTGCAAAGAATCCCACAATTCTTTTGCTGTTTTCAGAGGACTGTATACATTATACAGCATATTGTCAAGGCCATTTAGGATGTAGTTTCTGCACAAGAAATCTGAATGTTTCCAAGCATCTACAGCGGCAACAACTTGCCGATCACTTTCACCCTCTTTAAGTGCTGGAGCCTCTTCATGGAGAAACCGGGCCAAATTAAGAGTTGTAAGATAGAACAGCATCTTCTGCTACCATCTCTTAAACTCGGTACCGTTAAATTTTTCCGGTTTTTCTCCATGATTGATTGGTACATGAACATGGTTCTGGATAGGGACCGATGTAGGTGTAACAATAGGAGTACCACTGCCAGATTCAGTTTCAGTTGTAGTAGCCATAATCTCTGATTACAAAAATCAGAAAAAATTAAAACACAAATTAATTTTCTAGTTACTAAAACCAGAAAATAAATTATAACAACAAAATAATTTTATTTTCCTTGTTACTAAAACTAGAAAAATAAAATATCACAAGAATTTTCTGTAATACCAAATAATATTCTGAATTGTTAATGACACCAGTATCGTACTACTAGTTGTTGTCAAAGAAAAGAGACAGTATATTACTACTGTCTGTCAAATAGCATAAATCACTATTTGTTTTTCCAACCAGAATATTAACTTGAAAACACAGAAAATTAAATACAATGAAGATACCCAAAAACGATTCTGTCTTAAGATTGTTGGACAATCTTCACTGTATTTAAAAAGATTAAATTCTGTTGTATACAAAACAACAACAAGAATAAAAGAAATAGAGAAAAGGAGAGAATTTGTTTGATTACAAAAATCAAACTCGAAATAAAAATAAATAAATAAAACCACAGATTTTATTTTGTTACAAAAACAAAATTAAAATGTGATTAAATAAAAAAATAAAAACAGAATAAAATTAAACAACTTACTTGGTTAATTTATTTGAATAACTTTTCTGATCAAGTCCAGTGTTTAACACTGTGTCCTTAAGACAGATTCGTCCTCTCCACGGTGCTTTCAGAATTTGGACGTCTATCTCCTAGGATGAAATGATCTTACCACAAACAATAGCAGCACTATAAATTGTTTGCCTTACGAACACACTAAGTGTTTACACTCTTTCTTTGGAAAATAAAATGCAGCAAGATGAAGAATATAATTTGCAGAGGATGGAGTACGAAAATTGGAGTAAAATCCAAATGAGAGGCTAGTCTATTTATAGATGTGAAGGTGGCTTTTGGTTTTGAATTGAACAGGTATGAAACCTGTTAGATTCAAATTTAAACAGATTTGAATCTGTTCATTCAAACAGATAGAAACGGGAAGGGCTCTGTTTGGATGAACAATAAATCCAAAACAGTTTAATTCTGTTTGAAAACGGGAAGGGCCGCCCGCGCGCGCGTGTGTGGTGATTTTTGGGTCCAATGAGTCTAGCCCATTTTGCCCATAACCTCTCCCTCTAAAACACTTGGGTACCCCTTGGGGCACACCCCAAGTATCTCACCCTAAGCCTTATAAACCCTTTCAAAACTTCCCACCAAATCAATGTGGGACAAGCCAATTTACAACTTTAAGAAATTTCCACCATAACTCCATTTTCATGGAGTACACTTTGGCTTCAATTTCCCATTCACTCGGTAATGGTTTTGAGTAACCAAATATACCACGTGAATCACAACGCGGCATAGAACGCGTTACCACTTTGACCTGAGTAAATCGATGCTCGGGGCCCACCTAAAAAATAGACCAAACTTGAGAAAAAATTCTGATTTTACCCAGAATTTTTCCACCATTTCCAACAGCCTCAACCATGGCCAAGTTTCGATTGGAGTACAGCGCGAGGTCTCAGAAGAGAGCTGCTGGAAAATCCAGGATTTTCGCACCCCCAGAAGTCGAACTTTACTCATGGCTGTGAGAAGGCAAGGCCTTCACCACTGAGCCACCACCCTCGGTGGTGGGGTAGGTAATGGATTCAATCATGTATTTTGGCAAGAAACTTCTCTCTAGTCTTTGATCTGATTAGAGAGATTCAGTTTAGTTGGAATTTTTTATTTTTTTAAACAAAAGCTTAGTTCGAATTCATTTTGAATTTTTCTCTGTAATAACTTTAATTAGATAATATTTATATAATCAAAAAAGATGACGTGTGATTTTTAAAATGATTCTAGTAAAAGAACTATTTAGGCTTGTGGTGTCTAGTAGCATCTTATTTCAATAATCTAATTTTTTTCATTTTATCATTTTTATCTCTAAAAAATATGTTAGGATCGGGGAACCTGTTTTGCTCATCAACAAGCAATCACAAATAATAACACACAATTTACGTGGCTCGGCAATTGCCATGCTTAGTTAGGAAACCTTTCGATGACCGTCCACGTGCGCCGTTCTTCCTTGACTTCTCCGCTCCACATGCACTGGTGTGGATCTCAACAAAATAGATGATCGGTTTTTCAAAACACACATGTCGACCAAGTTTACGATTTTTAGATCAACTTTTTTTCTTAAATAAATGATACATACAGATGACTTTGCAAAATAATAATTTGAATTATTTGAACAGGACTCGTGGTGGACTTATAGGCTGAAACAACTCTCTCAACTAAATTATATAATGTATTTAGATTAAGTGGATTTAAAAAATAAAATAAACTGATTAAAATATTTGAAAAATTCACTATAAACCAAAAAAACGAAATTATTTTTGAAAACCCGAAAACCAAACAGTGGTATTAGAAAAAGAACACCAGCGAAGGCTATCCAAGCTGAAGAGACGATTGTTGGTTGCTCATTGCTCTCTCTCATGTCTACGATTGACTGTTTCAGTGCACTTTCTGCTCTATTTCTCTCAATTTGGGACATTGATAAACATCACCAGGTATTTTTTTATCCCTTCTCTCTCTCTCTCTCTATTGGGTTTTGGTTATGAATATAATTTTCATCTTCTCTCTCGGTTTGGTTTTGAATATTCTGTTTCTCTCTCTTTGGGTGTTATTTTTTTAGATTTCTTTAACTTCTCTTCATCTCCGCTACATGTTTGATCAAATGCCGCGATGTACAAACATAACTTCTTTGAAAATGTACGGCTTCGTTTGGGAAGCCCAATTTGAGACTTTTTTTTTTTTTTACTATTTTAATCAAAAAAAAAACAAAATAGTCATTTTAGTTCAATAAGATAAAACGTCACATCCAATCTATAATTATTACTTTTTTTCTCTCACAAAAAAATCAAAAAAATCAAAAATTATTCTCAAACTAGACTTTTTAATCCTAAATTAAAATAGTCAAAAAAATTAAAAAATTAACCCACTTTTCAAACGAGCCGTAGACTAGTTCATGTTTAACCATTCACTCAAGATTTATATATAGTTTATTTGTATTAGGTACTGAACCCAGGCGTCTAAGGTTTGCTGGGTGTGTGGGGTAGGTAAAGGTCGAGTTTTTCTACTTCTTTTTTATTTATTTATTTATTTTAATATTCTAAAAAAAAAAACAATTTTGAGAATTGATGCACTTTCTAAACTATTTGGGAAACCTGATTTGTGAAATCGTATTGCATTTTTAACATGCGATTTCACATTGAAATCGCATGTTAAAAATACAATTTCAAAAAGTGAAGTCTATGTCATCATAAATTGAAATTACATGTTAAAAATGCAATTTCAAAAAGTGAAGTCTATGTCATCATAAATTGTATTTTCAACATGAAATTACATGTTGAAAATGAAATTTCAATTTCAATTTCAAAATCTCATTTTCAAAATGCGATTTCAAAGTTTCTAAAATAGTTTGAAAAGTAAGTCAATTCTCTAATTTTTTTTTTTAGAATATTAAAAAAAAAAACTCGATAAAGGTTCAGTTCTACTTATTACGGGTTTGTCTCGATAATTTAAATGTTTCACTTTGTAAAATTCATGAAACACATTATTTATACTAAAAATTAAGTTAATCGGATCACATTTTTCTGAAGAAAAAAAAAAAAAAAAAGCAAACAAACAAACAAACATAGATGGATTGTATGATTTTCAAAATGGGTTGGGCTTCTCTTAAATTTCTCTCAAGTTTAGATTTGAGAAAACTGTTTGAGCCTGTAGAGCCTAACATGGCTTTGTTTCGGTGATCCGAATAATTTATTTTGTAGTAGGGCTTGTGGTGTATATCATTCATGAAAAAAAAAATTAGTCAATCCGATAATCATAGATTTTTCATTATAATTGCGTTTATCTCTAAAAAAATATATGATTAATTTTTAAAAACACACTTGTTCTTTTTTATGGAGACAAACGTGATAAAATAAAAAATTTACAATTATTGGGTTGACGTAATTTTTTTTCTTCTATGGATGATATGATGCATGGAACACATTACAAAATGAATAATTTGAATTATCGAAACGGGAGTCATTGTTGGCTCCTTAAGCCTAAACAACTTGAGAGCAACCCAACTCATTGAAAATAGTCTCTTTTTTTCATTTTTTTTTTCTAAGTGATTAGTGATATTCAGGCCAAGTTTGACATATTGTAAAAAAGTCAAAAAGTTAAAAAGTTAACACTATTCATCAAAAGTCAACAATTACGGCTGCACAATTCCCAATCCTAATTTTTCCTTACAAATCAATTTTTATAATTTTTTATTACACATTTTTCTATAAAAAGTCAAAAAGTTAACCCAAACATCCATATTTTCTTCTTTAATTTTTTAGTCTAAAAAGATAAAAAATACACTTATTTAGAATATCCCAAACAACCCCTTAATCAACGTGATTTTTGATATTAATAATTTACTCGATTGTAAGATAAATAATTTGAATTATTAAAACAAACTCAAAGTGAGCCAGACTAGACCTTTCAAACCAGAGAGGAACTGTAACCAATTGCATCTTCGACGTTGTCTCCTTAATAAATAAAAAATAGATTGTATCCTTTCTTGGATTTTCCCCCCAATTGTTTTTCCTTATTATTCTTACGACATGAAAACTTAATAATCAATGTCACTCAAAGTTTAATCAAGATTCTCGGATTGTTTGACAAAATAAAATAAAAATTGTGGAAATTTTAATTTGTAAATATAAAATACGGGCTTGTTGCTTCTTTTATGGCAATAATAATAATAATTAATGGTTGCCTTTGTTAGCTGTATATTATTATAGATATATCTTATCTATTTGTATTTTATGTTTCTCTATCTCTATCTCCTTCTATATTTATCTCTACCTTTTCTGTACCTATCTAGGTTTCCTTTCTGCCTATATGTACATGCTTCTCCTATTGTATTATTCATTCAATTCAATATAGAGTTTCTATTTTCTCTTCTTTCTCTATTTTCATAACATGGTATCAGAGCTTAGGTTCTCTTCTAGCCTCATATTTTTTTTTTTTTTTCTGGTTTTGTCCTCGATTGGTTTCTGCTGGCTTCTGCATATCTAGTTCATCTCTGTTTCAACGTTTTGACTATACCAAACTCTTCGTCTCTTCAAGACGAAGCAAACGCCACCAGAATCACCACCATTGGACATCACACGCACCGTCATGCGCCACCCAAAGACCGGCGTGTCGGATTCCTTCGGTTCCACTCTTAACATGCCCCCACATGCGTCGTCTCAATCGATTTCCCTCGGCTTCTGCCCTTCGGCTTCCACATCAGCCTCGACTTGCCCATCGACTTCCGCCTCAGCCGCTCTGTCCTTGGTTTTCGTCTCAGTCGATTCGTCATCGGCTTCCGCCTCAGCCAATTTCCCCCGGCTTCTGCCCGGCTTCTCTTAACCCCGTGCCTTGTTTGGTTTAGCTGCTGACGTCAGCCTCTCTCAGCCCCTGGCTGGCTGCTGACATCATCACCTCACAGTGCTGACGTCAGCTCTACTTGTTTCTAAGGTTTTTTGGGCTTCTGAATCTGTTGGTGACCTCTGTTTTGGCAATTATGGATCGTACTAACAACATCCAATCTGTTTCTGTTATACTTGATGGGTCTAATTATGTTAGTTGGGCCCAAGCTCTCTCTAGCTTCATTAAAGGGAAACGCCTTTGGCAGATTATTATTGGTACTCTTTCCAAACCCATCCAAAAGAAGGATGAGACGGACTATGCATTCGATGACCGTCTTGACGAATGAGAAAGTAAGAATTATCAAATTATCACATGGTTCCGGGCTACCTCAGTTCTTTCCATCAACGTTCAATTTGGACGCTTTCAGGACGATGACTCCCTTGCCTTTCCTGCCAAAGCAATTTGGGATTTTTTGAAGGAATGTTATCAGATCACTGGCCATGCTCATCGATATCAACTGTTGCAGACTCTTCATCACATACGCCAGGTACCCGGTCAATCTCTCAATGACTTCCTATCCCAAATGTCGTCCTTTTGGGACCAGCTCACTCTTTTTGAACCTCTATAGGCTCATTCTGATGATGCACAACTATTTATTACTTATTGGAATCATCAGCGACTATTACAGTTTCTTATGGCTCTTCATAGCAGTTTTGAGCCCGTGCGTGCTTCTTTGCTTCATCATTTGCCCTTGCCTACTTTAGAGCAAGCCATTACTGAGCTCCTATTAGAGGAGACTCATTTTGGGAGTCTCAGATCTCACGACATGGATTTTGTACTTGCTACGCCATCTCCTCAGAGTTCCTCATCTTCACAGCCACTCATATGCAGTTATTGTCGCAATCAAGGCCTGCCAGCCAATCATTCTCTTGTTCACTGCCAGGTTTGCGCATGCTTGTCTTGTCACAAGACTACTTCGGGCCATCTTCAAAGCAATTGTCCTCGAGCTCCCTCCACTACTTCATCTAAGAAAAGGGCTTCTCGTTCTGGGTCTCAGTCTAAATCTAACCGTGGCTCTCGCTCTATTGCTGTTGCCTCTGAAGGTTCTTCTGCTCCTTCCTTCTCTATGGATGATGTTGAGTCCATTATCCACCACGTGCTTAACAAATCGAGTACTCCTCCTTCTACTGCTCTTTCAGTAACCTCAGGTAACTCTTCATGGTATTTTGATTCTGTATGCTATAATCACATGACTTCTGACTCCACTCTATTTTCTTCTTTGTCATCATCCTTTTCTGCTCCCACTATACACACTGCTGATGGTTCTCATATGCCTGTTAGTCATATTGGCCAAATCTCTACTTCCATGTGTCTCTTTCTGATGCTTACCATATTCCTTTTCTTAAAATGAACCTTATCTCTATTGGTCAGTTATGTGCACTTGGTCTAACTATTACCTTTTTTGATAATGGTTGTTTGGTGCAGGACCCTCAGATGAGACAGATTCTTCGGATAGGCCGTAAGCATGGACATCTGTTCGAGCTTATCCATCTTCGCAGTCCGCACAAATCGTCTCCTGTTGCTGCTACATCTATTATGTCTTCTTTTCATCTTTGGCATTGTCGCTTAGGACATGTCTCTTTTAGTCGTTTGAAAAATTTAGTTTCTAGTGGTCAGTTAGGTCGTGTCTGTCTCGACGATGTCGATTGTTTATCTTGTCAAATTGCTAAACAACCTACATTACCTTTTAATAAAAATAATTCTATTTTTACTGCTCCTTTTAATCTTGTGCATTCAGATATTTGGGAACCTTCCCCCACATCTACCATGGGGGGGGTCTAGATATTTTGTGATTTTTGTTGATGATTTTTCTCGCTATATTTGGCTTTTTCTTCTCAAAAATCGTTTTGAACTTAAACAGATTTACTATGATTTCTCTGCTATGGTCCGCACTTAGTTTTCTCGTACTATTAAACTTTTTCGTTCTGATAATGCTAAAGAGTACTTGGATTCTGATTTTCTTTCTTTTCTTCGGGCTCATGGTACTCTTTCTCATCGATCTTGTGCAGGCACTTCCCAACAAAATGGACAAGCCGAAAGAAAACACCGTCATATTCTAGACACTGCTTGGGCTCTTCTCATTTCTTTTTCTTGTCTTGAAAAATTTTGGGAGGAAGCTGCCCTCACTGTCATCCACACCATCAATCGAGTCCCTACCCCTGTAATGGCTAACACAACTCCTTACGAGCGCTTGTATGGTTCTTCTCCTGATTATACCACTCTTAAAGTTTTTGGTTCTGCTTGTTTTGTTCTACTTCAGCCTTATGAACACACTAAACTAGAACCTCGTTTTCGTCTTTGTTGTTTTCTGGGGTATGGTATAGAACATAAAGGGTATCGTTGTTGGGATCCTATCTCCAAGCGTCTTCGTATTTCTCGTCATGTGGTCTTTTGGGAACACAAAATGTTCTCTACTCTTTCCAAGTTTCACCTACCACAGTCCACCCACTCACCGGTCTTCACTGATATTTCTATAGATCTGTTTTCTGATGACTTTGATATAGATTTTGGCCCCATGCTTCCACAGTCGGCTACGCCTATTGTCCATCATGAGGATCCTGTGTCAGCTGATGGCCCTATGCCTTCTCTAGCTCCAGTGGAGGTTCCTCCGGAACCTATTTCCATTGAGGTTCCTCCTTCACCTGAGCGTCATTCTATACGGGTAAGGCAACCTTCTGTTCTTCTCCGTGATTATATTGTTGGTTCCACTGCCTTTTGCTCTCATGAACCTACTTCTTATCAAGTAGCTTCTTCTAACCCTCTTTGGCAACAAGCTATGACTGATGAACTGTAGGCTTTCGATCAAACTCATACCTGGGATGTAGTTGATCTTCCTCCTAGCAAGCATACTGTTAGTTACAAATGGGTTTACAAGATCAAAACTAATTCTGATGGTTCCATTGAGCGTTACAAAGCTTGCCTTGTCACCCGGGGATTTAGTCAAGAATATGGAATTGACTATGAGGAAACATTTGCTCCTGTTGCCCATCTTACTTTAGTTTGCAGCTTACTTGTCGTTGCTGCTACTCGCCACTGGCACCTTTCTCAGATGGATGTCAAGAATGCATTTCTCAATGGTGATCTCACTGAGAAAGTTTATATGCAACCCCCTCTGGTTCTTCTATTCCCTCAAACAAGGTTTGCCAACTCCGCCATGCTTTATATGGTTTGAAACAAGCTCCACTTGCCTGGTTTCCAAAGTTCAGCTCTACCATTCGTGACCTTGGTTTTTCTTCCAGTGCCTATGATTCTGCCTTGTTTATCCATAAGACGGAGCATAGTACTATTCTCATTCTCCTCTATGTGGATGATATGATTATCACTGGAGATGACACAGTGGGTATTTCTAGTCTCAAACAGTTTCTCCATCGCCAGTTTGAGATGAAAGATTTGGGTGCACTTAGCTACTTCTGTGGCTTGGAAATTTCTCAAGATTCCTCTGGTTATTTTCTTACCCAGGCCAAGTATACTTCTGATCTTTTGGCTCGTGCTAGCCTTACCGATTGCAAGACTGTCACTACTCCAGTTGATCCTCAGACTCGTCTTACACCTCTTGACGGTCCTCTATTGTCAGATGTAACTTTATATCGTCAGCTAGTTGGTAGTCTTGTCTATCTCATAGTTACTTGTCCAGATATTGCTATGCTGTTTACATTGTCAGTCAATTTATGACTGCTCCTCGCTCTCCATACTATGCTGCTATGGTTCACATTTTGTGCTATCTCAAAGGAACTTTGTTTCATGGTCTTCACTATTTCCCTCATTCTTCTCTACAGCTGCATGCCTTTTCTGATGCCAATTGGGCAAGGGATCCTACCGATCGTCGTTCCACTACTGGGTTTTGCTTCTTCTTAGGAAACTCTCTCATTTCCTGGCGTAGCAAGAAGCAAACCCTTGTTGCTCGTTCTAGTACCGAGGCTGAGTATCGTGCTCTTGCAGACACTACTTAGGAGCTTGTGTGGCTTCGTTGGCTTCTTTCTGACATGGGTGTTTCTCATTCAGCTGCCACTAATCTTTATTGCGATAATCAAAGTGCTATTCAGATTGCTCATAACGATATCTTCCATGATCGCACCAAGCATATTAAGATTGATTGCCACTTCATACGACAACATGTTACTAGTGGCCATGTTCGTCTTCTCTTTGTTACCTCTGCTGATCAGACCGCCGACCTCTTCACCAAAGCTCATCTTCCAGGCCGCTTCTCTGATCTCCTCTCCACACTCAAATTGATATCTGACTTACCACCTTGAGCTTGAGGGGAGGGGGGTGTTAGCTGTATATTATTATAGATGTATCTTATCTATTTGTATTATATCTCTCTCTATCTCTATCTCCTTCTATACTTATCTTTACCTTTTCTGTACCTATCTAGGTTTCCTTTCTGTCTATGTATATACAGGCTTCTCCTATTGTATTATTCATTCAATTCAATATGGGGTTTCTCTTTTCTCTTCTTTCTCTATTTTCATAATAGCCTTGAATGACCTCAAATGCTATGGATCCCTTGTATTAGGGCGGTGAAGGAGTTGATTAAAATAAATGTATCATGTCCCAATGCAACTTATGTGAAAGTTTTTTTTACTATTATTTATATTATTTTGAAAAATAATTAAATAAAAATATTATCTAACATGTAGATCATATATTTATGTTATTATTTATATATATTTTTCTATTACTTAATATATTAATAATATATATTTTCTATAATTTAAATAAATATAAACAAGCCGACCTTATTCAAGCTCAAGCTCGAGCTCGAGTTTGCCACATTTACTAAACAAACTTAAAAGTTAGGCTTGAACTAATTTATTTACTTAACGAACCGAGCCGAATCGAGCTCTTAACAAGTTGAGCTGAGCTCGCGAATAGTTTGATTTGTTTGCAACCCTAATTACACAGTTTTGTTTGGCTTTAAGATGCTCCACACTAATTTTTTATTTATTTATTTAAATTTCCAGAAAAAAGAAAAAAAAAAGGTCGTAATGTTTTGGGCTTTTTTAAAAATAGATGGTTAACATAAACATAATCCCATCTATAGGATCTATCAAATATCAATAACTTAATATGATAATACAAAATGGAACTAAAATTTTAAGCTACATGGGATGCCTATAAGCCTGCTTGTATTACTCTATGAGTTTGATTGTTTACTTCAATAAACCTACATGTGGTGAACTTGGAACTGAATTGCTGAATTGGTGAGGATATGAGAAGATTGTAATAATTTCTCCAAAAAGGCTCAAAAATTTCCAAAGAGTTCCATCAAAACGCATGTGACCAAAGGTCTAAAAAAAGAAGAAAAATAAAAGAGAAAACCATCCACAGAGCTCGACCCTGAGTTGGCTAGTTGAGATTATAAAATTTTAACAGAGATTTCTTTAGTACGTAGAACTGTAAGAGTAATATATTCTTAATTTCATTTCAGGATCTGTGACTAAGATGAGGCAGAAACATTTCTTTCCATGTACAAGTCTTTTTTAGTAGTTTTTATAGTGCTCCAAAAATGCTGGATTTCAAGTGAAAGAGAAGAGCCCATGAATGACCCTGAATTGTTCAAAATTGTTAAATTAGATTGAATACAGCTTGTGATGATTGGTCAACATTTGATTTTGAGTTTTGGGTTTTACGCTTTCAGACTTTGTAAAAGAAAGACAGAGAAGACCATAATGATCCTACAATGGCTGAATTTTTTTAATCAAATGGCAACTGCCTATCAGGATCCAGCTCTGTTGCCAATCCAGTTCTCCACAAACCATGATAGCCATAGCGCTCCCTTGCTAGCTTTTGTTGAAAGTCGAGACTCAGAGAGGATATCAGATCAATCACAATGGGGTCACTCGTAATGGCAGTGTTTATAGCAGCATACATGATTCTTGATTCTTTTCCCATGCAACCCATCCGGAATTAAATTTGCTATTCTGAAAAAATACACATGTTTTTGCACAATCCAACATGTGAATCAGCTGTAGTGAGCTCATATTCATGAGATGACAAAACATGGCAACACCTATATCGATAATTGTTTCTGTACACTTCATGCTCGTTCCAAGTTCAAAGAAGTACACCATTTGTACAAATAAGAATCCCCTATGTTGTTCATTCAGGCTATTGGTGATCAGAAAATGATATGAGAATTTGGTAATGAAGAAATTACTTTTTATTTTTTGGAAATTGTTTTTACCTCTAGGTTGTGCTGTACTTTGCCATGTACATTAATCATGAGCTGTAATTTTTTTGTATGTGTAGGCACGCCCCGAGGGCCCCATGCTACAGTTCGAACTCATTTGTCACAGTTCTTAATCTGATCCCACAATGTGCGATGTGAGATTGATAAATCACCAAAGAGTTTAAATTCGGCAAATCATTTTGGAAAACTGATTTTTAAGAAAGAAGTGCCAAATATGGACTGCTTTGCCAGATACAGAGTCACCACCTAAATATCTTATTTTGGGGAAATTTAGGAAACCCTGACTCGTGCCTAAGGCCACGTGTCCGTCATCACCGAAGTTGCCTAGGCTCGGGAACTTGGGTACGATTGGGGAAGGTCATCTATGAGCACCCCGCTCGCCCGATCAAAGATCGGCCTGTACTAAGCATGATATCTTGTTTTTGAAAACACATGCGTTCTTATTCCGGTTAATTAGCTAGAATTACTATGTGATGCGTACAACACACAAGTATAGACTAGATTGCCTAATTTGGAACACAGCATCGCATATCCGTTTATTTGGAAAATAATTTCAATTTTGCTACTCGTAAGTAGGCTAAAACACGAATTTCAATGAATTATCCCAATTCAAGCAATCCAACCTTCACCCACAGGCATTCAGGCAGTTATATCATATAAGCAGTTAGCCTCATGGCAAGCATGCTGTCATATTAACATTCACATACATGCAAGATACTAAAGCATAAACACTCACAGTGTACTCCGAGCCAAAACAAGAAACTAGTTAGTAATCATGCATGACCCTAGTTCATGTTAGCAATGGCTAATGCAACACATGCGGAATGCAATTAGAATAGGCTCGGCTAATCTAAGAATGTCATGTAAAATGCGATAACTTAATACATGCATTCAAGTAAGAATTGAAATACAATGTAGTTAGTATGATGCGCCGAGTCCGGTGTATGCAATACAGATGAATGATGCAAACATGCACAACATAAGGTATGCTAAATCAAATATGCCCTAAAACTAACCATCATAAACGGTTAAATGAAAAGGAGAAAGACGTGGGTTTGGAAGACATGCATCACACATACGCACGCTTATTACAATAATTGGCCCTCTCTCGGAGGGTTCGAAAGAATAATACAAATTAACTAACTAACAAAGCTAATTAATTATTACAAAATTACTTAACTAATTAAACAAATTAACTAAGCTAGTAAAGCAGTAAAGCAGCCTCGGGAAGAGGGATGCATGCATGCTCGGACGGCTTTGCTCAGAAATCCATCGCCATGCTCATGCTGCCTTTGTTTACACTGTTCTGCACCTTTGAACACTGCACAAGTCTCAAGGATGCTCCTGAACCACTCCCTGATCACTGTGGGAGTTCACCGGCCAAGATATGAAGTCACCGGCCATGGGAACATGATCATCGACCAAAAGTGGAGCTCTCGGCCAGGTTAAGTTAGCCAGCCGGCACCGAAGATGGCCGACCGACTATCTATTCTTGCAGAATCCTGTTTTTGCTGTAACAGAGGATAGACAGAGCATGGCAATGCATTTTCAAGGAAATGTTTGCACAACTACCCTCCTTATCATGTTTAAAGCTCAAAGGAGTATGATCTTCGGCTCTCGGGCCATCAATCACGCATTTCAATGCATGATGGCCCAAAGAGGCCAAGTGTGCAATTAATATCAAATGAAATGCACAAAAACATACAAGGGCCCTCAACCTCTATCATAGTTGATCAAGAGGCAAGGGAATGCACACTTAATGCAATGTAACCTAAGCATGCAAGCAAGAATGCAAAGAACCCAAGCATGCAACAACATGTGGGGCAAGCATACAACTAATATGCATTAGACATACAACCTAAACATGTAACCTAGCATGGCATGCAACAAAATGCAATGGGGTTAACATGCAACAACATGCAATATACTAACATGCAACAACATGCAAGGTACTAAATATGCAACAAGCATGTGACAACATGCAAGGCAAGCATGCAACAACATGCGGGGATGGTCTTAAACCAAAATGGACAGCTCTCAAATAGGTCCAAATCAGTGGCCAAAGACAAATGCACATACAAACATACATGCCAATTGGCCTAAAGACTAAGGCATAAAAGGCAACTTTCAAGAACACTTAAAAGGAATGAAAAACATGCAAATGTGACAACATTACGTGCTCTGAAATAATGCTAGGAGTGATGCCAAATCACATAGACAAATCATGATCATAGCATGTACAAGGCTTAAAGCCTAAGATTAGTGAAAGGACTTGAATCAAAGCTACACAAGACAAAGAGCATATGGCAAGCATAACCTAAAACAGTCCTATGCCATACCAAAGTGAGCCTAAAACATGCAATGACCAAAGCCAAAACAAACTAAAACGAAGGGGCCAAAACATGAGACATGCAAGACTACAAAAGAGGTGTTACTCTACACCTACCAAAGCCAAACATGGCATGACTTAAGCAATCAAAAACAGAGTTATGGCATGTCAAAATGAGCCCAAAAATCCACTTAGATGGCATCCCAAATGCCTAAGCATGGTGGCATACATAATAACGCATTCATGAGGCATAACGTATAGACTCTTTAAAGCATTAAAGAAGTTACAAGTGTAAGTATATAAGCATACTAAATGGACTGAAATAGCATAACAAGTGGTGCCAAACCACTGAAATGGTCGAAATAGAGCATGTCAAAGGATTCAAAACTCAAAGCCTACAAGCTAGATTACATGGTGGCTATACAAAGCAAGTCATGGACGACCAAAACAACCAAAATCAGAGCTTTATCATGTTAAAACAAAGCTAGAAGCTTCATGAAGTTGAGCCAAAATCATGCAAAAAAGACATGTTACAATATGGTGCATGTTAAGGCAAATCATGAGATTACAAGACAAGTATACAAAGCATGCATGGTATGTCTAAACCAACTTGAAACAGAGATGTATTAGGGCAAAACAAAGCCTAATACACACTGAAATAAAGCTAAAACAAGCTAAGCATGCAAGCCACCAACACAAGCCATTTATGTAAGCATTCAAGACAACAAGGAGAGGGGATGACCCTCTCCTATTTAAGACTTTAAAATGCCATCTCCACCACTGAAATCCCTCTGGATTTCACTGGTGAGAAGGCCTAAACAAGGTGATCTCAAAGCTTAAAAAAAAAAGCACAAAAACAAGGCCAAGCAAGGCCTAAAAGGGGGGAAACAACCCCAAACACAAAAATGACCTTAAACAAAGGTGTTAAGCACTAAAAATCAGAACTTTTATTAGTTATAGTCGAAGCTTAAAACAATATGTAAGATAGGCTAAAAGCTTAAGTAAGAAGGTGGTATTAAAAGCAAAAAAGCTCACCCTTGAAGACCACATTGAAGAACACAACTCTAACGACTTTTTCAAGCTTAAACCAGTCCAAGAACTCTGAAATCAACCTCAAGAGACCTCAACTCCAAGAGGATGGTATTCTAGTGTGTGTTTGTGTGCAATAGTAAGACAATACTACACTTTTGAGCACAAAATAGGATCAAACAAGGGAGTATAGATACAAAACTATATCTAAACTCTCTAACCTAATTTTTTCTGAACCCTTCAGAAGGGAGGAGATGTTTCTCTCTTATAGAGAACCCAAAGCAAAGCTTCTTGAGGAAGCTAATCAAAGGGGCAAATCCCTCCATACACGTGTATGGAGGGGGTCAATAGTGGGTGCCAGCTGCAACAAAATATCTGCATAAAGCAGATAAACAGGGTTCAGCCAGCAAA
This sequence comes from Camellia sinensis, assembly GCF_055761805.1. Classification (NCBI taxonomy): domain Eukaryota; kingdom Viridiplantae; phylum Streptophyta; class Magnoliopsida; order Ericales; family Theaceae; genus Camellia; species Camellia sinensis. The sequence continues at coordinate 197,061,810 of NC_138965.1, forward strand.
AATGGCCGATCGACCAACACAATGGTCGGCCGACCAAATAAAGTGCCGATCGGCCAATACTTTTGGCCTATGGAAGGAAAATAGGGCCAGTGGCCTCAAGCCTTGGTCGGTGGGTTGAGGGGATGGCAAACAAGCCACCCTCTTTCCTCAGAAGCAAAACACAAGTGTTTGGTGTACAACCAAGCACAAAACAGGCAAGTTGAGAGATCCTAAGGCACGGCGCGCGACTGAGGCCTCCGGGAACTCAAAACGAACACGAGCATGGATGATCATCGAGTGTGCCAACGATAACGTCCAAGTCTTGGACGATCAAAAATGGGGTGTCTATAGTATGCTATCTCACCATTGAGAAGTGTTACAATTCACTTTGATTGGGTCTTTTGTAGGCATACCATACTCTCCTCCCAAAACAAATGAAAGAAGAAGGATTGTTTTGGAATTGTGGAGTTCCATTGGTATTTTAGCTGAATTTTAACCATGTTGGAAGTCTTAATTGCAAATTGTTTTTGCTGATTTTTATCAGTTGCAGGATTTTTTTTCCAAACTTTTATGTTTGAATAATCATTGGATTTCCAAATTTGATGTTATGAGGATTGACTCTGATAAATTATGAACAACTATTTTTTTCCCCCATCTTTTACTTCTTTGCTGGCACTACTTGAAATATTTGCATGACACTTTATGCATCATTTTAGGAGAAACAACAAATAAATATAAGAAATTCATAAACTAATTACAAATCAGTGGAAACTGTGTCAGATGTAAGTGAGAATTGTGCTCAGTGAAATTAATTGCAAAGTTTTCACTGTTTTGCAATTAGTTTTTCCATTTCCCATTAATCAATAGAAGCTTTTTTTATTTTTTTAATTCATTTTTTGATTGGTTTGCTTATAAAAAATGGTAATGTCATACTAACAGAATTTATTTAATCCATTAAGGGGAATGAAACATTAGTTTCATATTATGAAATATATACAACTAAGTTTGCATATCTCAGTGCATCATTTGATCAGATACTCATATACAAACAGCATCCATGAACTCTCCATCGGATTCATGGTCCCTCATTGACTCCTGCAAAAGGCAAACCTCCAAATCCATGTTTCCTCCGCCTTCATATCCTGGGTACACTATCACTTTGCCATCAAACTTATTCGCATATCCACTTCAAATCGCCATCGCTCTTTCTATTCCAAATTCATTCTCAAACAATTTATAAGTGGAGTCTTCATCCACTCCTCCATCCACTCCCTCACCGCTTTGTCGTTGTGGTTCGCCACTGCTTCCCTCAACCGCCACGCTGCCCACCCAAGCCCCTACTCTAGTAGCTCACCAGCTTTAACAATGCCTCTCACTGTTTGAGAAGAATTCCCAAAATGCCCCTTGGGCAACGACGGTTCAATTTGTGTTCGGTTGTTGATTGACATTCTGCAGCTGGCTTCTTGATCGTAAGGTAGGTGGTACGTCCTTGTGATGCACCTCTAGATGAGTGCACTCACGGATTGCAAGGAGGATATCCTATTGGTTTGACACTCCCCATTGGATTCCGAGGATAAGTGGAAAAATCTCTCTTAATGGCGGTGCTTCATACCTGCTGATGAATTGATCGTGGTGGGTGAAAGGAAGGTTCAGAACAGGGCCATACCTGTTGAGAACTGGCGGTCGAGAATGGAAGAATTGTTTCTCACGAAAATGTCCGACCAAGTTGTTAATATATATATATATATATATTTATATTTATCTCTTTGTATTTATAGATATATGTTATCTCTATCTCTTTCTATCTCTATCTCCTTCTATACTTATCTTTTGTGTTCAACCTATAAATACAAGCTCTCCTATTGTATTCTAATTAATTCAATGATACAGATACATTATTCTAACATGGTATTAGAGCTCTAGGTTCTACACTTATAGCATTTTTTTTTGTTTAGTCCTGTACACAGTAGCACTACAGCATTCATTTCGTCACCCATACACTTTATTATATTTGTTCCAGCACTGTTACACCAATTCCAGTGGTCGTAATCACAAAAATATGACACCATCATAGTCGTCTCTTCCAGACGATTCTAGCGCCACCAACCACGCCCCAAAACAACCTTATACGCACCGTCACACGCCTCTTATTGGTCTGCACATGCCACCAATCTCTACACACGCTACTATGCGCCGGTAGCTAGACGATCGCACACCACTCGTCTATCACGTGCTCGTCCCTCCGTGTAACAACCCTCATACTGTTTACTGACTTATGACTGATTGATTACCGATAACCATCGATTACCGTTAAACTGAATTGATTGTGACTGATAATTGAACTGATTAAAGTACTGAACTGACTGACTGAAATTGGAAACCGAATTGATTGAGTATATGTTAGTTAAATTGCATTCTATCTGTTTGACTGTATGATTATCTGTTCATGCTTATATGTTTAAACTACTAATTGAAGGCCATATCGGCGGCCGAATTAGAAACCGATTGATGTTCCATGACCCTCGTAATTAATGTGATTTTATGGTGTATTTACCTGAAAACTGATTAGGTATGATTAAATTAGATTAAAATAAGCTAATTAAAGAGTTTGACGTAATTACACTTTTGCCATCTAGTGGGGCCTTTGTTTACTCATATTTGAAGCCTTGTGTATGCTTTATCAAAACATTTCATCAGCCATTTCTTCTTGTTCTAGCCGAATTTAGAGAGAGAGGAAGTGAGAGTCTTGAGTTCACTTGTAGAATTGTTTGGAAATTGAAGAAATTGTCAAGGAGATTGCATATTTGAGCTCCCTTCTTGAACTACAAGACTAAAGGTAGCTCCATTGTTTTCTTGTTCATGTTTTAAGTTGATTGTTGCATGGTCCATGTTAGATTGTAGAGCTAAGTCATGATTTGGGTCATTAATGGTGAATTGAAGCTCATTTCATGCATGCATGTTTGAATTAATAAGTTTTGAGTTGAATTCATGGTATAATGGTGCATGCATGTTCCTAATTTTGTGGTACCCTATGAGTTCATCTTGTTTTTGAAGGTTTAAGCTCTTTTGAAACAGCATTAAAGCTTTGAAAATGATTTAAGATCATGCATGTTGCATGTTCATATTGTTCTTGGAAAATGGTTTGAAATTGGGTTTGAATATGGTTTTAATTGACTCACCTTTGGGGCTTGAATTCATAAATTGAGCTTTGAAACTTGTTATACATTGAATTTAGTTATGTTTTCCAGAATTTGGGCCCAAGAGGTCGAGTTTGGAGTGGTAGAATGCTTGGTTTGAGCTTGGGAGGCAAATCTGGAAATTCCAGATTTGGCTTCCTCGCTCGAGCGAAGGATTCCCCGCTCGAGCGAGCACCTTTGTCCAGGGCTCCGCTCGAACGACCATCGAGCGACCATCGCGCGCAAAATCACAGCATCCAGTATTTTTACTGTTTCGACAGACCGCTCGAGTGAAGGATTCCTCGCTCGAGCGAAGCCTTTGATTTTGGACTTCCGCTCGAGCGAAGAAAGTCTCGCTCGAGAGAGGCTCCTATTTTCAGCAAAGTTTGCAAAATGTTTTCTAAGTGTATTTTTGCATCCTCATCCCATCCTAGGCATTCTTAGGCCTAGTTTAAGACATCTTGATGAGGATATCGTTGTAGAACACACCAAGGCAAATTAGGGATTAAGTTATGATATTTCCCAACTGTGTAGCTTAGTGTGTTCAACCTGTGAACTGTGTAGGGTTGGCGACTGGGGAGACACGCTCTAGCATACCGTAGCCCAAACTCTGTGAGTAACAATTGTGTAAAGATATGTTCAACTGATATCTTTTGAATACTGAACTGAACTGTTTACTGAACTGGTATTACTGAATGAATGTATGTCCTTTATTTCTGAACTGTACTGTGGCATCCTTAGTACCTACTGTTTACTGTTACTGTTACTGTTACAGAGATCTCTGTCGGTTCCCTCGTGGAGCCACTACTGTTTACTGACTGATGGCCATCATTACTGTTCGGTCTTTTAAGACCTACTGTTACTGTTATGCTAATGGATGTACCACATATGACTGTTTACTGTACTGAACAACTGAAATACTGATTGAATTGAATTGTTTTCATTACCGTAAGGACATTCATTCTAAACCTCTTTACGCATTATGTTATTCACCGGGCTTTAGCTCACTGTTTATATATATATGTAGGTGCTCAGCCACCAGATCGGAGCTAGGAGCGTGGGTTAGACTCCAGTTTTGTCAAGCCAGCCTTTGTGCCTCACTGCGAGGTTTCGAGTTGCCATGCTATGGCTTTGGGGTGTTTTGTTTGTTTTCCCCCGTCTGTCTCCATACTGTTTGGATTACTGTATAGACTGTCAGTTACTAACTGTACTCTATCAAGGGATTAGGTCCCTGTACTGTGTGACTGTAAATTTTGTATAGACTGTACTGTTTGTGTATGTATGAATGCATGAAAAATCTTTTTGGCATACAGACTGTCACAGCTCATTGGACATTGTTTAATTACTGTATTGGCTTCCGCCAGGCCCTGTACTCTGTTTTACTGTATTACTGTTAAGCAGGCCTTCGGTAATCTCGGATTACTGGCCGGTTACGGTGCTAAACCCATAGGGCCAGGTTTGGGTCGTGACACTCCGCTCCACTCATCGCTGACGTCAGCCCTAAATGCGTTAACATCATCATTACTGTATGCTGCACGCCTGTTGCTATTTTTAGACACCCTATTTTTGACTGTCCTCAAGACTTGGACGTCATCATTTGTGCACTCCGTGATTGTGCTTGTTTGTGTTCGTTTTGAGTGCATGAAGTCCTCGGCGGAACGCCTTGTCTTTGAGCTGCTAAACCTTGCTATTTTGTGCATGTTTTTGGACCAAGAGCTTGTTGCATTTTGCCTGGAGAGGAAGGTGACTTGTCAGCCACCCCTGGGACCTGTCGGCCATGGATTGTTTCGGTCGGCCACCAGTGGTGGCCGACGACCATTGGTCTCCTTGTTCAGATATTTGTTTGCCAGATGTGCCAGTTGTTGCTCACTGAGCATATACGTGTATGGTAGGATGTATACATGCTCAAACCTTGTTTTTCTATATATAGGGGGTGTCTTCCCCCATTTTTGAGGGTTAGACATTTTTGGACCAAAATTTCTCTCTCTCTAGCTCTCTCTCTCTCACTTGATATTTTGTGCTTTGTAGTTAGTTTTCTCTACACTTTTGCATATCAACCCTTAACCAAACTTGACCACCATTGGGTTGAGGTCCCTTGGAATTGTGTGTGAGCTTTGGAAAGGGGTTTGAGCTTGAATTTGTGGCTGAATTGTGTTTTGCTTTAAAGGTATAAAACTTACCTCATTTAAGCCTATTGTGCATACTTGTTTTGCCATCTTTTTCAACTGTTTTAAGGCTGTTTTGAAGTGTAAAAAAAACTCTATTTTTTAGGCATAAAAGTGGTGGTTTGAGCCATTGTGAGTTAGAGGGTTGTCTCCCCTCCTTTTGCTCCTTAGCTTGTGAAGCTTTTTGTGCTATTTTTCATCACTTTCAAACCAACTTTTTTTGGCCTTTTAACCACTGAATTTCAAAGGTTTTTCAGTGGTGAAAAATTATTTTGAGGTCCAAAATTGGAGGGGTTAGCCACCCCTCCTTGTGTCTTGCTTGCATGCCTAGTTAGCCTCATGTGTTAGCTTATTGTTTTAGCTTTTCGTGGCTTAAATCTAGCCTGTTTTAGGCTATATTTAGGGCTATTTTGCCTCTATTTTTGTTTGGATAATTCATTTGAGCCTTGTATGGCATGGTTGTAATGTAATCTCCTTCACTAGCTTGGTGTTTTAGGGCTTTAATCACCATTCTTTTGAGTTGAAAGCATGTTTTAGTGTTATTTTGCACTTCATTTCAGTACTGAAATCTCTGCAATCTTCCTCTATTCTTCACTTTTTTTTTTATTTGCTTTGAAAATGGTTTTAAACCACTTGTTTGCTTAAGTGTGAAATTGAGACATTCATGCTTAATGGTTTAATCCTTTCAGGTAATGTAATCTCCTTCACTAGCTTGGTGTTTTAGGGCTTTAATCACCATTTTTTTGAGTTGAAAGCATGTTTTAGTGTTATTTTGCACTTCATTTCAGTACTGAAATCTCTGCAATCTTCCTCTATTCTTCACTTTTTTTTTTATTTGCTTTGAAAATGGTTTTAAACCACTTGTTTGCTTAAGTGTGAAATTGACACATTCATGCTTAATGGTTTAATCCTTTCAGGGGCTCATTATCAACGGCATGAGGTCTCTTTCATGCCCAAGGCACTTGTGGTTTAAGCCCACTTTGCATTAGAGGACACTCACTTTTGAACTAATCAATTAAAGAATGGATTGGTAATCTAAAATGAGTAAACAAAAAATGAACAAGTAAAAGAAGCAAGATAAACATCTTTTGTGTTGCATTGCATATGTTCGGATCGGACGTTAATTCGAACATGAGAAAAATGGGACATTTCATACTCGAAGTAATAAAATGTGCCACTTTCCTTGGTTACTGTCACCATTGATCATGCATGATAGGGTGGTGGTTGTTTCAGTCTTGTTTGTGCATTTATTAAGCTTGTACAAGTTTAGTTCCTTAGCCATCATGCATGGAAAATGCTTGACTGATGGTTTGAGGGCCAAGAGCTACACTCCCTTGAGCTTGTGTGATGATCAGGAGGGTAGTAGTACATACACTCCTTGAGAATACACTGCTTTGTCTCTGTTTGCTCTCTGTTGCGGCAAAAAAGGAAGTTCAGGGCAGGGGTAGCTGACCGGCTACTAGCAGTGGCCGACGGCGACCAGCAGTAGCCGACTGGCCACCAATGGTAGCCGACGGTCACCATTGGTAACCGACCGGCCATCAATGAAGAAAGTTGCTCAGTGTGTTCCTGAGATGAAGCAGAGGTGTTCTGGAAGTTGGTGCAATTTTCAGTGATAAAAAATGTGCAAACAGAGGCTGCAATGGCATGGCGGTGGCATTTTCGGGTGGAGAAGCCGAGCATACATGCATCCCTCGCGCCCCGAGGCCATTTACTTGCTTTGCTTAATTAGTCAGTGTGGACTCGTCTTTTTCGCACCCCACATTTCGGAATGGGTTTGAAAAAAAGACCTCACAGTTCGGACTCTACCTGTGGTTCTGAATCTAGTCTTACAAGTGCAATGTGAAACTGATAATTACCAAAGAGTCCAAATCTGGCAAACCTTTTTGGAAAATCGATTTTAAATCAAATAATGTCAAAATTGGACTACTTTGCCTGATACAGAGTCACCACCTAAATATTGTATTTTTGAAAAAATTTAGGAAACCCTGACTCATGCCAAAGGCCACGTGTCCATCATTACCAAAGTTGCCTCGGCTCGGGAACTTAGGTACAAGAGGGGAAGGTCCTGAAATGAGCACCCCCTGCTCGCCCGATCAAAGATCGGCCTCTACTAATCATGATATGTTCTTTTTAAACATTATGTGTTCTTATTCCGGTTATTTAAACTAGTTTTACTATGTGATGCACACAAGAAAATATAGACTAAATCGCAAGCATTAGAACATTTCAAGTCATGTTTGTTTGCGAAAATGGTTTGAATTTGCCACCCTCAAGTGGGTTTAAAAGATGCGGATTTGTTACCAAACATAGTGGTCTTAAAACATGATTTGTCACTCTCAAAGTGGGTTTAAAACAAACATTAGTTGAATCTTTTTAATTCAAACAATAAGTCTTCATCCACAGGCATTCATACAGTTAAGCAAGTAAGCACATAGTCTCATGGAAAGCATGTGAAACATGGCAATATGACAATCACACTCATGCAAGTATGCTAAAGTACAAAACTCACCTAGTACTCCGAGCTAGGAAAGAATAACAAAGTTAGAAAAAATGCATGATTACTAACTATGTTAAATAACTAATGCAACACATGCAATAATGCAACTAAATAGGCTCGGCTATCTAATCATGGTATTTGCAACACTTTGATATCATGCCTTAAAACACGTATTTAAAGAAGTATTGAAATTGCAATGCAGTTTGAATGATGCGTCGAGCCTCGGTGCATGCAAGACAAATGAATGGATGCAAACATGCGAGCATAAGGTATGCTAATTTGAAAATGTCCCTAATCTAATCATCAAAAGCGATTAAATAAAAGGGAGAAATATGTAGGGTTGGAAGACATACATACATGCACGTACACTTATTACAATATTATGCCCTCACGAATGAGGGTCTGAATGAATAAGCCAAGCTAATCTAAGCTAAGCTAAGCTAATTAAACTAATCTAATTAAGCTAATTAGACTAATTATTACAAATCAAATGAATAACTAGTAAACTAATTACTAACTATTACAACACTGAGGCGAATGGATTAAATAATTAACATATCATACGTTGCCACTGCTCTGCCTCGGGAAGTGGAATATGCATGCACTCAGTTCTCCCCGAAAAGACCTTCGTTATGCTCTCGAGAGGCTCTGTTTGCAGGGTTGAGCACACTTCAAAATCTTTTTGCTCCAACTTACCAAAAACTTACTGAGGGTTGCATCAGTGGACTGCTGGCCATGCGAGGGTGTTGCCGCCTCCCTGTCGGCCACAAAGGTGCCTTGCAGGCCAAAAATGAGGCCTTGCCGGCCATGGATGGGGCCTTGTTGACCACTAATGCTCCGGGTCACCATACTGCAACAAAGAACAAACAAAGCAAAATGAAGGTTTTTCCAAGGGTATGTCTGTATTGTACCCCTCCTTGTCATCTCAAAACCTCAAAGGAGTGGCACACTTGGATCCAAAACCACCAATCAAGCAATTTCATTGCATGATGGCTAAAGATCCAAGTTGTACAATTTCGATAAATGCACAAATAAGACCCGAAGGACCACTACTCTATCATGCATGATCAAGGGCAATGGTGACCAAGGAAAGTGGCACATTTCATCACGATCGAGTATGAAATGTTCCATTTTCCTCGTGTTCGAATTAACGTTCGATCCGAACACATGCAATGCAACATGAAAGATGCTTATCTTGTTTCTTTTACTTGCCATGTTTTGTTTACTCATTTTAGATTACCAATTCATTCTTTAATCGGTTAAGTCCAAAAGTAAGTGTTCTCTAATGGAAAAAAGGGCTTAAACCACAAGTTACTTTGGGCATGAAAGAGACCTTATGCTGTTGATAATGAACACCAAAAGGGATTAAACCGTTAAGCATGAATGTCTCAATTTCATACTTAAGCAAACAAGTGGTTTAAAACCACTTTCAAAGCAAACAAAACAAAATGAAGAATAGAGGAAGATTGCAAAGATTTCAATGCTGAAATGGAGTGCAAAATAACCCTAAAACATGCTTTTAACTTAAAAGAATGATGAACAAAGCATTAAAACTCCAAGCTAGTGAAGCAAAATATACTACAACTATGCAATACAAGCCTCAACTGACTAACCTAACCCAAAATAGAGCTAAAGCAATCCAAATCACGGGCAAAAACATGCTAGAATTAAGCTAAGTTAAGCTAGAAAAACATGCTAACACATAGAGCTAACTAGGCATGGAAGCAAGATACAAGGAGGGGAGGCTAACCCCTCTAATTTTGGACTTCAAAGCATGTTTTTTACCACTGAAAAACCTCCGAAATTCAGTGGTTAAAAGCTCTGAAAATGATGATGCAAGGGTGGAAAACACAAGGGCAAATGCCTCCAAAACAAGGTATAAAGAGGGGCTATCAACCCCTCAACCTTTAATGGCCTTAGGACCCAAGCTTCAACCCAAAAACACAGAGTTTTTATAGCCCAAAATCAGTCAGAAAACATGCTAAAAGAAGCTAAGACAATAAGCTAAAACATGGAGCTTTTGAACTAGTAAACAAGCATGACGAGGGGTGGTCAACCCCAATATTTTTGGGGCCCCAAAACAACATTTTTAGCCTCTGAAAACCTCTGAAAATCAGTGGTAAAAAGGCCCAAAAAAATTTGGTCTTAAAGTGATGAATTATGGCACAAAAACTTAACAAGCAAAGGAGCAAGAAGGGTGGACAACCTCTTAACTCAAAATAGCCTCAAGCCAACACTTTTAAACCACAAAAACAGAGGTTCTGATAGTTCAAAACCAGCCCCAAAACAGTACAAAAAGATGGCAAAACAAATATGAAAAACAATCTTAAAGTTTAAAGGTTATACCTCTTGAAGGGAAGAGTGATTCTAGGCCACAATTCAAGCCAAAACCCACTTAAGGAGTTCCAAAAGAGCTTCAAGCAATCTCAGCCCAAAGATGAACCACTTTGGTTAAGGGTTGATAGGTTAAAGTTTGAAGTATGCAAGCTTCTAAGCACAAAAACTCAAGAGAGAGAGAAGCCTAGAGAGAGAGAGAGAATTGTAGGGAGAGAGGATTGTAGAGAGAGAGGCTCCAAAATCTTTCTAACTTTGAAATATGAGAGAGAGATCAAGTATATATAGAAAAATGTGAGCTTTGGTCGAAAATATCAAAGAGAGAATAACTAGAGTAGTGTGGGACAGCTGGAGGAAAATATCTGGGTTTTACATTGGTGGCCAGCACATGCATTGCCGGCCATAAATGTCCATTGCCGGCCATCAATGATCCATTGCTGGTTATCAAAAATCTGCTTCCAATCCCGACTTCAAACGGGCATAACTCTTTCATCCGGACTCCTTTGTAGGTTATTCTTCAGTCTAAATTGAAGCCCCAGAAGTATACTATCCAATGGTGGCAGCCTCACATCAAAATTCTAAGTGTGCAAAAAGATATACCTATTTTAGTGAAGATTGTTCAATTTTGGCTTAACCTGATTCATGCCTGACTTCTCCTCAGCCACATCTCCCTCATCTGGACTCAGCTTTAGGAGATTCATGAGTGTAAAATGAAGCCCTGGAAGTCCTCTTTCCAACGGTGGTGACCTCATAACTTAAGTCCAAGTATACAAAAGGATAGACCTGATTTAGTGAAGCTGCCTAGTTTCCTCTTAACAGTTTTATGCCCAACTTCTTCCCCAACTAGTTTCTTCCTTCTCCTATTATTTTCTTCAACTCTGAACCTCTAAATAAGGTGTTTTGAAATATTTTTCAAAGAGTTCACCTCTTTTTCATTTATTTTCACTTTGTCCTTGCTCGGTTTATCGAAAAGCGCAACATTTAACGAAATGTGAGCCTCAAAACATCGTGGAGACCTTTTTTTCAAAAATATTTTGAAAGAGAGGGTTTTAAGGTCTAAAAATCATTTTGGTCACAATAGTTTTGGTCCAAAAAAAAAAGGAGTGTGAGGTTGGGATTTGAAGCTCTTCTTTTTCCGAAGAAATCGAACCTTTGCAAAACATAACCTTTACCATCAAGTAAGCAATCAGTGGCGCCCAAGTCTTAAGGGCGGTAAAAAATGGGGTGTCTACAGTTAGTTATAGCTAATTCATTCATATAAGTGTTGTAACTATTTAGTTAATTAATTCGTTTTGTAATTAATTAGCTTAATTCAGTTTGTAATAATTAGTTAACTAGAACAGTTAATTAGTTTCGAGTTTTATAAGAGTTAGTTTAATCAGTTTAGCTAGCTAGTTCATTCAGACCCTTCTTCGTGAGGGCATAATGTCGTAATAAGTGTGCGTGTGTGTGTATGTCTTCCAACCCCACGTCTTTCTCCCTTTTATTTAATCGCTTTTGATGGTTAGATTAGGGACATTTTCAATTAGTATACCTTATGCTTGCATGTTTACATCCATTCATTTGTCTTGTATGCACCGAGGCTTGGCGCATCATTCAAACTGCATCGTCATTTCAATATCTTTTTTGAATATGTGTTTAATCGCATATTGTTCAAATCGATCCATATGACATATTAGTAGTCGAGCCTATTAATTGCATTACTGCATGTGTTGCATTAGACATCTTGTATAGTTAGGATCATGCATCTTTCTAACTAGTTTTTGTTTTGGCTTGGAGTACTCGGTGAGTTTTATGCTTTAGCATACCTAACATGAGTGTGATTGCCATATTACCATGATTAGCATGCTTGCCATGAGGCTATGTGCTTACTTGATGAACTGCATGAATGCTCGTGGATGAAAGCTTTGTTGTTTGAATTAGAATAATTCAACGAATGTATGTTTTAAGCCCACTTTGTTGTAGCAAAATCATGTTTTAAGCCAACTATGTTTGGTGGTAAATTCGCATCTTTAAGCCCACTTGAGGGTGGCAAATTCAAACTATTTTTCGAAAACAACTCATACCACATCTTTAAGCCCACTTGAGGGTGGCAAATTCAAACTATTTTTCGAAAACAAACATGAGTTGAATCGTTCCAAGTCTTGAAGTCTTGTGACTAGTCTATACTTGCATGTGTGCGTCACATAGTAAAACTAGTTTTAATAACCGGAATAAGAACACATAATATTTATAAAACATCATATCATGATTAGTAAAGGCCGATCTTTGATCGGGCGAGCGGGAGTGCTCATTTCAGGACCTTCCTCTCTCGTACCCAAGTTCCTGAGCCGAGGTAACTTTGGTGATGACGGACACGTGGCCTTTAGCACGAGTCAGAGTTTCCTAAATTTCTCCAAAATAAAACATTTAGGTGGTGACTCTGTATCTGGAAAAGCAGTCCAATTTTGACATTATTTGATTTAAAATCGATTTTGCAAAAAGGTTTGCCGGATTTTAACTCTTTGGTGATTGTCAGTTTCATATTGCACTTATGAGACTAGATTCAGAACCGCGGGAGTTCGAACTATGAGGCCTTTTTTTTCAACCCTTTCCGAAAGGTGGGGCGCGAGAAAAAGGCGAGTCCACACTATCGTGCGTCGTGTCTCCTCCTGCTAACGTGCCCTGCGCCTTTGCTGATGCCTCTGCTGTTATCGTGCGCCACGTACCTGTTAATGTCATCCAGCCCCTGCTGACGTCACCTCTGCACACTAGACCTCTTTCCCAACTATTTTCGACTTTCCGGACTCACTGGTACACTCTGTTTTGTTGATTTTTGCTTTTGTAGCACTATTTTCTCTATTTTACTTCACCAAACCACCATTATGGATTGTCATGATACTTCTCATCCAATATCTGTTATCCTTGAGGGCTCCAACTATGTGTTATGGGCCCAAGCTATGTCTGGCTTTCTGAAAGGGAAGAAACTTTGGCGTATTGTCACTGGAGATGTGGTTCAACCAGTGAAAAAGGTTTATGAAACAGCTGCCACATATATAGACCGTTTAGAGGACTCGGACAGTAAGAATTCCCAGATCATCACATGGCTTCGCAATACTTCGGTTACCTCAATCAGTTTACAATTTGGTCGTTTTCAACTAGACTTTGTGACTACTCCTGCCAAAGACATTTGGGATTTTTTAAGAGAACGTTATTAGACTACTGGTCTTGCTCATCAGTATCACCTTCAAAGTCAACTTTATCACCTGCGTCAAGAGCCTAGTTAGTCTGTTAATGATTTCCTCTCTCAGATATATTCTGTTTGGGACCAGCTCGCTCTCTTTGAACCTGCCTGGCCTTATATTGACGATGTTACTTTATTCATTCAGTATCGTAATCACCAACGATTAGTTCAGTTTCTCATGGCTCTCACTACCAAGTTTGAGCTCGTGTGTGCATCTCTACTTCATCGCACTCCATTTCCCACTCTTGAGCAGGCAATTTATGAGTTATTATCTGAGGAGACTCGTCTTGGCCCTCTGAAGACTCATCATGTGGATACAGTTCTTGCCACTCCCCAATCAGTGAGCTCCTCTGCAACAACCACCTAGCGGTCAACTGCTTGCAATTATTGTCAGAATCAGGGCCTTCCTTCTATTCATCTCCTGCTTTATTGCCCAGTTAGATCCTGTCGGTACTACAACAAGATTAGTCCTGGTCATCTGTAGCAAGATTGTTTTCACAATCCAGACCGCTCATCTACTACTCGTGGGGCTTTATCACGAGGTCGTTCATAATGTCCCGGGAATCAGCTGCTGCCTCTGAGGAATTTTCTGAGCCTTTAGATCCAGCCGCTCTTGTCTTTTCCCAAACTGATGTTGAAGCCATGTTCAAATAGTTTCTCACCACCTCTGGTATACCTTCTTCTACTGCTCTGTCTATGACTTTAGGTACATCTCCTTGGTATTTTGACTTAGCCTGTTGTAATCATATGACTTCTGGTTTTACCCTATTTTCTTCTATTTCTTCCTCTCCTCATATTCCCTCCATTCATACTGTTGATGGTTCTCTTATGTCTGTAAGTCATACTGGTTCTATTTCCACCTCTCATCTATCCTTATCAAATGTTTATCTTATTCCTGCTCTCACTTTAAATTTTATTTCTATTAGTCAATTATGTGAGCTTGGTCTAACTGTCACATTTTCTACTAATGGTTGTTTAGTATAGGACCCTCAGACGGGACAGACTCTTGGGATCGACTGTAAGCATGGATGTCTGTATGAGCTTATTCATCTTCATGTTCTAGACTCCACCCCTATCGCTGCTCCTACATCTGTTTCCAGCATGTCTCCTTTTAATATTTGGTATTGTCGTTTAGGACATATTTCTGTTAGTCATTTAAAATCTTTAGTTTCTACTGGTCAGTTAGGTCATGTCATTCTCGATAATTTGGATAGTTTATTTTGTCAACTTGCAAAATAACCTGCTTTATCATTTAATGTAAGTACTTTTGTTTCTCATGCACCATTTGATCTTATACATTCTGATATTTGGGGACCATCACCTACTACCACTATAGGGGGATCACGTTATTTGTCGTCTTTGTTGATGATTGTTTCTTATGAAAAGTCGATCAGAACTCAAACAACTTTATTACAACTTTGCAAACATGGTCCAAACCTAATTTTCTAAAAATATTAAAATTTTTTGATCTGATAATGATATGGAATATAGGGATCTTGATTTTCTCTCTTTCCTTCAGCGTCACGGTACTCAGCCTCATCGTTCCTGTGCTGGCACATTCCAACAAAATGGTCATGCTGAAACGAAGCATAGGCATATTCTTGATAGTATTCAAGCTCTTCTTATCTCTTCCTCGTGTCCTGAATCTTTTTTGGAGGAAGCTGCTCTTACTGCTGTCTACACTATCAATTGTGTTTCCATTGCTACTATCCATAACTAAACTTCTTATGCACGTTTACATAGCACTAGTCCTCTATACATAAATCTTCGGGTTTTTGGGTCTGCATGCTTTGTTCTTCTCCAACCTCATGAGCACACCAAACTTGAACCCCGTTCTCGTCTTTGTTGCTTTCTCGGGTATGGAATTGAACATAAAGGCTATCATTGCTGGGATCTTATCTCTAAACATCTTCGTGTGTCTCGTCATGTGGTTTTCTGGGAGCATAAAATGTTTTCATCCTTATCCTCATTCCACTTATCATCATCTTCTCCTTCCATTCTGTTTACTAATCTTTCTATTGATCTCTTCTCTAATGCCTTTGATGCAGGTTCCTCCTCTCTAGAGACGCCTTTGTCTACACATGATCTTGTCCTGACTGCTCCCTCTGATGGTCTCGTTGAGTCTCCTCTCACCCTACCAGATCATTTTCCCACCGGCCGTCCACATCGGGTAACTCAACCACCTATTCATCTTCGGGATTATATTGTTGGGTCTACTGCCTTTTCTACTTATGAACCTACCTCCTATCGTGAGGCTTGTACTAATCTTCTTTGGCAGCAAGCTATGACTGATGAATTACAGGTTTTAGACAAGACTCATACCTGGGATCTTATTGATCTTTCTCCTGGAAAGACTGCAATTGGCTGCAGATGGGTATACAAAATCAAGACCCATTCTAATGGCTTTATTGAGCGCTACAAAGCCCGTCTTGTTGCAAAAGGCTTCACCCAGGAATATGGCATTGATTATGAGAAGACTTTCTCTCTAGTTGCTCGACTTACCTCTGTGCGTAGCTTATTTGTTGTTGCCGCTGCTCGCCACTGGGATCTCTTTTAGATGGATGTCAAAAATGCCTTCCTTAATGGTGATCTTCTTGAGGAAGTCCACATGCAACCTCCTCCTGGGTTTGCTTATCCGGCTCATAAAGTTTGCAAAGTACAGCGTAATCTCTATGGCCTTAAGCAAGCCCTACGAGCTTGGTTTGCAAAATTAAGTTCCACCATCCATGATTTCAGCTTCACCTCCAGCTCATATGACTCCGCTCTATTTGTTTGGACCACTACTTATGGCACCACTCTTCTTCTTCTTTACGTGGATGATATGATTATCACTGGTGATGATGTGGTTGGTATTCTTAGCCTCAAACAATTTCTCTATCGTCAGTTTGAGATGAAGGACCGGTACTCTTAATTATTTCTTAGGGCTTGAAATCTCTCATGATTCCACTGGTTTTTATTTGTCACAAGCCAAATATACATCTGATCTTCTGGCACGTACTGGTCTTACCGATTGCAAGACTACCTCTACTCTCGTTGATTCTCAGAATCGTCGTACTTCTCTCGACGGGGATCTTCTCTCTGATGCTGCTCTTTATCGCCAGCTAGTCGGTAGTCTTGTCTATCTCACTGTGACTCGTCCTGACATTGCCTATGCTGTCTATCTTGTTAGTCAGTACATGTCGGCTCCCCACATCCCGCATTACACTGCTCTACTTCGTATACTTCGCTACCTCAAAGGCACTATGTTCCATGGACTCCACTACTTTGCTTACTCTTTTCTCGAGCTTTGTGCCTTCTTTGATGCTGATTGGGCTGGGGATCCTACTGATCGACGCTCCACTATGGGTTTCTATTTTTTCTTAAGAGATTCTCTTCTTACTTAACGCAGCAAGAAACAGTCCCTCACTACTCACTCTAGTATTGAAGTTGAATACCGCGCTCTTGCTGACACTACTCAGGAACTTTTATGGTTTTGCTGGCTCCTTACTGATATGGGTGTTTCTTCCCCTGGTGCCACCTCTCTCTATTGTGATAATTAGAGTGCCATTTAGATTGCTCGTAATGATGTCTTCCATGATCACACCAAACATATTGAGATTGATTGTCATTTCATTCGAAAGCATGTTACTCATGGCACTGTTCATCTTTTCCCTATTTCTTCTATTGATCAACCTGCTGATATTTTCACCAAGGCTCATCCTCCTAGTTGTTTTAGTGATCTAGTTTCCAAACTCAAGTTGGTTGATACTTACCCACCTTGAGTTTGAGGGGGGCTGTTAATGTATATATATTTATATTTATCTCTTTGTATTTATAGATATAGCTTATCTCTACCTAACTCTATATCTAACTCATTGTATCTCTATCTCTCTCTATCTCTATCTCCTTCTATACTTATCTTTTGTGTTCAGCCTATAAATACAGGCTCTCCTATTGTATTTTAATTAATTCAATGATACAGATACATTATTCTAACATAAGTATTGAAGAAATGCCAACAGGATGTTCCATCAACCACCACGTTGTTAATGGAACATCCTATGAAGATGCCATCAACCAACTCTGTCAGCTGAATGGACAGCAACGACAGGGTATGCCCGTTGTGGTTAATGGCCTTGTCATGGTCAAAGAAGGATTGCACAACTAGTGGTACATCCACTAGCGAAAGAATGTCAGAGATAGTCAAATTCACTGTGGCGTGGATGAATTTGGCGCCGGGACTGTTGTCGATGTCGATGTAAACGGAGTAATGTGATGGGATTTCTTGTTTGGACATTGCCAGCCGACCGGCAAGAGGATCAAGAGTGAAAGAGAGAGCCTTCTTGTGCCTCTCCAAGAGAGGTTGGACTGTGTTTTCTTGATCATTCATTGAAGAGGGCTTGACAAAGAGAAGACCCTTTTGGATGTAATGGGTTGAGAGCATGGTTAGGTTCCATGGAGTCAAGTGGATTGGCTGCTTTGTCTCTTCTTCTTCTGGTGAAGACATGGGTTTAATGAAGCACTCTAAGATGTACTGGACATTTGGAGGATTCATTGTTGGGAAAGTGTGAGTTTGTGAATTGTTGAAGAAGGTTAAAATGTTCTATCTTGTTATGGACCATTCACTCAAGATTTATACGTATGGTCCCAAATTACCCGTTAAAGTTGTTTAAGGTTGGCTAGTGTGTTCAGTTGGTAAAGTATTCGATCAAGTATCTTGGTAAGAAGCTTCTCTCTATTCTTTGATCTGATTAGAGATTCAGTTTAGTCTATTGCGAATTCATTTTGGATTAGTCTTCATAATTTAAATTATTTATTTTGTGAAATTTATCGAGTATATTATTTATATTAAAAATTAATTTAATTATATATCAATAACAACTTGATCAGATAATATTTATAAAAAAAGAAAGAAGAAAGAATGATGAATTGTATGATTTTTAAAATGATTTTGGCTGATCTCAAGTCTTTCTCAAGTTTGAACTTTAGAGAACTATTTAGGCTTGTGGGTTCAGTAGGGTCCCATTTCAATGATCTAAATCTTTCATTTTGTTTGATTTTTGGTGTATATTGAAAAAAATTAAGTCGATCCGATAATTATAATTTTCTAATTTGATCACGTTTGTTTCTAAAAAAATAGACGATCAATTTTGAAAAATACACTTGTCGACAAAGTTTACGATTTTTAGATCGACATAATTTTTTCTAATAAATAATATAAACAGAAAATTTTAAAAAATGAACAGTTGAATTTTTAAAACGAGACTTGTAGTGGGTTCTGTAAGCCTGAACAAGTCTCCCAACTACATATTTGAATTTTTTTCTATTAGATAAATGTGATCTAATCAAGTGATTACTGTTATTTGATCAGTTAAAATTTTAATATAAATGATTTGCTCAACAAATTTTGCAAGATGAACAATTTGAATTATTTGAAAAAAACCAGAGATTGGCTCACACTGCACCTCCCACATTGGATAGGAGGTGTACTCGGTATTTTGTATGCAAAATATGGGTAACAATTTGCAATTGCAACTTCGATGTTGTTTCTTTTTTGAAACCACTAGATTAATAAAGGAGAAATAACCATTAGTGGCACTTTTACAAAGTATTTACAAATTAATAAAAAAATTAATTTTTAAATTTTGTAAGATTTATCATTAATTTGAAATTTATTTTAAAAAGATACCCTGAATTGTAACTTTTCCATAAATAGATCATATCCTTTCTTGGATTTTCCCTCCTATTATTCTTACGTCATGAAATTTTGATTATCAAGGCTAATCATGATTTAATCAAGATTCCTGTATTGTTTGACCCCCCCTCCAAAAAAAATACTCTAAAATACGAGGCTGTTGCTTGTTTTGTGGGAATACTAATAATATTTAATGGTTGCCGTGAATGATCTCAAATGCTAGTTTGGATCCTTGTATTTTGGGGTTTGTCGTGGCTCAGATTCATGAAGTCATGGAAGTCAAATATGGCTGCTGCACATGAAGAACAGTATGAATGCTAGACATCTTGTGTTAAAAATTCAGCCGAGCTCCTCTGTGTAGAGTGGTTGTATTGGAGGTTGCCATAAATTTTATTGATGGCTTGTGCTAACATTGGTCTATTGCATGTATAAATAGGAAGCGTATTGGATAGGTTCAAACTGCAGAAGTGAAGCAATGAGAGAGAATTTGTAAGCAAGAGAGTGAGGTGAGTTGAGTGCAACACTAAGAGCCCTGCTTGTTTTTAGGGGTAGAATAGAGGGAATTTGTAGTGAGAGGATTGATAGTGAAAAGATTGTTAGTAAAGGGATTAAATAAAATTGTGTTTGTTTTGATGATAGTAGTTGGTGTAGGAATTTTTAAATTATTTTTAAATAAAATAAATATAAAATAATAGAATAAATAAAAAATACAAAAAACATTAAACATTAATGTTAAAAAAAAATGCCCAACATGTAAAAAATAAAAAATAAAATAAAACAAATAAAACTATGATTTGTACTAAACAAAAAATACAAAATACAAAAAATTAAACATTAATGTTCAAAAAAATAAAAAAAAATGCCCAACATGTAAAAAAAATAAAAAATAAAAGAAATAGTCCGGCGAACTATTTTCTAATACCAAGTCTCAAGCCTCCATCCTAATCCCCTCCCTAAGGCTCATCTTGATCCGGAGAGAATTATGAATCCCCTCCCTATCTCCCAAAACAAACACAACATTAGTGGGTTCCATCTCCATCTCAATCCCAATTCCTCCTCTATCTCCCAAAACAAATAGGGCCAGACAATGTAGTAATTTCCATCTAATTATAGTGAAATTCGTTGTTCATAAATGTAGGTAGCCACATTGTTGAATAACGTAAATCTCTTTGTCTTTGATCGTGTGTGTATTGATATTTGTTTCTGAGCCGAGCACCACAGGTATTACTACTAAAATAAATATATCATGTCTCAATACAATGAATCTGTGACTCAGACAATAAACAAATATATTAAATTTTCTTTTCGTAATGTTTAGGACCACATTGGAGGTGAGTCGAAATTCACTTTAAAATTTTTGTTAGATATTTTAATTTTCAATTTTTTTTAATATAATTTTATTCTGTAATTAAATTCCCCTGCCGGTTTGGGCTGAAATTCTCTATATTGTTTATTCAGGATGTTGGTGATCAGAATGATGTGAGAATTTGATAGTGAAGAATTTATTTTTTATTTTTTTTTGAAAAAAAAAAAAACTTTACCTCTAGTTTATGCTGCATGTTGCCTTGTACACTAATCATGAGCTGTAATTTTTTTTTGGTACGTTTATCTCATCATTGGAAAGTGTTACAATTCATTTTGATTGAGTTTTTTTTAGGCATACCATATTCTCCTCCCAAAACATACGTTTATCTCATCATTGGAAAGTGTTACAATTCATTTTGATTGAGTTTTTTTTAGGCATACCATATTCTCCTCCCAAAACAAATGAAAGAAAAGGGTTGTTTTAGAATTTTGTAGTTTCATCGGTTTTTTAGCTGTATTTTAATCATGTTGGAAGTCTTAATTGTAATTTCGACGATTTTTAACAGTTATGTAGGACTTTTTCCCCAAACTTTTATGTCTGGAATAGCATTGACTCCGATGGATTATGTACAGGTGTTTGTTTTTTTTTTTTTTCATTTGTTACTTCTTTGTTGGCACTACTTGAAATATGTGCATGACACTGCTGTATTTATCATTTTAGGAAAAATAACATATAAATATGAGAAACTCATAAAATAATTATAAATTAGTGCAAATTATGTCAGGTGTAAGTGAGAATTGTGCCGGTGCAGTTAATTGCAAAAATTTGATTGCTTCGCAATTCGTTTTTCCATATCCTATTAATTCGTAGAAGTTCTTTTATTTTTTAATTCATTTTTTGATTGGTTTACCTATAAAAAGGGTAATGTTATACTAACAAAATTTATTTAATCCATTAAGGGGAATAAAACATTAAAATGAATTACACGCAACTAAGTTTGCATATCTCAGTGCAGCATTGGAATTTGGATAGCATCCATGAACTCTCCATTGGATTCAAGGTCCCTCATCGACTCCGGCAAAAGGCACACCTCCAAATCCATGCTTTCTCCGCCTTCGTATCCTGGGTACATATTCACTTTCCCGTCAAACTTATTCGCATATCCACTTATTCACATATTCACTTTGTTGTGGCTCGCCATCGCTTCCCTTAACCGCCACGTTACCCACCCAAGCCCCTGCTCTAGCAGCTTGCCAGCCTTAGCAATGCCTCTCACTGTTTGAACAAAATTCCCAAAATACCCCTTGGGCAACTGTGGTTCAATTCGTGTTCGAATATTCATTGACGTTATGCAATTGGTTTTCTGATCGTAGGGTAGGCGGCGTGTCCTACTGATGCACCTCTAGATGAGCGCGCTCACAGATTGCAAGGAGGATATCCTATTGGTTTGACACTCCCCATTGGCTTTCGCTTTTAGTTTCACTATGGATTCCGAGGATAAGTGGAAAAATCTCTCTCTTAATGGCGGCGCTTCATACCTGCTGATGAATTGATCGTGGTGGGTGAAAGAAAGCTTCAGAACAAGGCCGTACCTGTTGAGAACGAGTGGTCAAGAAATGAAAGAATTGTTTGTCATGAAAATGTCCGACCAAGTATTGAAGAAATGCCAAATCCTAAGAAGTTGCCATCAACCGATTCTGTCAGCTGAATGGACAGCAATGACAGGGCATGCCCATCATGGTTGATGGGCCTGTCATGATTAAAGAAGGATTGCACAACTAGTGGTACATCCACTGGCGAAAGAATGTTAGACACAGTCAAATTCACTGCGACGTGGATGAATTTGGCGCCTGGATTGTTGTTGTGGGGGAAAATTTTTATGAATGACAACACATGGCCAAGGTGACACCGAAGTACTAGCCGAGGTGCCACGTGTCCTGGTCATGACGCCAAGATGATCTCGGTTAGGCCGAAGTTATCTGCGGAGATACCGGAATCCGGGATAAACGAATAAGTTATAAGAGTCCTAGAGTGGGGGAGGACTTCAGCCTGATAAGGATAAAGCTTTTAGAGAGTTTATCTTTATTTAACTGGGAGTCCAAGATAGGCATTTGGCCAGAGTCCAAAAGTATAGGGATCAGGACAGTGCTGACTATAAAAGTAAGGCACTCTCATGGGTCTAAGGTACACTTTTGCTATTCTGGCTAGTAAGTTAAGCACTAATTATTATCTTTGAGAGATAACTGAGTATTGACTTGATCGTCCGAGGGCCCCCGGGTGGAAGAACCACCGCCGGAGTTTTTTCTTTCTGTGACAGGTCATTCGGGTGTAATCTCTGCTGCCGGTGTTCTCCAGCTGAATACCTGTTTGGCAGTGTGGTCAGAAAACAGCACACACAATTGTCATTGTCGATGTAGATGAAGTAATGAGGTGGGCTTTCTTGTTCGGACGTTGCCAGCCAACCGGCAAGAGGGTAGAAATAATCCAGAGTGAGAGAGAGAGACTCCTTGAGCCTCTCCAATAGAGCTTGGACTGTGTTTTCTTGATCATTCATTGAAGAGGGCTTGACAAAGAGAATACCCTTTTGGATGTAATGGACTGAGAGCATGGTTAGGTCCCATGGAGTCAAATGGATTGGCTGTTTTGTCTCTTTTTCTTTTGCTGAAGACTTGGGTTTGATGAAGCACTCTGAGTGTACTGGACATTTGGAGGATTCGTTGTTAGGCAAGTGTGTGTGTGAAGTGTTGACGAGGGTTAAAATGGTATATCTTGTTATGGACCATTTACTCAAGATTTATACATATAGCCACAAATAACTAATATTATTTGTATTAGGTACTAACTCCATTAAACTCGTTTAAGATTGGCGGGTGTGTGGGGTAGGTAAAGGATTCGATCAAGTATTTTGGAAAGAAGCTTCTCTCTAGTCTCTGACCTGATTAGAGAGATTCGGTTTAGTTTATGGCGAATTTATTTTGAATTTGTCTTCATAATTTAAATTGTTTATTTTGTGATATTTATCGAATATGTTATTTATATCAAAAATTAATTTTATTAGATATCAATAACAACTTAAATTGATAATATTTTCGGTACTCCGGAAGTACGGTCACATGGTGTTTCATGATAGTATGATTGGTGGAGAAGATGAAGTATTAATTATTTATGTTGGGTGATTTAGAAACATAATAAGGCATGATGAATGGTAATTGATGAAGGAGTATGGCCACGTGATACTCCGGAACTATTGTATAATTTTCCAAAAAAGAAGAAGATGAATTGTATGATTTTTAAAATAATTTTGGATTATCTCAAGCCTTTCGCGGGTTCAGACTTGAGAGAACCATTTAAGATTGTGAGGTCTAGTAGGGTCTCATTTCAATAATTTAAATATTTTAATTTGTAAGATTTTCAGTTTGTATTAGAAAAAATTAGGTTGATATGATAATTATAATTTCTTTTATTTTATTACATTCGTTTCTAAGGAAATAGATAATCTATTTTGAAAAATACACTTGTTGACTGAATTTATGATTTTTAGATCGACATAATTTTTTCTAATGAATGATATATACGAAAGATCTTACAAAAGAACAGTTTAAAGTATTAAAAAAGGACTCATAGTGGACCCCATTAGCCAAAATAACTCTTTGAAAAACAACATATTTGAATTTGAGAGAAGCAAAACTCTTTGAAAATTTCTTTCTTGATAAATGTGATCTAATGAAATAATTACTAATATCTAATTAGTTAAACTTTCAATATAAATAATCTACTCGACAAATTTTACAAGATAAATAATTTGTATCATTAAAACAGCTCCGAGATGGGCCCACATTGCACCTCTCACTAGGGGTGTTTGCGGTTCGGTTAGAGCCGACAAACCTCCGATCTGCCATCTGTCTGCAAGATTGGTAGATTGAAAAAAAATCAATCCGCATCCGTTTGTTGGATTGGCGGATTGGCAGACGGATGCGAATCGGTTTGGCGGTTTAAATTTTTACAAATTTTGAACATAATACAACTTGTTAACATTTTATTTGGGATAACAATCCAACTCAACATAATCAAAAAATTATCAAGTAAATTGTCAAATACCAATAATAAATACATATAAGAAAATCATGCATTATCAAAACTATTTCATTACTATTTTTTTATTCAAAAATTATTTAATTTGATTTTTTAAAAAAATTACAAAATTAAGCCTTATATTTTCCACACAAAAATATCAAATATCAACACTTGCCATTAATAAAATGATTTCCAGATTGAAAACAAATTGAAAACATAATAGAATATCTAAACTCTTTTTCAATTGAAAATATAAATAGAATATCTAAACAAATTAAAAACACAAAGTCTTACAAATTACTAGGGGGGCTTGCGGTTTGGCGGTTCGGCGGTTCGGTTGCGGCCAAGAGAATTTCAAATCCACCATCTATCCAAAACTAGGCAGATTAGAAAAAATCAATCCGCAACCGTCCACTTGTTGTCACGCATCTGTCCAAAATGCAACGGATCAGTTCAGTTCGATTGGTTTGGGCAGATCAAAATATCCGCTGAACACCTCTACCTCTCACATTGGATAGGGCCACTGGAAATCTCTACTGTGGTTGTTCAAGGGAGTTCTTTTTTTATAGGAATGAGAGGTATTGGCTAGGAAGCACGGGTGCGGGTATGAATACGGGTACAAGTACAATACGGGTACGCCGATACGACAAATTTTAAAAAAAGTAGGGTACGGGTAAGACTGGGATACATCAATTATTATTTATTTATTTATTTGGCTAAACATCCAACATGCAAATTAAAGTTCAATAACATAATTAAAAAGATAAATTATAAAAAAAAAAGGAAGTACATCATACAAGCTGTTTTAACCATTAACAAAATAATTAAATAACAGTTGAACCAATACTTCCTGATGAACTCATATTCCTATAATATAATTATATAACCATTGACAAAATAATTTGTGAATTATTTCACTTCATTCGAGTATATAACTTTTCAAATATTTAAATATTTTTTTTTATTGTGTCTACTACAGTCTACAACAGTAAAAAGAGGGCAAAGTTAAATAATAGAGGAGTCATTTTACATTACCTTTTTTTTTTTTTTGAAGATGATTATAGAGAAGGCTCTAAACTTGCAAGTTGCATGAAATTCCAGGGGTTGTGGGGAAAAAAATATAAAAAATAAAATATATATATGATATATATCAGGAAAAAAAGAAGAGAGTTCGAGAAAAAGGAAGAAAAAGAAGAAGGATCAAAGAAAGAGAAAATCAAAGAGGAGAGAATCAAATCAAAAAAACAAAGGGAAAAAAAAATAGATCAATTTGTTTGCTTCGAAGAAAGAAAAAAAATCTGGAAAAAAATGAAAGAAAGAGGAAGAAGAATTGAAGAAAAATAAAGGGAAAAAAAAAAGTTATCTTTGTTCTTCGTTTGCTGCCGAAAGAGTACAAAATCTGGAGAGAAAAAAAAGAGATAAAAAAGCGGAAGAAAAATCGAACAAAATCTGCGAAGAAAGAGTATAAAATCTGCAAAGAAACAGAACAAACTAGAATCGAAGAAGAATCGAAGAAATAGAACAAACAGGAAAAAAAAATGAAAGAAAGAGGAAGAAGAATCGAAGAAGAAGATGGGGAAGACTCGAAGATGAACTTACTGGAATGTGGTCTTTGAATGAGGGAATCAATCAGCACCGATTAAACCTTTTCAATTGCACCTTCGAAGGAGTTCTTCGATTGTCTTGGGAGTGTTTCTGAAGGAGATAATCGAATAGATCTAGAACCTTAATTTTTGGGAGACTTACGTATAGGTCCTAATAAGTGAACTTATTATCCAATAAGTCCTATGATAATTAATAACATTTTTCATTAAACATTATTAAAAAAACGTCACTAATTGTTAATTTTCAGCGACAATATGAAAATTTTGTCACAAAAAATGTAACTAATTATAAGTTTTAGCGACAGTTTAAAAAAATCATCACAAAAGTGTCACTGATTCACAACTTTCAACAACAATTGAAAAAATTTGTCACAGAAAAACGTCACTAATTCTAAGTTTTAGTGACAATTTATAAAAACCATGAAAAAAAAAGTCACTAATTGTTAATTTTTAGTGACATGTAAAAAATCGTGACAAAAAATTATTTTTAGCGACGATTTTATCAAGACTTATTTTCAATAGGACTTGATGGGAATTAAGTCCAACCATTAGGACCAATTAGTAGTTTACCCTAATTTTTTAATTGGTTCATGTTTTATTTATTACAAAAGAACCCCTGATTTGTATAATTTTTTTAAAATAGACAAAAAAAATTGCTCTGGTACCCTTTAATTTGTAGAAAATCTCGTTTTTTACCCTGGAGTACCCAAAAACATACCCATCGCATACCCATCCCGTACCCATCAATATATTGATCGTATAAAACGTACCCGGTGCGTTTTTGGCGTAGCCGGTATGTGTACCCGCACCCGGTAAGTATCCGGTGCTTGCACGACAACATTTTTGGAGTATCCGTGCTTCATAGGGTATTGGGTGTACTCAGAATTTTATTTGTAAAATATGGGTAACAATTTGCAATTGCATCTTCGAAGTTGTTTCTTCTATGAAACTACTAAATTAAATAAAGGAGAAATGATACATCAGTGATGTTTTTACAAAGTATTTATAAGTTAATAAAAAAATTTATAATTTTGATTATTAAAACTTATAAGATTTATCATTGATGTGATTTTTTTTCTTTTTTTGAGAAGACAGTCTCAATTGTAATTTTTCCTTAAATAAATAGATTATAATTTTCCCTCCAATTGTTTTCCTCGTATTATTCTTATGTCATGAAATCTTGATTATCAAGGTTAATCAAGATTCTTGTATTGTTTGACCAAAAAAAAAAACTAAGTGAACATAAAATACAGGTTGTTGCTTGTTTTGTGGGAAACAAAAAAATTGAATAATTTCTTCTTCAAATTAGTTGGTAAAAAGACTAATTTTGCCCCAACTATTTAATGTCTATTTTCCTTCTTCTGTTTTTCACAGAACATTTTCTTCTTTTCAATCAAAATAAAAATATAACAAGAGAAAAACGCAAATGGGGTCTTATGCAACAAGTATATTGAGAGTTGGTGGTTGATATGTATTTGAGCTGTCCAACAGCAATTACCCACATGTTCAATTTTTTATTTCGTTTTCCAATCACAATATGCCACATCTCTATTTGAGCTCAAATTTCAACACTTGTAATTTTTATTGATGTTCAATTTAGCATTATGTATTACACTTGGGTTTATCAATACTTTTTTTATTTTTTATTATTGACGAACAAAAATATTTAGCAGACTTTAAAACATGTTACAAGTCTCACGCGAAAAATAAAATAAAATTTAAAAGTTAGATTTAAAATTGTCATTATTTTAGTAAACAATTTAAAATGACAAAATGATCTTTTGAACAGTTATCATTTTTCATAATTTCCCAACAAACATGAAATTTATTGCAATCTATCTTTATCCAGTCAATCCAAACAAATAAGACCTTGAATATTAACACTTTTCTGCTAGCAAAAATTAAGAAATGAAAAATGAAAGAAATGGACAAATCTTAACCTTTCTTCCTTTTTAAGTTTGGTTACAAACTAATCTTATCCTTTCTGTGTTGGTGAATTTTCAAAAATAAAATCAGTTTATTTTTCAGCTTGCATGTTTCATTCAGAAAAAAAATTCAGAAAAAAATTCAGCTTAAAAAATCCCAGTTTGTGCATGGGTGTTTCATTAAAAGTGACAGGATACTCATATGTTCATTCTCAGTTCTCAGACCATGTTTCAATAAAATTTCAGTCATCAGTTTGTCCATGGGTGTTTCATTAAAAGTGACAGGATACTCATATGTTCATATATTTCATTAAAAATTCAGCCATCAGACCACGTTTCATTAAAAGTTTCATTAAAAATTCAGCCATCAGACCACGTTTCATTAAAAGTTTCATTAAAAATTCAGCCATCAGCTTGACCATGTTTCATTAAAAATTCAGCGTGTCATTGTCCATGGGGTCCATGATACTCATATGTTCATTCATCAGACCATGTTTCATTAAAAATTCAGCAAACCATGTTTCATTAAAAATTCAGCTTGATACTTGATACTCATATGTTCATTCATCAGACCATGTTTTTTCCATATGGGGGAAAATTGTCCATAAAATTCAGCTTGATACTTGATACTCGTATGTTCATTCATCAGACCATGTTTCATTAAAAATTCAGCTTGTCATTTTCCATATGGGGAAAATTGTCCATAAAATTCAGCTTGACATTTTCCATATGGGGGAAAAAATTGTCCATGGGGTCCATGGAAAGGATACTCATATACTCATGGGGGGAAAAGAAACCATGTTAAATAGCTTATCATTCCCATTCTATGAATAATTTCATTCAGTAATCCTATCTCAATTTTTTTTATATACTTGCGAGGATGAAGTCAGTCCCCATTAACAACGCAATTGGAGAGACTGCTGCAAGGAAAGTTTTGATGAATTACATTGTCAAACCTGCTGTGACCAAATTGGGCTCTGAAATATTCAAACACTTTTTTGTGAGAGGCCAGAATTTCAATCGCAGAATTGCAATTAAGATGTTCTTCTTTATGCTGCTCCTGGTTGTTCTATTCCATGTAAGAAGATACATAAATTCTTTTTGTTTTCTATATCAGATTGAAATTAGAGTTTACTAACGCTGTGTTTGGTTGCAAGATATAAGAAGGGATTTGTAAATGGTAGAAAGATTTAGGAAGAGATTTAGAAAGGGAAAGGGAAAGTGAAAGGGAAAATATAGATGAAATGTGAATAAAATATGCGTATATTTCACATGCATTTTCTTTCTTTTTCCAAATCCCTTAACCAAACACAGTGTAAGTCTTATTATTAACATTGCATATTCAATTAAAAGTATTAATCTTCTTTTATATATTTTGACATATCTATATAACATGACCACTTGAGCACATATAGTGTGTTAAGTGATCATGTTACTCAAGTGACAAAAAATATACATATAGTGTGTTAGATCACATCATGCCTTTAATATTAATATTCTTTTTTGTCATTATTCTTATAATATTATTTTTTTCGAGTTGTATATGTATCGCATGTACGACCGCTAGTGTGTGTATATATATCAAGACAGTTTTAACACAGTTTTCTGAAAAATTGAGCCCAATTTGGATTTTGGAAAGGTTTTCGAGAGTTCGAGATTTTTTCATAAATTTTATACGTTTTAAGTGTATTTCGATTGAGTTGACCTAAAAAATTTTAAAAAATAAAATAAATATATATATTTTTTGTATATTTGTTAGTATTTAATATTTTCAAAAAAAATCATAAATTTTACACATTTTAAATATATTTAAATTGAGTGGATCCAAAAACTAAAAACATTGATTAAAATATTTAAAAAGTTCACTACAAATATAAATTAAAAATCAAAAACTATTTTCAAAAATTTCAAAATCAAATAGAGTTTTAAAAATTATTTAAGAATTTGAAAAACAAACAAGTTTTGAATTTTAAAAATTTTAAAAACTATTTTTAGAATATACAACTAAGCAAGCTTTTAAATTTTGTCAACTCTTTTTAAAAAGTTATTTTTCAAAATTGATTCTGAAAACCAAACTAAATGGACCTGAGTTTTTTTGTTTTCCTTATTTTTTTTTTATCTTTTAGTGAATTTTTTTTAATATTTTATGTAATTTTTATTTTTATTTTTAGATACACCTAATCTAGATATACATAAAAAGTAAAATATTTGTGAAAAAAATTTTAAAAATTCAAAAATCAAAAAATATACAAAAATACTAAAATTTAGTACATTTTTATATTTTGTTCTATTTAATGAATTTTATAAAAACATTTGTACAAATTGTATATTTTTTAAGTATATATCAACATTAAGTAGATATAAAAAGTAAAAAAAAAAATTAAAATATTTTAAAAAATACCAAAACCATTAAAATACGAATTACAAATTTTAAAATCTGCAAACCATGAAGTGTAATATTCTAATTTCCATGCTATTACAGGATTCTTATGATCGTCTCAAAGGACTTTATCAGCTGTAAAGTTGAGTATTTGAAATGGTGTTGTTGTGTCCGATGTGATTGTATTTGGCGAAATAAATTATGGCCTTGTTATTTATTTTTATTTTTTTACTTTTTAACTATTTTATGAGATGAAAAAAATTGTGTTTGAGATGAATTGTGGATTTTTTTTAGTTGAATAGATAGTTGTAAATGATTGATTGAAGTGTAAGTTTAGTGTTTTTTTTTTTTTTTTTTTTGTCTTTATTAACTATTTTAATCAAAATCCAAGTTGCCAAACATAATGTAATAGTACTGGAGCAAATATATGTAACGTTATTTTAATTTGATTTTTATTAATTTAAATAGTAAATCTATCACTTTATGTTAGTGTTTTAAAAGATAATTAGAAAAGTATAAATCTAAATAGTGTGGATTATTCCCCAAAACCATCAAATATTTTCTCAGTTTGATGAGAGGTTTTTTGGTAACCTTCAACACTACTTATCTTTTATGGCACTTGTTCCATTGTTTCTTAAAAAGTAGCTTTAAATTGAAAAATCTCACTGTTCATAAAAATTCTTAAAAATCTTTAAGAAAAAACTCCTAAATTTATGCTAATGATGTGTGATAATGTTAAACTCACACTTTGATATTTACAATGTAGAAATAACATTATCACAATAGTGCAAATGCTAGTTTTTTAAGGTTTGGAAATACTGTTCGATTGCTTAATCACTACAACATTTTCTTAGTTTAGTGACATTTGAAAGTGCCACAAAACTATTCTTCTAATGACATTTTTTGGTCTTGTGACATTTTGAATAAGTGCCACTTCTATCGGTGCCACGGTAGATACGAGTGCCACGGTAGATACTTGCAAGTGCCACTGCACCATCATGACTGAAAACTTTTAATGACATTTTAATGTCATGGTAGATATTATTTGTGGCACTATCAAGCGCCATTAAAAAAAGAGTTAGTGACACTTATAAGTGTCATTGCACCATCAAGACTAAAACCTTTCAGTGACACTTTAATGTCACAGTAGGCACTATTCGTGACGCTATCAAGTGCCATTAAAGAAGACTTGCAATCTAAAAAATGCCACGATATGGATTTTTAATGACGCTTATTAAGCCACAATTGATATTTATAACACCTTCATAAATGCCACTAAATCCAATTCATTTGTGCCATTAAATAGATATAAGTGCCATTGGAACTTATTTTAATGACACTTTGCAATGCTACTATCACTACTACAAAATGCCACTTATATATTTTTTTCATTGACAGTTTTAAAAGCTACAATTATGCATGCGTAAATACCTATAAAAATAGAATCAATTTTATAAACAATTAAATATTAATTGCCACATCATATATTAATTTGACATCCATTCATCCTGTAATATTTTCATAATAATAAACAAATATTACCACCATAAGATCATCACATCAAAAAATAAATAAAAACCACAATCAATTATTTATTATTGAAATATAAATTTATTTATATTGCAAAAAAAAAATCCCTTGCCAAAATTATTAAATATTCTACCACACAAACAAAGTTAAAGCAAAAACGTGCTAAAAAATAATTATTCCAACCATAAGTTCTGAAAAGCCATAGTGATATGCATATTCCGGAGAGAAAAATTATCAAAAATAAAATCAGTTCCCAAATTCTCAACCTCACTTGTATAAATATTCTCGGCTAGCATCCATAACTTGTGAAATCTGCATCCAAAAAATAAACATATGAAGGTAATTGAAATTATATTAAGTTAATATAAATTTGTTAAAAAAATTAGTATTTACGAAAGAAATATACCACAAATGGAGCAGGCCAAGCAACATGAGCTCCAATAGCTTGTCCAATTGTTTTGACAAGTCCATATGATCGGATCAAGCTCTCATTAGGTTTGATTGGCACTTGAACATGTACCTCCCAATAGTCAGGTCCCAGTTCTTCCCCTTCTACTTCTTTAGATGCGTCTGTGCTTTTAAGTACTCCGATTGCAACTGTTTCTGTTGGCCTAATGATACTTTTTAGAACAACTATATCTCCCACCTGTAAATCAAGATTTAACTACTTAAGTAATTGTATATTTAAAATTAAATTGCTAATATTAAAAAAAAAACTAGTACAAAGTGCTAGAGTGAAGATGATCACAATTGAAAGTGATATGGATTTCTCTAGTAGATAAGCAAGCCAAATGCTTTAATCACTTAATTGGTTCACTACACTACAACAAATTATATAAAAGTAACAACCGTAAAGCTTTGAGACATCAGGATAATGGATAATTGGGGTATAATCTGATAGAGCATTATGTGTGAACATAGCAAACCCACTTTGCAATATGCCGCTGTGATTTGCTAAAAATAGATGAATAATACGAAAAGAATAAATAAAAAAGTACTATGTTAAGTGGCGTTTGGCAAATGCTTTTTCAATGGCCAAACAGGAGCAGCTTAAAGAGATCCATGTATGTGTGTTATCGTTGCTACCACAATTCTCACAATAAAGCAGAGACGGTTGGTAGTTGATTAAGAGGGAGTTAAAGCTTCAAGTCAATTATTGGAATCTCTATATACAAGTCTTAAAGTCAAGCAACTTGCTGAGAGCATCTATGGTAACTTCTGTTTAAAAAAAGAAAAAATCAAAGTTGAACAGGTAACAACTGTAGGACAGATATGTCTATGTAAATGTATAGAAAAGATGAGTTGCTACGATTGCCAGTGAAGGTGAAGTCTGATGATGATCTAGCAGCAGCTGCTGCTGAAGCTGCTGATGGAAGGCCAAGCTACTGCAAGAGATAGGTTTTATCATGCATTAGCAGGAGGCCAATTCTGAATATAAAGAGTTATGAAACAGTTTTCCTAGTTTGAAGAATTATATACGAATAAATTGATCGTTTCTTATCTTTTTTCTTCTTTTTTTTTTTTTTTTATAGCTTCACCTTTTGTGTTGCAAGAGTAGACTCTGTTGCCTAACAGAATTTGCATCGATTTAGAATAGGTTAGATGTGAAAATTAGCATCTTTAACAACCAGAAGCATTTTGATTAGGTTAGTGGGTGCTTTCTAGCTACTCCCTATTGTGATTCAATGTAATTGAGGGATTTGATGCTTCCCCAACCAAAAACCTGAGTGATCCAATGTAATGGTTGAGTATAATTGTTAGATACTTCACGATTTAATATTATTTTATTTATTGATTTTAAGATTATTTTATTTATTTATTTCTATTTTTTACACGTTAAAGGCTTAAATTATCCGGAAAGATACATTCTTATTTTAGGGGAAGAACTGGCTTAAAAAATCAACGACAATGACAACCATGAAGTATCTAACAATGACAACCATGAAATATCTAACGACCATATCAAACAATAGCTTAAAAAATCAATAACAACCAAAAACACCAATCAACGACAATGACAACCATGTCCATTATCAATATCAGGATCACCTAACCTCAACGATATAAGTCAATTGTAATTGTGCAAAATGACAATCAACTAATTACTTTCAAGCAATATTTTGAGAGAGTCAGAAATAGCTCATGCGGGTAATAAATGATGGAAAGATGTCTTGTTAAAGCTTTAGAAGAAAATTAAATTAATTTTTTTTTTTAAAAAATAACACAAACTTCGTCATGTCATGATTTAGACTATGTAGCACATTTTGTCTAGATTTAAATAATGAAATTTATGTCCGCAATATTCATTCCTTGGTTAATTGTAAAATAAATGTTGCATGCTATTCTAAAATAAAGTTGGAAGTAATGTGATCTATATGATTAGCTTTTAGTAGGTACCTGAGTAAGAGAAGTATCTTGTATCGATGACAAAGACCATGCTTGATGTCGAGCTGCCATGTCGAGAGGAGTAGAAGTTGTTGTGGCCTAACCAAATTTGAACTATTTAATGTTACAAACACACACACATAGATATATGTATGCATATATAAGTGTAGGAAAACATTAATTAATTATAAATTCTATTAAAAAAATTACCTGATTAGATGTGTTTGTCAAGTTATTCGGAGCATGTTGAACATTGGGAACTTTGGACCTTGGCTCCGAATTTTCAGCGTCCATAACATCCATTGTTGTGTCGTGGTTTGCTTTATGACTAGATGTATCTCTCCATAAATTTGACGGGGAGACACCTAATCCATACATGCGAACTCGTCCATGTTTTTCTTTACCCATCACTTGTCCAAATGCATCATTTGGGCCCTTATTTGATAAATTTGCATTTAATGTTGTCCTCTCATTCATTTCATCCTATAAGGTTGCAAAAAACATAACTTAATATATACATTTTAATAACTCAACACTATAATGTGGAAATTTTAACTAATCTACAAGTTCAAATGGACATAATTATTTGGTACATACTATCATTGCTTTCGTTGCCTCAGGAGTTCCTGTCTCCTTTGTATAACATACTTTAAACATGTGAGCACGAGTTGGAGAGTGTCCCAACTTACTTTTCTACAAAATAATATTTTCCAAAATATAAATTATATCATTATGTCACATTATGTATACCTTATCATATTAAATATACAACATGAAAAGAGGAATTAACCTGCTCCTTTCGAACACGTGGAAAACTTTTTGTTCCAGTAGTATGATTATACTTTCGCTCTGCACGACTTGCTTTGTTTTTATCACTTTGTGCCTAAAATTACAAATGCATAAATTAATGGCGTCCAAACTACAGCAAGTAAAATAACATATAATGATCAGATCGAGTATACCTTTACTTCTTCGATGGCCCAATACTTAATAAGGTGTTCCCACTGATCAGCATATACTCTACTATCTTTATAATGCTTTTGTTCGTCAAAACTCAAGTGGTTCTTATAATAATTTTTCTTCATGTTTGCCTTCCAGTCTTTTAACTTCTTACCAGAGCACTTCATAACCCACTTCCTAGCATGACTTGGAAGATCAAACTTTGACTGAAAAAAGAGAGAGAGAGAGAGAGAGAGAGAGAGAGAGAGAGAGAGAGAGAGAGAGAGAAGAATACAATAATAAAAAATTAATCTTCCCACATAAAAAATTAAAATTAAACAAAATTATAAAGAGTGTTGTTTTAATCACATTACCCATGTTTACTATTTTTCACATGTGATCATCTTTCGCACAATATTGTGTCATTTACCTGTACAAGTGCCCATATGTGATCTTTGTAATGTTCTGGGACTTTATGCCAATTCTTGTAAGTGAGTGATGCATCATATGTCTCTACTCCATCCACCCATAATTCCTTTAATTCATCAATTAAAGGTTCCAAATACACATCAATATTATTTCCAGGTGCACTACGACCAGGGATAATCAATGATAATAGAAAATTGGTCTGCTTCATACACATCCATGGAGGCAAATTATACGGTATAAGAATTACAGGCCAGGTGCTATACGTGCTGCTCAATGTTCTGAAAGGGTTCACACCATCACACGCCAACCCAAGTCTAACATTTCTACAATCTGCTGCGAAATCAGGATGTAGGTGGTCAAAAGTCATCCAAGCTGGAGAATCGGCAGGATGTCTCATACAACCATCATTGGTGCGACCTTCTTTATGCCACTTCATAGATGATGCTGTTTTGGATGACATGAATAACCTTTGTAGCCTTGGTATCAAAGGAAAGTAATGTAGAACCTTAGAAGGTGTTTTATAGCTGCCTTTTTTAGAGGATGCCTCGTTGCCTGAATCATTTTGCTCTGTTACATACCTAGATGTATGGCAAACATAACATTCAGAATCAGTTTTGTGCTCATTCCTATACAACATGCAATCATTGGGACATGCATGAATCTTCTCATAAGTAAGTCCTAACTCCATGACTATCTGCTCAACTTCATAAACAGTGTTAGTGTAACGCCCTCAAAATAATAACATTAATCCCATCAAATAAGGCATGCATTTACATATAAACTAACCACACTCTTTTATTCATTAGAGTTCCATTACATAAGTATTACATGTTAACATCATAACAAAATGCCATACAGGCTTACAGCTTTCCAAGTTAACACTTGGTTACAACAAAAGAGTACTAACTCGTTTACACATTAAGCCCTAGGCTTGAAGTTACATGTAATACATCAAAAGTTAAGCGACAAAAGTATGTCCGCCACTAGCCTTCCAGCTATGTCCTTGGAGGTGGCATGCTTCCTGCACCTGAAAATGATATTCCCATATAGGGTGAGCCACAGCCCAGTAGAAATACACTAAACCAACCATGGACAATGACTAAAATATTAGCAATTGATAGATGGTCAACACTGATACATGCACATAAATTACACATTTATGTCATACAACTTATGAGTCTAAGTTACCTTTCATTTTCCCTTTTTCAACAGATAAGCATGCTAGCTCTATCATCATTTCCACATATATGTATAAAAACTATATCTCACATTCAGATAAGCATAAAAGCTGTATCCACACTTCACAAAGATAAGCGTATGAGCTCTATCTTCACTTCTCTAGACAAGCATATGAGCTGTGTCTACGGAGTTCATCCCCTATCTCCTCCCAATTCCTATCCGGTTTAGAGGTACATCCCCTATCTTCCCCTAAACCGCGGAGTACATCCCCTATCTCCTCCTCTACACATAACGTATATAAACACATTGGTTCTATATACAATCACACAATACATACAATTAATGTATTCTGTCAACAGTCAAATTCCATGACACATTTCATTGATTAGTTTTAGTTTACCTAATCATCATGCATTGTCTACAACAATCACGACTATCCTCCACCGATAGCCCAAAGCAGTTATTTCTAAACAGAAAATAAATGCACAAATGGATATTCAATCAACATTTCATTTTCTCATTTCTCCCAATTAATTATCCCAATTAATTAAACAATGTAATTAGGCCATTATCCATAATTACCATTTCAACCCTTAGGTCCCATTTTCATCAATGATTTAACATTCATTCAATTTCTCTATGCCAAACATGCATTCAGGTTTATTATGAATAAAACCCCAACTTTTGTAAAATTACACAAAAGCCCCAAACTTTCACAAAATTACCAAACCAAGCCCAACATCTCAAAATACCAAAATTTAAAGACAAAACCCATAGAGGGGAGTAGGATATCCCTACCTCAAATTTGGAGTTCCAAGGGAGAAGACGACAAAACCCAACGTGCTCCAAAACCCGAGATTTTCAGATTAAAATGAAGCCCTCGACGATCAACAACTTTTTTGTAAAGGCCAAAGGTGAGCAAATCACTCCTACTAGATCAAAACCTAGAGAGAAGGTAGAGTCTAGAGTGAGAGGCTCAACAATGGTGATTTTGGAAAAGTAAGAGAGAGAAGAGAAAGTAAAAAAGTGATTTGAAAAGTCACAATTTCGGGACTTAAACCCAGTCGCCCGCTCGAGCGTAAAACACCCCGCTCGAGCGTCACTCACAGACTCCCGCTCGAGCGTCCAAACTTCCGCTCGAGCGCTGGATGCACTCTCCCAGCATTTATACAGAACCAGGCCTCCGCTCGAGCTCCCAACCCTACGCTCGAGCGTCCACTCACACAGATCCGCTCGAGCGGCCAACTCCACGCTCGAGCGTACAACACTGCACAACAAATACTGGATGGGTGTATTACCCGCTCGAGCGCCAACACCTCCGCTCGAGCGTACAGGCCAAAAATCTGGGCAACTAGTTTTGGTTTCTAAACTCAACCAACCTGAAACAAAGCCGCCCAACACATCTTATAACTCAAATACGTAGAAAAAAGGATGTAAACAAGATAATAAACAACTACCAACATCCACGGACACATGTCCGGATCACTGTACAACAAGGGTAAACCCGGGATCGCTATAACCTCCCCCCCTTAAAGAATTTCGCCCCCGAAATTAAGCACAAGTTTTCAAAACAAGCTTTCCTCAATTTTAAACAATGTTACACTTGAACATTCAACAATTCAACCCATTACCGGTCATCCCATCCCTTTAACAAGAGACATATCACAATATGTAAACAACATATGTATTTTCAACATGCATTAACATTATGCACTATCTTTCCAATTTCAATAATATATTCAACATATATAGTGTCACATTCAACTTCCACATGAGGCAAGTTCCAAAACATACTTCCAATAACCAAAACATTTTTAATGTTTCACAACTTAAGACATATATAAAAGCTCTTAAGTTCAATAAAATGTAAAATTTAAATACAAGATCACACATCAACAAACAAGTCCGGATATTTCTCACGGACTTCCAACTCACGTTCCCAAGTGGCTTCCTCCACTCCGTGATGTTTCCACAAGACTTTCACCAAAGGAATGGTCTTGCCACGCAGGACCTGATCCCGCCTATCCAAGACCCGAACCGGTCTCTCCTCATACGAGGCATCCTCATCTACCTCTAAATCAGTCTAATCCAACACATGTGATGGATCTGGCTCATACTTCCGAAGCATACTCACATGAAACACGTTATGCACTCCGGACAACTGCGGCGGTAAGGCTAACCGATAAGCAACCTCACCAATCCTCTCAAGGATCTCAAAAGGACCTATAAACCGAGGGGATAGCTTCCCACTCTTCCCAAACCTCATCAGACCTCGCCTAGGTGATATCTTCAAAAAGACATGATCACCTACCTCAAACGCCAAAGGTCTCCTCCTACGGTCAGCATAAGATTTCTGCCGACTCTGGGCTGTAACAAGCCTCCTACGGATAAGCTCAACTTTCTCCGTCGTCTCCTTAACCAACTCCGGACCCAACAAAGGTGTATCACCCACCTCGGCCCAACACACTGGAGACCTACACGGTCGGCCATACAAGGCCTCAAACAGTGCCATACCGATGCTAGACTGAAAACTGTTGTTGTAGGCAAACTCTACCAATGGCAAGTGCCTCTCCCACGTCCCACTGAAATCTAGGACACAACCCCGAAGCATATCCTCGAGGATCTGAATAGTACGCTCGGACTGCCCGTCAGTCTGAGGATGATAAGCCGTACTAAAGGTCAACTTAGTGCCCAAGGCACTCTGCAAACTCTGCCACAACCTAGCAGTAAAACGAGGATCTCTATCTGAGATGATCGTCACTGGGACCCCGTGCAATCTCACTACGTCCCGAATATACAAATCGGCAAGATGATCTACCGAATCTCTCACGCGCATAGGAATAAAGTGCGCCGACTTAGTCAACCGGTCTACAACCACCCAAATAGCATCACTACCCCGCTGAGTCCTCGGAAGACCTACAACGAAGTCCATAGTGACATGCTCCCACTTCCACTCGGCAATAGGCAAGGGTTGCAACAAACCCGCTGGCCTCTGATGCTCGGCCTTCACTTGCTGGCAAGTAAGGCACTTTGATACGAAAACAGCCACATCTCTCTTCATACCCCGCCACCAAAACTGGCGACCCAAATCCTGATACATCTTAGTACCTCCCGGATGCACCGCAAGGCGCGAATGATGAAACTCTCGGAGTACTTCCTCTCGGCAAAACTCCGGTACAAACAAACGGTCTCGGTATCTCACACTCAGGTCGGGATACACTGTCAAACCCTTCTCAACTTTCCCACTGGAGATCTTCTCTCGGAGGGATTCTACCTCAAGGTCACCTCTCTGTGCCTCTAACACTCTAATCACAAGTGTAGGCTGCGCAACAACAGAAAACAAGGCCGCAGCCTCAACAGATTCGCCCAGAAGCAAATCAAACTCGCCAAGTGCTCCCAACATCTCCCATTCCCGGATGGCTATACTAGCAACATCACTAATGGATTTCCTACTAAGGGCATCGGCCACAACATTGGCCTTTCCCGGATGATAATGTAACTCAAAATCATAATCCTCGATGAACTCCATCCACCTCCTCTGTCTCAAATTCAAGTCTCTCTGTGTGAACAGATACTTCAAACTCTTATGATCCGAGAATACCTCGAACCTCTCACCATAAAGGTAGTGCCTCCAGATTTTCAAGGCAAAAATCACTGCTGCTAACTCTAGGTCGTGTGTGGGGTAATTCTTCTCGTGTATTTTCAACTGACGTGAGCCATAAGCTACCACTTTTCCTTCTTGCATCAACACACAACCCAAACCCTCTCGTGAGGCATCACAATAAACCGCATAACCCAACCCTCTCTCCGGAATAATCAACACCGGAGCGGTGGTCAATCTAACTTTCAATTCTTGGAACGACTTTTCACAAGTCTCACTCCACACAAACTTGACTCCCTTCCGAGTCAGTCTAGTCAATGGTGACGCTAACCTGGAGAAATCTTTCACAAACCGACGGTAATACCCAGCCAATCCCAGAAAACTGCGGATCTCAAACACACTCTTAGGCTGTGCCCAATCCTGCACTGCCTCTACCTTGGATGTATCAACAGACACCCCTTCCCCGGATACCACGTGGCCTAAGAATTTAACTTCCCTCAGCCAGAACTCACACTTCCCAAACTTGGCATACAGCCTATGGGCTCTAAGTAACTCAAGCACCACTCTCAAGTGTTCCTCGTGCTCCTCCTCTGAAGGCGAATAGATAAGGATGTCGTCCACGAAGACGACCACAAATCGGTCTAAGAACTCCCGGAAAATCCGGTTCATCAAGTCCATAAAGACTGCCGGTGCATTGGTAAGCCCAAATGGCATCACCAGAAATTCATAATGGCCATACCGCGTACGGAATGCCGTTTTCGGAATATCCTCATCCCTGACCCTCAACTGGTGGTAACCCGATCTCAAGTCTATCTTAGAGAAACAACGGGAACCCTTCAATTGG
Organism: Camellia sinensis; assembly: GCF_055761805.1. Taxonomy (NCBI): domain Eukaryota; kingdom Viridiplantae; phylum Streptophyta; class Magnoliopsida; order Ericales; family Theaceae; genus Camellia; species Camellia sinensis. Next base: position 197,103,057 of record NC_138965.1, read on the forward strand.
TCGAACAAATCATCTATACGGGGCATAGGATACTTATTCTTAACCGTAGCCCGATTCAACTTCCGATAGTCAATACACAATCTCAAGGCACCATCTTTCTTTTTAACAAAGAGTGCCGGTGCTCCCCACGGTGAAACACTAGGGCGAACAAAACCCTTATCTAGCAATTCCTGGAGCTGAACTTTCAACTCAACCAACTCTGCTGGAGCAAAACGGTAAGGTGCCATAGAAATCGGCGCCGTGCCGGGCACTAAATCAATAGAGAACTTTATCTCTCGGTGAGGTGGCAAACTAACAAGATCTTCGGGAAAGACATCTGAATACTCACAAACCACCCTCGGCAATACATGCTGGGTCTCACCACTCTCACCACTCTCAAAGCTAGCAAGTAGACTACTAAGTTCACTTCGCCCTCGCGAATCATACCCCGGTGGCAAAACACTACCAACCTGGTCTCCCAAGAAATGGAACCACTCCCCGCTCAAGGTACATAACGTAACCCTCTGGCGGTAGCAATCAATAACAGCCCGGTATGACGATAGCCAGTCCATACCCAAAATAACATCAAAACACTTCATGGGCATGACAACAAACGGAAAAGGAAGCCTATAGTCGGCGACCTCTATATCACATCCTCTAACACCCTGTTTCAGGATCAACTCACCACCCAAAGGCGATACCACACAAATAGGAGATGCTAACTGTGCTAACTCCAATTCCAAAACAGATGCAAATGCAGCAGATACAAAAGAATGAGATGCACCCGTGTCTATCAACACATTAGCAACTGAGTTGCAAAACAGAAAAGTACCTCTCACTACTGATGGAGCCGGTACTAAATCCTGCGCGGTAACAGCATACACGCGCCCCGCAGGCCCCTGGTCTACCTGCTCACCTCTCGGAGCAAAAGACTGCTGCACAGACTGGGTTGACGAAACTCCCGGTTTGGCCCTCGAGGCCTGCACAGACTGAGCTGGCTGAAAACCCTGCGTCTGCCTAGAACCAGACGCTCCCGAAGTGGCACTCAACTGCGGGCAAAACCTCTTCAGGTGCCCAGGCTGTCCACACTGATAACAAGTCAAGGGCTGCCCCCTGCCCAAACTCTGACTCTGCGGTCTAGCTGAAGAAGAAGCAGCTTTCTGACCCCCACCCTTCTGCGGGCAAACTGAAACCTTGTGACCCAGCTGGCCACACTTGTAACAAGTGAATTCCCCCTGACTGCCTCTCCCCGAGCCTACACTCGGCACTGGAAAGGTCGATCTAGAGACTGCACCCTGAGACTGCTGAGGGTTATAACCCTTCTGTCTCCTGCCATCACACTGACTATCCTGGCTCCTCTTGGAGCCCCTCTGTTCTTCCTCCTTCTCCTGCATCATAATCTCCATATGAGCAGCAGCATCAACTAGGTGTCTATACTCTCGGATGTAAGACCCACCAACTCTCAACTTGAGGCCCCGCCTCAACTTCCGCTCAAACTCATAGCAACGGCGTTCCTCAGACGCCACCAGTTCAGGTGCAAATCTGGACAGACTGGTAAAAGTAGCCTCAAACTCGGCCACTGACAAGCCCTGCTGTTTAAGCCGGCTAAACTGATCCCTCAGCTTCTCCCTAGCTGCTGCAGACAAAAACCTCTCCTGAAAAGCATTTATAAACGCCTCCCAAGTACCACCCACACGAGCCTTCTCATACTTCCACCATTGACCCGCATCTCCCTTCAGCTGGAAGGATGCCAAGGTCACTTTCAGTGCTCCGTCCTCAATGCCAAGCATCTCGAATGTCTTACTCATCTGTTCTAACCACTCATCAGCCTTCAGTGGCTCCTTCGGATCCCCGATAAACTCGTCCGGATTAGACCGGAAGAACTCCCTCTTCAAGAAAGAAGGCCCTGTCTCAGCTGCCTGAGTCCCAGCTCTAAGAATACCCAAAGCTCCTGCTATCTCTCTGGCCAAGGCACCCATAGCCTGCTGACCCACTGGCTTGACCACATTGGCCTGCCCAACTCCCTCCTGCACTGCCGGAATCTCACCCGGTATCGGTACTTCCTGCCTCGCAGGTCTACCACGCCTAGCACCTCTTCCTCGTCCTGACATCCTAATAAAGGCAACACAGAACGTTAGCACATTCATAAATGTGCCGAAACTAAACACTCACGTCCTAATGCATGGACAACTGTAATTCACTCCACATAAGCACATAAACACATAAGCACTTACGAATTTCATTTCCGGATAATGATAGTCCCGAGACGTTACTAGAGTTCCGGTTAGAAACAGCATTGATCAAGTGCTTTTCCAACAAGACTCCCAGAAACTCAAGGATCCAATCAACATCCCAGAAATTAAATCCCATACCCACATAGTCACATAAGCATGTTATCAATCAAGCACATAGCATATGATACTACATCTAAGTCTCTACCAAGCGAGACAAACCCATTGTGATACTAATCACTTCCCACGTACCCAAAGTATTCGAACCCGGTACGCTCTGATACCAAGTTGTAACGCCCTCAAAATAATAACATTAATCCCATCAAATAAGGCATGCATTTACATATAAACTAACCACACTCTTTTATTCATTAGAGTTCCATTACATAAGTATTACATGTTAACATCATAACAAAATGCCATACAGGCTTACAGCTTTCCAAGTTAACACTTGGTTACAACAAAAGAGTACTAACTCGTTTACACATTAAGCCCTAGGCTTGAAGTTACATGTAATACATCAAAAGTTAAGCGACAAAAGTATGTCCGCCACTAGCCTTCCAGCTATGTCCTTGGAGGTGGCATGCTTCCTGCACCTGAAAATGATATTCCCATATAGGGTGAGCCACAGCCCAGTAGAAATACACTAAACCAACCATGGACAATGACTAAAATATTAGCAATTGATAGATGGTCAACACTGATACATGCACATAAATTACACATTTATGTCATACAACTTATGAGTCTAAGTTACCTTTCATTTTCCCTTTTTCAACAGATAAGCATGCTAGCTCTATCATCATTTCCACATATATGTATAAAAACTATATCTCACATTCAGATAAGCATAAAAGCTGTATCCACACTTCACAAAGATAAGCGTATGAGCTCTATCTTCACTTCTCTAGACAAGCATATGAGCTGTGTCTACGGAGTTCATCCCCTATCTCCTCCCAATTCCTATCCGGTTTAGAGGTACATCCCCTATCTTCCCCTAAACCGCGGAGTACATCCCCTATCTCCTCCTCTACACATAACGTATATAAACACATTGGTTCTATATACAATCACACAATACATACAATTAATGTATTCTGTCAACAGTCAAATTCCATGACACATTTCATTGATTAGTTTTAGTTTACCTAATCATCATGCATTGTCTACAACAATCACGACTATCCTCCACCGATAGCCCAAAGCAGTTATTTCTAAACAGAAAATAAATGCACAAATGGATATTCAATCAACATTTCATTTTCTCATTTCTCCCAATTAATTATCCCAATTAATTAAACAATGTAATTAGGCCATTATCCATAATTACCATTTCAACCCTTAGGTCCCATTTTCATCAATGATTTAACATTCATTCAATTTCTCTATGCCAAACATGCATTCAGGTTTATTATGAATAAAACCCCAACTTTTGTAAAATTACACAAAAGCCCCAAACTTTCACAAAATTACCAAACCAAGCCCAACATCTCAAAATACCAAAATTTAAAGACAAAACCCATAGAGGGGAGTAGGATATCCCTACCTCAAATTTGGAGTTCCAAGGGAGAAGACGACAAAACCCAACGTGCTCCAAAACCCGAGATTTTCAGATTAAAATGAAGCCCTCGACGATCAACAACTTTTTTGTAAAGGCCAAAGGTGAGCAAATCACTCCTACTAGATCAAAACCTAGAGAGAAGGTAGAGTCTAGAGTGAGAGGCTCAACAATGGTGATTTTGGAAAAGTAAGAGAGAGAAGAGAAAGTAAAAAAGTGATTTGAAAAGTCACAATTTCGGGACTTAAACCCAGTCGCCCGCTCGAGCGTAAAACACCCCGCTCGAGCGTCACTCACAGACTCCCGCTCGAGCGTCCAAACTTCCGCTCGAGCGCTGGATGCACTCTCCCAGCATTTATACAGAACCAGGCCTCCGCTCGAGCTCCCAACCCTACGCTCGAGCGTCCACTCACACAGATCCGCTCGAGCGGCCAACTCCACGCTCGAGCGTACAACACTGCACAACAAATACTGGATGGGTGTATTACCCGCTCGAGCGCCAACACCTCCGCTCGAGCGTACAGGCCAAAAATCTGGGCAACTAGTTTTGGTTTCTAAACTCAACCAACCTGAAACAAAGCCGCCCAACACATCTTATAACTCAAATACGTAGAAAAAAGGATGTAAACAAGATAATAAACAACTACCAACATCCACGGACACATGTCCGGATCACTGTACAACAAGGGTAAACCCGGGATCGCTATAGTTAGGCAGTGTTACACCCTCTGGGAATGCCTCCTTCAATAACTCTAATAACATGGTGAACGATTTATTACTCCATCCGCCTAAATTCTTGATATGAAATAACTGAAGGATGAATGAGAGCTTTGTAAAATTCCTACATTGTGGATAAAGCTCCTTTTGTCCATCATGTATCAACTTGTAGAACTTATCTGCTTGTGGATTTGGTTTATCTCCCAAATCTTTAGGGTTGTCTTCATCGACTCTATCATCGTCATTTGAGATTCCAAATGCCTCGTGTACTAATCCATGTGTATCAATATTTAATTGTGGCCTATTCTGCATGTGCGTATCAAGACCTGTTGTAGCAACAGATGATGCTTCACCATGTAAAACCCATTTAGTGTAACCCTTTGTGAAGCCATCACATACTAAGTGATCATATGCAACTGACCGAGTGACAGGAAGTGTAAGTCCACACTTGATGCATGGACATATGATCTTATCCTCATAACTTGCATTAGTAAATGCAAAATCGAGAAACATATCAACTCCTTTCTGGTATGCATCACTTAATCTTGATCGATACATCCATGTCTTATCCATAAGTAAACAATCTTGATTAAACAAGTGTCCAAAGTGTTTCTAGAACATTAAAAAATGTATATATCAATAACAAGTTTTTGTAAGTTATGATTGACAAGAACAACTAAACTTTATTTTGCAAGAACTATAAGATACTAACAACAATGTAGAACATAACTCTAATAATATATTGGTGCATGACTATAAGCCAACTCATGTCAAGAGAAAACATGTAAAAGAATTTAAGTATTACAAAGTCAATGCAAGAAATAAATTGTTCTCAATTTGTGCAGTTAGTTCTGGTTGTTGTTCTTAAGCGCAACGGGTTGATTTCTAAGATTAGATATAGATGAAGACATCTACAGGGCTTAGAACATGTAAGCAAGCAACTAACAGTTAATAATGTCTAGGAAATTATATCTAAATATAGGCCCACTTCGCATCTGTTATTCCTCCTAAGTATAGAACTCTAATGAAGAACAGATATGGGTATCAACTTTTGATATTAATTCATTAATTTGTTGTCCTAAATTAAAATGTTGAGATTCTTTGTTAGAATTATCTTCTCCTGTTGATATCTTTAAACAGTTGATTGCTAAATTTAGTATTAAATCAACTATAATATTACACTGACTACTTACAATATTAATCTGGGAATTACTTCATGTTTCTGCACTATGTAGACAATGAGAGTATAGTGTTCCACAATGGCATCCTATGCTATAAGCATGTGTTTTAAAATTATTATAATATTTTAAATACTTTGGTCTGTCTAAGTTCTAAACCTGCATATTTAAACTTAACAAGTTGTATGAATTTTAAAGTATCTTGGTATGGATCTATTTGTTTATCAAAAAGCCTATCAGGCCCAATGGCCCAATCATCTCAACAACCACTGCTAGAAACAGATGAAGACCAAAGCAGCACCAGCCTAACTCCTCCAGAAACCTTGGCAGAAAAATCAAGAAGAAACAAAAGGCCAAGTCCAGCTAAAAAATGGTCAACCTAACCAGAACCAGGAAAGCAAAATCCAAACCAGACCTTGAGCAGTTTAACCAGTGGCTCAACAACTATCTTAATATTTTCTAATTTTTCTATGGTGAGTTCATTAAGATTACTTTGTAGGTTGAGCTGAGTAGAATGTCCAAGCCAACTAAGTACAACAGTTTGTTTCCACCAAAACCTAACAAATAAACACACATACAGATATCCATTGAACCAATATGAAAGATAGCCAAATTTTTCAGAAGAAAAAGAATGTACAACCATTTATGCTATTTTAGAACACTTAAAATTCCCACCAATAAACACAACATCAGAAAAGCATATTACTAATTCATACAAGTATGCAAGGTAATGAATTAGAGTCATATTGATAAGAATAATGAAAAAAATGTCAAAATTAGTGCGCAAAAATATTAGTGTTGACTTGAAAAATTGTCAAGATTAGTTTAAGCGAAGTTGCTTCAAGCAGTAAGCAGTTAGCCTTGCTTTGAAATCAAATATCTATAGAGAAATAATAATCGTTAACCATTTTGCTGGGAAGCCTTTTGAGATAAATGGGCATAGTTCTTGGTGGTATGCTTAATAATCTTCCTTGTCACCACTCTATGTGCTGACTTGAAATCCAAACAAATCTTAAGAATTTACTTGGGGCTTTGTAGGCAATAGTTAAACCAAATATTGGAATCCAACATGTCAATTTATTTCTCCACTTTAAACTTCAAATATTTAAAATCTAAATTCTTTTTGAATTTTTCTCAGAATATAATTCCTTTCAGTTTTCCTTTGGGATCTTTGTATGTTTACTTAGATTGGAGATTCAAAGGCAGCACAAACTTTTTCTAAAAAATTGAAAGAGTTAACCCAATCAAATACATTTTTAAGAATGCAAAAGGGATGGTGCAACTGTTAGTAATTTTTTTTTTAAATTTATTTATTTACTTATTTTTAATGTGATGGGATCAATTATTTATGTTATGAGATCAACTCTTAGTTAGATGATATATAATTGATTTTTATGTAATGAGGTCAATTATTTATTTATTTTAAAATTGTGACTTTCATTAGGGTCATTCTTTTTTCTTTTTTTTTTATCGGCAAAGAAAATCTTTATTGATGAATGTATGCAAAAAAGATACAGGACATCAATAAGGAGGAGCTTGGAGCTAACAGAAGCTCCAAGCGCCAGTTGGTGAGAAACCAACAACAAAACAAAAAAGAAACAGAAAAGAAGCATAACAGACTAACAAAACTTCACCCAAGCTACACAGCAGGGTAGCACTACAGACTATAGCATCACCAATCCACACTACTAACAAAAGCTGAACAAGAAATGAGGCGTAAGGAACAAAACCACTGCTGCTATCAATCCGCTCTACTGATAAATCTGGACAGCAACTAAACCGTAAGGAGCAGAACCAATGACTACAACACTGCCAAGCAACACCCAAGATTGCAGAAAAGAGAGCAGAGCAGTCTACACAACAATCAGGTATACACGACAATCAAACTGCAGATCAGACTACACAACAGATCAAACCTGCAGCAGCAGCAACAGCAAAACCACTAACAGCAACACTGCAGAGGCGTTCACAGACCAAAATGATTTTACCAAAACAGAACTGACATTAGAAGCAGTCCCTAGCAACACGAAATAGGACTGTTCAGTGGCACCCACAGACCAAAGTAGAGCAACAGGCAGTACATTATATTATCATTGTGTTGGTTTTGAGAAAAATTGATTTTGATTTTACTCTATTCATAATCTTTCAATCTGCTTATGATTACTATGTGTATGCTAAGAATTGGAACAAGTGGGAACAAAACTTAAAAAACTGGGTACTAATTGATTAGGAGGAATGCTTCATGTTATGTTTTGACAACGCTCTTGATTTCCTTTTAAATAAATGAAGTACTAATTTAGAAGGATTGTTTTTGTTCTATTGAGATAAGAAACGTCTTCTATCTCTTTCTTATACTTTTTCTTATACATGGTTGGGTTGCTGCAACATTGTGTTCTTACTGCCCAGGTGAAGAAACCACACTGTTTGTCCTACCTAGGTGCTGCCACTGCCACAGCCACAATATTGTTGTGCCCAGATTTTGTTGTCAACAGGGGTGCTTATTATTTTAGACTCATTTCAGCCTTATAACAAAGTATTAGTGAACTGAATGTCATGTTGAAAAACACTTGGTTTGTCCATGGGTTGTTATGTTTTTGTTGTATGATATGGTGTAAATGAAGCGAAATTTTATATCAGTTTCCTCTGTGTGTATGTCCACCATTTAAAACTGCTGTAGGGTAACTGAAAAGGTTAATTTGAAATTTCCATAAAGCTGGTGAGAGATATGAGCAGCTTGAGTTTCATAAAAAAGTTGCCCATTCCCATTAGATGCTCCATGACACCTCATGGAAGGTAACAACTATGTTTTTTCTATTTTTAATGCCAATGGAAAATGGTCCAGTGTTGTTACTCTCACCAGAAAACTATTTTGTTTGACTTCTTATGATGCCATCCTATAGGTGCCCTCTCAGACTTTATCATGATCTTTTTTGGCCTCAACACCCAATTATGTTTTGCAGTATATTTTGAAGATGTATTTTGGTTTTCATATGCAATTTTAGTGGGGAAGAAAAAATAAAATTGAAGGCATTAAATGATGTTTTAGCACAAACCAAACTTGGGTTTTGTTGATTTGTTCTAATTTGCTGCTAATCTCTCTTAGGATTGGTTCTAACTATTTGTTTCAAGCTATGTTGTTAGCTAACTGTTTGCAGGTCTTGCTGGCCTCTTTTATGGAGTGTGTTGAGTGATGTGAGCCAAAAATACTCTTTCGTGATTGACAATTTTATTTGTGGATTTAATGATATTTTTCATTGTTTATGCTAAAAATGTATCTTTTAATATAGTTGCGTACGATACAGTTGCTACGAAAGAAATAATTATAACTTCATTATCAAGTATGGCCCCATGTAGTTTTAATTTTTGCATGTGCCACTGGTATGTTTTAGTTAAATCATCATATGACAGCATATGATAGTAAATTTTAGGCATAGCATGGTACCCCAAACATTGGATCACATAACTAACTTGGAAAAATAGAATTCATATACCCATATCAGCAAATTATTATCCATAGAAACCCAAAAAAAATGTTTAAAAAAAAATTCATCAACAGCCACATAAACATTGAACAAATATCTAATATAAAATAAAAACAAAATCTAATAATAATGATTATTTTTTAAAGTTTTCTTTTTCTTATTCATCCTTACAACAGGAGAAAAAAAAATAAAAAAATAAGAGCAAACTTATGCAAGATCTCATTGAGACATTTAAACAAACACTAGCATGTCATTATATAAAATCACAACATAAATACAATAATAGTAAATCACAATTAAGCCTTGATTTCGAAAGATGAAAATTAATACATTCATAGGTTAAAAGATTTAGATTTTCATATTGTATCAAGTTTTATACGAAGATCATAAATAAGAGAGAAAAATAGAGGTCTTCTGTGTGTGAGAGTGAGAAAGGGAGAAAGAATACCTAACAAACTCAGTAGATTGTTGAAGATGAAAAAACTGCAAATTTGTGGTGTAGATGTTAGATAAGAGTGGCGTAAAAGATGAAGAATGAAAAACCCTGGCTTCATTATTTCACTCCCGCCTCGTTATCCCGCCAAAACTGATTTTGCTTCACCAATTTTAGATTTGTTCGACTTGTGGATTGGGGTATCTCAGATTTGTTGGATTCGTGTATTGGATTGATTCACCAAAATCAATTTTATCCCACAGCTACTCTAATTCACTTGGTGTAGTTTAGTGATTTTTTTCCTTTGCTTTCCCGTAAGTCTCAGTTTATCAAATCTATAATCTATACTCTATATATGTATATATATATATATATATATATATGGAGAATTGGTAATGAAGTCTTAAATTGTATACCAAAAGTCAATTAATTTATTTATTATATAGAGAATTGGTAATGAAGTGTTAAACTGGTATACCAAAAGTCAATTAATTTATTACTGGTATACCAAAAGTCAATTAATTTATTTATTTTGAAATGATTTTGTTCACATTTTAGTATCAAAATAAATAAATAGCAACTTGGGTACTTACACTCTTAATTAGATTAATCTTAAGTTTGTATTAATTTGGTCTAATTGATAATACCGTTAGTATTTTTGACGAAAAATGATTACTAAATTGGTTGAGATTAATTTATTGATTTGAGCAAATCTATAATTTTGCCTCTAAAAGAATAACATATGCATTTTTTTCATTAAAAAAATGCTAACAATTAGGGCAAATTACAGTGTTAGTCCTCTATTTTTGGCTATTGTTTAATTTTAATTCCTGTAATTTCAATTAAATTGATTTTGACACTAAGTTTTTTATTTTGACTCAAATTAGAAACTTTATCATTTTATGGGAGGCCAATTTCAAATTTTATTATATTGAGCTGAATTTATTTGAGTTCAATTTTGTAAATGTGGCTAAGTACAGTTGAAAAACATACTGTATTATATTGAGTTCAATTTATTTGTTTATAGTTATTTTGTGCATTTTAAAAATTTTGGAAGTATATTGGCAATTTTTTTTAAAAAAAAATGCCATTAGATAACTTGGAAAGTTTTTGACTAAGTGGCAGTTCTCAAAATGCCATGAAAAGTAACTTGCACCAACTTAGTTTAGTGACATTTTTTAAAAAATGTCATTGCTACTAAAGTTTAGTGGCATTTGTTGATAAATGTCACTAAATTAATTTCTTGTGTCATTCTTTTATAAAACGCCATAAAATCGATATGACATTTCTTTATCGAAATGCCACTAGAGCGTTATATGTTTGTGGTTCGGTGGCATTTTCTAAATGTGTCACCAAATATTTTTTTCATGGCATTTTCTAAAAACATGCCACTAATGTAGTGTCACTAAAATTTGTTTTAGTTTTAGTTTTGTGACACTTATTTATTGAAATGTCACTAGAGCCTTTTATGTTTGTCGTTTTGTGGCATTTTTCAAAAACGTGTCACTAAATATCATTTTTGTGGCATTTTCTAAAAATATGCCACTAGTGTAGTGCCACTAAAGTATGTTTTTGTTGTAGTTTTGTGACACTTGTTCATTGAAATGTCACTAGAACCTTTTATGTTTGTCGTTTTGTGACATTTTTCAAAAACGTGCCACTAAATATCATTTTTTGTGGCATTTTCTAAAAATGTGCCACTAGTGTAGTGCCACTAAAGTATGTTTTTGTTGTAGTGAATTTTTGATAGTTGGATGTTCAATACTTACACTTTTGGATCCTGAGGTGAAAAAAGGAAAAAAAAAAATAAAAAAAAATAATGATTGTAGTAGTGGGAAAAAGAAAGAAAGTCGTTATGATTTTTTATTATTGTGTTTGGATGTATAAAAAAAAAGATAATGTGATTTCTCACCTATCTTATTTAGATATAGTCAATAAGGAAAAAGAAAACAAAAGATTTTATTTTACTAAAATAACATTCCATATTAATAAGTTATTTTTTTAGTTTTTTCTACCAAAAGATAATTTTGATATTTTAGAAAAGTTTCATTAAACTCATTTCTTTTCTCACCAAATTTCACTACTTTTGGTGAGAAACAAAACATAGCTTTACGCTGTGTTTGGTTGGGGGATTTGCAAAAAGATTTGGAAATGAAAAGTGAAAAGGTAGGTGAAATGTGAATAAAATATACATATATTTCACCTAATTTCCCGCACTTTTTTCGTTTCTCTTTTTAAATTTATTCCCAAATTCCCAAACCAAACATAGAGTTACTGAGATTTTTGTTCTCACCATCTCTCATAATTTCTCATTTACTTAATCATCCAAACAAGTGAGAGATTTCATTTTTTCTATTTCTTTTCTTTTCTCATCACACCCCTCCATCTAAGCGACTGTTAGCCTCTTCTATTACTTCATTTCTCAATTCAACCAAACATAAATATCTCTATTTTTTTTCTCTCTAGTCTATCTCTCACCGAAAACTATAGTCTAGAGGCTTCCCTCTTTTATCCCCGATACCTAGGGTCTGTATCTTCATATCTCTCTCATGATCTCACCAACTTTCTATGCCGGTATGTGGTCTTCTTACCGATGAACATGGTGTACTCTCTCTCTCAAGATTGTAGTTGTATAATGGAGTTTTGGTAGTCCACCCTTTCATATTAGGTTTTGATCCTTTGGGTTGAGTTTGTTACTTTGGGTCGTATTTTGTTTAATGATTTAGAGAAGCTTGAAGTACACCAAGTCCTCGATCTCATTCTTCACACATCAATCTTTGTTGAGCAAGTGAATCTTGGGTGGCCCTGGAGTGTTAGTTCCAATCTACATGCATGCAGAGTAGAGAGTCAAGGAAAAATGGCATATGAGGACTTCCACAGCAAGTCAAGGAAGTCTGTGCTAGGCATCTGCAAGACCAGCTCTTCCTTTTTTTTTTGCGTTCTTGCCATTATTGACTCTCACCAACAAAACGTAGAAATTTTGGTGCGTTTGTCTCCCCTCTCTCTCTCTCTCTCTCTCTCTCTCTCTCTCTCTCTCTTTCATCTTTGTGTATAAATAGAGATGGGAGGCAGAGGGTGAATTGTATCAGAAATTTGAGAGAGAGAGCTGTGAGTTGAGAGAGAGTATTTCTCATTCTCTATTTTTGTATTTGCTTTGGTTTAGTAAAATTCTCGTTTTTGCTTCGTGGATGTAGGCATTGGGCAAAACCATGTAAATATTTGTGTCTCATTTGTGTGTGTGATTATTTATGGTTTATTTTCTGAGTGTCCATAATCCTAACAAGTGGTATAAGAGCTGAGTTGGTCGTTTTTCGAAAAAATAGGGTGTTTTTCAGAATTGCCCAGATTTCAAAGTGGTTGAAATCCACTTTTGATCACACTAGGTTGAAGCTCTTGACGTGATGAGCACATAGGATAAAATAGGAAACAATCGTGTCAAGAATGGAGGTTGGAGAAGGCCGCACGCGCTTTACGTGCCACTAACGCCGTTTCCACGATCCGGAGACTGGCTGTACGCGTTTTATGCACAAAACCAAGAAAGAAGAAGACCTGACATCAGAAGCTAACGTCATCTTGATAACGTCATCAATCTGACATGCTTTAACCCGCGCTCCGACCCGAGATCCAACCCTTTGACTGGAGTCGTTGACCAGAGCCAAGCCGCGTTGACCATGCCGCTGACCAAGCCGCACTGCCAGTCACCAACCTGCCAAGCCATTGATGTTAGCCTAACGCCAGCCGAACCAGAGGAATTATCCAGTGCTTCTCAGCTGCTCCAGATTTTGTCGATCTGAATCGTTAAATTGTTTTAGCTAGATCTGAGCCATTCGAAGTCCCTTTTTGATGATCCAATAGTGCTTTCCAATTGTTTGAAATATTTCGGACACATCCGTACAATCAAATTTTGCAAATCAGATTTCAAAATTTTTCATTTTTTCATTTTAGCAATCTGAAGTGCTTTTTCCGGCTAATTTGACCGGTCTAGACTTAACGGCGAAGCTTGATTTTCTAGACAGAGATCACTTTTTGTAAAGAAAATTGTTGATGGAGGAATCAACATTGACTTCAGGATCCATAATCAAGTTGAATGCTTCCAACTACGCCATTTGGAAGCCCAAAATGGAGGATGTCCTGCATTGCCGAGATTTGTTTGACCCCATTGAGCTTAATGGAGTCAAACCAGCAACAGAAAATGACGAAGACTGGAAGCAAAAGAATAAAAAAACCATTGGCCAGATCAGAAAATGGATTGATCAAAGTGTTTTCCACCATGTCGCTTAGGAAACTGATGTCTATGCTTTCTGGACGAAGTTAGAGGCATGTACCAATCGAAGACTGCTTGGAACAAAATGGAGCCACCTTGGTGTATTGAAATAATGCACAACAACTTGTCATTTTGTGTATGCAAGGGACGTCTAGCCGGTTGTCTAGTGGGACCCACCTGCAATGTAAACGCACAGTGAAATGGTGAAAACAGACACAACTCCTCAATTTGGTGAAAGTTTTGCTCCGTTCTCAATTTGATATCAGTTTGGTGAAACAGTTGAGCTCCAAAAACTGTCATTTTTTATCAAATTTAAATCTGGTGAACAATCTGATGAACCGTTGGAGATGGTCTAAAAAAAATTTATTTGGTATAAACTTTTTAGTTAATTTTATAACTGTGTGTAAGAGAAAAAATAAAATGATTATAATTTGAATGTTATATTCCGCCTCAGTTTGACGTTTTACTTTAAATTAGCCCAACTCATTTGTCAAAAAAATTGGGGATGTGTCTTTATTGAATTAATGACAAAAAAAAAATTTAACATGGCTTTACATGCAAAATTTCTAACATTTTTTTTGTAAAAATACAACAACATATCTACAATCCATGGCTTGCCTTTCGTGTTCCTTTCGGATACGACTAGCCCTACAGTTCGAACTCTCGTGATTTTGAATCTAATTTCACAAGTGCAATGTGAAACAGTGAACACAAATGAGTCCAAATCCGGTAATTCTTTTGAAAAATTAATTTTAATAAAAAATGTCAAAAATGGACTGCTTTGCCAGATTACAGAGTTGCCACCTAAATATTTATAGAAAATTTAGGAAACTCGAGACTTGTGTCAAAGGCCACTTATCCGTCATCACCAAAGTGTCTTGGCTTGGGAACTTAGGTACGAGAGGAGAAGGTCATGAATTGAGCACTCCACTCGTCCGATCAAAGATTAGGCTCTACTAATGATGATGTGATTCTTATTTATATTATATGCTCTTGTTCCGATTATTAACTATTTGGGCAAATTACACTAATAGTCCCTATAGTTTAGGGCTTGTGTCACTTTAGTTCCTGACTTTTCAATTGCGACACATTTGACCTTGAATTTTGAATCTTGTTCCAAATAAGGACAATTAACATACAATTGCTTAATTTCAAGGGTAAAATCGTCAATTTGATAAAATATAAACTAATTTGACAAAAATAAATGTCAAAAAAATATTTTAAAATTTTTAAAAATTATTTCTAGCCACCAAAAATAAAATTATGTAAAATTGATAAAAATTGATAAAAATTACATGATTAATTTTTAAAAATTAATTTTACATGATCATCATCCAAATACATAATAAAAATTAATTTGGTAAAAAAATAAATAAATTTCTAAAGATTTATCAATTTTATATAATTTTATCTTTAGTAGGTAGAAATAATTTTTTAACATTTATTTTTGTCAAATTAATTTATATTTTATCAAATTGACAATTTTGCCCTTGAAAATCCAATAGTATATTCAATTGTCCTTATTTGGAACAAAATTCAAAATTCAGGGTCAAATGTGTCACAATTGAAAAGTCAGAATGACACAAGCCTCAAACTATAGGAACTGTTAGTGTAATTCACCCTAACTATTTTTACTATGTGTTGCACATAAGTAAGTATAGACTAATTTGGAAAAATTGGAACACTTTAATTTCATGCTTTATTTGAAAATTTGTTTTAATACGCATCACTTGAAAATGTGAGTTTGTATGCACATTAATCAATTTGTCCCAATTTTGGCAATTAGTCTTCATCGACAGGCATTTACACAGATATATCAATTAAGCACTTAGCCTCATGGAAAGCATGCTTGACATTATAACACTAACACGCCATGCATCATGTGTAAAGCTCGAAATTGCTCACCTAGTACTCCGAGCCAAACAAAGAAAAATAATTAGAAAATATGCATGCTCCTAACTAATGCAATATGACTAATGCGACACATATAGGTTATATAATTTTAATAGGCTTGGCTATGAACATGGTATATGATTCAATTCAAGACATGCGATAAATCACATATTCAAGTAATGAATTCTAAACATTTAGTTAGTATGATGAGCCAAACCTTGGATGCATGCAAGAGAATGGATGTGAATTATAAGAATGCTAATTTGAAAAATGATGTTCTATACTGACCATCGTAATCAAGTAAGTAAAAGGAAGAAAGAGGGGTTGGAAGATATACAACTTATTACATGTTTTCCCTCACGCAGGAGGGTACGAATCAAAGTTTGAGAGTCCAAATTAAACTAATTATTACAAAACGAATGAATAAATAAGCAAAGAATTAACTAGCTAGCTACTCTATTACAACAAGGATAATAATGAGAAATAAACTAGTTATAAGAATTACAAATAAACAATAACGATAATTACAATAATGATTACAACAATAATAACTAATTACAACAATACTCGAAGCATTAATTTATAACATAGATGTAAGCAAGGATGCACAAGGGTTGCATGCACAGTGTCCAAGAATTGCTCTTTTTGCCTAGGTCTGCTCTATTTCATCTTCAGTCACCGCCTTCTATTTTCTACAAAACATATTGCTGACCAAACATTGATGGCTGGTTGGCCCCCAATGAAGCCTGGCTAGGCCTAAGTAAGGCCGGTCGTACCTTAATTTTATGCAAAATCTTGTTTTGTGCTTTGAAGTGAAAACAGTGCAGACAGAGTTATTCTGAACTCTGTTTGTCCCTCTCACACTTCTCTATCATGGGAAAGCCTCAAGAGAAGGTTGTAATCGTTTCCAAAACCATCAATGAGCAATTTGTTTGCTTGATGATTTCAGTTATAATTTGGACAAAATTCAATGAATGCAATGAATAACAACCATCTCTCTTCTTTATCATGGGATGAGCTCAAAAAGGGGGGAGTAAAGACGCTTCAAGGGTCGTCAAAACACCATGAATTGACGTGTGACGACTCTTGACATAATAGACTCAACATAACGTCCTGCCGAACCCAAGCAATATAACTCATTTTCTTTATGTGGGTTGATTCATTTTAAGCCAAATTCATTAGTCCCTGTCATTCTTTAACCCATTTGTCCAAGATGATTGTTACATCTACTAAAGATTACGTCCACTAAGTGAGAAGTATGTCAAACGGGAAGTGATTCTCAGCATGAAAAAAAGACTATGCCGTTGACAATGAACCTCCGTAGAGATTAAGCCATTAAGCATAGATCTCTAGTTCATGTTTTGAATAATCGTCAACCGATTGAAACAACTCTCAAATGAAAGAAATGAATGGTAAGTTGATTATTAAAATGAGGTTCTTAAATATGGAAATTAGACAAAGAAAGGCCAAGAACAATATGCAACAAGCTATGTATGCGAACATATGAGACAACAAGCAAACTAATCAAAACATGAATTAATTAAACAACCTTGGACAGTCCTAAAACAACCTCTAATAAATGAAAAATAGTGGCTCAAAGTGCATGAAAATAGCTTAAAAATCTAAACAACAAAGAAAGACAATAAGGCCAGTAAGCAAGAACAATGAGGGGTGGCTAGCCCCTCCACTTTTAAAATCTCAAAACATGATTTTTAGCCTCTTTTAAACTCTGAAAATCAATATAAAAAGCAAAGAAAAAGGTGTAAAAACAAGGGTTGAGCTATAGGTGAAGGTGTAAGAAAGAGTGTTAACTCTTGTAGACACCTCATTTTTTACTGCCCTTGAGACTTGGGTGTCATTGGTTGATTACTTGAGGATGAGAGCTGTGTTGTGCAAAAGTGCAATTTCTTCAGCAAGGAGAGCTTCAAATCCCAACCTTACACCCAATTTTGGATCAAAACTATTTTGACCAAAATGATTTTTAGACCTTAAAACTCTCTTTTTCAAAATATTTTTGAAAAAAAAAAAAGAGTTTCTACGATGTTCTGAGGCTCTCATTTCGTTAAATGTTGCGCTTTTCAGTAAATCGAGCAAGGACAAAGTGGAAATAAATAAAAGAGAGGTGAACTCTTTGAAAAATATTTTAAGACATCTTATTTAGAGGTTTGGAGTTGAAGAAAATAGGAGAGAAGAGAAGAAAACTAGTTTGAGGAGAAGTTAGGTATGAATCCAGTTAGGACCAAAACTGAGAAGTCTTCACTAAAATAGGAATATCTTTTTTCACACTTAGAATTTTGATTTAATGCTTCCACCATTGGAAAGACAATTCCGGGGCTTCAATTTAGGCTCAAGAATGACCTGAAAAGGAGTCCGGCTGAAGGAGATATGCCCATTTAAAGTCGGGCCCAAAAAGTAGATTTTCTGTCCAACCACTGAATGAGGCTTGCCGGCCATGTGCCGGCCATTGATGATTTTTTCCGGCCAAAAATGAATTTTTTCGGCAATTAGTGATGGCTTGCTGGCCATTGGTGTCAAAATTAGTTTTTTGTGTAGATATTTTCCCTCTAGCTGTTCCACACTGCTCCAGCTATCCTATATTGATATTTTCAACCAAAGCTCACATTTTTCTATATATACAGGACCTTCTCTATTTTTTCAAGGTTAGAAAAATCTTGGGAGTCTCTCTCTCTCTAAAATTCTCTCTCTCTCTCTCTCTCTCTCTCTATATATATATATATATATATATTTCTTCATCTCTTGAACTTTTGTGCATACAAGTATAGATACACTTCAAGTTTGCCTATCAACCCTTAACCAAAGTTGCTTATCTTTGGGATAAGGTTACTTGGGACCCTCTTTGAGCTCTAGAAGGTGGTCTTGGCTTGATTTATTGCCTCAATTGTGTCTTGGCTTCAAGAGGTATAGCACTCTCCTTTTAAGCTTGTTTTGCACAATTGTTTTCCTATCTCTTTCCACTATTTTGGACTGTTTTTGGCCTGTCTTTGGACTATAAAAAACTCTATTTTTTTTGGCCTAAAAGTGGTGGTTTGAGGCCATTTTCAGTTAAGGGGTGGTTCACCCTTCTTGCTTCTTTGCTTATAAGGTTTTTGTGCCTTTTTGTTCATCACTTTCAAACCAAAAATTTTGGGCCGTTTAACCACTAATTTTCAGAGGTTTTAAGAGGTTAAAAATATTGTTTTGAGGTCCCAAAAATAGAGGGATTAGCCACCCCTCTTTAGATTTTTTACTAGCTCAAAAGCTCCATGTTTTAGCTTATTGTTTTATGTCACGACCCAAACCCGCCTCTATGGGTTTAGCACCGTAATTGGCCAGTAATCAGTGATTTCCAAAGGCCTGCTTAACAGTAAAGACAGTAATACAGAGTAAGGGGCTGGCGGAAGCCAAAACAGTAAATAAAAGGTGTCCAATGAGAATGTCACAGCTCATTGGACACCTTTTATTTACTGTTTTGGCTTCCGCCAGCCCCTTACTCTGTATTACTGTCTTTACTGTTAAGCAGGCCTTTGGTAATCACGGATTACTGGCCGGTTACGGTGCTAAACCCATAGGGATGGGTTTGGGTCGTGATAGAGTGGTATCAGGGCGATATCAAATCACGAGTTATACCGCACACACGTGTCCAAATGAGCTATAGGATGTCCTAGAAAAGCGATTAGGGCATTGCTTGAACATTGAAAAAGTGTGTGTGGCCATGACATGAATATATGTGCTAATGTGTTTAAGTAAGCAATTCCTATGTTTATTATTATTGTATTGCATATAGTGAAATGGACAATGCAAGGAATGTCGATGAAATAAAATCATCTGATGCTAGAATGGCAAGATTAGAAAGAACAGTTGAACTGTTGACTGAGGCCTTGAGGCTACAACAGAACCAATAGCCCCCACCTCCTCCAGTACAACCCGAACAGAATGTTAATGAGGATATAATTGCTCTGACACAGAAGTTCAGCAAAATGAAACCACCATCCTTTCAAGGAGGCCTTGAACCACTAAAGGCCGAAGCATGGGTGCTAGAAACGGAGAAGTTATTTGAAGTGTTTCTGTGGTCTGAGGCTCACAAAGTGTTACTGGTTACCTTCACTTTACAAGAAGAGACCAGACGGTTGTGGATGCTTGTCCGTGACACCGACAATGTTATGACTTGGGCTCAGTTTAAGGGAGCCTTCTTTGAGAAATATTTTCCTCAGTGTGTCAAGGATCATAAAGTAATTGAATTTGAACAGTTAAAGCAAGGTACCATGTCTGTAGCCGAATATGAATCAAAGTTCACTGAACTTGCCCGATATGCACCACATATGGTGGACACTGACTACAAAAAGGCCAGAAAGTTTGAAGGCGGCCCTAATGTAGAGATACTTGACAGAATTAATGTGCTGAAATTACTGAAATATGTAGATGTTCTTGACCGAGCAATAATGGCCGAGTCAAATATCGAAGCATTGAAACAGACTGAAATACCAGCAATTGAATGGCATGGTAAGAGACGGGGCTTTAAGTTTAAGAAAGGCCGAAATAACTCACTGAACAAAAAGCAAAATACAGGGTCAACGACCAGTTCTACTCAGGGAAGTGGTTCCGTACCACCATGCTCTAAATGTGGGAAAAGACATAAAGGGATTTGTTATAAAATTTCTGGTGCTTGTTACAGGTATGGCAAGGTAGGCCACATGGTTAAAGATTTCCCTTCTACAGCTCAAGGAAATAGTAAAGCTGCAGCTAGTGCCGCAGCATCAACTGCTTGTACCGGAAAAGAGCCTCTAAGGCAAGGCCGAGTGTTTGCACTTGTACCGGGAGATGTGCAGAATACCGAGACCGTTGTGTTAGGTATACTCTCAATTTGTGCTCAAAATGCTTATGTTCTGATTGATTCGGGATCTACGCATTCATATGTCTCGCATGCTTTTTCACGAAAATTGAATAGACCGTTAGAACCCATGAATTATTTGTTAGCTGTATCTTCACCTGTTGGGGGATCCATGACATGTGCTTATATGTACCCTGCATGTGAAATTATTGTTGGGGATGTGCATTTGTATATAGATTTACTGCCTTTGAATATCGATCATTTCGATATGATATTGGGAATGGACTGGTTAACAAAATATCATGCTACCATAGACTGTGTAACAAAACAAGTTATTTTTCGTCCACCTAGTTTACCTGAATTTGTGTTTAGCGGAGTTGGAGTAGTACCTCTCCCATATCTGATTTCGTCTATGAAAGCTTTTAAACTAATTAAGAAGGGATGTAAGGGGTATCTATGTTGTATATTGACTGTACCTACTGATACTAAAGCTAATATGGACATTATTCCTATAGTCAGAGAATTCCTAGATGTTTTTCCAGATGATTTGCCAGGGGATTTGATTGACAGGGACATTGAGTTCACCAATGATGTGATTCCGGGTACACAGGCAGTTTCCAAAGCTTCGTACAGAATGGCACCTACCGAACTGAAAGAACTAAAAGTTCAGCTATAAGAACTGTTAGATAAGAAGTTCATCAGGCCCAGTACTTCACCATAGGGCGCTCCAGTTTTGTTTGTGAAAATGAAAGACGTCTCCTTGAGACTCTGCATTGACTACCGTGAGTTGAACAAGGTAACAGTGAAAAACAAATATCCATTGCCTCGAATTAATGATTTGTTTGACCAGTTACAGGGTGCCCAGGTGTTCTCTAAAATTGACCTTAGATCCGGATACCACCAGTTAAAAGTCAAACCAGAGGACATTGAAAAGACTGCCTTTCGAACGAGGTATAGACATTACGAATTCCTTGTTATGCCTTTCGGAGTTACTAATGCACCTGCCACATTTATGGACCTTATGAACAAAATTTTTAAACCGTTCCTCGATGAATTTGTAGTTGTGTTCATAGATGACATTTTGATTTATTCCAAAAGCACGGAAGAACATGAACATCATTTGAACATTGCCTTACAGACCTTAAGAGAACATAAACTGTATGCAAAACTAACGAAGTGTGAATTTTGGCTAGACAATGTAATGTTTTTGGGACACGTGATCAGTAAGGATGGCATTACAGTTGACCCACAGAAAATTGAAGCAGTGGTGAATTGGCCTAGACCGACTAATGTTACTGAAGTTTGAAGCTTCCTAGGCTTAGCTGGGTACTACAGAAGGTTTGTGAAGGACTTTTCCAAAATTGCCCTACCGTTGACTTAGTTGACTCAAAAAGGGATATCATTTGACTGGACTGACCAGAGAGAATTAGCCTTTTAAGAGTTAAAGACTCGACTCGTGAGTGCACCGATTCTCACCTTACCCTCAGGTACGGATGGATTTACTGTATTTAGTGATGCTTCTTATAAGGGTTTGTGATGTGTTTTGATGCAGAATGGTAAAGTCATTGCATATGCTTCTCGACAACTGAGACCACATGAAAAGAACTACCCGACCCATGACTTAGAACTTGCCGCAGTGGTATTTGCATTGAAAATCTGGCATCACTACCTTTGTGGGCAACATGTGAAGTGTATACAGATCACAAGAGCTTGAAATATTTCTTCACACAAAAAGAATTGAACATGAGACAGCGAAAATGGTTAGAACTGATAAAAGATTATGGCTTGCAAATTTTGTACCATCTGGGGAAAGCCAACACTGTTGCCGATACATTGAGTTAGAAATTAGTTGGAAATTTAGTCTGCTTATTCACTGGGCAGAAAGAATTGCTATGTGACCTTGAAAAATTTGAAGTTGAGGTTGTTTTGCATGAACAAGGTGGAACCTTAGCCGCCATTTCTGCTCAACCGGCACTGATTAAGGAGATTAAAGAGAAACAACAATAGGATGACTTTTTGAAGAAGGTCATTGATGAACGGGAGTCCAAATCGAGGTCGGACTTTAAATTTGAGAACAATGTGTTGAAATTGTAGGGAAAGTTGTGTGTATCGAATGATTCTGAACTGAAAAGACGAATTCTACAAGAGGGCCACAATTCGAAACTATCTATTTATCCCGGAAATACGAAAATGTACCAAGACTTGAAACTGAATTTTTGGTGGCCGAGAATGAAGAAAGAGATTGCTGACTTTGTATCGAGATGTCTTCATTGCCAACAAGTTAAAGCTGAACATCAACAACCCGCAGGCTTACTACAACCCTTACCAATACCAGAGTGGAAATGGGAACATATTACTATGGATTTCATTGTTGGTTTACCTCGCTCCAGTAAAGGTATGGACTCAATTTGGGTTATTGTTGATAGATTGACTAAATCTGATCACTTCTTACATGTCAAAACAATCTATAATGTGGACAAATTGGCTATAATTTATATTGATGAGATTGTTAGATTGCATGGAGTGCCAGTATCTATTGTTTCTGACAGGGACTAGAAGTTTACCTCGAGATTTTGGCAAAGTTTGCAAACTGCATTGGGTACTGAACTGAGACTGAGTAGTGCATATCATCCTCAGACAGATGGTCAGTCAAAAAGAACCATTCAGACTCTGGAAAACTTACTACGGATGTGTGTTCTTGATTTATAGGGAAATTGAAAAAGTCATCTACCTTTAGCTGAATTTGCCTACAATAACAGCTTTCACTCGAGTATTGGTATGGCGCCTTTCGAGGCTTTGTATGGCAGAAAATGCCGATCTTCTATCTACTGGGCAGAAGTTGGAGATGGGCCTTTTCTTGGTCCCGAGATTGTACAGGAAACCACCGAAAAAGTGAAACTGATTTAATAGAGATTGAAAACCTCACAAAGCCGACAGAAAAGTTATGCGAATGTTCGAAGGCGAGACAGGGAGTATGAAGTAGGTGATCATGTTTTTGTTAAAGTGACACCAATGAAAGGGTAGACTTGCTTTGGAGTCAAGGGTAAGCTGGCATAGAGGTATGTTGGGCCGTATGAGATCATTGAAAAGATCAATCCGATGGCGTATCAAGTAGCACTCCCTCCTGAAATGGAGCATATGCATAACGTCTTCCATATTTCAATGTTGAGGGATTATCTTTGGGATCCCTTCCATGTTATTGAGCCTACCCGTGTAGTGCTAAGTGATGACTACACTTATGAAGAACGTCCTATTCAGATTGTAAACTGACGGATCAAGAAGTTGAGAAACAAAGAAATCCCGTTAGTGAAAGTGGATTAGCAAAACCACGGTGGCATTTATGCCACTTGGGAAAGGGAAGATGATATGTTGAGGAGATATCCTGAACTATTCCCTCTGGACCTAGTGTTCTTCCAGAATGAAGGTAATTCGAGTTTGGGGACCAAACTCTTTTAAGGGGGGAAGACTGTGACAACCCTCACCTCTAATTAGTGCTAATTTATGATTAAGCATGATAAGTAATTGAACAGACTGAAATTCTGAACTGAACGCATAAGTATGTTGCTTAATTGCATTTTCTATCTGTTTTTCATAAATTGATCTGTTCATGTTTTTAGTTTCGAATTGCGAATTGCGAATTGAAGGCCTTGTCGGCGGCCGATTTAGAAATTGATTGGTATTTTATGCTAGTTAGAATTTATGTGATTTTATGGTAACTTTGTTTAACTTTTGAATTGGAATGATTAAATTAGATTAAATAATGTTAAATTATTGATTCAAGGTTAATTACCAAATTACCATTGAGTGGGCCACTTTGTTATTACATGTTTGGAGCCTTGTTCATATTTGTTACACCATTTCTCCATCTCCTAGAGCAAAACGTGAGAAAGTTAGAGAGTTGGGAGAAAATTGGTTTCATCTTGAGATTTGGCTTGGAGAATTAGAAGAATTAAAGAGGAATTGCATAATTAAGCTTCCATACTTGAAATCAAAGACCTAAGGTAGAGATTTCATCCTCTCATTTGTGAATTTAGGTCGTATCTTGCATGGTCCATGGTAAATTAGTGTTTAGATTAAAGAATTGGTTTAACGAGTTGAATTTGAGAGTGAATTCATGCATGCATGTCTATACCATAGCATTTTGAGGTTGTTCTTCATGAATTTCCATATGCATGTCCACATTTTTGTTATAGTCCATGAATTCATCATGTTCTTGAGCTAAAACTTACATTTGGTCATGTGTTAGTAGCTTTGAATTCAATTGAACACATGCATGTTAAATGTACATTTTGTTCTTGAAGTTTATTTGAAATTGGTGTTCAATTGGTTTACCTTTGGGCTTGATTTTACAAAATTGATCTTTGAAACAATGTTGTATTATGGGTTTAAAGTGTTTTTCCAGAAAATTAGCCCAAAAGGATCAAGTTTGAGGCTTAAATGCTTGAGCTTTGTGCTTAGCGATGAATCTGGAAATTCCATATTTTGGACCCACGCTCGAGTGTAGGATTTCACGCTCGAGTGTGGAAAGTTGCGCTTGAGCGTGAAATGCATGTACCCAGAAGTTTTTGTGTTTTACAGTACGCTCGAGCGAGAGAGTTCATGCTCGAGCGATGACCTGAGTCTCACGCTCGAGCGAAGGTCGAGCGTCTATCAAGCGTGAATTGCATGCATCCAGTATTTTTCATGAAGTTTACAGTCCACTCGAGTGAAGGAAGTCACGCTCGAGCGGAGATCCTTTGTCTACATGTCCACTCGAGCATAGAAAGCCACGCTCGAGCGAGACCCTTGTTTTCTAAAAATTCTGAAAAGTATTTTAAAGTGCATCTTTACATCCTCCTTCCATCCTAGGCATTCCTAGGCCATGTTTAAGGCATCTTAATGAGAATATTGGTGTAGAACCACACCGAGTCAAGATAGGGACTAAGTTGTTGATTCCCGAGTATGTAACTTAGTGTGTGTTCGTTCTGTAACTGTGTAGGGTTGGCATCCGAGGACGCTCATTAGCTGCTTATAGCCCAGTGCTCTATGAGTAACAATGTTGTAAAGATATGTTCAATTATGAATATTTTCTGAATGATCAACTGTTCTGTTTACTGAAACATGATTGTTTAATGAACGAATGTTTGTCCTATTTATAAACTGTATTCGTGGCATCCTTAGCAACTTACTGTTACTACTACTGTCACAGAGATCTCTGTCGGTTCCCAAGTTTGGAACCACTACTATTACTGTTATGATGGCCATCAACTGACTGTTCAGTCTGTTAAGACCTACTGTACTGTTTTGCTATGGGATGTACCACATATGACTGCTATGATTTCTAAATGACTGATATGACTGTTTAATTACTGAAAGGATATTCATTCTTAACCTCTTTACATAACTGTTATTCACTGGACATCAGCTCACAGTTTATATATATATATAGGTGTCCAGACACTTGACCGATGCTAGGAGTGTTAGGCTAAGCTCCCGTTTTGTCAAAGCCAACCATTGTGCCTCACTTCGAGGTTCCGAGTGCGTCAAAGCCAAGGCTGGTTTGGGATGTTTTAGATTTCCCCTTTTGCCTCTGTTCTGTAATAAATGTTGAGACTTGCACTGTACTGTTATGTTAGGGATTTGGGCCCTAACCTAAATGTCTGTATATGATGTATGTATATACTGTTTTGGTTCGAATGTGAATATGTTCAGGAAAGTCTTTTTGCATTCAGAATGTCACAGCTCATTGGACACCTTTTATTTACTGTTTTGGCTTCCGCCAGCCCCTTACTCTGTATTACTGTCTTTACTGTTAAGCAGGCCTTTGGTAATCACGGATTACTGGTCGGTTACGGTGTTAAACCCATAGGGGCATGTTTGGGTCGTGACAGAGGTAAAACACAAAAACTTCTGGGTACATGCATTTCACGCTCGAGCGCAACTTTCCACGCTCGAGCGGAAGTGCACGACTCAGAGGGTACACTCGAGCGTGAAATCCTACACTCGAGCGTGGGTCCAAAATCTGAAATTTCCAGATTCATCCCCAAGCACAAAACTCAAGCGTTTTAGCCTCAAACTCGATCCTTTTGGGCTAATTTTCTGGAAAAATACTTTAAACCCATAATACAACATGTTTCAAAGATCAATTTTGTAAAATCAAGCCCAAAGGTAAACTAATTGAACACCAATTTCAAATAAACTTCAAGAACAAGATGTACATTTAACATGCATGTGTTCAATTGAATTCAAAGCTACTAACACATGACCAAATGCAAGTTTTAGCTCAAGAACATGATGAATTCATGAACTATAACAAAAATGTGGACATGCATGTGGAAATTCATGAAGAACAACCTCAAAATGCTATGGTATAGACATGCATGCATGAATTCACTCTCAAATTCAACTCTTTAAACCAATTCTTGAATCTAAACACTAATTTACCATGGACCATGCAAGATATGACCCCAATTCACAAATGAGAGGATGAAATCTCTACCTTAGGTCTTCGATTTCAAGTATGGAAGCTTAATTATGCAATTCCTCTTCAATTCTTCTAATTCTCCAAGCCAAATCTCAAGATGAAACCAATTTTCTCCCAACTCTCTAACTTTCTCACGTTTTGCTCTAGGAGATGGAGAAATGGTGTAACAAATATGAACAAGGCTCCAAACATGTA